>NC_064859.1:39770790-40970790 GCF_024139225.1 Suncus etruscus | reverse complement strand
GGAAATCACCCGGCAGTGCTCAGGAGTTACTTCTGGCTCTGTGCTCAGAAATCGCTCCTGGCCTGAGGGATCATTTGGGATGCCGAGTTTCAAACCACTATCCATCCTGGATTGGCTGCATGCAAGGCAAACGCTCTACTGCTGTGCTATCTATCTGGATCCATATAGGAAATCTTTTTGCTTATTTTCTGGGGGCTGGGGGACATACCCATTGGAGTTGAGGGAGAGAGGCAGAGGGAGCTACTCCTGGCTCTGTGCTGGGGATAGGGTGGGGGGCTGGCAATCCTGGTAGTGCTTGAAGGACCCTCTGGTGGAGAGGAGGGTCCTTCTCTAAAATGAGATTCGCAGCCTGCAAGGAAAGTTTCTTCATCCCCACCCCATTTCTCTGCTTGTGTAGAAAACCTTAATAGTATCAGCTCCTAGGATTAGATTATCTCAGCATTTTAACCCCCATCTCAACTCTACTTTCGCTGTGATGCTGTTTACATACTGTCATCAAAGTATTATCAACACTTACTTAAGTACAAGTCTCTTTATTTCCTCAAGCTGTCTATCTTTTTCTTTCTTTTCTTTTCTTTTTTTTTTTTCTTTTTTTCTTTTTTGCCTCCCCAGTAGTGCTCTGGAGGCTCAGGGGGCTCCACAGGAAACTCTTGGCAAATAGCCAGGCTGTTGATTCAAAGCCCAAGCCCAAGAACATGATGCTATTTGCACATTCAGTACCTGGTTCTTTGCTCAGTGATCCCACCTGGTTCTTTGCTTAAGGATAACAGCAGCGTGGAGTACAAAACTAAAAAATGGCCACATATAAGACAAGTCTCTTAACTCTTGTACTCTCTCTCTTGGCCCCAATTTTTGTATTTTAAACAATAGATACACAAATTTTCTAAAGCTCAAATCACTGACAGTGAAAAATTTATATCCATGATTCTTAATAATTTGTGAAGAATTTTCATTCAAAATGTTCTACTTAGGACATTTCAAGCAACCTTATTTATCGCTGCACCCCTATCACTTATTTAATCATTTACATTTTGCATCAATGTGATATAAAAGCTAAGGAAGCCTATATTCCCAAAGTTGCACTGCAGAGTAACAATGTCAGGAGTCTCAATTTCAAATGATAATCATTCGCATTTCATTTATAATTCATTTAACTCTTTCAAAGAACATGGTTCTAATTATACTTATGACTGTAATTGTCTTATATTTAAAAGCTTTATGAGGCAGGGATCATGGTTGCCTGCTTTACTATTAAATTCTAGGTTTTGTAGATTCTTGAAGGGTTATAAAGAAAAGTCAAGTAAATTTCTGTTACTATACACACATTTTAGTATTTTATTATTATTATTTATTATTTTGAGAATTTTTCTATAGATTCATAAAATCTATCAAGATAAAACAGTGAAAAAAAAAAAAAAAACTAATCCCTCAGCCAGAATCTGCAAACAAACCAAGTGCCTGAGAACAGATGAGTAACTAAAGAAACTGTGGTACATATACACAATGGAATACTACGCAGCTGTTAAAAGAATGAAGTCATAAAATTTGCTGTATGTATGGGTGGGTATGGAGCATATTATGCTGAGTGAAATGAGACAGAGAGAGATGGAGAGAGATAGAATAACCTCACTCATTTGTGGAATTTAAGAAAAATAAATCATATGGTAATAATATCCAGAGACAAAAAAGATGAGGGCTAGGAGGATGAGACCATAGTAGGAAGCTTGTCACAAACAGTGGTGAGTACAGTTAGGATAGAGGAGGGTCCACTATGACAATGACAGCTGGAACTGATCACTCTGAACAAGAACTTGGGCTGCCTTGCATGCAGCTGACCAGGGTTTGATCCCTGGCATACCATATGGTCCCTGAGCCTGCCAGGAATGATTTCTGAGTGCAGAGCCAGGAGTAACCCCTGAGTGTAGCCAGGTGTGGCCTAAAAACCAAATCCTTCCCCCATAAAAAAAAAGAACTGGGTGCTGAAAGGAGATAGTGATATGGTACCTCTTCATTAACGATGGTGCAAACCACAATGGGGGGGGCAGGTGGGAGATGGGGTGGGGTGGAAGGGAAAATGGTGCATTGGTAGCGGGAATTGTGCATTGGTGAAGGGTGGTGACTAAAACTCAATCAGGAACAATTTTGTAACAATGGTGCCTAAATCAAGCAATTATAAAAAATTAAAGAAAAAGATCTAATTCCTCAATATCAATCAGCATTTGGTGTATTTTGGGGGAAGGGCAGAGAGAAGAGATGCCCACAAACAGTGTCATGAGACTCAGGGATTCTTTATCAAAGAAGAAATATAACAAAACAGACAAGAACTTGTTTCCTCCTTTGGTGTTTTTCTTTCAGTGGTATGAGGGTGACGTAGTCTAAAGAGTTGCTTCTTGTTATCTGTGAACAGTCACCAGGTTCTTCCTGAACACCTTGCCCTCTTGTCCCCCGGAATTTATGTGAATCACAGAGTTTTCTCTCTCTGCCTTCCTAACACGGAGTGGCAAGAGCTCTAAGGTATTCTCATCTTCACTATATAGTAGCAGAAGCACTCTACCAGACCACAATCCCTGAACATTCCCATATTCTTTGTCTTAGCAAGAAGGAATACTGAGTCACGCATTGGGACACTGCCTGAACTATAACCCTAAGAGCGAGTAAGTATACTTTGCAGTAAAATGTGGTTATGAGGAAGACAGAGACAGCACAGTGGTAGGGCATTTGCCTTGCATGTGGCCAACCTGGGTTTGATATTTGGCATCCTGTATGGTCCTCTGAGCCCACCAGGAGTAAGCAGTAAGCACAGTTAGGTGTGCCTACCTTTTGTCCCCTGAAATTGTGGTTATCTATCTAAGATTCCCCATCTCTTGAGTCCTAATTAAGGGTTTGTGGGTTTTTTTTAGAGTTTCTACTTTACCAGCTGTTGATGAATTCTGGATTTGGCCAAGAATGGATAAAAGTTCCTTTAAGTCCTGAGCCCATATTTCATTTTATTGGAGTTTCCTGAATTTAGGTTTCAGACATCAACAGCAATTTAGGTTATATTAAAAATGTTCTGCACCCTTCCCCATTATTCCCTATGTATACATCTTAGGGACTTCACTTAAGAAGAGACTTAAGTTTTATGGGCCAAAGCAACATTCAAACATCTCTAACTTAAAAAAAATTTAAATGTAAAATAAAATCACCAATTGACACTCTAATTTCAATTGCAGGCATTGAAGCTACAGATTTTTTTTGTATGTGAGGGGGAGAGAGAACTCGTTTTAATTGGACCCATAGCAGGGTTTTAACTGTAATTAGGGTCAGAAGGGATACTTGTTACAAATGTTAGCAGCATTTTACTATCACCTATTGTTATTTGTTTCATTTTTGCTTCAACTCCTTTGAATCTTTTTTTCTTTCTCTTACCTATATCTTTATGTCTAATAATCAATTTTGCTGAAATTTAATTATTGGGGAATCATTTGGCTGTGCTTGGGGAGTGGGGAATGTGAAGCTGCTGCTGATATAACCCAGGCCTCACCCTTTCAAGTATGTGCTTTATCACTGGAGCCACGTCCCTCCTCTTTGATGATTCTTTAACTTTTCCTTTTTCTCATGGCACAGTCATCCTAGGACTTATCAGAACCTGCTGACTTGTTCCTTTGTTTGTTTTTGGGTCATACCCAGCAGTGCTTAGGGGTTGCTCCCAGGTCTGTACTCAGTCCTGGCAGGCTCAGGGACCATCTGGGATGCCCAGAATTGAACTGGAGTTTGTCCAGGGTTGGCTGTGTTCAAGGCAAAGCGCCCCACCACTATGCTATTGCTCCGGCCCCAGAACCTGTTGACTTCTTACACAATTTCATCCAATAGAAACTTAATGACATTTGTTTCAAACTAGCATGGAGAAAGAAGATCATATACTTTCCTTCTCATTCTCAAAATCTGGAGGACTGAAGGTAAACAGGTTTCTCACAACAAATGTTATCATGTTACCACAAAACAATTCTTTAAGAGCAAGAGTTTAAAATGTTTTTCTTTGTTACAAGTTAGAAAAAAGATATTTAAATTAGTTTTAAAAAAAGAGTAAATACTTACAGTTATTGGGACATCTTTTGTTCCTGAATTTAATAAATGAAGATTTAAAACTTTTGGTAGATCTGTTGAGATTGAGGGAAAAAAAAATTCTTTAAAAAGGTGGGTTTTTAATAGTAAGTTAATCTATTTACTTTGTTAGATGTCAGTTTAAATATACTCTAGAATGTGAAACAGAATAATCACATTAATAAAAAAAAAAAAAAGGTCAGAATCAACTCACTCACAGGACTCACAGGAAACTGCTCCCTCCTAGACAATTCAATTGAAATCACAAAACTTAAGTGTGTAGTGAAATAAACATTATTACTACCCTTTTAGTTTTCTAGTTAAACACAATGAATCAACTTAATATGTAATTTGATGTTTTCATATTAAAATAAAAACTAATCAAAAAAGGGAACTTTATTAATAAACAACCCAATTTTTTTGTTTTGATTTTTTTGGGCCATACCTGGTGACGTTCAGGGGTTACTTCTGGCTATGCACTCAGAAATCGCTCCTGCCTTGGGGGACCATATGGGACACCGGGGGATCGAACCTCGGTCCGTCCTAGGCTAGCACAGGCAAGGCAGATGCCTTACTACTCTGCACTATCACTCCCGTCCCAAACAACCCAATTTTTACTACATTAAAGGCCCATAGAAATTGTCATTACAACTTTATCTTAAAAGATATTTTAACTTAACAGAATTCAAGTTCTTTCTCTAACCATCTAGGACAAACTCAATTCTCTTCTTTGTTGGAAGGGGGCGACAGTGCTCAGGGTTTACTTCTGGTGGGCTTAAGGGAACCATGTGGAATGTTGGGGATTGAACCTGGGTTAGCTGCATGTAAGGCAAATGCCCTATCTGCTGTACTATGTCAAATATTTAATATTATATCACTGTATATAATTATATATGATAATAACACATATTATCATTATATATAATTATATATTAATACTATATCACAAAGGAGTAAGTTATTTCAGCACTAGATACTGGGATTAAAAAAATGAACTATAAAGATATTCATGCTTATTCTCTTTCATTTCTCTTTTCTCATCTCTTTCTCACTTTACCTTGTGTTCGCAGTGTTCCAAAATCTAACATTTCTATGGAGGAATAAATTCCAGGAGCTTGGAAAAAAGAAAAGCAAACAATTATATTTCATTTTGCTTGGGAAGAGGCATTGAAATAAGACAAATATGTCTTATTTTACATTTATTTTTACATTTATCTGTCTTATTTTACATATTTATACCAATCAGCAATCCACTAACCTGTAGTAACTTCAACCTCAACAGGAAGAATGATAAACTCTGTGCTGTCTGAAGCATTAGTCTTTATTCTTATGAAGGCTGTGTGATTATCTGCTTCTCTAGATGAAAAACTTGCTCTCATCACTCCCTTGGTTTCATAAGGAGGAATTTCCTGATAAATTAACACACAACAATATAATATTGTTATAATATTGTAATATTGTAAGACCATAGTTTGTTGAGTAAGATGATAATGACTAAAAGATGCATTACTGCCCTATGAAAAACAATATGGAGATTCCTCAAAAAACTGGAAATTGAGCTCCCACTTGATTCAGCTGTACTGCTACTAGGGATATACCCTAGGAACACAAAAACCCAATACAAAAAACCCTTCCTCACATATATATATTCAATGCAGCACTTTTTACAATAGCCAGACTCTGGAAACAATCAAGATGCCCTTCAACAGATGAATGGCTAAGAAACTGTGGTACATATACAGTACACAATGAAATATTATGCAGTCGTCAGGAGAGATGAAGTCATGAAATTTTCCTATACATGGATGGACATGGAATCTATTATGCTGAGTGAAATTAGTCAGAGGGAGAGAGAGACACACACACAGAATAGTCTCACTCATCTATGGGTTTTAAGAAAAATTAAAGACATTGAAATAATTCCTAGAGATGAGGGCTGGAAGGACCGGATCAAGATATGATGTTCACCACAAAGAGTGGTGAGTGCAGTTAAGAGAAATAACTTCGCTGAGAACTATCATAGCAATGTCAGTAAGTGAGGGATGTAGAAAGACTGTCTGGAATACAGGTGGGGTAGGGGAGGGGAGAGATGGGGGCATTGGTGATGGGAAGGTTGCACAATGAAGGGGGGTGTTCTTGTTTTTTTTTTTTTTTGGGAGGGGGGTCACACCTGGCAGCGCTCAAGGGACCATATGGGATGCTGGGATTTGAACCACTGACCTTCTGCATGTAAGGCAAACACTTTGCCTCCATGCTATCTCTCCGGCCCCTGGGGATGTTCTTGTTATGACTGAAACCCCCAATTACAATTATATTTGTAATCACAATGTTTAAACAAATTATTTAAAAAAATAAAAGATAAATTATAAATTATTATCTTATATAATTTTTTTAATTTTTGCTTTTATAAGCCATACCTGGTGATGCTCAGGGTTTACTTACTCCTGGCAATGCGCTCAGAAATTGCTCCTGGCTCGGGGTATCATATGGGACACCAGGGGATTGAACTACAGTCCATCCTAGGTTAACACGTGCAAGGCAAATGCCCTACCGCTTGCGCCACCTCGCCAGCCCCAAATATCTTATATAATTAAGAAAAAATATTCTGTCAAGTACATATATTTACTTGTAATACACAGTACAATTCTAGAAGATGTCAAAATGTGAAAAAACAGGGCCAGAGAGATAGTACAGTGGGAGGGAGGGGGCCTAAAGCTTGTACTTTATCTTGTACTTGGCCTTACCCTGATTCGATCCCTGAAATAGTATATGGTGCTCTGAGCACCATGAGGAGTGATCACCAATACCTAGCCAGAAATAAGCTCTGACCACTGACAAGTCCATTCTCACCATGGCCCGAGTAAAAATGAATCACATTATTTTTCTTCTAGGCTCTGAGAATATAAAAACATTGTGCCATCTCTGCTACCATTCATTATAGCTCTCTATTAAAATTTGAATTCTCCTTATTAGAAACTAATTGTATTTTTTCAGAGAACATTTAACTCATTCAAAATTATGCTACAAATTTAAGAGATTTTGAGTTAATTCTCTAAAACATTGCTTTATACACGATTTTTCCCAAAGACTTTTCAAACAATCACCTAATTAATTGTAAGGTACAAAATATATGTGAAATTATGTAACTAAAGAATTATGTATTTCCTCTTTTCCCACTACTATATTTCTATCTGCTAATTTGCTTGTTTTCTGATGGACCAAGTCATGGACAAATTTTTATGTAAATATTCAAGACAATATCTTAAAATATTTCTTCCATACTCCTTACCTGGTTAAAACTGGTCAAAAGACAGCACCAAAAAGCAACATGTGTTTATTTGAGCAGTTAATCTTTTTTCAAGCTCATTCATATTATGGTAAAATATGTGTATCTCTCTAATTATGAATTGTGGTTTGTATGACCTTGGTACAACAACTTTATTTTTTTCTGGGTTTTCTTTTTTTCATTTTTTAGTCATACCCAGACGTGCTCAGGGGTATTACCTCTGGTTCTGTGCACAGGAATCAGTCCTGGGATGATTCAGGGGACCAGTGAGATGTGAGGGATTGAAAATGATAGGCAGTTTCCAAGGCAAGTACCCTCCCCACTTCACTATCTCTCTGACCCCAATAACTATATTCAAAGTATCTTCCTTCTTTTGATTAAAGCAGGATAGGAAACAGCTACCAAAACAAAAAGTCCTCTTCCATGAAATCTTCACAAGGATGGTTGTTGCTACATTTATTAATTGGTTCAGATTTGCTACCAGTCTTTAAGAAACTGTGGTTCATATACAGAATGGAATATTACGCAGCCATCAGGAGAGGTGAAGTCATGAAATTTTCCTATACATGGATGTACATGGGATCTTTTATGCTGAGTGAAATAAGTCAGAGGGAGAGAGAAAAACGCAGAATAGTCTCACTCATCTATGGGTTTTAAAAAAATAAAAGGCATTTTTGCAGTAATTCTAGAGACAAAAGAGAGAAGGGCTGAAAGGTCCAGCTTACTATATGAAGCTCACCACAAAGAGTGATGAGTGTTGCTAGAGAAATAACTACATTGAGAACTATCATAACAATGTGAATGAACGAGGGAAGTAGAAGCCTGTCTAGAGTACAGGTGGGAGTGGGGTGGGCAGGAGGGATATCTGTGACATTGGTGATGGTAATGTTGCACTGGTGAAGGGTGGTGTTTTTTTCATGATTGGAACCCAACTACAATTATATTTGTAATCAAGCTGTTTAAATAAAGATATATATATCTTTATTTATATATACATATATATGTATGTATAAAGAAAGCAGTATTTTAAGCACTGGCATGAGTAATTGTTAAACATTCAATAAAATTATAGATTTAACCTAAAAAATAAAAAAGTTTTAACTGTTTTTAAGGATTTCACTATGTTCCCTCAGTAAATAATGATAGCAGTAAATCCTCTAACTGCAGGATTCAACATTCTATTTTCTGCCTTAAAAATTCAATGAATGGGGGCCGGTGAGGTGGCACTAGATGTAAGGTGTCTGCCTTGCAAGTGCTAGCCAAGGAAGGACTGTGGTTCGATCCCCCCAGCATCCCATATGGTCCCTCCAAGCCAGGGGCAATTTCTGAGTGCTTAGCCAGGAGTAACCCCTGAGCATCAAACGGGTGTGGCCCGAAAAACAAAAAACAAAACAAAAATACAATGAATGGGGGCTGGAGCAATAGCTCAGCACTAGGTCGTTTGCCTTGCATGCAGCTGACCCAGGATGGTCCTGGGTTCGATCCCCGGAGTCCCATATGGTCTCCCTGAGCCAAGAGCGATTTCTGTGTGCATAACCAGGAGTAACCCCTGAGAGTCACTGGGTGTGGCCCCAACCCCCCCAATATATCTATATATATATCTATATATCTATATATCTATATCTCTATATATATCTATATCTATATATATCTATATCTATATATATCTAGATATATATCTATATATATATATCTATATATATATATATAAAATGAAGCACTGCTATAGGGTTCCTCCTCCTCCCCTTTTGGTTTGTTTTTGGTTCACACTTGGCAGTGCTTAGGGTTTACTTCTGGCTTCCTCAGGGATCACTCCCGGCAGGGCTCAGGAGACCATGTGGTGTGCTAGGGATAGAACCTGGGTTGCTATGTGCAAAGCAAATGCCCTACCAACATACATTTCCTATCTCTTCAGCCTCTCTCATTTTTTTTTTCTTTTGTGCCACAACCAGCTGTGTTTAAGGATTACTCCTAGATTTGTGCTGAGGAATCACTTCTGGTGGGGCTCAAGTGACCATATGTGGTATCGGGAACTGAATCTGTGGTAGGTGTATGTAAGGCAAATATCCTACCTGCTTTGTACTATCTCTCTGGTCCCTCCGATAAGGTTTAAAAATTAAAAAAAATATATTTTTTTTCTGGTTTTTGGGCCACACCCAGTGGCACTCAGGAGTTACTCCTGGCTATCTGCTCAGAAATAGCTCCTGGCAGGCACGGGGGACCATATGGGACACCGGGATTTGAACCAACCACCTTAGGTCCTGGATCCATTGCTTGCAAGGTAAATGCCGCTGTGCTATCTCTCCGGCCCCAGGAAAAAATCGTAATATAAAACACATTATAAATGATTGATTTCAGAGACTTTATTAAGAAATAATTCAGAAAAAAGTAGTTGAAATCTCTGTATTTCACAGAGCAGGTTTGTTGGTTTATAACTTATAATTTAGTTCCATCAAAAGCAAAGATCATCCCTGTTTTTTCTTAATCTGTTTGTTTAACAACTTGATTTTATCCAAAACAGAGAACTTCCTAATACTTAGCATGTATCAAGCAAACCTGGGCAGGACTGGCTCAGGATTGGCCTTCTGTCCTTACTCCCTTGCCCAGGGGTTGGTCTCTGTACTCAATAAAAACTGCAGTCCCAGGGCTGGAGCAGTGGCGCAAGTGGTAGGGCATCTGCCTTGCACACATTAACTTAGGACGGACCGTGGTTCGATCCACCAGCATCCCATATGGTGCCCCAAGCCAGGAGTGATTTCTGAGTGCACAGCCAGAAGTAACCCCTGCGCATCACCGGGTGTGGCCCAAAAAGCAAAATCAAAAAACCAAAGAATCAAAAATCTGCAGTCTGGCAGGCAGCACCCTGTCAACTTGATGAGAAAGACTGCTACTCTGCCATGTATTTCACTCTCAGCTTTGAATGATTTCTTACCCTTGTTCCAGACCCGCTTTTCCTAGGTGGAAATACAGCTTTGGAGCCATTACACAGGTTAAAGTTCCCACCCATTCTGTTTACAGTACTTCAAACAGATCACCAGTATTTTCTTTCATTATCCAATATTCAAACATACTTAGCATAAATATAATATTAAGGTAAAAATGAAGAAAAGGTCACCTATATTTCTTCAGATGATAGACATAAATATTTTCTGTTACATTTAAGGAATTACCTATCTTCATGTGAGCATACATGAGAGAAAAGTGTTCTCACTTACCCAGAGTTTTCTGGTGCCCCCTTGCTGGCCTGTGGGAAGTTCAAGGTGAAGATCCCCTCCACTAGAGTACATCTCCACCACCTGTCAAAATGGAGCACAGAACTGTTACTGCTAATCACCATTTCATTGCAAATGCTTTGTTCTCACATGAAATGTTTGACAGCCAAATTGAGTATTGGAAAGCAAAAGAAAGAAAAGAGTTACAAGTATATTTTATTATTATTATTATTATTATTATTATTATTATTATTATTACGTTTTTGAGTCACACCCAGCTGCGTTCAGGGGTTACTCCTGGCTTTATGCTCAAAAATCACTCCTGGCAGGCTCAGGGGACCATATGGGATGCTGGGCTTCGAACCACCGTCCTTCTGCATGTAAGGCAAATACCCTAACTCCATGCTATCTCTCCAACCCAAGACTTACAAATATATATGTAGGACAAAAATCATTCATGTCATTTCACAAGAACCAATCCTTGGTATGTTAATCCACAGTGGTATTTAACACTGAAATATTGAATATATAAAGAGTAAAATTGTTCCAGAGACTGGATTTCTTAAAATCTTCTGACAGTGCACTTTGATTTTTCTAAAGAAAGTCACTTATGAAATATTAAAGTTCAGAAATTCAAGTTACATATTTCATAGTGCTTCTTATTTGCATATATTTTGAGAAGTTAAAACAGGTTGGATTTTTTTTAGCAGGGTGGGTTATGGGCCACACCCAGTGACGCTCAGGTGTTACTCCTGGCTATGTGCTCAGAAATTGCTCCTGGTTTAGGGGACCAGATGGGACGCCGGGGGAGTAAACTGCAATCCATAATAGGTCAGCTGCATGCAAGGCAAATGCCCTACCACTGCACCACCGAAGACAGTATTGAAAAGGGGAGAGAGATTAAGAAATAGAGTAATGTGCTGAAGAGAGAATATGGTCTTCTCCAAAGGTGAAAAGAGCTCCTCCTTGGTACACAACGCAGCATGAAAACATGAAAGTACAAACCTCAAAAAAAAAAAAAGAAAAATAGACGTTGGGGCCGGAGAGATAGCATGGAGGTAAGGCGTTTGCCTTTCATGCAGAAGGTCATTGGTTCAAATCCTGGCATCCCATATGGTCCCCCTTGAGCCTGCCAGGAATGATTTCTGAGCATGGAGCCAGGAGTAACCCTTGAGTGCTGTCAGGTGTGACCCAAAAACTGAAAACCGAAAACCAAAAAAAAAAAAAAAAAAAATGTGGGTGACATGTGCATGTACCATGTTCATGGGCCCAAGGAGCACATGTGTCCTAATTTGCATATTTATAATTAATGCAACACAAAAATATTTAGTTTAGCTGGTGCCAAAAATTACAGATTACTGATAATACCTCTGTATTTTGTACCTTACATTGATAGCTTTAAAAAATAATTTTTAGGGGCCTGCAAGGTGGTGCTAGAGGTAAGGTGTCTGCCTTGCAAGCACTAGCCAAGGAAGGACCATGGTTCGATTCCCCGGCGTCCCATATGGTTCCCCCAAGCCAGGGGCGATTTCTGAGCGCTTAGCCAGGAGTAATCCCCCAGCATCAAATGGGTGTGGCCCGAAAAACCAAAAAAAAAAAAAAATTTTTTTTAGGGGTTGGCGAGGTGGCGCTAGAGGTAAGGTGTCTGACTTGCAAGCGCTAGCCAAGGTAGGACCGTGGTTCGATTCCCCAGCGTCCCAAATGGTCCCCCCAAGCCAGGGGCAATTTCTGAGCGCTTAGCCAGGAGTAACCCCTGAGCATCAAATGGGTGTGGTCCCCCCAAAAAAAGAATTTAAAAATACAATAATTTTTAGTGAGGTATAAATGCCATATTTATACTTAAGCTGTACATTTTTAAAATATACAACTCAAAGAATCCTGTAATTTCTCTATACACATAAAGTTACCAATTACCTCTAAAGGCTTCCTCATGCCTTTTACAATCCATCTGCCCCTTTGTTGTTTTTCCACCTTTAGTCATACTGAGAAGCTTTCAGCCTCTACAACATCATAACAACATGCTATTGTTTGTTTAAGTCTAGTTTCCTTGGTATAATTATTTTGAGATACATCATGTTGTTCCATACTAAAACTTCATTTCATTTTCAATTTAATGAACATACCACATTTTTGATCCATTCATCTACTGATGGACATCTGGGCTTTCCAGGTTTTGGAAACAGATTTCTTTATTTTTAAATAAATAATAAATAGTTTTATTACAGATAAAAACTACTCTGATGGACTGGAGCAATGGCATAGCAGGGAGGGCACTTGCCCATATGCCTTGAATGTGGCTGACTTGGGCTCAATCCCTGGCATCTATATGGTGAGTGCAGAACCAAGAGTAACCCCTGGCTGTGTGAGCAGCATTGCGTGTGGCCTCAAACGAAAAAAACATAAAAAACAAAAACAATAAAAAAATCCAAAAAACCCAAAACAAAACTAAACAAAAAACAAGACAAAAACAAAAACAAACTACCCATAATGCAGCATTATTTATATAACTCTATGTGCACACCTGCTTTCTATTCCTATGGTAAAATACTTAGAAAACGAAAACGAATGGGTCACACAGTAGGAGACTTGTAATTAAAGGCAGATAATCCTCAATCTAAAAAATAATGTACTTAAAAAAGAAAAAAATGTACTTTATTAAATGCATACTTGGGATGAAGTAAGAGAATGGGTGGAAAATCTTCATGTTTTTATCACAGAAGTTTTTCAGGATTACATTTAAAAAAAGAACAAATCAGGAAAAACAGCAATACTTTTATTTTAAATCAGGGGTAGAAAACCTTTCTGTCAAGGGCAATTTGAATATTTACAACATCACTTGTAAATCATAACTCAGGTAAGATGGACAGCAGACAACTGATAAATTCATGTCCTATCATGAGGCAGGGCCAGAGCACAGGATTTTGAGATGTTTCTTACTTCACTTTAGAGCAAACTTCAAGTATGTGTATATTTAAAGAATTATTTAATAAACTAGTGTGTGTGTGTGTGTGTGTGTGTGTGTGTGTATGTGTGTGTTAAAGAATTGCATTTAATGAACTAAAGAGCTAATGTTTTATAAATTTCCCAAAATTCATTATCTAAACTGTTATAGTCCAAATATTATGTAATATAAACTGAATTAAAAGAATAATCTCTTTTTTGGTATATCTGGATTAAGCAATATAAAGTATATCTATAAAACCTATATATTTATTTATTTGGTTTTGGAACTTAAGGCCATATCTGATGGTGCTCAGAACTTATTCCTGGCCCTGTGTTCAGGGATCATTCTTGGCAGGCTCAGAGGACCTGAGGTGCTGGGGATTGAATATGGTTGGTCATGTACAAGGCAAGTCCACTAACCAGTGTACTATTTACTCTGGCCCCAAAACTGTGTATACTATACATCAATTTCTACCAATGACCTTCACTCAAAATCAATATCAAAAACCTACCTGTAAAGGCTCACTGTGAGGATTGTGGATACTTATTATTGGTGAGAAACTGCTATTCACAGGGACTCTGGCCCCAAGAAATGGCCTCAATCGGTATGGATTTGGAATTCCAACACCAAATACCTGTTCAAGAGAAAAACAATACAATTTGAGTTGCCATTATAACACTTTACACTGAGATAGTAAAAAGTACTAAAATGGAAGAATCTTACCTCCCTTGAAAAAGAACACATCTAGGTTTTTTTTGTTTGTTTGTTTGTTTTGCTTTTTGGGCCACATCCAGTGACGCTCAGGGGTTACTCCTAGCTATGCACTCAAAAATCGCTCCTGGCTTGGGGGGGCCATATGGTGTGGGAACCCCTCCTCAACTTCATATTAATCCCACCTGAATGATGAAAACTGCCCCCTACACCTGGAATGGGCGGGTAAAGGAGGCTGACTTGGGGGGAGATTAAGAAGAAGAGGTAGAGAGATAAGTGTGACAGAATCAAGAACCGGCAGAAGCGAGAATCAACAGCGAGGTTCAACAGAGAGATTCAGCATCAGATTCAGAATCAACAGTTAAGCATCAGCAAAGAAGCAGCAGCAGTAGCATCACCAAAGGGAGTAGTCAGCAAAGCAGTTGGTAAAGCAGCTGAAAGGAGAAAGAGGCCGAGAGAGGCAGAAGGAGTAGAGAAGTAGCTGGTAGGAAAATGCTTAGCATAGAAGCCATGTGAGGAAATGTATATGTTAGGTTGGAATTGTGAAATAAAACTGGCTGACTCCTTTGTAAATTTCTCCACCATCACCCCACAACCTTCAGAAGCGCCAGGCCAAAGGGGATGCAGGAGCCGGGTTGAGCCCAGAAAGGCCTCGCCATTCTCTACCAACAGTAGGACCCTTTAATTTATATATTAAAATAACAATATGGGACGCTGGGGGATTGAACTGTGGTCTGTCCTAGGTTAGCATGTGCAAGACAAACGCCCTACCGCTTGCGCCACCACTCCGGCCCCCACATCTAGGTTTTATACTTAATTTGACTATTAATTTGTATCTGATTAACTATTATCAATTTGGAAAAGATTTCTATACTAGAAATTGAAATGACAGCAGTACTTCAAGAAGTATAGTATTAGGAAACAATGGAAATAGAAATCAATAGATAGCTCTACTTCAATCAGAAAATGTAGAACCCAACTGATATCTTAATTATCAAGCCTAGCTACAGCTCATTCCCATGTAGAAAGGCACGGGGTTATTAAACATGTGAGTCAATCATTCAAATGGCACTTATTTAGTGTTTAGGATATCGCTAGGTACAAACATAAATATCATTTTAGTGAACAAGATAGGTATTTTCTTTATGAAATTTACATTCTAGTATAAGGGATAACTGGCTATAACATAGATTTATGATGATTATAGGTGAATTTAATTATGGGTGAATTATAATTCAGCAAAGAAAGGATCTTTACTTTTACCAACGGTTATTTGGAGATTTGTAACATCATTGCCTTGCCATGCAATTCACAAAGATAGGCCATAGGTAGCTGACAAGAAGTCTTCATTGTATAACACAAATTCAACTATGAAGTATTCTGTTAATCATAATTGTTTTGAAAAAAATAAAAAAAAATCTTAAGTCTGAACACTTGCACATCTATTACTCCTTAAGTTTTGAGAGACACTGTTTAAAGGTTGACATATGGTAAACCAGAGATAAATATGTGTATACATATATGTTACAAAAGGTTTTTTGGTATATGGGGTTTCTTAAGTGGTTTTCATTAGATCCCACCAGCAATGCTAGGCCAACTGCACCAGCTGTACAATGCAAGGGCCTGAGAATATGACACTGGTTGGGCCCTATGGTGCTCGTGGATTTTCTATGGTGGTACTTAGTAATGCTCAGGAAATATTTGGTGCTACGAATCATACTTGCCATATTATTTTCCAACTCCCAGTATATTTTATAAAGCAAGATTTTAATTTTAGTTCTTACCTGGTAGGTAAATACCCCATGATTCGATGTGTTAATAAATAAAGTATTTTCTACATTTCCTACTACTCTTGCAAGAAAAACTACATCAAAAGATGTATTTCCTCCTGGGAGAATTTTCTAAAAGAGAAAAAAAACAATAAATATAAGTAAATAAATAAAGAAAATATCAGGTTATTTGACAATGAGATTGACAAAGACCTTGAAAACAAACACCTTAGAATAATCCTGTGGGGCAGGGCGGTGGCGCTAGAGGTAAGGTGCCTGCCTTGCTTGCGCTAGCCTTATGGACCGCGGTTCGATCCCTGGCATCCCACATGGTATCCCAAGCCAGGAGCAACTTCTGAGCGCATAGCCAGGAGTAACCCCTGAGCATTACCGGGTGTGGCCCAAAAACCAAAAAACAAACCAAACCAAAACAAAACAAAACAAAAAAAACAGAATAATTCTGTGATTCACCCATGATTCAATTGTTCCTTCATGAAAGTTTAACTTTTAAACTATTTTACAATAAAAAGTAATAAAAAAAGATGAATTATACTGGAAATCATAGATTTTTTGGTCAAATTACTAGTCTAATGCTTATTGTAACAAATGGCTCCCTTAGAGTCTATTTATTAATTAAATAACCACAGGGCTGGTAATGAAGTACCTAATTTTAGATTGTTTCAGCATCAAACAACCAAGTGACAGCTGAGCTGAAGCTGGCTTTTTAAAAATAGATATGCTACTCTAGTACTAAGCAGTAATTGTACTATTCTCAGGATATAAAAAAAGCTATATCTTAATTTTCTGACCCCTGTCACCATTCATACAGACATAAAATGGTGCCAATAACATAATTTCAGAAAGAGCATGAATGATATCATATATACAAACTCACTATTATTACCATTTGAAACCTGAAAATGCCACTGTAGTTAGCAAAATAAATTCTATTACAACAAATTAAGGCCACAAAATTAAATTTGAGTCTGCAGCTGCTACTATGACTACATCAAAATTCATTTTAATATTTAACATTATTAACCTCTGCCTGCATGGCTAGAAATCTAAAAATGTCCCCCAAATTACATAAGAATATAAGACACTGATTGAGATTAGATTTTTGCCTTAAGGAAGTGATAAAGAGCAATTCTCCTATATTATTATCAACACGAAGAACCATCTACAAAATCATAGCTTTTCTCTGTGCACATCAAACCTAGAAAAGACCATAAACTCCAAGGAAAGAACTAAATATAGAGGACAAGATGAATTCAGCTGTCATTTTACATATTGTTAAAGGTGCAGTGTAGCTAAATAGAATATTTGGAAACTGTAAACAACAGAAAGCACAACCGGGATGAAAATTATTAACAGCCATACATTGAATAGATAACTATATAGTTTTAAATTAAACATATAAACAAATAACCTACTGGCCAGAGGGTTAGTCATAAGGAAAATTTTAAAATATTTTGATCAAAAATGACAACACAACAAAATAAATTTGTTGGCAGTAAATAAAGCACTATGAGGAAGGAAATTTATAGTATGACATGCTTATTTTGAAAGAAAGCCTTAATAGTAATCTATATTTCTTTGAGAAATTAAAAAAATTAGGGGGGTTGGAGCAATAGCACAGTGGGTAGGGTGTTTGCCTTGCACATGGATGACCTGACCTTAATCCCCAGCAACCCAAAAGCCTGCCAGGAATAACTTATTTCCCTCCTTTCCATCCTCCCATGCCAGGCTGCATAGTTGTGCATTTCTTTTAGTCAACAAACCCTAGCACAACACATAAATACACCATCACATGGCAACAGTTACAATGGGGGAAATAATGCAGAACTTCACCATGCTTAATGAATAAAGATGATAGTTCTGAAGACCTGACTTAACATCAGCCACCTAATGTAGCATCTCTGATAAAGACTTTAGAAAGTTTGAGGATGTTCAAAGAACCCAAAGAAACTATGGAAAGAACAGTCAATAAGACTCAAGAGGTTATAAAAGTAGAAATAAAAATACTTAAAACAGAAATAACAGGACTGAAAACCTTGGTAGACAAAATGAAAAACTCATTGGAAAGTCTCACTAGCACAGTAATAACTGCTGAGGACAGAATCAGTTAGCTGGAAGATGAGCTGCACAATACCTTGAAATAACAGGATAGGTTGGGAAAGAGCCTTAAAATAAACATTAGGGCCAGAGCAGTAGCACAGTGGTAGGGCATTTGCCTTGCATGTAGCCAATCCTGGACAGACTCTGGTTGGATTCCCAGCATCCGATGTGGTCACCCGAGCCTACCAGGAGCGATTTCTGAGAGCTGAGCCAGGAGTAACCCCCAAAAGCCTCTGGAACCAAAAAACAACAAAACAAAACAAAACAAAACACCAAAGGAAACAATCCTCAAAATAAGCAAGCATAATAGAATCTTGGGATAAATTCAATAGAAACAACGTAAGAATCACTGGAGTCTGAGAGACCCAGGAAGAAAACACTCATGAGAAATCAGCAGTAAACAAAAACATTGCTGAGAAGTTCCCAGAGCTGAAGAGTGCAAGCAACCACATCCTTGGACACCCAAAAAGTACCAGCTAAAAGAGACCCAAATAAAAGCACTCAAGGCACATCCTAGTCACAATTATGAAAACCACAAATAGAGAGAGTGAAAGCCACAAAAGGATCAAAAAAAGGAAATTACATACAAAGAAGCATCTTACGATTTACAGCAGATTTATCACAAGCAACCTTTCAGGTCTGAAGATAGTGGTGGGAAAAAGTGAAAAAAAAAAGCAACAAAATAAATGCTTTGGCAAGAATATTTCACCCAGTAAAGCTTTCATTCAGAAATGAAGAGAAATAATTTCAATTGAAATAGAATTATTAGTGAAGTACATAATAGGATCACAAAACTAGTTTGAAAAATGATATACCAAATCAGTGAATAAAATATAAGTACATTGGAAAATATGCACTAGAAAGACAAAATAAGGATCAAACAGAAAATATGGATACATCAATATTGACTTAAGAAAACTGAATCAGATCAAGCTGCTAAGTTGCCAAATTGTCCCAGAAAGATGATCTCTTGGACTGAGAACTATATGTACTTCTCAAACTGGAGGTGGACAGATTTCCCTCCCTGATGGAATGCCCAGCAGCCTCCACCCACACCCAATATCCTCCAGGATATAAATGGCTCAGCTCCATAACTGAACTCATCAAGGTACCAAAATATAACAGTTCCAGTTTCTGGAGCATAGGGCAACACATGTGGCTGTGTAACATCTATAGTATTGATAGCCCAGCAGGCACACACTTTTGATGGGAAAGTTGTATGGAAACCCACAAAGTTCAATAAATGAAAATAACATAAAAGACTCAACTAGCACCAACCAGCTGATATATCCTCAGATTTTAATTACTTTATTATCACTATTGTGAGATAAAACAATTATCACAAGTTAATTTTTATTGATCTATGTTTGGATAATTCTATTTGTCATATTTTTGGAACAAGCAATATAAAAGTTGTTTGTTCCTGCTAAGGAGGCAGGTTTAGAAGGAGGGTGGAAAATTGGGACATTGATGGAAAGGTCACACTGGTGGTTGAACTGATATTAGAACATTAAAGAGATAAAACTATATTATAAACAACTTTGTAAAGCACAGTATTTAAAAAAAATGACTAAATCAGCACTAAAAACTTATGAACACAGAATCTCTCCTCACCAATGGCAAATCAATTAAAATAAATACATGATCATCTTTCTCAAAGATTTAGCAAACCAAATTCAACAAAATGCTGAAAAGGATTATATACCATGGCCAACTAGAATTTATTGTTAAAATGGAAAGAAGAGCTTACAGAGGATATTAATGAGAAATAATATTACATTAGTAGAATGAAATAAAAATTATATGATAATTTCAACATACTCAAAAAAAGTTTTTCCTCTAAGGTTGGGAACAAGACAGGATGAATACATTCGTCTATATTCATCAAAGTCTGAGGACAGCTAGTTTGAGAATTTAAGACAATAAAGACATTTTTAAAGGATCAGGATCAGAAAGGAACACATAAAACTTGCAACTTGCAAGCAATATGCTATTATACCACAAAAACTATAAAGATGCAACAAAGAGTTGTAACTAATAAATCAGTGAAATTTAAAGGATATGAAATCAACATGCACAAACCAGTTGTATTTCTACATGTGGACAGTAAAACAGATTTGATTACGACAGCATAAAAAACAATAATATAGTTAGTAATTTAACCAAGCAGATGAAACAGTTGTAAAATGACAATAAAATATTGATAAAGATATACAATAAATTGGAAGGACATGCTGTTCAGATGAATGTGTATGTGATTTGTAAAGTGAAGTAAAATAGTTTTTATTGAATGAAAATTACTTAGAAAGATATGAAGTGAGGGCAAGGAAAAAAGAAATAATTATTCAAGAGAAAACATGAGTTTACAAATGCAAGCAAAGAGACATAAAAAATAAGCAAGAGATAAATGTTCAAGGAGAACACAGATCGAAAAACAAGCTGAATAAATGTTTGGGTTTTTTTTTTTGTTTGTTTTATTGGGCCACACCCAGTGACACTCAGGGGTTACTCCTGGCTATTCGCTCAGAAATGGCTCCTAGATTGGGGGACCATTTGGGACGCAAGGGATCAAACCGCAGTCGTCCTAGGTTGGTTGGTTGGTTGGTTGGTTCGTTAGTTAGTTAGTTAGTTCGTTAGCTGGTTGGTTAGTTAGTGTGTGCTTGCACCACTGCACCGGCCCCATACATGTTTTTTATTTTTAATACATTTTAAATTGACTCACCATAAGATACAAAGTTGTTCATGATTGAATTTCAGTCATACAATGTCCAACCCTTCACCAAAGCGCATTTCATGTCACCAATGTCCCCAGTTTCCCTCTCCGACCCTCTCTGCTGTCTATCTGGAAGACATTTTTCTTTTTTTTTTTTTTTTTTTGGTTTTTGGGCCACACCCGTTTGATGCTCAGGGGTTACTCCTGGCTATGCGCTCAGAAATCACCCCTGGCTTGGGGGGACCATATGGGACACCGGGGGATCGAACCGCAGTCCATCCGCTTGCAAGGCAGACACCTAACCTGTAGCGCCACCTTCCCGGCCCCGACATTTTTCTTTTACCCACTCTCTCCTTTGTTCCTTTTAGACACTGTGGTTTACAATACTGTTAATAAAAGGAATCCATGTTTTTAATGTGCTCATATTATCGAAAGTCATCTACTTGATACAATTCCAACATGTTTTTCACAGAAACAAGGAAAATCCTAAAATGTGTTTGAACCACAAAGACCCCAAATAAGATTACTACTTGTGGTATGTAGAGCCATAAAATAGCCCCTAAAACATACTGGTCTGATCTTATTTGTAAGGTTGTGACTATAAAGAGATACCAGCATGTGATGATTATTATTAACCTTACACAACTGAGGCTATTATTAGACAGTTGACTCAAACTGTTGATAGTTTATTAAAAAGGAAACACCCAGATAGTTCTAATCCAATGACATGATTAAAGAATTTTCTCCATTGGTGGCAGAAAAGGAAGACTCCTGAAACATGAGGGAGACATAACATGACTACTGCTGGCTTCAAGACAGTGAGAGACAAGAAATGTGGTTATCTCAAGAAATGGGAAGAAGCCCCTCTCTCACCAACACCCAGCAATTAAATGCAGGCCGTTAGTTCTGAAATCACAAGAAACTGAATTTAAAAAACTTGAAGAAACATGGAAATGAATTTCACCTTAGATTCTAGTAAAGCTTCAGTCAACAGAAAACTATTATTACAGACTTATGCTACTCTAAACGAAGAATCTATTTAACTTATGACTGATGTCTGTGATGTATTTCAAGTCGCTCTATTTGTATTATTTATTATGCAGCAACAGAAAACCAATATAACATTAAAAATTATCTAAGATTAAACAAAACAATTATCTAAGATTAAGAAGCAAAAGAAAATAATTGAATATATAAATGCTACAATTTTCAGAGTGCTAAAAGTTCAAAGTTGATAGATTAAGTGTTTCATGTTGAAATATCAAAAGTGATAATCTTGAAAATAGGAAAAACTGAAAGCTTAGAGCATAAAAACATTCAAATCATGTCTTAATCACAGTGAAATTAATTAATATCAATAAAAATCTAGATGTTTCAATTTCAAACCGAAAAAAATTTGTAGCAAAGAAACTTACCCTATTTTGGAAAAAAGATGCATGAAAATGTGACGTTGTAGCAGATATTGATATTAAAGTAATAGTTTCTTCAGAACTAGGATTATGTAAGTAAACTTTTTCCATTTTTGGCATTCCAACTGGCCTATAAAACAAAAGAAAATTTATCACAAAATAGTTCAAAGACCATTTTAGTTGAGTTCATTTCTAGTTGTTAAAATAAAAATAACCAAAAATCTAGACAAACATTTACTCAAGAATATTTAATTGGTTATTTAAAATTACAAAAAATAATATTGAACAAATATTTATTGAATGGTATTTATAAAGTGACACACTAAAACAGCTGCTGGAATAAAATAAATTCTAGAACCGTAAAGAAAGACTCCATCCTAGGCTCCATCCTATGACCTGTGCAAATACCAAGATCTCTAGTTACAGAGGCCTGATTTTATCATACATGACTGAGCAGAAAGTTTCCAGACATCACAAAAGGTCCTAGGGGAGAGTAAAAGAGCATGTATAGAGCTTGTAGTTATACCCATGACAGTATACTTCAAGAGCGGAGAAACCCAGTATCTCTTAGGCCAAAGGAATTCCCTTTCTAATCTCCCCAATATTTAATGTGCCTATGCAAAAAAAAGGGTACAAATTAATTTTTTGTTATTGTTGGTGTTACTTGTTTTTTTTGTGCTTTGTTTTGTTTTTATTTTGGGACTGTGGTTATTGTTTGGTTGTTGTCTTTATTGCTGTGATGCTTTTCAGGGTTTTTGTTTGATTTTTTTTTGTATTGTTATGTTTTTTTTTCCTTTTCCCTTTCTTTTCTTAAATTGATATTTACAGCCTCTAGAAGGACTCTTCTCATTTTTTGCTTATTTGATTTTTGCCTCCCCCCACACACTTTTGTTCTTTCCTTCAAATAGAACCACATAACTTGAACCATCTTGTTCTGCCTTACAAATTGAGGGAGAAATAATGGAGGATACCAAGACCAAACAGTCATATGAACATCGAGTAGAAATAAAAATGATCAGACTTAAACACTAAATCCAAAGCCAACGACAACAGAATCAATACCCAATCTACAACAAGCAGACACAGAGGGGACAACTTATACTAGCGGCCTGGGGTGGCAAAGGCAGGGGAATATGGGATGCATGCTGGGAACAGGGGTGGAGGGGGACAATATTGGTGGTGGGAATGTCCCTGATTCAATGTCACTATGTACCTAAATTATTACGGTGTAAGATTTGTAATTCACTTTGGTCAAAATAAAAATTATTTTAAAAATATTAAGGCTCCACTTGGATAACATAATCTAGACAGAAAGCAGGCAACAAACAAAATGATCAGAACCTTTATTTCTTTTTGTAATTCATCCTTTTCTTCCTACTAATTCTAACACATGTCCTCTCCCCTAATACCACTGATATAAACCCTTCTATTTAGAATGAAAAATTGAATGGTCAAGTTATGTGAGCAGTTATTCTTTATGAGTTAGGATATTATTATTATTATTATTAGGATATTCTGCTGATGGGCAGAAAAGTTAATTAACTTATCCAAACTTATACTTAGATCTTAAATTTCAATCCAGACCATCTATTTCATGAGTTAACCTGTCCAGAAACTTTCAGTTAAGTATTATGCTTCTTCTCAGAGGAAAACTAGCAAACACACTCAGTGTAAGAAACACTGAATGTTGGGGCTGGAGCAGTGGCGCATCAGTAGGGCGTTTGCCTTGCATATGGCTGACCTAGGACAGACCTCTTGTAGATCCCTGGCGTCCCATCTGGTCCTCCAAGCCAGGAGCGATTTCTGAGCACATAGCCATGAGAAACCCCCTGAGCATCACCGGTTGTGGCCCAAGAACAAAATTAATAAAAAGAGACACCGAATGTCTTTGACATTCATATGATAGTTTCTTAAAAGTGAAATCTCTTTAGTTCATAGACTATAACTACATACCTAATTTTATAAGTATAGGTTTCCTACTTGCCACAGCATTTGATAATAATGCATATAAATTATTTTTAGTGTTCTCTAATCACTTAATTGTGCTAGTAATTTATAGCATCTTTAAAACAAAGGTGGGGCCGAAGAGACAGCACAGTGGTAGGACGTTTGTATTGCATGTGGCTGACTCGGGATGAACCCAGTTTGATTTTTGGCATCCCATATAGTCCCCCAGCCTGCCAGGGTTGATTTCTGAATACAGAGCCAGGAGTTACCCATGCATGCCACTGGGTGTGGCCCAACAACCAATCAATCAATAAATAAAGTTTTAAAAAAACAAGGGATGCATTAAAAAATATACATGTAATATCTAAATATCATTTTAGACCTTAGGATTATTCCTAGACAATGAAAGGAATGTCAAAAAATAAAATTAAAGAATCTCAAAAGAAAAACTGCGAAAGCATAAGTGACAGAAGAAAAAAAAATACCAGTAAGTATATACAAAGATGAATACCAGCGACATACTAGCATTGAGTACTACTACTACTATTAGCATAGCACTACTCATTTTTATGTTGAAATTATTATTACAAATACAGAAACATTCAGACATGAATCTCAGGAATAGAATGGCAAGTCACTGACAAGAATAATGAGGTAATACCCAGAAATATGATTTGTACTCATACATATGGCTTATGCAATTCCACTCCTGGGTTTATATGCCAAAGAAATTCTCATGGTAGTTCATAAACCATCAGAAAACCTGTAAGATTTCACAGTAGGGCTGACTGGTGGTAAGACTGTTTTTGGTGATAGAGTGCTACCAGTACTCCCAAATAGAGTTAGTAGATAAAAGAGTAGATATGCTGAGTTTAGAAATAACATAGAGCCCTATAAACAAGAGTAGAAGGGAAAAAGGAAGGTGGAAGAAAAAAGGTAGAAAGAGCGAGGGAAGGGAATGAAAGGAAAAAAAGAAAAGGAAAGGAGAAAAAAGGGAAATGATAAAAATAGCTTTTAGAAAGATAAGCAATAGAATGAACTATATAGTAAATATGAAAAAGTTATAGAGTTTCCTCAAAAATGATGGAGAGACATGGATCCTCTGGTAGGGGAGCTCTAGTGTTGGAATGATGTATTCAAGAAACCCTATCATGGACAGTATTTTAAAATTGCAAATCATGGAGAATAAAATAAGTAAAAAAGGAACTATTAAATGATTCAGCAATCATAAATTAAAAACTTTTTCCCATGTTTATAGAAATGATGATACTACTCAAGTTATGCACACCACCTACATTAAGTAGGTGGTGTTAATAATGGATATAAAAAATGTGGTACATCCACACAATAAATATTATTAAACTATGCAAAAAATACTGATATGCAAATGCAGCTGAGGACAACAGGCTAAGTAACAATAGACAAATACTTTTATGTTCAAATATAAATAAAGCAAACACATAGAGTAGAGTAGTATCAGTGGCTGGGGAGATAAGGAAAACATTGGCCAAAGAGTACAAATTGGCTGGCGAGGTGGCGCTAGAGGTAAGGTGTCTGCCTTGCAAGCGCTAGCCAAGGAAGGACCACAGTTCGATCCCCTGGCGTCCCATATGGTCCCCCCAAGCCAAAGGCAATTTTTGGGCCCAGAGAGATAGCTCAGCGGCGTTTGCCTTGCAAGCAGCCGATCCAGAACCAAAGGTGGTTGGTTCGAATCCCGGTGTCCCATATGGTCCCCCGTGCCTGCCAGGAGCTATTTCTGAGCAGACAGCCAGGAGTAACCCCTGAGCACTGCCGGGTGTGGCCCAAAAACCAAAAACCAAAAAAAAAAAAAAAAGAGTACAAATTTATACAAATTCTGAAGATCTAGTGTATAATGATTATAGTTAATAATGCTGCATTATATTCTTAAAGGTTCTAGGAGAACAAATTTAAATGATCTTACGATATAAAAAGAGTAATTATGTGATATGATACAGGTGTTAACTTATGTTGGTTACGTACACAGTATTAATATATATATTTCACTACAGAAACATCAAACTAAACACTTGTGCACTTTGAACCTACAGAATGCTATATGTCAATTATAGCTCAATAAGATGGGAAGAATGATCTCATGATATAATTTATATGCTTACATATATACATATATATTAAAATACATAAGAATAATATCTAGCTGGATGGCGTAAAACTACACATCTATCATGAATTTTTCTTTGTGTACATTATATTTCATACACACTAAATGTAAAAATAATGTCATGGTAACAATGATGAAATACATCGCAAGGTAATGCCACTCCCTAATTGTTAAGCAACGCAAGTGAAATAAAGCATTCTTCTGTTTTAGAGTGACCAGAGGAAGTCAAAATGGTTTTGCTATGTGAGTTGCTTAAATGAACTGAAAGGCATTTGTCAAGTGCATGTATTTGAGCTAGCAACATAATAATGCTGCCATATTTTTACAGTTGATACTTTTATCTATCGGTACTGAATCTTAGTTAATAGTGTCTCTTTCATGTAGTCTTGTGGATGATGTTGTAGCCCACCATTAGAAGTGAGGCTGCATGGTACTCATACAGGTACTCATACTCTCTTATGCAAGAGCCTGGTATAGCTTTCCTTTAAGTATAGTGGTTTTTACCCTAAAAGAAAACAACAAATCTCATCATAAATTTAAGGACCAGATGAGGAATAATAAGGGAAATCTGAAACAAGTCATCTTCATATGGTACAAAAAAGTGATTGGAGTGTTAATATATTTTTAAAAAGTCTTTTTTTTTTTTCTTTTTGGCCCACACCCTGTGATGCTCAGGGGTTACTCCTGGCTATGTGCTCAGAAATAGCTCCTGGCTCAGGAGAGATGGGATGCCGGAGGGGTAAAACCAAGATCCGAACTGGATCGGACGTGTACAAGGCAAATGCTTATCACTGTGCTATCGCTCTGCCCCCCTCCAAAGTTTTTTCTTAAGATTATTTTGTGGCATTGTCATATGGGAAAGGATGTTGACTATGCTTATTTTTTTTACGTTAATGAGTAACTAAATTTCTTTCCCCAGTGCCTCAAAAAATAATTTTAAATAGAATGGAGACAGTTTGGCTTTAAATGAAAGCAGTTGGCACTTGAAGATGGCATTACAGAATCTGTATAGATATCATTTGTATCATCACTTTTCAAGAATTACTTAGTCAGGCTTTAATTTTTCATCTGAGTTCTTGGAGATGAAACAGATATAGTGAGGAACGGCAGGAGAGATGATGCTTCCTTTGGCTGGCAAATATCTACGACTTCAAACCAATAGATGTATCTAGTGAGAATCTACGTTCATTTTATAAACAGATCTGTATGTGTACCATCTAGATCTTCCTCTCCTTCCCCAACATTTTTCTTTAAAAAAGTTCAGGTCAATTTGGTCTCAGTTTAAGATCCCTTAACTATATGGAAGGAAAATAGAGCCAAGGTCTGTCTTCTTAAATTTACAGGAACTGTCTTTGTAAAAAAAAATAAAAAGGTCTTCAGGACTATTTATGAAAATAACTATGGGCTTAATCTCTTAGAAGGTAGGGATGTTTATCCTTGAAGAGAGTATGTAACCAGTTATTAGCATTTTTAGAGGAGAAGCCAAAGTATGTAGGGTGTATGGCCAGTTCATCCATTGAACATGGAGAATGAGATACCATTGTGAGAAGAAATGTTCCTCACTGGCCTCCTACTGCTGATGTTTTCTGTGATCTGTCTCCCTGGGTTTGATTTTAGGGAATTATACATATAGTATATTTGGATAATTTTGTTGCTCTTGAGGACCAGAGAGATAGCATGGAGGTTTGCCTCGCATGCAGAAGGACGATGGTTCGAATCCCGGCATCCCATATGGTCCCCCAAGCCTGCCAGGAGTGATTTCTGAGTGAGGAGCCAGGAGGAACCCAAGTGCTGCCGGGTGTGACCCAAAAACCAAAAAAAAAAAATTTTTTTTTTGTTGCTCTTGTTTTTCATTTGTGTATGTGTGTGTTTCATTTGTATTAGCATCTGCTTAGGAGAATGGGCTCTTGACATGCAAATTTGCTGTGTGACTTCACTGTAGCAAAGAGGTAGAAAGAAATAGGACTTATTCTACCAGCAGCTCTCAGCTCACATCTTGAGAAGGCGATTTCTAGAATAACTGGGCAAGGTTTTCTTTGTGCTTTATCTTAATTTGGTAAGCTGTTTAGCTTTTCTACTAATCCATGTTATATTTCTTTACAATGTGGCCAAGAAGAAAAAGATCAATCAATTCCCTGATTCCTCTCCATCAGTTCCTTGAATTTGTCAGCAATTGCTGGACTTCTAATCTGAATATTGGCTAGCAAATTTAACCTTTGTGCTTGTGCCTTACTCAGGGAACTCCTCAGACTCTGAACTTGAGCTACACTAAGAGGAATATATGAGGTGATATCTGGACATTTAAATAGATTCTATTTTTTTAGTTTTCTATGTGGGAACTTTTTTTTTTCTTTTTGTTCTTCTACATCAGTCCTTTGATTTGTATTTGAAAAGGAGCATAAAGAACTGATGAGCAGAATTTCAAGAGTGAAATCATACTTTGTTAAAATGTTGGGGAGACATCTAATTTTTTTCAAAGGAAGATCCAGCAATTCTCTAAAAAACATAGTTCTTTACCGCCCTTTACCAGTGCTACATTCCCATCACCAAGTCCCAAAGAGGATTCTTATAAACACCCTGACGACATAGTAACAGCAACAACCTGCTTATAAATAAAAAGTTCAATTGGAGGGAATGGAGAGATAGCACAGTTGTAGGAGTTTGCCTTGCACGCATCAGATTCAGGATGGACAGTGGTTCCAATCTCGGCATCCCATATGGTCCTCTGAGCCTTTAAGGAGCAATTTCTTTTTTTTTTTTTTTTTGCTTTTGTTTTTGGGCCATACCCGATGATGCTCAGGGGTTACTCCTGGCTATGCGCTCAGAAGTCGCTCCTGGCTTGGGGGACCATATGGGACACCACGGGATCGAACCGTGGTCCGTCCTAGGCTAGCGGTGGCAAAGCAGACACCTTACCTCTAGTGCCACCACTCCGGCTCTTCGAGGAGCAATTTCTGAGTGCAGAGCCATGAGTAACCTCTGAGCGCCACCAGGTGTGACACACACAAACACACACACACACACACACACACAAATTCAATTGTAGCTGTTAAAAAAAAAACTATATATTGTGATATAATTCTTCAACAATTTAGCTTAAAAATTAAAAAGTATTTTTATAAATGCTACCTAAATCAGAATATCAGAGAACTAAGTCTTGTTTTTTTTTGTTTTGTTTTGTTTTTGGGCCACACCCGGCGGTGCTCAGGGGTTACTCCTGGCTATCTGCTCAGAAATAGCTCCTGGCAGGCACGGGGGACCATATGGGACACCGGGATTCGAACCAACCACCTTTGGTCCTGGATCGGCTGCTTGCAGGGCAAATGCCACTGTGCTATTTCTCCGGGCCCTAATAAGCTTTTTTTAAACCTCATTTCTAACTAGATTATTTCACTTGATTTTTAAAAAATATTTACTTTATTTAAAGAGCATGCATCACATAGCTGACATAGTTGATCATAAAACATGTTTCAAGATAGTGGGAGCAAAATTATTTTAAAAAGGAAGAGAAAAAAGAAAAATTTCTGTGACAAGCAAATTTGTAAAAATAATTGTATCTCCAATGAGGTCATGAAGTCATTGTCAGAAGGTTCAGTAAGCTCTCGTTGCTAGTTGCACATTCTGTTACTTCATTTGTTTCTAAATTTTAGGTGATTTCAGATACACACTGGCATCTAAATTGGTGTGTTCCTGTGGAGATGACAGTATTAAACAAAAATTTTAAAAAATGGAACTGTCCAGTAATTCATTGTGCCTTTTGTGGGGCATGTATTTGGCTGCCAGGTCTTCTGGGAGTATGAGAGGAAGGGTACCCTGACTCACTCCAAAAAGTCCCAGTGATATCAGCCTGGCATACCTGGAGCTTTGGTCAGATTGTATTTCTGCAGATAGCTGTAGAGGAATGGTGAAAAAGGGACATTGGCAAAGTGGTGACTGTGGGTGATGGGTCCAGCAGGCATTGTTTCCATCTTCTCCTTCCAAGATTGCTAGCTTTTAGCTGTGTACCCATAAATTTTCACCACTTGGTTTACATCTCTTTCAAGAACAAAATGAATCTATGGAGCTGGCTGGGTGCAGACATGGCAAATGCCTTCATTTGATTTTTTAAATATGTCTTCATTACCTAACTCAACAGCAAAATCTGATTCATTGGGGGCTGAAGAAACAGTACAGAGGATAGTACAGTGCTTGCCTTGCATGAAGCCAACCCAAATTATACCTGACCCATTATATGGTATCCTGAGCACTACTCACTAGAGATCAATATAGTCCTTACTACCAATTTATTATTTTCTTCTATAGCTTCATCTTGAATTATTTTAAATAGTTTATTTTTTATAGAATAAAATAAAATCATCTTTCCATATTTCAAAAGTATGATCAGGTACACCAATTACTCTTTACTGTCCTCTCTCAACATGTTAACACACATATTGAGGTTTACTTTTCACTTCATTTGAGAATTTCTTTATAATGAGAACATGAAAATTCCTTTTCCTGGTGCTTCTAAGACCTACACCCAGTTATATCCCTCTTCTGAGACCTCATGCAGTGTAATGATGGCGTAACTTCTTGCTAAAAGTGAACTCAAGGAAGCAAAAACCTGATCCAAAATCACTCCATGGCTTATAGTCTAGTCACTACAAGGGCAACACCTCCCTCATCCCTCAATAATGTATTTGTGCTTTAAAATCTACCTTGAAGAAAAAATATCATCAAACAGAACTATCACTGGGAGATAAGAACAGCCAGAGGTATAGATGTACATTCCTAACAACATGTTTGGGGTTAGGAAGCAATAAGTGGAATAACTTCAGAAGTTCTCAAATAAAAAAGCCCCAGTGGGGTCAGAATGACATCATAAGAGATAAGGTAAGAGATAAGGTCAACTCTGGTTCAATCCCATTGCATGACCCCTCCACTACTAGAACTACTACTAGAACTGACCTCTGAGCACCTCCAGTTGTGCCCCCCAAAAGAAAAAGCAAACAAAAAACCACTCTCAGTATGTGAAATATCACTTGCCTCAGATGGAGACTTTTGTAGAAGCTAGCCCTATGAGTTCATCAATCCTAGGTCATGATCTAAACACCAGGAAAGAACTAAGGAAGTGGTACAGATCCAGCTGGGGTCTCAAACTATGGACATGAAGCTGCAGAGAGAAGGATAACATTCTTCCTCAAAGATATACGTGTGTGTGTGTGTGTGTGTGTGTGTGTGTGTGTGTGTGTGCGTGTGTAAGTAGAATTGGCAGTACACAGAAATACAAAAGTTCCTCTGAAGGCTCACAGATTATGTATTTTCTTCAAGAATGCTCTTTACAATTCAATCAAGCCAGTTAAATGCCAACAAAGTCATTCATTACCTCCCTTTGAATGTTTTTAATATTTTTCCTATTACCTCAGTGCCATCAATTTCAGTTAAGGTAAAGAAGCGAGGACTGGACAGGTAATAGGGGAAATCCTTTAAGATAAGACTGAAGATGACCTTCTGCAGGAGAGGGCTTTGGGATTAAGGAAACAAGCAGGAGTCTGAAAGAAAACAGATCAGATCACCATGTGTACTTCTCAGGCTGACTTTGCCCTTTCTCCTAGAAAGATTCTGGGTCACCCCCTATAGAAATAAACTCTACCTCAAAAGACAGGGGTCATCTATGTAAGTTGTTTAAAGGAGTTTGGAGTAACAAGAAGAGAAGGAAGATCTTAATGAAGACTACCAGCCAGCTATTGCAGTCCTGGTAGGGGGAGGAGAGAGGAGAAGGTGAGAAGGGGGAGGAAGGAGGGGGAGGACAGAGAGAGAGAGAGAGACAGAGAGAGAGAGAGACAGACTTACACAGGGAGCAGACATCTCTCTGCACAGTCAGATCAACCTGCCCCCGAGTCTCTTGGTTCCCTCAGTGATTGATATGAACAGAGTCCTGAGATAAAACTGGGCACCTGAAGAAAAAAGTTACATTAAGCTATAGAAAACTAATGGTTAAGTAAATGCTCAAATTAATTTTCTATGCTTCTGTAGAATCAGAGGGTCAAAGTAACATTTATTGATTTGTTATCTTTAAGTCAGGTGTCCGACATTTTATGAGTCTGGGCACCTCCCTCTGCTTTTTTTATTTCTGGAAACCCTGGCAGCTGAAAACATGCCCATGAAAGCCACAGTAGCACATATAGGACTTAGAATTCTTGGACCACATGACTACCAACGCGAAAATGCAGTTGTGTGACAACTCCATTTTATTTTTATTTCGGTCATATCATGAGACCAAACTTTAACAACCGAACTTAAAAAGGTGCCTGTTATGATGGCAATTTGACATGTCTAAACACTACATGACTATTTCATTCTTCCAAAGTATCAGTCAACAAAACTCAAAGTCCTCTTCCTTCTAAGCTGATTTAAGTTGTTGGTAAAATTTAGGCTGCTCTCAGCATCTTGTCAGATGCGCACCAAAGTTCCACTTAATTTTCCAAATCAACACAAAGAAAATCCTTTTCATCACATTCCTCATACACTTGGGCATCTCCAACATTTGTCTGAGGATCCAGGTAATTAGGTCTGATATGTTCATCTTTCTGTTTTGCTTTTGGACCCCATAAGGCAGTGATCTTGGTGTTTCAGGGGAAAGGGGTTGGTTGCAGTGTCACAGTGAAATCTGGGTATCTCACATGCAAAGCATGCATTCATCCTTATAAATTTTCTCCCCACATATAAGATTTGATTTGAGAGCTTAATTAAATTTGAAATTCGTTATAGCAACATCTTCATTATAGTGTTTGAATATAACTGGGAGAATGTATACATATGCACATTGGAGGTCTGACATTTAAAGGGACTACCTTTACCTGAGTTTTTGTTGTTGTTGTTGTTATAAGCAGCATGTATACCTGTTTGGCTAGACAACTAGTTTCAAAATAAAACAAAAAGTTTTCAGTCCAAAATTATGCCCACAAACACAATGCCATATCTGCATTTAGTCTATTCCAAGACTTATTTTGTTCTCAAAAGAAATGTAAACCGAAGTGTGAAAAATTATGGGTACGCTGGCCAAACGGCTGAAATCTGGCAATCTTCGGAAGAGAAGGAGGGTCAAGTCTTCATTTTGTTGAAGTCACATCTGCTGCACTCATCACCCACAATCACCGCTTCACCAATGGCCACTTCACCACTCCTCTACAGCTCTCTGCTGAAACCCCAATTTGACTAAAACTCCAGGTATGCTAGTGTTGACAACTCTATTTTATTTCTTTTCATCATATTATGAGACCCAAACTTTAACAACCATACTTAAAAAGGTACCTGTCATGATGGCAATCTGGGGTGGGCTTGGGGTGGGGTTGGTGATGATGTTATGGGATAGACTTTGAATATTGGTGGAAAGAGATTGACACTGATGGTGAAATTGGTGTTGAAACATTGTAAATCTTAACTATGAATACCTTTGTAAATCACAATGCTTTAAATTTAATTTTTTTAATATTTTATCAACTTAAAACTTTTTTTAAAATAAGATTTTTCAAATGGCAGTGCTATCCTGTTTCCATTACCAGTTGTTTTAAAGAGAAGTTGGGCCAAATGGGACATTGTGAATTATTTAAAGATAAACAAGGTTGAAGCAAACATACAGCTGTTCTCTAGTGTTGCTAAAGCAGAAATACTGTCTACACTTTAGGAAGATCTGAGGCTCAAAAGAACTAGGAGAAGCAGTTATGAATTAGTGAGCTTGGAAAAAAAAAGCTGCAATATTATTGTTTATGACTTGTTTCTTAAGCCATAGAAGATGGCAATGTAATGACAAGTATCAGCTGAAGAAATGGTGAGCAACTGCCCTAGAGACCAAATAAATGGTCTATTAAAACACTAACTTCTGGCCAGATAGTAATCAAAATCTAGTACTTTGTATAGTCAGTTACCAAAAAAATACAAACAACTTCTCCAATGAATTTAACTTTTTTTGTTTGTTTGTTTGTTTTTTGGGCCACACCCAGCATTGCTCAGGGGTTACTCCTGGCAGTCTGCTCAGAAACAGCTCCTGGCAGGCACGGGGGACCATATGGGACACCGGGATTCGAACCAGCCACCTTTGGTTCTGGATTGGCTGCTTGCAAGGCAAACGCCGCTGTGCTATCTCTCCGGGCCCTGAATTTAACTTTTTATTTTTGCATTATGGGTCACACTCAGTGATGTTCATTTTCATTTCTTCTACGCATGCTGGAAAGACTTGCTTTACCAGGAGGGATATACTCTTATCACATGGACCAAGGAGGTATTCAAATGCACGTGCTACCCACACAAACTTTGAACTAGTAAAACTTTGATAAACAGTAAAACAAGGGGAAGAAATGTCAACTCTCATTGTCTCTATTTGATCAACATGTTCAGGGATGGTGAACAAGTTCGACACAAAGACCCAAAATTTTAAACTGTGAGAGTCAGTGAGCCACACCACGCAGTGACCTGACAAAACAGAAAAACACTCACACAAAAGCATATAATTTTAACAATAATATATTAAACACATATTGCCTTTTGCCATTTTGAGTGAGGGTAAAAATCCTGTCCTGTTTGCCACCCCTGACTAGATGCTACTGAGATTTCTTTTTTTTTTTTTAAGACTTAAAGCAGCACTTGATAAAATTCTATGAATAAATATGTCCACCAGAGGGCTCCCTCTTCCTTAACTACACTCTAGCAAGGACTTGGTTCCTACCTAAATGGAAAGTCCCAAGCCGAAGGTGCTTGGATAAGGCCTCTGTAGCTTCCCTCATGTGGGTGTTACAACCTGTTACTTTACCGTATTTCTCTCTTCTCTTTTATATTTCCTCAATAAAACAATTTTGTTCCACTAAAAAATGGAGCAAAAATATTTCCACCCCTATAACCTAGATGTACAACAACAGATGAGTGGATCATGAAGATGCAGGAGCATATCTACTATACAGCTGTAAGAGATGATGCAATCAGGTAGTTTGCTGCAACATGAATGAAATGGAAGATACTATGTTAAATAAAGAAGGATAAATATAGGATGATATAACTTATATGTAGTTTTTAGAGTAATGGCATAAAAAAAAATAATGCCATGAAGAAATGCAGTGGTTTTTGTTGAGAACATTCTTGCCCCAGTTGTTGAGAACATTCTTGCTCCAGAGTATAGTGAGGAAAAAGAAAGAAACTGAGTGAAGGAGAAACACAAATGTGAAATGACAGGGGAGGTGGTGTAAAGAAAAGATAGAACTAAATATCCAAGCCACAGAATTAGCAATGATAAAATCATGAGACCCAAACTTTAACAACCTAAATTCAAAATGGGCCTGTTATGATGGCAGGCTTATGATGGAGAGTGGTGGCATGAAATGGACTCTGGGAATATTGGTGGAAGGAGGTTGCCACTGGTGGTGCTAAACCACTGTATATCTAAAATCCAACTAAAAATAATTTTGAAAATCACAATGATTTAAATAAAGATATTATAAAAAGATGGGGCCGGGCAGTGGCGCTGGAGGTAAGGTGCCTGCCTTGCCTGCGCTAGCCTAGGACGGACCGCGGTTCGATCCCCCGGCGTCCCATATGGTCCCCTAAGAAGCCAGGAGCAACTTCTGAGCGCATAGCCAGGAGTAACCCCTGAGCGTCACAGGGTGTGGCCCAAAAACCAAAAAAAAAAAAAAAAAAAAAAAAAAAAAAAAAAAGATATTATAAAAAGAACTGAACAAAAACTGAAGCAGCTACTATAGTTCCTGATGGAGGGAAGCAACCGAGTGCAAATCTAAAGAATAGTCAATGGATACGTTCATCTGCTGTAGATAAAAGATACTGCAAGTGGGAGAGAATATATCATTACAAAATGAGACAGAGAGAAGGAAAAAGCCCTAGTATACTATCAGGTAACATTGTTGAATATCAGCCCCCAGCAAAAAAGTTGAGATTCCTTTCTAATCCATTTCTAATATCGATGTGTTTATGCTATGTTCCTTTATATTTTTTTTCTAATATAACCTCTTTTTGGCCTCAACTAATTTGAATTACATTTCTACTTAGACCCAAACATCTATTGTTCTGCCTAAAGACATTGTAATTATTGTTGATTTTTTTGCAGTATCAATATTAGTTCTGCCATCGTGAAAAATACCTTTATGTAGGAGAATACAAGAATATAAAGGATGGGAATGTCATTATGTCAATTTTAAAATGATTCAGGCCCAATAATATAGGAAATATGACAAAAATGTTAACCTACTTGAATTTAGGTTATGCATTCACTTATTACCATATATCATCTGTTATTTCTATTTATTACTATAATAAAAATGACAACAAGAAATTCTTTCCAAAAAAGAGGCCCTGGGGACCTGAGCAATAGCTCAGCAGTAGGGCCTTTACCTTGCACAAGACTGACCAAGAACGGATCTGGGTTCAATTCCCGGGATTTCCATATGGTGTCTGAGTCAGGCATGATTTCTGAGAGCATAGCAAAGAATAACCCTTGTGTGTCAGTATGGCCCCAAAACACACAAACAAAAAGAGACCCTGGGCCAGGGAGAAAGTGTAGAAAGTGAAGTACAAGATAGTGCTGGGTCCTGAGCTCTTTCTTCAGCACTACTGGTCCCATCTTGCCCCCAGAAGAGTGTGACCCTGTTGAAATCACTGGGCTGAAAACCAAACCCTAGACTCATATCACAAAGGTCACCATCATAGAGTGTACCCCTCTTTTAAAAAAAAGTATGTCATTGAGTTATATATTAAATGCTGAGAACTTTAAAAGAACATTTATTTCAGAAAACAGTTATTGGTTCTTTATAGGTTCAGGATGAAGTGGTGTATAGGAAGGTGAAAGGGATTTTATTTAAGAAATTTTCATTTTTGTGTAGCCTGAGGACTTTTAAGAGTTAAAGCCTGTGTCAACTTTGAATAATCTATTTTGATTTCTAATTTCTTTGGAGAAGGTCCTTCAAATTATTCAGAAAAAAAAAGAAACATTTATTCTAAAATGACACTTGAAAACCATTAAAAGCTTTTATAGAAACGAATTGTGAAAATAACATCAGATTTTAATAGTAAAGGAGGTCTCTGTTAACAGAATGCTATAAATTAGATATGGCAGGCAGGCAGTAACAGTCCATCTAGAAATGAGGGCCTAAGTTCAGAGAAGAGGAGTGAGTAATAAAGGCCGGAGAAAAACATAAAAGAATGATAAAATTTCAAGATTCATAGGGAAGGTAAACAAAGGGTGAAGAAGTGACACCTTGGAAGGAATTCAGAAGGCTTCAGATTCTGGATTTTGTGACTGGAGACAGAGCAACAAGAGCTGCTAAATATAAGGTGATGTTGGAAACTCTAGGTGAGTGATGGAGGATAAGGGATCTGCAACACAGCTTGGGACACTATAGGCCAGTGGTCCTCAAACTTTTTAAACAGGGGGGGCAGTTCACTGTCCCTCAGACCGTTAGAGGGCTGGACTATATAAAAAAACAAAAATTATGAACAAATTTCTATGCTGCATATATCTTATTTTAAAGTGAAGAAACAAAACGGGAACAAATGCAATAAGTGGCCTGTGGGCCGTGGTTTGAGGACCACTGCATATAGGCATATTCCAAAAGCAAGCAAGAGATGCTGCCATAAAAAGAATGAAGTTTGGGGCTGGAGAAATAGCACAGTGGTAGGTTGTTTGCCTTGCCTGCAGCTGACCCAAAACAGACCTGGGTTTGATCCCCGGCAACCCATATGGTTCCCCGAGCTTGCCAGGAGTAACCTTGAGCATCACCAAATATGAGCCCAAAACCACCTCAACCCCCACCCCCCTAAAAAAAAGGATGGAGTTGTTTGAAAAGGAACCAACCACTGTTTGAGGACACAGAGAAAAGGAAGTCATGAGAGAAAATACAAAATAAGCATTATGTACTGGAGGAAAACAAGTAGCATAGAGGCACTCACAGGAATAAAAGTGGGGTAAGATTCGAGAGAAAAGGTGAAAGACAAAAGCATTATCTAAGAAAAATATAACAGTACAACAGTTCCCAAATTAATTTATTCAATATAAACAATATTATTTTATCCACAAAGCAAGGATGCCTCTACTGCCCACTCTGAACTTGGCAAGACAGGTGCAACAAGAAGACTGTGATCATTTTACTCTGCTCTGTGACTGAGTATTTCTTCTAGTCAATGAACCTCAGCACAAGATGTAAAACACACCATATTGCAATGGTCACAATGAGGAAACAAGGTAGAACACCACCATGAGCAGATATGAAGATGGTAGCTCTGAAGAGCCAACAAGTACTAGTCACCTGTATAGCCTCCCTGATAAAGATTTTAAAGAAGAAATGTGGAGGATGTTCAAAGAACTCAAAGAAAATATAGAATAGACGGAACTATAAAACTAAAGATGACATGAGAGTAGAAATAAGAAAACTTCAAACAGAACTATTAGGGCTGAAAAACATGGACATGGTAGGTAAAATGAAAATCTCACCTTACCAGCAGAGTAACAACTGCTGAAAGAAACAGTGAGCTGGAATATGAGCTGCGTGACACCTCCCTACAACAGAAGAGGCTGAAAAGAGTCTTAAAACAATCAGAAGATGGAAATAAAATAGACAATAGAAATCTGGGACAAGTTCAATTAAAAAAAAAGAATCATTGGAGTCCCAGAGACCCAGGGGGGTATCCTCCATGAAGAATCAACAGTCAAGGACATCATAGCTGAGACATTCCCAAAACTCAAGAGCACATGAAACCATTGGAGTGTACTATTTAAAAGCATTCCAAAGAAAAGCAACCCAAGGCACATCCTAGTCACAATGATAAGAAACCACAGATTAAGATAGAATACTGAAAGCAGCATATCAAAAAAGGAAATTACATACAATGAAGCATCCTAAAGATTTATAGATTTAGCACAAGCAACCCTCAAAGATCCAAGGCAATGGTGGGATATAGTGGTTAAACTCAATGAAATAACTGCTTTGCCAAGAATACATAACCCAGCTAGACTTTCATTTATGTTTGAAAGAAGGAGATACAACTTTAAGGGTAAACACCAGCTGAGAAACGTAACAGATTCAAAACCAGCCTTAAAAGATGAATTTAAAGGAAAGACAGACCAAATAAAGATATCATACTTTTACAAAAAGATACTAAATCATATGACAATCATCTTTCTCAATATCAATGAACTAAATGCCCAGTTAAGGGGCACAGAGTGACAAAATTAACAAGAAAATTGAACCCAATATTTTGCAGCCTGCAAGAAACACATCTGGATAGTTAGAGCAAACATAGACTCAAAGTCAAAGGTTGGAGGACAATCCTTCAAGCACACAATACCCTTAAAAAGGCTGGGGTGGTCATTCTAATATCAGATGACAGACTTTAGGGTTAAAAAGATTAAAAGTGAAAGAGATGAGCAATTTAAGGCATGTGTACACCAAGAAGAAATTATACTTCTAAACATACACACCCAATAAGGGGCCAGAAAAATACTTTTAAAAATTGCTAGTAGGTTTGAAGAAAGTTATCACCAGCAACACAACGACAGTGGGAGATTTCAACACTACTCTGTCACCCCTTGATAGGTCAATCAGGATAAAAGTTAAAGAGGATATATTAGTTCAGAAAGCAGAATAAAAAAGAGTGGCTTAATCTTCTATCATCTATCTATCTATCTATCTATAATAGATATATGGCTAATCTATCTATCTATCTATCTATCTATCTATCTATCTATCTATCTATCTATAATACATATATGGCTAATTATATCCAGAAAGTGGGATACACATTCTTCTCTAATGCACATGGGGCATTCTCCATGATAGACCACATGCTGGGCCATAAAACATACCTCCAGGGCCCAGAGACATAGCACAGCGGCATTTGCCTTGGAAGCAGCCAATCTAGGACCAAAGGTGGTTGGAATCCCGGTGTCCCATATGGTCCCCCGTGCCTGCCAGGAGCTATTTCTGAGCAGACAGCCAGGAGTAACCCCTTAGTACCGCCGGGTGTGACCCAACCCCCCCCCCAAAAAAAATACCTCCATAAAATTCAAGAGGATAGAAATGGGTTCTACTAATATCTCAGACCATAATGCACTAAAAACAGAAATGAATTATAAACAGACAAGAAAAAATAACTTTAACACCTGGACATTTAACAGCTCACTATTGAACAACCAGTGGCTCAGAGACAAAATCAAAAAATTCCTGGGAAAAATAAAAATGATGACATGAATTATCAAAATTTGTGGGATACAGCAAAAGCGATCTTTAGAAGAAATTTATAGTTTTATGAGCATTCATCAGGAAGAAAAGGTATACAGAAATAACTTAGTGGCAGGGCTTAAGAAATTGGAAAATGAATAACCAAGGTAAAATGGATACATATTTAGACTTCGATAAACTTTATGGTTAAATCAAATGATATGGAATACATGAACAGACCTATCACAACTGAGGAAACTGAAATGGTAATCAAAAGGCTTCCCAAAACAAAAGCCTAGGCCCAGATAAATTCACAGTGAATTTTTTCAAATATTTAAAGAGAATCTATTGCCAATTCTTTTCAAGCTCTTCCAGGAAATTGAAGAAATGGGAAAACTCTCAAATAGTATCTATGAAGCCAATATCACTCTGATATCAAAAGCAGATAAAGACACCACCAAAAATAGAGAATTAAAGGTTGGTATCCTTCATGAACACAGATACAAAAATCCTCAACAAAATACTAGCAAGTAGAATCTAACAGCTCACCATGATGATTATACATCATGATTAAGTAGGATTATTCCAGAGATGCAAGGGTGGTTTAACATATACATGTAAATCAACATAATACAATAAAATATCAATGAAAATAAACCCAAAATCTATGCAATCATATCAATTGATGTTGAGAATGCAATGGACCAGATCCAGTACCTGTTCATGTTAAAAACTTTCAACAAAATGGGAACTGAAGGAAGTTTCCTCAATATTGTCAAAGCCATTTATCACAAATCCATTGCAAATATTATACTCAATGGGGAAAAACTAAAAACCTTGTCTCTAAGGCTAACTAAAAGATCTTTTCTCTAAGATCTAGCACTAGGCAAGGTTTCCTCTCTCACCACTTTTATGCTTTACAGTACTGGAAGTACTTGTCATAACAATTAGGCAATAAAAAGAAGTCAAGGGCATCTACATAGAAAAGGAGGACATGAAATCGCAATTTTCAGACAACATGACATTGTATCCAGAAAATCCCAAAGACAAAAAAATGCTTCAAGAAACAATGTATTTGTATAGTAAAGTGGCAGGCTACAAAGTTAGTTAAAATTAATACACAAAAATCTGTGGCTTTTCTATACAAAAATAATGAAAGAAAAAAATAAAGAGAAGAAATAATGAAAGAGAAGAAAAAGATACTTAAAAAAAAAAAACCCATTTACAATTGTACCTCAGAAAACCAAGTACCTAGGAGTCAATTTAACTAAAGAGGTGAAAGACCTACATAAAGAAAACTACAAAACACTGCTTCAAGAAATAAAAAAAAGATACAAGGAAAAGGAAAAATGTACCCTGCTCATATACTGGGAGGATTAACATCATTAAAATGTCAATACTTCCTAAAGCACTGTACAGATTTAATGCAATCCCTATAAAATAACAATAATATTTTTCAAAGTTGATCAGACGCTTCTGAAATTCATATGGAGCAATAAATGCCCACTAATAACTAAAGCAATCCTTGGGGGAAAAGAAGGTGTGAGGCATCACTTTCCCCAAATTTAAACTGTACTGTAAGGCAGTAGTCATTAAAGCAGTATGGCATTGGATAAAGATAAACCCTCAAATCATTGGTATAGATTTGAATATTCAGATATGAACCCACAGGTTTACATCAATTAATTTTTGGTGAAGGAGCAAAAAATATAAAATGAAGAAAATAAAGCTTCTTCAGCATGTGATGCTGGGAAAACGGGTTAACTGCATGCAAAAAAAAAAAAAAAAGAATTCAGATTTCTCTTTAATGCTATGCACAAAAGTGAAATGAAAATGAATTAAAGACCTTGATATCAGACCTGAAACCATAATGCATATAAAGAAAAAACATAGGCAGAACACTCCATGACATTGGAGATAAAGGAATCTTCAACAATGAAACACTACTGTCCAGCCCATTTTAAAGTTATTTTACACATAACAACAGATAGTCGAAACTGGAGTGTTGGTTCATGAATTTAATTTGGAGTTCTTGGGCCTAGAATGGGAGGGGACTTTGGGACTCTGATGATAGGCCTGGTGTTGGAATGATGTGTGTATGAAACTAGCGTTAGCAGTTTTATAAAGCATAGGACCTCAATAAATATATTTCCCTCTTAATAATAAATGGTGACTTTCATTTTTATTATTTCTTGAACTTTTTTTTTTTTTTTTGTATTGCTTTATTTAAGCTCCAAGGTTACAGAATTGTTCATAGTTGGGTTTCATTCACAGAATATTTCCTGAATAATATCAGAAATGTTTTTCATGTCCCTCCCACTTACCCCCCCCACTTATCTCTGGGGCTGGCATTTTGCCTCGTTCTTTCTCTCTTTTTCTGAAACTGTGGTTTGCACTATTGCTAATGAAATGGTATCATGCACTCTATCCTCTTTCAGCAACCAGTTCTTGTCCAGAGTGATCAGTTCCAACTATCATTGTCAGAGCAGACCCTTCTCTACTCTAACTGCACTTACTAATCTTTGTGGCAAGCTTACTACCATGGACTGGTCTTCCTGACCCACATCTCTACAGTCAATGGATATTATTACCCATAGTATATTTTTATTTTTCTTATATCACACAAATGAGATTATTTTATGTCTATTCCTTTTACTCATTGCACTCTGCATAATACTCCCCATATCCATCCTTGTATAAACAAAGATCACGACTTCATTTTTTCCTAACAGCTGTATAGTATTCCATTGTGTAGATTTACCACGTTTCATTACCCACTCATTTCTTCTCAGGCACCTTGGTTGTTTCAGATTCAAACTATTGTAAATAGTTCTGTGGTGAGCATAGGAGTGCATAAAGTGTTTTTGTATTGTATTTTTGTGTTCCTAGGGTATATCCATAGGAATGATATCGCTAGATATGGAACACAATTTCTAGACTTTTGAGAAAGGACTATATTGTATTCCATAAAGGTTGGACTGGTTGCATTCTCACTGGTCAGCAATAAATGAGAGTCCATTTCTCCCCACATTCATGCCAGCACTGGTGTTCTTTGTGATGTGTGTCATTCTCTGTGGTATGACATACCTCATTGTTGTTTTGATTTATATCTCCCTGATAATTAATGATGTGGAACATTTGTTCATGTGTCGTTTGGTCTTTCTTCTTTGAGGAATTATCTGTTCAGATCTTCTCCATGCATGGTGACGCTCAGGGTTTACTACTGGCTATGCACTCAGAAATTGCTCCTAGCTTGGGGGACTATATGGGATGCCAGGGGATCAACCGTGGCCTGTCCTAGGTTAGCACTTGCAAGTCAGACACCTTACCGCTAACGCCACCACTCAGCCCCTTCTCCTCATATTTTGATGAGAGTTATATAAGTACTTGGGGCCTCCAGAGCTATACCCAGAGATGCTCAGGAGTAGTGCTGAGGATCAACCCTGAACAGATGCATGCCTTGCAGAGGCCCCACCCTTGGTCTATCCCAGTTCTTGTGGAATTTTTCTTTTTAACTCTTTAGGACCCAGATTTGAACTTTAAGAGGGACATCTATATCATCCTTCAGTCATTATGAAAAACTTTTATGTATGTGCAACTCTGTGTGCCCACATATAAAGAGGAAGGCCGAGAGTCCATTTATGTCTTTTATCCATTCTTAAAGAGATTCATGATCCAAAACAAGTAAAAACTACCAGTCTACAATGTTTGACCTTGTCTCTTTTTTTATTTGGGGAAGTAACATTATTTAAAGTGTTGAATGACAGAAAATTTACAACCTAACTTCCATTTCCATACAAAAGGGTTATTTTTTATAACAAAAATTCCATCCATAAAACTGTCAAAGATCTCTTAATAACAAATGAAATAATAAACAGCAGCATGCAACTTCTGACACAATCACTCTAGAATGGCTACTGCCAAGCAATTAAAAGAATACTATTTTATTTTTTAATTTAATTAATTTTTTAATTTAATGAATGTTTTTGTTGTTTTGGGGCCACACACGTGGCACTCAGGAGTTAACTCCTGCATTGCTCCTGGCTCAGGAGATGCTGGTATCCAAACCCGAGTCCATTCCAGATAGCCATGTGCAAAGCAAATACCCTGCCTCTTTGCTTTGGCCCCAAGAACACTATTTTAAACTAAAAGTTTTGATTTATTGCCCTAATCTCTTTCTCCTCCTTAATGTGTTGTCTTAAAGCATTTCTCATGCTATCATTTTAGAATAGTTTATCAGTCTTTATTCTGGGTTTTTTGTTTTGTTTGGGGGCTATCCCCCTCAGTGTTCAGGTTTTACTCAGTTACCAGTGCTCAGGGATCACTTCTTATGGGGGGGGCTTAGAGACCTTACATGGAGCTGATTTTGAATCTGTGAATGCTACATGCAAAGCAAATTCCTTACACACTATCCTACCACTTCAGTCACTAGTGTCTCTATTCTGAACCACTCTACATAGAATATACTCAAAAAGAATTAGCAAAAACTCACTGTTTCATTAATTATCTTGCATTTGATAGGAGCCTATGGGTGATGAGTTGTCAATGGATTATGAACTCTATGTATCTGTATCAACATTTCATTGAAAGCCTTTTTATAGGTCAGAATAGTATGATCCTTAAATCTAAAAGGTGAAAATAAATTTTATTTACATAGCAACTATTCATAAGTAATGATTCCAATTAAAAGTATATAAAGCTGATTGCAAGTTTCAGTACTCCCAGCCCCAAAATTCATGATCTTTGTAAACACATATATGAAAAGAAGGAATGGCTATCAGACATCTCATATTAACTGTTATTTCATGGTTTTATACAAATATAAATAACTTATACATTTAGTCTATATTTGAGATCATAAATGTTTAATCATATTTATTTTTCTTTTTTATTTTTTTGGTTTTTGGGTCACACCCGGCAGCGCTTAGGGGTTACTCCTGGCTCCATGCTCAGAAGTCGCCCCTTGGCAGGCAAGGGGACCATATGGATGCCGGGATTCGAACCAACCATCCTTCTGTATGAAAGGCAAACACCTTACCTCCATGCTATCTCTCCGGCCCCCAAGATGTATTTTTAAACAAAGAATACCAAGGGAGAGTGCGAACGCAGTCCCCCACTACCACAAATAATGCAGTCGAGTTTCCCACATTTGGGGAAATCGCAGGGGTCAGCACATCCGGAGTGCAATGGATAAGCCTCGGCCTGGGGAAACCACCTTCATGATCATGGTATCTCCCCTGCCAGGTAAGTATATGTTTAATCATATTTTAAATGGACTACAATTCTGACATTAATGCAATCAAAATGTTAATTTGTTAAATCAAAATACATCTATATACAACTAGCCATGTCTCTCAGCTTGCCTTTTATTTTCTTCAAACTTACCAGACAAATATTATTTTAGTAGTTATGCTGTTTTTTTGGGTTTTTTTGCCCCCAATTCACAATACAGACTAGGCAAAAAGCCTCGTTGAGGTGTATATGGGGTGCATTTACTGTACCTCCTCTTTTTATACAGTCAGTGTAAAGAACACAGCCTGTGGTAAGTTATGCTGTTTAAAATGATCTTGGGGGGGGCACACCTGGTGGCACTCGGGTATTACTCCTGACTCTGTACTCAGAAATCACTCCTGGCAGGCTCAGGGATCATATAGGATGCTGGGGATCAAAATGGGTCAGCCACATGCAGGCAAATGCCCTACCCATTGCTCTGGCCCTAAAATGATCTTTTTTATTTTTCCCCTGTAAGTTCTCCCTAAAATGATCTTAAAAACATTTAATACCATCAAAAAAACAGGGAGATGAAATGAACAGGCATTTCCCCCAAAGAATTATAGATGGTCAAAAGGCATATAAAAAAATGTTTCATATCACTATTCATCAAGGAGATAAAAATAAAATAAAAAAAAAACCATGTCATACCATAAGACTAGCACACATCACAAAAAAACAAAACAAACAAACAAAAAAAGACAAGAACAACCAGTGCTGGCCTGCTTTCCTGCATGAGGCAGCCAAGAAGACAACAGTGAACATAATCTCTTCAGAGTCCAGCACAGAGTAAGCTGTCTCCACTCAATAAGGGTGGATACAGATTCCTGCAATGTGTTTGGGCAAAAGAGAGCCATTTTAAAAGGCTGCTGCATCATTCCCTGCCTGCTTTCCTGCTTTCCTGTGTGAGGCAGCCAAGAAGACAACAGCAAACATAATCTCTTCGGGGTCTAGCACAGGGTAGAAAACTTGTCACAAAGAGCAGTTAGTGGGGCTGGAGAGATAGTGTGAAAGTAGGGTGTTTGCCTTGCATGCAGAAGGACAGTGGTTCAAATCTCAGCATCCTATATGGTCCCCCGAGCCTGCTAGGAGCGATTTCTGAGTGTAAAGCCAGGAGTAACCCCTGAGCGCTGCTGGGTATGACCCCCCCCCCCCAAAAAAAAAAGAGCAGTTAGTGTAGAGAAGGGTCTACTGGAATAATGATACTTAGAACTGATCACCCTGGACAAGAACTCGGCACTGAAAGTGGAGAAACTAAGAGGCAAGGCACCCCTCTATAGTGTCCAAAGGGTGGGACTGGGAGGAGGAGGGGGAGAGAGAAAGAGAGGGGGGAGCAATTTGCTTGGCCTACAGCATAATGGGGAGGGAAACAGGAGACATCAGGAACAGGAAGGGTGCACTGGTGAAGGATGATGTATATTGTATGACTGAATCCAACAATGAACAATTTTGTAACCATGATGCTAAAATAAAGCAATTAAAAATAATAGTGATCTTCTTTACCACCTGTTAAATTGAGTTGAAAACAAAAAGGAGGGAAGCTTGTTTTCTCTTACATGTATCTGAGATGTATGATGCCTGAGACCCAGAGTAGAAGTAATTCTGAAGTAATTCTGTATCTGAGTTATGGGTCTCTGTAGAGATAAATAAGCATTTATCTGCATCTTCTGGATTTGGTGAGAGGTTAAAGATTGTACTTTAAAGAAAGCTCATCAAAGTTTATCTTAAATTGGGGCCAGAGTGATAGCACAGCAGTAGGGCATTTGCCTTGCACGAGGCTGATCCAGGATGGACCTGGATTCAATCCCTGGTATCCTATATGGTTCCCTGAGCCAGGAGAGATTTCTGAGCACATAGCCAGGAGTAACCCCTGAGCGTCACCGGGTGTAGCCCAAAAAACCAAAACAAAAAAAAGTTTACCTTAAATCCACAGAAAAAAATTAAAATAATGAAAATGAAATAGGACTGTTTTCACTCATCAGATGGCTTCCTGTTTTTGTTTGTTTTGGGTCACACCTAAGGGTACTCAAAGTTTACTTCTATTTGTGCTTAGAGGACTATTTCAGTGTCAGGAATTAAACCTGAGTCGCCCTTGAGCAAGTCAAGCATCAACCCTCCACATGTTGTACTCTTGCTCTAGTTTCAAAAGGGGTTTGGTTTGGTTTGGGTCACACCCACCAGTGACCAGAGATTACTGTGATCTGTGCCCTGGCCCTATGCTCAGGGGTCATTCCTGGCAGTGCTCGAGGGACCATAAGAGATGCTGGGGATGAGCCCAGGTAGGCTTTGTGCAAGGCAAATGCCCTACCTGCTGCTATCAATCCAGCTCTCCTAAAATCCTGCTTCTAAAAACAAAAGTAACTCAACACCAAACACCATTATGTGGGTATTTTTCAAATTTCAGTTAATATGTTAGACTACTAAAAAACTGACTTCCCACTTTCAAACATCATTTCCCCCTTCATGTTAACTTTCCCATAGATAACAGGAGCAAAGGTGAGACACATTCATATAAAAGAACACTTAACAGTTTTATGAGAAAATAAAGTTTGAAAGTTTAAAAATGTAACTTACTGTTCATGGAAATCCAGCATTGGTGGTTCAAATCGTATAGGTCTGCAATTACCGCGGTACAGAGATATACTATAAGTCAGAAAGAAAACATAAGTGATTCTTCAATACATATACTTTCAAACAAAAATCATTTAATTTTTGTCATGAGACAATTATCTTTAAGAAGAACATAAATCTTATGTTCTACTGTAAAAATTTATTAGAAGTTAAAAAAGACATTTTTTAAAAATGAATGAAATAAATGGGAGTATTCTTCCTTTTCAAAAATATAAAACCAGAATGGAAGAAACTATTCACCCAATACCCAGCTGAGAAGGGGTTAATACCAAAAATATACAGGCACTGGTAAAGCTTAACTAGAAAAAGAAAAACTAATCTTACCCAAAAAATAAATATGAACAGACTTTCTTCAAAGAGAAATATAGATGAATGATCCACATCATTAATCATAGGAGATATAAATCAAAACAGTAGTGATATATCAAATCACACAACAGAGACTGGCACACATCATAAAGAACAAGTGGTGGTGCTGATACAGGGAGAAAGGGACTCTCATTCACTATTGGTGGGAATGTCAACTGGTCCAACCTTTTTGGAAAAAATGGATATTCCTCAAAAAACTAGAAACTGAGCTTTCATATGACCAAGAAATACCACTCCTGGGAATATACACTATGAACAAAAAAGTCCAATGCAGAAAAGGCATCTGTATTCCTATGTTCACTGCCATACTACTCATAATAGCCAGAATCTGTAAATAAGTTCCCGAGAACAGATGAGTGGATAAAGAAACTGTGTTACATCTACACAATGAAATAATAAGTAGCTATTAGAAAAAATGAAGTCATAAAATTCATTTATACATGGATGGATATGGAAATTATTATGCTCAGCAAAAATAGAGGGAGAGGGTTATATTTAAAATAATTGCACTCACTTGTGGAATATTAAAAACATAGTCTGGTATAATTATCCCGAGGCAATAGAGATGGGGGCCAGGAGACCAAATTTTGAAAATGATCACTCACTCTAGACAAGAACTAAGTGCTAAAAGGAAATAAAGTGATATGCAGGATACCCTTTCAGTAAAATATTGCAAACCACATGTCTAATAAAAAGGGGAGAGAGAAAAAAAAGATAAAGTCTGCCACAGAAGCAAGCAGGGTTAGAAGAAAGGGTGAGAGGGAAACAGGACACTAGTGGTGCAAAATGTATATTGGTGAATGGATGGGTATTGGAACACTGTATGACTGAAACTCAATCATGAATAATTTTGTAAATCTATATCTCATGGTGATTCAATTCAAGAATTTATCTATAAAAATAAAATTGTGAAAACATTATGTTTGAACTACTGAAATATATCCAGTGAACACAGTTGATCACAATATACCTTGATATGTTTACTTAATGTTTTTATATATGCACAGAAAAATATATCATTTACAGCTAACATATTTGGCATACTACGATAAAAACCACAAACACTGTAACTAGTACATCTAAAGAGTAGCAATGAAACTAATTAAAATTAATTTTCAAATATAATTTTTTAAAAAAAACATTATTTATTGATTGGTTGTTGGGCCACACCCAGCAGTGCTCAAGGGTTACTCCTGGCTCTACACTCAAAAATCACACCTGGAAGGACCATATGGGATGCTGGAATTAACTGGGTCCCTCCCAGGTCGGCCGCATACAAGGCAAAAGCTCTACCACTCGCTGGGCTATGTCTCTAGCCCCTCAAATATAAATTTCTAAGAACAATTATACTCCATAGCTGCTATGCTGTCTGATCACTGACCAGTCCATAGACTCTTCTTGAAAGAGACCTAGACCAAGCATGAAAAATTGGTACACTGGTCTTGCTGCTGAAAACTGGAGGCAATCTTGGAAAGAAGGCAGTTCAAGTCTCTGCCTAAGCCTCAGCACCCACTGATGAAACAAATAACTGACCAAAACTCCAGCTATGTCAGTATTTGAGCTGAGATCTCGAGTATCTTTGGAGTGGATACAGGCAGCTACCCCCTCCCTCTCCATACTTCCACACTTCCAAAGCACTGACAGTGACAGATACACCCCACAACCACTACCATGTCAACCAAAGAACTTGGAATTCCTGGACTGCTGACCACATACACAGCCATGCAACAATTCTAATTTTTCAACACTAACACTTCAGCAGGAATACACCAAATCAAAAATCAAAGTAGAATAGAAGTCACCTTAGTTTAACAAAACCAGTAACAGAATGACGACCAGCAACCAACAGCTTAGTACCTGTTCAGACAATTGTAAAATATAATAATTTTTACCAAAAAAAGGAGAAAAAAATTCTAAGAACTAAAATTTCATTGGGTAAAACAAGATTAACTAGCATGTCTGGGAGTAAGGAAAGTGTTGACACACGTAAAGTAATTTGCTTATACTATAAAGTTAAAAATGAGAAACTAACATGTCTTAGTAGATATTTTTTGTTTTTAAAGATATGATATTGAACAAAACCCATCTTATAATACTACTTCTATCACCACTATATTCCTTTTTAGTTTTACAAAGTTGTTTTGGATGAGTTTCCATCATACAATGCTCCAATACCCATCTCTTCATCAGTGTACATTTCCCATAATATCCCCAGTTTCCCTCCTATCTTGTTCCCTCTCCCCTCCTTGCTTGCCTCCATGACATTTTTCTTATTTTCTCTCTTCCATTTTCCTTTTAAGTCCTTTACCACTGTAACTATATAATTTCAAATGATACAGGAATTTCATTCAGGAACTACAGGAAATATATTATAAACAGATAGACATTCAAAATATGTAAGGAAATTTAATTTTAAATCAATCTCATAAAGGGTAAAGAGTGAGTAGTGGAAGCTAAAAACAGTAAAATATAAAGGTGTTTTTAGCTCTGACAATTAGGGGTTTTGCTCCAAGCTATTTGATAATTTCCGTATATGCTGAACAACAAAAACAACAAAAAACAAAAAGGAAAATACCAAACTGCAGGGGGCCCTATTTTGGTTCTCCTAGTTCCCTCTGCACCCAAGAAAAGATCCAAGAACAGGGACAGAGTGGCCCTCAAATCAACAAAAACCAAAACTACCAAACTTGTTTTTATTTCTCTAAACAACAAAACCAAAGACTGCATCAAAGAAGTCACCCATCTTTACAAGAAAGAGCTCTGCACAGGCAGCAAAAGGTAGAGACCACCTCTTGATTTTTTTTTTACTTTTTAGGTATAGTGTGACAAGAACACTCTGGGCTCCTTTTAAAACAAGATACTCATCAGCTCAGCAATTTTTATAGCACAAAACACAAATTTAAATAAAATCTCAATCCAGATAGAGGGAGAAAAAACATAAGCATAAAGTATTAAATCAACTTATCTTTGCTTATAAGTGCTATAAGTACTGAATAAATTTTTTTTCCCTCAAACCTGAGAGTCTACTTTCCAAATTGCAAAAATTCTCAAGTGCTAAGCAAAATGAGTAAAGAGTATACAGTTCATTCATTCAACATTAAACAGACAGGATGCCAGGGGATCTGTGGGGTTGGGGCTCCTGGATCAAAACAAAGAAGATGCTTTCTGTCCTGGTAGTGGAGGCAAAAGAAGGTTTATCCAGTAATGACAGGTAATATATAAAGACAGGAACAGATAAGGATTCCCTGAAATAGACAAACCTGAAAGGAGGGAGAGAGGGAGAGAGGGAGAGGGGGGGAGAGAGGGAGAGGGGGGGGAGAGAGAGAGGGGGGGGAGAGAGAGGGGGGGAGAGAGAGAGAGAGAGAGAGAGAGAGAGAGAGAGAGAGAGAGAGAGAGAGAGAGAGAGAGAGAGAGAGAGAGAGAGAGAGAGGGAGAGAGGGAGAGGGGGGGAGAGAGGGAGAGAGAAGGACATAGTTGATATATACATCTCTACAGAACCAGGAAACAAAGTCAATGCAGGGAAGGAAGCAATGGGAGATCATGAGTCAAGATCAGAGCCAATGGCTTGGTCTTTTGTTTGTTTGTTTTGGGTCACACCCGGCATTGCTCAGGAGTTACTCCTGCCTCTGTGCTCAGAAGTCGCTCCTGGCAGGCTTGGGGGACCATATGGGATGCTGGGATTCAAACAGGGGTCTGTCCTGTATTGGCTGCATGCAAGACAAACACCTTATGCTAGCTCTGGTCCCTACCTAATGGGAGACTTTTAAGGGTAACAAAGAGCCTTGACAGTGTTTTCAGCAAGGAATTAACAAAATCTACTAAATTTAAAAGACTTCATTCTGGCTGCACTGCGGCTGACCAAAAGCAGGAAAGGGGAGTCCTGCAACAGTCATGAGAGGCTATAAGGATACCCCAATGGGACACAGGTAAATATCATGTATGGGGGTCACAGGAAGAAAATAAGCATGGGAGTTACAATCAGAGAAAGGCCAAGAAACACTGATGTAGAATAATAACATAAAGGGTGGTAGAAGTGACTTTGCAAAAAGAAAGAGTATTTGGGGCTATTTCTGGCTGTGTTCAGTATAACTCCTACTGGTATTCAGGGGACCATGCAGTACTGGGGATTCAACCTGGAACCCCAGTATGCAAAGCATGTGCTTATCCTTTTGGAATCTCTCTGGCCTTCCATCTGCTTCTTTTACAAATGTTTTGGAAGATGGAGATACTTTGCTTTAAAGTGTGAGAGAGATCGAAAAGAATTAAAGATGACTTATTTCTGAAGATTTCTGGCCAGAAAAATAGAACACAACTCATAACAAAGAAGGAATAGACTTGAAATGGGGAAAGACTAAATGTTCAAGAGTATTGTTTTAGGCATTCAAATTTGTGATGTTATAGATGGAGATGTCACTAGGATTTGCTTGATTACTGTTTTATATAAGTCATTCATTTTGTATAAAATCTTATGGTCACTTTAGTGACTTAATTCTTATAGTTTATTGATTCCCCTATATCTGCAAATGTATAATGTTGAAAACAAACTGAGGAAGATACAATATGAAAAATAGTCCTATGGGTAATGATTTCTGTTGCTAGGTGAACTGTCAGGTAAGGTTAATATACCAAATGAACCATAAAACTCCTTTCCGGAGCTCTGTAAATCTTAAGGATGCTTCTTTATATGTAATAATTCCACTGTGATCTTGCTCTATCTGTGGTTTTCATAACTGTGACTAGGATATGTCTTGAGGTGCTTTTATTTTGATTCCTTTTAGTTGGTACTCTTTGGGCATCCAGGATGTAAGTGCAACCATTCTTTAGCTCTGGGACTTCTCAGCAATGACATTGTTTCTTCATAGGGATTTTCTTCTTGGATCTCTGGGACCCCAATGATTTACGTTTTTCTGTTGAATTTATCCCAAAGGCATCTTCTGTTAACTAATTTTGAGGAATTTTCTCATTTTTTTGTTTGCTTAATTTAAAGCTTTTTTCAACTTCTGCTCTAGGGAGTTGTTATGCAACTCATCTTTCGGCTCACTGATTCTGTCCTCAGCAGGTGTTACTCTGTTGGTGAGGCCTTCCAGTGAGCTTTTTCATTTCGCCAAACAAGTTTTTCATTTGTTATTTCTGTTAAGTTTTCTCATTTCAAATATCATACCCTTTGAGTCTTACTGGCTGTCTATTCCATGGTCTTTTTGAGTTCTTGAACATCCTCAACATTATCAGAGAGGCTATATAGGTGGTTGACATCACTAAATGCTGTGGCATTCTGTGTTGCTTTCTCATTGTGACTCATTTCTCAGTGTGTTGGCATTTTTATGTGTTGTGTTATATTCTACTTGACGAGAAAAAATGTGGCTTGGATATTTAGTTTTCTACTTTCTTAATACCACCAATGAACCTGAATCTCCTTGGCTCCTATCCCCCATTATTTCATATTTGTCTTTCTCACCCTTCATAAAAGACCCTGGATAGACAAAACCATACTGAAAAACAAGAAACTGGTTGGCATCTCATTACCTAACTTGAAACTGTACTACAAAGCCAGAATGATCAAAACATCTTGTTGAAACAAAGGCAGATATTCAGACTAATGGGTCAGAATAGAATATCCAGTGACAACCCCCCAAATATATGGTCAACTAGTTTTTGACAACGAAGCTGAGAACAGGAAATGAATTAAAGACAGCTTCTTCAACAAGTAGTGTTGGAATAATTGGATAACCACATATAAGAAATTGAAGCTGGATCCATATCACACACTTCCATAAAACTCAACACAAACCAAAATGGCACCAGCAGTTGGAGTTGTGGCTTAGCATTAACATTCTTTCTAGGTGCACCCAGAAAAAACTATGGCCACGAAAACAGACAGGACGGGTGGCAGCAGGCTGCTTTTATTCAATAGCAATTTTCACCCTAGGTTACTACACCTGGAGAAGAGTACATCCACCTGTTTTGCTCCACATAAGCACATTTTTTCTAGTAAGGTAGAATATAACACAACACATAAAACACCACCACACTGCAAGGGTCACAATGCGAAAGCAACACAAAATGCCACAACCAAAATTAAAAACTATTTACTGCGGGGCCAGAGAGATAGCATGGAGGTACGGCTTGCATGCAGAGGTCAGTGGTTCAAATCCCGGCATCCCATATGGTCCTCCAAGCCTGCCAGGAGCAACTTCTGAGCATAGAGCCACGAGTAACCCCTGAGCTCTGCTGGGTGTGACCCAAAAACAAAAACAAAAAAACTATTTATTGCTTTGGCTCTCAAAGTGTTTTAAAGTAAAATGTTGGTTTCCCTGTGATGTAAGTTCTTTATATATTCCTTATATAGTTGAGATACTTTATTAAGTAACTGTACTTTGAGTATTTTCTCCCTATTACTCCTTTTCCTCTCATGAGGGTTATCTTTTGGGAAATAAATCCAGCAACATATGTGATTCCTAATTTAGTCAGGCAAATGTAAAACATTACACTAGAAGACTGCCACATATCACAAAGAACAAAACCAACCAGCATTGGCACGGCGGAAAGGACAAATGAATCTAGTCTTTCAGGAAAACAAAACACTCCTCAAAAAAGTAGGAATAAGATAACATAGTGTGTAGGTCATTTGCCTTGCACACAGCTGACCCAAGTTAGATCCCCAGCATCCCATATGGTCTCCCAAGCCTGCCAGAAATGATTTCTAAGCACAGAGCCAGGCGTAACCGAGTGCCACTGGGTGTGGCCCCAAAACCAAACAACAACAAACTAGGGATAGGAGTAGTTCATATGACCCATCAATTCTTTTTTTTTTTTTTTTTTGGTTTTTGGGCCACACCCGGCGGTGCTCAGGGGTTACTCCTGGCTGTTTGCTCAGAAATAGCTCCTGGCAGGCACGGGGGACCATATGGAACATCGGGATTCGAACCAACCACCTTTGGTCCTGGATCGGCTGCTTGCAAGGCAAACGCCACTGTGCTATCTCTCCGGGCCCAACCCATCAATTCTTATCCTTAGAGTGTATTCCCCAGGCCCCAAAAACATACAGAAAAAATATTTGCATCCCTATGTTCACTGGTACGCTATTCACAATAGCGAAAATCTGGAAATAAGCCAAGCATCCAAGAGCAGACACACTGGTTAAAGAAACTGAAGTACAAACAAACTCATAAGCAAATACAGTAACACAGAAGTTCAACTAGCAACAAAAAGCCTAGACAATTTTTAGACAGTAAATTTTTAGTAACACCATTATGAGATATAATGACAATCACAAATTGACTTTTTAATTTAATTTTTGATAATTCCATTTGCCATCTTGTTGTAACAAGCTATTATGAAGTAATAGTCTGTGCCCCTTAAAGGAAGCAGACTTGGATGGTGGGTGGGAAACTGGAGACACTCGTTGTAGGATTCATTTTGAAACACTCAATGCATGAAACAACTGCATTATAAATAACCTGGTAAATCACAATGTTATAATAAAAAGAGGGTGGGAAAAACTATGGTACATATCCATAATGGAATACTACTCAGCTGTAAGAAAAGATGAAGTAATGCAATTTGCTGTTAGGTGAATGAAATCTGAAGAATATTATATGAGATATAAAGAAACATAACTGGAGAATAAGAAATGCCCAAATGCAATGAAATAAAAAAAAAAAAAAAAAAAAAAGTGAACTGGGGCCGGGCGGTGGCGCTGGAGGTAAGGTGCCTGCCTTACCTGCGCTAGCCTAGGAAACGGACCGCGGTTCGATCCCCCGGCGTCCCATATGGTCCCCCAAGCCAGGAGCGACTTATGAGCGCATAGCCAGGAGTAACCCCTGAGCGTTACCGGGTGTGGCCCCCAAAAAAAAAAAAAAAAAAAAGTGAACTAGTCTTCAGTAGAATGTTTGCCACTGATGGAGGGAGGGGAGCAGGGAATAGGACAAGGAAGGGAATACTAAGATATTGGTGGAGGAAGTGTTCATTCTGAAGGAAAAGGAGGTGATAAAAGGTGTAAAGAGTTATGCATTATAACTTATCAGTTACAATACTATAAACCATAATGTCTAAAAGAAAAAGAAAATAGTGCCTGCCAAAGAAGTAGAAAGAGCGGTGGAAGGGAAATTGGAGTCATTGGCAGAGGAAAGAGGACAACTATGAAGGGACTGGTGTTGGAACACTCAAATACTTCCGTAATTCATGGCTACTTAATTAACATTTTTTTAGATTTCACATGCAGTATAACTTTGACGATAAAACAAAGATTAGGGATTGAGGGGAATGCAAAGAAAGGGTCTTAAGGACAATCATATAGAGGAATATTGGCACTTTGATGAGTATGGTATGAAAATAGTGCACCTCTGAAACTTATAAATATCTATACACTTATAAACCAGTATTGCCTCAATAAAAATAAATTTACCATAAGTAAATGAGAGAAGTTAAGACTATAATTTTGGAGTCTAGGTTAATGAAGTTAATAGAGCATGCTTGGAATCAAGTCATCATGTTGTGAGTAAACAAGCCTTTAAGAAAAGAGAAAGGAATCCAAATGGAGAATTTTTAGGTGACAGCCTAATATATATATCAGCTAATAATTAACACCAGCACACATATAGAACATGCTTCCAGCACCTATGATCGCTTCATTATCAGCTCAACTCTCCTTAAGATGAGTAACCTGGTAACCATGAAGCAGACAAGCTGTCTCTGCTGGATCTAGGTTCTAGATCTACAGAACCTGACAGAATAATGAAATTGTTACATATATATTTTATTAAGGATATAAGTAATAGGTAAGTGGATAATGAGATCAAACTATATTTATACACTGATGACTTCATTTTATAAAAAATAAACATAGCCCAAATTTGATCATGGTTAAACAATATAATTTTTGTAAACATAACCTAATATTTAATCCATAATTAATTTCCAAACTGCTAAAGTAAAGGACTAAGAAAAAAGAACAAAGTAAGAGATGTGCTCTTTTCCTGACTTTGGTCAGAGTTTTAGTTAGATGGTCCAACTAATGTATCAAATTAGACTCACACAAGTCTGGAAAAATACACTGCAGGTAAAGGGTGGAAGAATGGAATCATGCAAAACGCATTAAGCAATATGACCATGGAATCAGATATGAACACCTCTTTATAGGCTGTTGGGCAAATTCTGTGGGTTAGGTTTACAGAAAAAGCAGGCCCCAGTAGGGGTCATAGTGAGAGAGAAGGTTAGAGTAATGGCGAAGAAGTGGGGTCATTCTTACAGAATGAAAAGCATAAAAAAGAAAAGAAAAGCAAAACCAGTGAATTTGAAAAAAGCTTACTAAAGAAAGCTTTAAAATTATTTTATAAAAAAAAATAAAATAATATTATTTTATATTTCTTTTGGGAGGATTCCAAGTAGGATATCTAGGGGCTACTCCCAGAAATGTCTGGACAATAGGGTCCAATGGTTTAATGCTAGGACTTGACACTGCTGCTTGGGGAGGGTCACCCAGTGGTACTTAAGGGCTGTGCTAGTGCTGGAAACTAAACTTGGGTCTTTGTACATGCAAGAAATGCACCCCACCTCAACACCTGAATGATCTCTATTGTTTTACTCTTAGCCTGAATATTTTATTGTTGTTATTGAGATAGCTACATTTCATTAATCTAATGACATACCTAAATGTAATTTAAGCATCAAGAATACCCAATTAGTAAATCAAATATCCTTTATTCCCTCTTTAGATGCGAGGTATAGAAAGAAATGAGGCCTGCAGTTATCAAAGACGAAAGTAGTTGGATGCGGGACAGGAATCCTCAAATTCACGTGCATGTACATATTTTCATAATATGTGAAGTAAAGCCTGATATCAACAAAAAACAGGTGTTCAAAAGGGTCTTTTTGTTAGATTCAATGTTCTGAGGTCCTCTTTTAGAGGCCTGAAGGCAGATTCCTAGTGATAAGTGAGGTAGCAATGGTCAGGTGATAAAAGGCAGTAATAAGCAACAAGGAGTTACAAAGCTGATTCCTTTTCAAAGACAGGAGTTTCAGCTAATTAGTAAAATTTCTTTTGGTATGATACTAGAATGTCACACAATGTCTGCTTGTTTGTTTGTTTGTTTGTTTTTGGGTCACACCCAGCAGTGCTCAGGGGTTACTCTGGCTCTACATTCAGAAATAGCTCCTGGCAAGTTCAGGAGACCATATGGGATGCTGGGATTCAAAACACCGTCCTTCTGCACGCAAGGCAAATGCCTTATCTCCATGCTATCTCTCTGGCCCCAATGTCACACAATGTTATTTCAAATTTAAACCTAATTTTTCAGAATATTGCTCAAAGCTAGAGAACAAGATTGGCATGTGGAAGGCTTTGGGTGGCTCAATCCACAGCATCACATGGTCTTCTGAGTACTGACAGGAAGAACCTCTGAATACTTGAGTCACAGAGCAGGCAAATAAGTAACAAATAAAATATTATAAACCTATTATTTCATACATAATATTTGTAATACATTATAAAATACAACTTAAAATCTGCTTTTCTGGGCCAGGAAGATAGCACAGTGGTAGGGAGTTTGCCTTGCATGTAGTACAGACCTGGGTTCAATTACCAGCGTCCCATATGGTCCCCCAAGCTTGCCAGGTGTGATTTCTGAGTGCAGACCCAGGAGTAACACCTGGGTGCTGCCGGGTATGACCCAAAAAGCAGGCCCCCACCAAAAAAAAAAAATTAAAAAAGTGACAAAAACCTGCTTTTTCGCTTCACCAATAATGCAGGGGTGCAGGGGCCACCCAGAAGAAGTAAGGTGTACGTTAATATTTATTAAATATACATGTGTATATATGTATACATACTTCCTGAAACAAGGTAATTTTTACTGAATGAAAGTTACTTAGAAAGAAGTGAACGGAAAGATAGAAAGGAAGTGTTCTGTAGATTCTCCAGAGTGGAAATAAGCAAAGAAAAGAGCAAGCAGATATTGTGTTCAACAGAGACCACAATCTTAAAAGCAACCAAATATATAAAATATAGATATTCCTTTACCTTTTCTGTTGATATGAACTGAGTCCAAATGTTGTCTCAGTCTGTGAAAAGATAACAATAGTTAAAATAATGAAAGCAAATATTTATACTATGAACATAAGGAATATTCATTGTGAATACTGTAGCTTCAATTTTGATTTTATACTCCCTTAGAGTTTCAGATTAAACCTAATCCCCAAAACATAAAAATCATTTGCCATACTACGTAATTCAGGTAAGACTCACTGTATTTCAAAAATTAAATATACACAGAAAAAAAATTAAAACTTAAGTGTACACAAAGTAACATGATTGAATTTTTCAAGTTTGCCAAGCTAATGAGTTCTATAAGAAGAGTCTACTGTACAATCATTTTGTGAGGCTCTCTGTGCCTCTCACTGTTCACTGCTTACGACAAGTACAGTAAATTAAATTCATGTTATATTGACTGGGTAAGGAAGATGGTGATTTAAACACTATGGATTTATACATTAAATAAAGGAATATGAAAATATTGGAAAGGATCTATGAAAAAAAATACACAGGGTGGTGCCTCAAAACAAAGAAAGGAAGGGAGAAGATAGGAAGTAAGGGAGGGAGAGGAGGTAGGAGGAAAGAAACGAGAGCTGGAGGGAGGGAAGAAGGGGATGAGAGAGGACAGACAGACGGAAGGACGGATGGAAGGAGGGCAAGCTCTCATCAGGAACACCAAGTCAAGTTGCAAATCAGATGGGAAAGTGAAACAGATTTTCAGACACTTAATACACACTGCTATGAAACTGAGTGTTCAAATCCTCCTTGGTCATGGTATATAATATATTTATTCATGTATTTATTTATTTGGAGGCCACGCCTGGCATTGCTCAGGGGTCACACCTGGCTCTGAGCTCAGGGGTCATTCTTGGTGGTGCTTGAGAGACCAAATGGGATGCTGGGGACCGAACCAAGGTCAGCAAATGCCTTAACAAATTATGCTATTGCTCCAATGATTCTGTGTCAAGGATCAGCCTATAGTTCTTTTTCTTTTCTTTTTCTTTTTTTGTGATATCTCTGTCTGCTTTTGGTATTAGGGTGATGTAAGCTTTATAGAAACTGGGAGTTTTTATGTTTTTCTAATTTCCTGGAGGAACCTGAAATGAATTAGCAATAGGCTCTCTTTAAGGGTTTGAAAGAATTCACTAGTGAATCCATCTAAGGCTGAGCTTTAGATTCTTGGAAGTCATTTGATTGTCATGTCAATTACTTCAATACTAATAGATCTGTTCAGGTATTAAAAATAAACTTAGTTCAGTTTTGGGAGGTTACAGAAGTTCAAGAATTTATCCATATGTTCTAGTTTTCTCTCATTTCATGTCATACTGGTTCTCAAAATAATCTATGATCCTTTCACTTTTTGTAATGTCTCTTCTCATTCAGTTTATTCTCTATCTTTCTTTGTGAATCTTGCTAGTGTTTTAATAATCTTGTTTATTTTTTCAAAGAACTAGGTCTTAGTTTTATTGCTCCTTTGGATTCTGGGGCTTCCAGTTCATTAATTTCTGCTCTATGTTTTATTATTTCCTTCCTATTTCCTGCTTTGTGGTGCTTTTGTTGGTCATTTTCCAGCTTCTTAATCTGTGCAGTAAAGTTATTTGTGTTGGCCCTGCTTTCTTTCTGATGAATGCTTGCATAGCTATGAACTTTCCTCTAACATGCTCTTGCTGTATCTCCCAAGTTCTGTTAGTTTATATCCTCATTCTCATTTTCTTCCAGCAATCTTCTAATTTCCTCTCTGAGTCACTGGTTATTTAGAAACGAGTAATTTAGTTTTCAGGTTTTTCATGTTGTTTCTCCACTTCTGTTTGAGATTAACTAATTTTCACTGCATTATGGTCTCAGAAGGAAGATGCTATCCTCCTTTGTTTGAATAGCAGTGTATTTTGTGTCTTTATTCTGGACAATGTCCCTCGTGCACTTGAAAAATATTACATTTTGCTTCTGTTAGATATAAAGTCCTATATACATGTACAGTTTCCATTTATTCTTTCAAAACAAGCATTTCCTTACTGATCTTTAATTGATCTATTAAGAGTGTCATAGTGGGGCCGAAGAGATAGCACGGAGGTAAGGCGTTTGCCTTTCATGCAGGACGGTTGTTCGAATCCCGGCATCCCATATGGTCCCCTGTGCCTGCCAAGGATGATTTCTGAGCACAGAGCCAGGAATAACTCCTGAGCGCTGATGGGTGTGACACAAAAACCAAAAAAAAAAAAAAAAAAAAAAAAAGAGTGTCATAGCAATGTTGAAGTCTACTATTATTGCATTTTTAATAACTTACTTCAAGTTTATTAGCAATTGTTTTCAGTATTTTGTTGGTCCCTTATTAGATGCATATGATTAGGAGTGTGAGTTCTCTGTGGTGTATATGCTCCTTGAACATTAAGAAATAACTCTCTTGACTGTTACAACCTTTTTGAGGTTCAAGTCTGTCATCTAATCATCATATGGCCACCCCAATCTTTTTGTTGTTGTTTTTGTTTTGTTTTGGGGGCCTGACCCAGTGGCGCTCAAGGGCTACTCCTGGTTCTGCACTCAGAAATCACTCCTGGCAGGCTCGGGGGACCATATGGGATACTGGGGATCAAACCTGGGTCCAACCCATATGGGCCATGTGCAAGGCAAGTGCCCTACTGCTCTCCAGTCCCACCAAATTTTTTTTGAGGAGTTTGTTTGGTTGAACAATTGGTATGTTTAGTCCATTGACATTAAGAAAGATTATTGTCATGGAGTTTTGTCTGATCTTTCAATAGAAGTGTGGTGTTTGTGGGATTCCTGTTGTCTTACAGTTCTTCTCATACATGTGGTTACAGCATATGAAGTATCTGAGCTGTTGTTTATCCATGATGTTGTCTATCATTCTTTCACATTTGGATGAGTCTCCTGCTGGGTAAAGTATTCCTGATGAGTTTTTCACTACATCAGAACACTGTAGTTAGGCCTGGACAGTTTCCTTTGTTAACTCAGTTGTAACTCTTTGTGGGGAGGGCGGAGGGTTGGGGCCACACCCGGTGATGCTCCTGGGTTACTCCTGGCTATCCGCTCAGAAATCAGTCCTAGCTTGGGGGACCATATGGGACATGGGGATCAAACCCAGGTTTGTGCTATCACTTAGGCCCTAGTTGTCAGTATTAATGGTGTTTATTTGTACATAATTTCCTTTTATAATCTTTTGCTTTTAAATTCTATCTATATCTTGGCTTTCATCATTCTGATTGGAATGCACTTTGGGTGTTCCTATTGGGTCTCTTAAGGTGGTGCTCTTGGTGCCTTTAGGATATTTCCAGGAAGGGAATTTCTCAGCAATAATCTTTTGACTGTTGCTTCTTCATAGGTGTTTTCTTCTGGGCTCTCTAGGACCCCAATGATACTCATGTTGTTTCTCTTACATTCTTCCCAAAGTTCTTGTCTTTTTCAATTATTTTTAGTTTATTTTTTCACCTGAAGGGTCTTAGCACGTCATCTCTGAGTTTATTAACTGCATCTTCAGAAGCTATTATTCTGCTTTTGAGGTCTTCTAATGAATTTTTTTTTTTTATTTCAGCTACCAAGCTTTTCAGTTTTGACATTTGATTATATTTTTCTTATTTCGGCTCTCATATTATCTTGTGTTTTACTGGCAGTATGTTCCATTGGTTCTGTGAAGTCATTGAATATTCTAAGCATTCCCAATCTGAAGTCCATTTGAGACATATTATATAGGGGGGTTAATATCGATCTGGTCTCAGAACTGCAATCTTTTCCTAGAAGTCATAATGGTTTTTTGCATTGCCTTACCATGTTCCTTTTGTATTTTCAAGGTGCTTCATTCCTCTGTCACTGTCAGAGTCTTCCCCACTCCCAGTGTGGCCACAGGGAGCTTTATCTGGGTAGGAGAAAACTGCCAGCTTGAGAGGCCATGCCATAGGGTGTAGAATCTGACTTTTGTGTGCGGGGTGAGAATCTATTTGATCAGGGATATCACACAGCTCCACCTCTAGGCCATATGTTTTTCCCTGCTACCACCTGTTCTGAAGCTATACTCCTATTTCTTTTTTTTTTTTTTTTTTTGGTTTTTGGGCCACACCCGGCGATGCTCAGGGGTTACTCCTGGCTGTCTGCTCAGAAATAGCTCCTGGCAGGCACGGGGGACCATATGGGACACCGGGATTCGAACCAACCACCTTTGGTCCTGGATCAGCAGCTTGCAAGGTAAACACCGCTGTGCTATCTCTCCGGGCCCTATACTCCTATTTCTTACAGATTTTTAACTCAGTTGGACAAAAAGTCTATCTCTTAGGTAACTTCTCAAATTTCTGGTCATTAAAAAAAATACCTCAGTGGGATGCTATGACTCTGAACTTTGCTAGTGTAATTCAGAGGTCAGGCGTAACATATATTAAATTGTTATTAACTTCTCACCACCCTTACTACCTAACTCATAAATTTTCATTTTCTTTAACTGTTTCTCCCTAGGTCAGGAAGCTGTCACGTTTTTCATTGCACATTTTCAACTGGAGTTTCACTCATCTAAGTGTTAAATTTGTCTTCTCCTCAAGCCAGAAACTATGGTGTGGAAAGTCCACCCTGTACCACTGGTTCTTCTAAGACTTAACATCCTTCCTACATCTGCCCCTCATTCCTTTATCATTCAGTGATTTCAAGCCAGTGTTTCATTTCTTAGTATCCTATATTTTTGTTCTGAAGAAATGCTAATGCAATATGATGACCTTACTTCTACACTTTGAGCAGTCTCCCGGCCCTATTTGCCTTCTTTTGATGGATCTGATTTTCAGCAACTCACTACCTAAGCCAGTTTCATCCTTTTTTTACTCTGCCTAGCACAGAAACAGTGGGCATTTTCTCATCAGTTGCATTACTAGTTACAGTTCATTATTTCTTTCTTTTTTTTTTTTTTTTTTTTGGTTTTTGGGTGACACCCGGCGGTGCTCAGGGGTTACTCCTGGCTGTCTGCTCAGAAATAGCTCCTGGAAGGCATGGGGGACCATATGGGACACCGGGATTCGAACCAACCACCTTTGGTCCTGGATCAGTTGCTTGCAAGGCAAACGCCGCATCTCGCCACTGTGCTATCTCTCCGGGCCCACAGTTCATTATTTCATTATGTTTTCAGGGCACACAGAAATGCTCAAGTAATTTCTACAAAGGCTATCAAACCCTAAATTGCACTTGTTAAATAACTTAAAGGGCTTCCTTTAGAATACCAGTTAACCTGTTAACTGGCAGTATAATACTTGAACAGCCTTGTAAATAGTCCATTGTCCAATATTCTGAGGCCAAGAAACAATTTGTATTGGATAGAATGGACAAGAAGTAGGATTTTGTTAATTTTACTCTTGGTTTACTTCCTCGGGAAAGGTAGGAAGACTGATAAAATTATGAGTGGGGTCAATGTTTGTACTTTAATTATAAGCTATATGACAAAGACATTTTTATTATTGTTGGTTTTTTGGGTTTTTTTTTGATCACACCAACATGCTCAGAAGTTACTCAGAGTTACTTCTGGTGGACTTCTATAAGCAACTGCTCTACCTGCTGTACTGTCTCTCAACCTTCCCCAGTTTTGTAATTTTGGGGGGCAACAAGTTAACAGCATTAGTGGAATTCTACTCCAATGTGCCAGTGAGTTTTATTTCACTGTAAGTTCCATAGAATAGTGACAAGAGGGGCCAAGAGATAGCACAGCGGTAGGGTGTTTGCCTTGCACGCAGCTACCCAGGGTGCAGGGTGGTTTGAACCATGGCATCTCATATGGTCCCCCGTGCCTGCCAGGGTGATTTCTGAGCACAGTGTCAGGAGTAATCCCTGAATGTTGCTGGGTGTGATCCAAAAACTATAAACCAAAAAACAAAATAGTAACAAGAATACAGAGTTTTGGGCCTGGAGAGATAGCACAGTGGTGTTTGCCTTGCAAGCAGCTGATCCAGGACCTAAGGTGGTTGGTTTGAATCCCAGTGTCCCATATGGTCCCCCGTGCCTGCCAGGAGCTATTTCTGAGCAGACAGCCAGGAGTAACTCCTGAGCACCGCTGGGTGTGGCCCAAAAACCAAAAAAAAAAAAAGAATACAGAGTTTTAAATAATCTAGTCCAGAAATGCCAAATTCTAGGGCTGGAAGTAAGACAGCCAACCATGGTTAGATCCCTGGCAACCCGTAGGTATCATAATGGTACATTAAACCCCTCCAGGAGGAGCATAGAGAGCCCTAATAAGCACAGAGCTCCTGAATACTGCCTGGTGTGGCCCCAAAACAAAGCCAGCAATGCCAAAGTTTTTAAAATTCTCTTGTTTATAGAGAATATGTCTTTTGTTTCTCAAAGAGGTAATTGAAAGGAAATGGAATTGACTTAAAAGATTTTGAAGAATTTTAGATTATTTAGTCTTTGATTATCCAGCATTAACCCCATGCATTAAAGGAGGAAGAGAAAATATTAAAATACCAAGACCAAGCCAAATGTTTCATAATGTTTTCAAAAGTTTGATAAACTCGAGTTCCATTGTATAGTTTTGGACAAATGCTAATTTTATAACAGTTTGCAATACTTCACAATAATCTGGAAGTTTCTTATATCAAGTGAGAATATATTCAAATAGATTGTCATCAAATATTAAGTCTAATGTGGGAATGACTTTGCCCAGACCATCTCAGAAAGCCTAAAATGTTGGCAATGGGTCTATAGAAGACCTTACTGGGAAAAATATCTTTTAATGTAGCAATTTTCAAAACACTGGTGTTGACACCAGTCATGTGAATTCCCTTTGGTAGCAGTTTCTCAGCCAAAGAGATTGTTTGAAGAGAAGGGCTCCCTCTTGATAAAATTTCTTCCCTTGGGCCCGGAGAGATAGCACAGCGGTGTTTGCCTTGCAAGCAGCCGATCCAGGACCAAAGGTGGTTGATTCGAATCCTAGTATCCCATATGGTCCCCCGTGCCTGCCAGGAGCTATTTCTGAGCAGACAAAACAAAACCCCAGAAAAAAAAAAAAAAAAAACTTCTTCCCTTTCCCCTTTGCTTGAGAAACACTATCCAAGGTTTGCCAGATGATGTAGTTGTAATAAAGCTCAAATTTGAATGAAGGCCATTTAGTCAACTCCATCCACTATATTCATTGTAGAATTGATTCTTCATTGTTTCGGTTATTTTTAAAGATTCTTCATTGACTTTCCAAAGAAACCAACCATTGTTGACCAGAATTAAATGTGGAACATATAGAAGAAGCCTTGTGACTACAAAGTGATTTAAGTATTTGGCCTCCTGAAGTCTTTTGATCTAAGTGACTGGGATAAGGTTTGTGGAAACCCTGTTCAGTTTCAAGACTCTGAGGAAGGTGATGAGGTTGGATGGTATTCTTAGCTATGCTGGAGAAATCCTTCATTCTGATCCACTGGGTCCCAGATTTATTTTAGCTCCGGTGCTCTTATACCTGAAATGCCTACTGAATAATGCTGTTTAACAATACTTGATAACTTTTTCATGGAATGCCAGCCTAGAGTTTTTTATTATAAAACCGAGAAGTTAAAAACCTATTTCCAAACTTGGAGATGGTTCTCCAATTTAATGGTTCTCCATTTCCTAGAGTTTTCTTTTATAAAACAGAGAAGTTAAAAGCCCATTTCCAAACTTGGAGATGGTTCTCCAATTTAATGTCTGGTTTTCTTAAACGGTGGAGAGAAAAATAAAAACATATTTATTTAAAAAAAATAAATAAAACCTCTCAATTAAAAAACAAATTCCAGGCCAGGGGCATGCATATGATAGAGTATACCTTTTATAAATTTTAATTTTTCAATTGACATATGTTCTATGATTTAAAGATTTCTCATACTTAAAATCAAAACATCACACCCATAAAGAATACACCCACAAGTATCCCAAAGGCCCTCCCTTTATAACCCTTACCCCCAACAAATCAACTGTGTGGATCAGTACTCCCTTTGTACTACCTTGGATCTTTGAGAATGTCTTTTATGTGCAATGCCCTGTGCTCAATTCCTTCATGGCCTCTCAGTATCATTGGACATGACACTACCGGTTCCAGAGCACCACTAGCACAAAGGGAAATTAAAATTAATACATAATTTAAAATAATAACTAGGGGCCATAAGATAGCGCTTAAGGCACTGACCTTAAACATGGCCAATTTGATCTGAGTTTGATCTCTAGCACTCCAGATGATCTCCTGATCCTTTCAAGGAGTGACCCCTGAGAAAAGATCCAGGACTAAGCAGAACACCTCTAGGAGTGGCCCCCAGACAAACAAAAAATAATGCCTAAGTATCATCAGAATTTGACTCTATTTATCACCTATTTTGCATCCTAGCTCTATACTTCATATTTTCTCATACCAGACAATGACCATAAACATTCTAAAGATCTTTTAGTCTGCATTTTTTAAACTATTATTTTATAACCCAATGCTTCTCTTACCTAGTTGTTCATTCTAATTAAATTATTGGCAAAACAACAACAACAAAATCCAAACATTTCTCTGTGTTTGAAGTATACAGTTAATATGACCTTATCACTTTACTCCTAGGTATAAAAAAACAAGAAAAATAAAAATATATATCCATTCAAATACCTATACCTGAAAATGTGTAAATATTTATATTATAATTGCCTTACTTATAATAGGTCAATATATAAATAAACCATCTTTTCCATTAACAGGTGAATAGATACACAAATCATGATACATCTAGACTATAGATTACCCAGCAATAATAATGATGGAGGAATATTTATATGTTCATTAAATATATCTATGCTGTTTTTAAATGTACCAATGTTTAAAATGTTGTTTATGTTACTTCAGGAAGCATAAAGCCAACTTTTGAGGAAAAAAACAGAATAATTATTAATAATGTAATAACACAGATGATTCTCAAATAATTAGGATGAGCTGGAGCCCTTAAAAAGTCATTCTTGGAACTAGAGTGATAACATAGTGGGTAGGGCACTTGCTTAGCATGTGGCTGACTTTGTTCTATCCCCAGCCTGCCAGGAGTAATTTCTGAACAAAGAACCAGGAGTAACCCTGAGCAATGCCGAGTGTGACCCCCAAACCAAAAACCAAACAACCTGCCCCCCAAAAAGTCATTCTCTATGTCTCATTGATTTAAAATATAAACTAATAGTGGAATAAAAGCATATAAATGGGGGCCGGGAAGGTGGCGCTAGAGGTAAGCACTAGCGTAGGATGGACCGCGGTTCAATCCCCCGGCGTCCCATATGGTTCCCCCAAGCCAGGAGCGACTTCTGAGCGCATAGCCAGGAGTAACCCCTGAGCATCAAACAGGTGTGGCCCAAAAAAACAAACAAAAAATAAATAAACAAATAAATAAATAAATAAGCATATAAATGATTGTCTAGAGATTAATCAAGGGTCTAAATAAATCTGGGCGATGAATATATTTGACTTTAGTGATAATTTCACAGATGTATAAATATGTCACTCTTCAAATTAGATATAGTAAACATGCATAGTTTTTGTTGTCGCTTACACCTTAAAGGACATAACTTGAGTACATAATCTAGTATAAGAAAATGCATAACTGTTGGAGAAATCCTTCTTTACCCTAAATTAGTATGGTATATCAGACTTTACCCTTAATCACTATGGCTTCTTCTTTTATTACATATTGAACTCCACCTGGGCAAGAAGACCTTTGGATAGGCTTTCCCCTAATCATTTTCTACCCAATAAAAACTGTGGGCCTGGCAGGCTTCTCTCTCGCTTTTCCTTCTCCTTCTCCCTCTCCCTCTCCTTCTCCCTCTCCCTCTCCCTGTCCCTGTCCCTGTCCCTGTCCCTCTCCTTCTCCTTCTCCCTCTCCCTCTTCACTCTCCTCTCTCTCCACTTGGTGGAAAGATCTCTGGACCAAGTGTTTCATCTCTCTGTCTAGCCTGGTGTGAATCTGGAAGTGGTCCCAGACCCACTTCCCCTTTTCCCCTGGGATTGGGACATCAGGATTTATTCACACTTCCACACAAAACCAAGTGAAGTTGACAGCAAAGGGATTCAGAAATTCCATCATCATTTCTTCAGGGAGGAAATCCCTGAGGACATGTAAGTCCAACAAAGCTTACTCATGAAGAATTACAAATGAGGAAGCTGTCTTATGAAAGATAAAATAGATACTCAAAGCAAAAGGTGAAAATATGATTAGAAAAACAGAAAGTATGCATTTTTTTGAAATATATAAAAAACACTAAATTAAGGGGCCGGAGCAGTGGTGCAAGGGGTAAGGCATTTGCCTTGCCTATGCTAGCTTAGGACAGACTACAGTTTGATCCCCTTGTGTCCCATATGGTCTCCCAAGCCAGGAGCAATTTCTGAGCACAAAGCCAGGAATAACTGGAACAACATTGGGTGTGGCCCAAAAACCAAAAACAAACAAAAATAAAGCCACTAAATTAAAACAAACAGGAATAAAAGCTTCAGTACATGACAAAACAACTTAATTATTGAAAAATAAAAGACATTATTGTAACAATGCCCAGAGATGAGGGCTAGAGACTGGCTTAAGATATGAGGCTCACCTCAAGGAGAGGTGAGTGCAATTAGAACACTAACAACTACCATGACATTGTTAATAAGTGAGAGAAATGCAGGGGGTGTGGGTGGAGGGATATGGGGTGAATTGGTGGTGGGAATGTTGCAATGGTGAAGGGGGGGGTTGTTCTTTTTTGTGACCAAAACCCAACTACAGTCATGTTTGTAATCATGGTGTTTAAATAAAGATAAAAAACTTAATTATTAAGAAAGACATAAATTTAATTTCTGACATAATTATAGAAATAAGGTTTAAACAAAACACATATATGTATATATACATATGTATATGTGAAAATAAAAGCCATAATTTAAGAGGGAGAAAACAATGAGAATGAAAAGAAAGCTAAAATATACAGGATAAATGAAAAACATAAATAGTTCAATGAGATAAATTCATGTATATAAAATAGAGAAAAACACTGCATAGAAAACCAGAGCTTAAGTATAAAAATAAAATGATGCAAAAATGCTTGAAGTAAAATAAAAATGGACTGGATGATAGTACAGAGACTAGGAAGTTTGTCTTGCACTCAGTAACCCCATTAATCTTTGGCATTGCATGTAATCCCTCAAGCACCATCAGAGCCAGGAATAATCATTGAGCACTGCCAAGTGTGGCCCAGAAACAACCAACAAACAAAAAAAAAAAATGGGCTAAGATAGAGTATCACCTCCCACTATCTAATGAGAATCTCGTCAGAAAGCCCACTGAAAAGTCTTCCCTCAGTCTTGGCTGACAAGATTTTTGATAGCGAAAGGTAACATTTCTCATACTTAATAACAAACGTTTATTTGGCCTAAATATGAATCTCCCTTCTGCTGTAGTAAGTGTGTATATATTTGAACTTTTTACTTCCAAACGTTAAGAATTTTTACAGGCAAATATAGCCTTGATTAAATTTTTCTTTATCTCGAAAACTCAGCTCCAAAAGACACTTAAAAAACAACTTCTACTCCTCTTTGTCTTTAAAATGCCCTTGCAGTTTTTAACAGAAAGGAATGTTCTGCTTTGGGGACATGTCTAAAGAACTTTGAGGACTTCCTAACTCAGAATTAACATCCAAAAAGTTTGGCCAAGATATAGCATTGAGCTGTTGAGAGTTTTTACCAGGTATAGATTTGCATCCCTTTTAGGTATAGTTTGTTTCCTTTATTAGTCCCTAAACAAAAACCTCTCACCTCAGAAACAGGAAGCTTGACAGGGAAACCCAGCTCCTTGCTAAATCCCCTAATTTACATCAGAGACTAGCCGACCAGGAATTGCTTTAAAATGTTAAAATTAACCTTTTTTTTTTTTTTTAAATTAACTCTGGACTCTTACTTGAAATGTATCTATTCATCAGGGACCTGGATTTCAATCCCCAGCATCTCAGATGGTCCCAGAGCTGCCAGGGGCGATTTCTGAGGAGTTATCAGGGCAGATTTTGAGGGCAGAATCAATAATAACCCATGAGTGCTACTGGATGTGGCTCCAAAACAAAAACAATCTAATGATGGAAAGATTTGATATGTATATTTTCTCTTTGATATGGTTTAACTAAACTTCTGTGCCTTTGATAATTCAGCCGTTTAACTGTGCAGTTTCAGATATTCTGAAATTAAGAGACTCTGTTGGGTACCTATAAAAATAGCTATTGCTGGGCTGGAGCAATAGCACAGTGGGTAGGGCATTTGCCTTGCATGCAGCTGACTGAGGTTTGATTCCCAGTATCCCATATGGTTTCCAAAACCTACCTAGAGTGATTTCTGAACGCAGAGCCAGAAGTAACCTGAGTGCTGCCGAGCATGGCCCAAAAGACAAACAAAAAGTGCTTTTGGTGTTAGAAAATGAACACTGGTAAAGGGAGGAGTGTTAGATCATTGTACAATTGAAACTCAACTACCAATAACATTTTTTAAATGTCTGGCATTCAGGCACTCAGGCATTACTCCTGGCTTAGAAATTACTTCTGACATGCTCAGAGGAACATACAGGATTCTGGGATTGAACCAGGGTCAGTGGGAAGCAAAGCAAATGCCATAGCCACTGTGGTATTACTCAGGCCCCCAATCAATAACTTTTTAACTTTGTATCTTACTGTGATTTAATTAAAAAATATTTTAATATAGGGTTGGAGCTATAGTAGTAAAGTGTTTGCCTGGCAGTTGCTAACCCAGGTTTGATCCTCAGCACCTCATATGGTCCTCCGAGCCTGCCAGAAGTAATTTTCTGAGTGAAGATCTGGGAGTTACCCCTGAGCACCACCTGGTGTGGCCACTCCACCCCCTCCCCTAATTTTTTAAAAATGGTCACATGTTTACATAGGGTCAGCTCCAAAGACTTACTCTTTTCTTGAAAGTTATAATCCAAGTCTTGAAAAATCATGATCATGAGTCATGCAGCTAAAAGCTGGCAATTTCAGGAAGAGAGGATGAGCCTAGTACCCACCCTTTGAACCCAGGCCTGCTGCATCCATCACCCATAGTTGCCAATTTGACTATGTCCCTACTTCACACTCCTATACGATTCTTTGCAGAGACACCAATCTGACCAAACTTCAGGTATGCTAATTATTTGGGCTGATATCACCAGAGATTTTTTTTTTTGAGTGAGTACAGGCACTCTGCCCCACATAATATTTCCTGAATCTTGCCAGCTGTAACCATACCCACAATCACAGTCACCATGTTCACACTGGTTCTGCTCCATAGACTCACTCTTTATTCTAAAGACATGAAAAATCCTGGGTACACTGGCCACACAGCTGAAAGCTGGCAATCTCACAAGAAGAGGGCAGGCCAAGCACTTGCCCTACCAGTCATGCCTGCTGCATCTATCACACATAATTCGACTCTATCTATGGCCCTGCTTCACCATTCATCTTCAATTCTTGGCAGACACACCAATCTGACCAAACTGCAGCTATACCAGTTTTGGGGCTGATATCACCAAGGGCTTTTTTGGAGAGTGTGTGGGAATTCTCCCATCCCCTGTTTCTACTATTTCTGGATGATCTGGCAGTGAAAACATGCCCCACAAAAGTCATAGTGTCAGTAACAGAGCTTTGAATTCCTGGACAACTTTGTTTGTTTGATGCTGTCATCCCCATAGGAACATACCAATTTAGATGCCAATGTGTTTCTGAGGTCACTTCATGTTTAGAAACAAATGAAAAATAACAGAAAGGTCAGCTAGCAACAAGAGCTTACTAAACCTTCAACTAATGCATCAAGGATCTCTTCGGAGATACAATAATTTCCACAAATTTGCTTGTCACTGTGCTTTTTGTTTTTTAATTTTTCTTTTTAATTTTTTTCTTTCTATTTTTAAAATAATTTTGCTCTCACTTATCTGGAAACAAATTATTATGTCATTTTATTATTATATGTCAATGTCACCAATGTGATGTGTGTCCCTTAAATAAAGAAGGTATATTAAAAAATACTGTTGGATATTAAGACTCCCACTATAATCAGAATCAACAACAGTTTTGAAAATAAGTCCAATATCTTTCCAAGCAATTCCCAGCCTGTGAATAAACCCAGAAGGTGTATTAGACTTGGCTAACTACACTCAATACTGGATGCTTCCAATAATCAATCTATACCAGTTTAACCAACTGACATCAGCCTTTCTGACAAGGATTTTAGAAAGAAACTGTTGAGGATGTTCAAAAAACTCAGATATCATAGAATGGACAGACAATAAGACTCAAGAGGATATAACATTTGAAATAAGAAAACATCAACCAGAAATGACAACTGAAAAACTCACTGGAAGACCTCACCAGCTGAGGACAAAATCAGTAAACTAGAAAATGAGCTATATAACATCTTCATAGAGAAGAAGTTGGAAAAAAGCCTTAAAACAAATAAAAAATTAAAAAATTCCTCAAAATAAGTTAACAGATAACAACAGATAAACCTTTTGAAAACCTAAAAACAAACAAACAATGAAAAAATTCCTCAAAATAAGTTAATAAAAACAATAGATAGATCCGTGGGTTAAAATCAACAGAAAACAAAACAAAACAAAACATAAGAATCATTGGGGTCCCAGAGAACCAGGAAGACAGCCCCTATGAAGAATCAACATCATTGCTGAGAAGTTCTCAGAGCTGAAGAATACTTACACTAACATCCTTGGATGCCCAAAGTGTACCAGCTAAAAGGGATCAAAATAAAAGTACCCAAAGCATATCCTAGTCACAATGATGAAAACCAGAGATAGAATGTTATACATGGAAGCATTTCCGTAAGATTATCTCTGCCTATTGTCCCACCTACGACCTTCCAGGTGGGGATGCTATTGAGAGCCTAATAAATAGTTTGGGATTGAAGTGTTCAAGGGCCTTTTGGGGCAGGTTACTACCTGGCTCCAGGTTTTATTGGAGCTGGTGGTAAGCTGACAAAGGACTCTGCATCCTACCTTCTTACCCTTTTACCTTCCTGTCTGTGTGGATTATCTGCTACAGATAAATATTACCCAGATCTCTTTCCCTTCCCAGGGGATAGGGGAATGGGAATCAATTTCTCATTCTGGGAGCTCTTTGAGGATCCATCAATAACCAATCAAGGAGTAAACGGGACTCAACAATAGAATACAACAGCAAGATCAAAAAAGGAGATGACATACAAAAAAGTATCCTTGAGATATACAGCAGATTTATCCAAAGCAATCCATCAGGTCTGAATAGTGATAGTGAAAATAATCAATGAAAAGACCACTGTCAAGAATACGTCACCCATTCGAACTTCCATTCAGGTTTGAAAGAAGGATACAGTTTCATGGATAAACAAATGCTCAGGAACTTTTGAGACTCAAAACCGACCTTAAAAGAATGAAAGGGTTTTATTTCAAGACAAGACAAATTCCACAAACAGAACAAAATTCTACAAAAAGATGACCAAAAAAAAAATTCCCATGATAATTATCTCTCTCAATGTCAATGTACTAGATCCACCAGTTAAGAGACACAAGGTGGCAAAATAGATCAGAAAACAAAATCCAGGGTGCCACTGCCAACCTATTCCTCCAAACTGTTCCCTCAGCCCAAGGCCCTTCCAGACTTCAGGTCTGTGTGCCATCCCATCTGAGGGAAGGACATTTTGGTCACTATGTCAACCAGGACCCTACAGGCAACCAGACACACTGCCGATCTCTGCCCCAAGCTGTTCCCTCAGCCTGCTGCCATCCTGACATCCAGTCTGTCTGCCCTCCTCTTGCCAAACTCACAGACACTATTTTTTCCAGGCAGACTGGCCCTAACACTATCTCTTACAAAATATACAGCCTCAAAATCCAGCTGACCAAACCAATTAACTAGTTGGAAATTTGTCTTATCATACTTAGATAACTACACATGTTTAGAAAAATAATCTGTAAGGTAGATATACACTTCTAGCCACCTTTCATATAATCAATTCAATCAATTACTTTCTTAAATAATGGGGAACCTGAAATTCCATCACTCCAGCCCACTAAATGCAAAGAACATTGGGGAAACTGCAGAGGACAATGGCAAGACCACCAAAATGCCCAAGCCTTGTCGATGAAAACATAAAACCAACACTTAATGGTTTAGAAACAGAAATCAAGAAAGTGCCCTTTTAATGAGATAGAACTGAGTATAATAAAGGGCAGAAAATAAACACAATGTGAGAACCATCAGTCAGGAGACAGTGGCTGGGAACAACCAACCTGTGAGGCTGAAGTATATTTATAATATCCCAGTACACAACTGGTTAAACACATTTACCTAACTCTTCTTTACAGAAAAAATTTTGTTCAGAAAAAAATTTACTTTTTTATTAATATAAAAAAAATAAAAGCCACAGCAGTGATCAAATTGTCTTAGACTATTTAGCTCTTTAGGTGATGGTTAAAGTGTGTTAACCTGATTGCTCATACTATGTGGTATGTCTGCGCAATAAAGGGGCGTAACACTGCAGATGTCAAGTGGTTAGTATTTGCTCTCCTTCCCTGCACTCAGACTTCATCTCCAGGATGCATTTGCTCCATAAGACACAGAGACATTTCTCCCCATCTTTTTTTTTTTGGTGGTGGGGGAATGTGTCTTATGGTACGAAGAGTATGGTATATCAGACAAAATTTCATTCAACCTCAAGAAAATACTTAAGTGACAAGAATGGTCACTTCTTATTAATCAAGAGAATAGAACAAAAAGTACTAATTGGTCAACATCAGTAAAGCATATAAGTCTTTTGCTCACTAACAAAGAAAAAAACATGAACAGAAATGTGATAGTAGTGGGAGATTTCAATACACTTTTGCCACTGGATAGATCCACTAGGCAGAAGATTAGCAAGGACATAAGAGCCCTAAATAAGAAACTAGAAGAGCTGGAACTAATGGATCTACATGGGACCTTTCGTATTAAAAAAGCTGAATATATATTCTTTTTAAGTGCACACAGAACATTCTCTAGGATAGATCACATTTTGGGACAAAAGTCTAGCTTACAAAAATTCACAAACATAAGCATTATACCCAACATCCTATCAGACCATGTCAGAGATCAAGAATGATTGTAAAAAGAAGTGGAGAAAAGTTCTATAATCTGCAGACTAAACAATATGCTGTTCAACCATAGCTGTATCAAAGAGGAAATCAAGGAATAATTAGATTCCTTGAAACTAATGATATTGAAGAAACAATCAAAATCTATGGGACACAGCAAGAGTAGTAATTAAGGGAAAACTCATAGTGATACAGGCTTACATAAGGACAGAAGAAAAAGACAATCAACAACCTAAAGGCACACCTTAAATATCTGCAAAAACCAGTAACAAAGGAACTCAAACACAAGAAATAATGAAAACCAGAGCAGAATATAGAAATATAGAAATAGGAGAGCAATAAAAAGAATAGATGAAACAAGGAGCTATATTTTTGAAAGAATAAACAAGATATTCAAACTACTGGCAAGACTCACAAGGAAAAAAAAAGAAAATGCTCAAATAAATCGGTTCAGAAATGAAAGAGGAGGAATTACAAATTACAGAACACCCAGAAATCCAAGAAAACATAAAAGCTTATTATGAACAACTGTACTCTGTTAAGCTAGAGAACCTAAAAGAAATGGACAGATTTCTGGAAACATATAATCTATGAATCTATATATCTATGAATGAGAAGGAAGTAGAAAGCCTAAATATAAATAGGCCAATCACAAATAGGGAAATTGAAACAGTAATTAAGAATCTCTCCAACAATAAAAGTTCAGGATCAGATGAGTTTATGGGTAAGTTCTAAACATTCAGAGAAGAGTTACTACCATTGATATATCTAAAATACTGAAAACACGGGAATCCTCCCTAATATAAGCTAACAAATCATTCCCAAAGCTGATAGAGATACTGTCAGGAAAGAAAACCACAGACCAATCTCACTGATGTGCATTGATGCAAAAATCTTTAACAAAATCTTAGCAAACTGAATCCAGCAATGCATCAAAAAGATTATACATCATGATTAGTGGATTTCATCCCATGGTTGCAAGGACGGTTCGATATACACAAATCAATCAACATCATAAAATCATTATGATCATATGTCAATTGATGCAGAGAAAGCATTTGAAATATCCAATACCATTCATGATTAAAACCATCAGCAAAATAGATGTGGAAAGAACTTTCCACAAGATAGGAATGGCTATCTATAAAAAGCCCACAGCCAACATTATTCTTTTTGGGGGGAGTTTGGTTTTTAGGTCACACCTAGTGGCACTCAGGAGTTACTCCTGGGCCTGTGCTCAGAAGCTGGTCTTGGCAGGCTTGCGGCACCATATGGGATGTTGGGATCTGAACCATCGTCTGTTCAAATCTGCTGCATGAAAGGCAAATGCCCTACTGCTGTGCTATCTCGCCAGCCCCCAACATTATTCTTAATGGCGAATAACTGAAAGCATTTCCACTAAAATCAGGTACTAGGCAAGGAATTCCACTGTCTCCACTCTTACTCAACATAGTATCAGAAATACTTGCATTAACAATCAGACAAAGAAATCAAAGAAATCCAAATTAAAAAAGAGGAAGTCAAACTATATTCTCAGATGACATTAATGATAGATATTGAGGACCCTAAATAGTTCACAAACAAGCTCCTAGAAACAATAAACCAATACAGTAAAGTAGCTGGCTACAAAGTCAATACACAAAAAGTCAGTTGAATTTTTTTATACAAATAATGACACAGAGGAGAAAAAGATCTAAGAATCTATCCCATTTTAAATAGAGTTCAAAATTATCAAGTACCTATGGATCAACCTAACAAGAGAGGTGAGAGATTATATCACAAAAAATTCAAAACACTTAAGAAATTGAAGAAAACCTAAAGAAATGGAAAAACATTCCATGCTCATATATTGAAAGAATCAATATTATCAAAATGGCTATCTTATCTAAACTACTCTATAGATTCAATGCAATATCTATCCAAATTCAGACAACATTCTTCAAGGACTTAGAACAATCAATCACAAATTTTATGTAGAACTATAAAAGACCTAGGATAGCCAAATCTATATTGAAAAACAAGAACTGGGAAACATCTTATTACCTAACTTGAAGCTCTACAAAGCCATAGTGATCAAAACAGCACCATATTGAACAAAGACAGACTTTCAGACCAATGGGTCAGAATAGACTAACTAGTGACAAGCCCCCAAGTATATATGGTCAATTAATCTTTGAAAACAAGTTCAAGAACTTAAAATGGAATAAAGATAGTCTCTTCAACTAATGGTGTTGGAACAATTGTATAACCACATGTAAGGAATTAAAGATTGATTTGTATCTCAAACCTTATACAAAAATCAATTCAGAGGGGCAGAACTGTGGCGCAGTGGTAGAGTATTTGCCTTGCATGTGGCTGACCTAGGACAGACTGCAGGAGTAACCCCTGAGTGTCACAGGGTGAGGCCCAAAAACCAAAACCAAAAAAATAAAAATCAAATCAGAGGGGCTTAATGACCTTGAGATTAGACCTGAACCCATAAAGTTCATTGAAAAAAACAGAGGCAGAACACTCCAAGACTTAAACCTCAAAGAAGTCTTTGATGATAGGATGCCAATGGCAAGGACTATAGACTTAAACCTGAATAAATGGCACTACATTAAACTAAAAAATTCTGCATAGCAAAAGAAATATGGGCTAAAATTATAAGACACTTAACTGAATAGAAGAAAATTTTTTGCACTCAACACAGTAGATAAAGGCTTGATGTCTAGGATATACAAAGTACTCACAAAGGTTAACTTCACAAAACCTAAAACCTATTAAAATGAGAATAAATGACCAGACACTTCTATGAGGAAGACAAACAGATGGCCAACAGACACATGAAAAAATGCTCATCATAACTTATCATTAGGGAAATCCAAATCAAGATAATAATGAGATACCATCTTACACCAGTGAGGATGCATATATTAAAAATACTGGGAATAATCTCTGTTGGCAGGGATGTGGTGAGAAAGAAATTTTCATCCACTGCTGGTCAGAATGATGCCTGGTCCAATCCTTATGAAAAACAGTATGGAGGATTCTCAGTCACTCAAAATTGAACTGTCTTACTACTCAGCAATTCCACTTTGAGGTATTTATCCCCAAAACAGAAAAACATTCATCCAAAAGGATGTATGCACACTGCTATTCACTGTAGCACTCAGTACAATAGCTAAGACTTGGAATTAACCTAGATGTTCAACAACAGACAAATAGATCATAAAGATGTGGTACATATATACAAGAAAATACTACATAGCTATAAGGAATGACGCAATCATGCAGTTTACTGCAACACAGATGGAACTGGAAGATATTATGTTAAATGAAGTAAGCCAGAAAGAAGGATAAATACAGAATGATATCACTGACATGTAATATTTAAAATAACTGCATGAAGAAATATAAGGCCTAAATGGGAGTTGTCTCAAACACCGCTGGCTCCAAAGTATAGCAAGAAGGAAGTAGGAGAAAGGGAGGGAGGCTGAAAAGGAGGGAGGGAGGTTGAGAAGGAGGGAGGGAGGGGAGAAGCAGGGAAGGGAGGAGGGAAGGAGGGAAGGGAAGGAGGGAGGGGGAAGAAGAGAAGGGAGAGATGGCAGGAAGGAAGAGAGGGAAGGGAAGGGAAGGAGGGGGAAGGGTGGGAGGGAGGAGGGAGGGAAGGGAGGAAGGAACTGCAAGAAAAGAAACACAAATATGAAAGGATGGGTGTCAGGGGCTAAGTGGTTTCAGATATATTGATGATGTTAAAAAATAAATATCCAAACCAAAGGCAACAACAATGAAATCAAGAGATCCAAACTTTAACAATATAAAATTAAAATGGGTCTTTACACTGCAGGCTGTGAGGCATGGGGAGGTGGTATAAGATGCACTCTGGGCACATTGGTGGAAGGAGATCGACATCAGTGGTGGGATTGGCCCTGATTCATTGTATGTCTGAAACCCAACTATAAAGAATTTTGTAAATCACAATGGTTTCACTAAAATAAAATAAAATAAAATAAAATAAAAATAAAAAAATAGAATCTAACATTTTCCTGCCTAATAGAAACATATTTGTATAATAAGACTAGACTCAAAAGTCAAAGGTTAGATGACAATCCTTCAAACAAACATCTCTCTTAAAAAGGCTGAGTTGGCCATACTAATATCAGATGACAGACTTCTTGCTTAAAAAATAAGAAACTGAGAGGGTCATTTCTTAATAATCAAAGGATCTGTACACCAGAAAGAAATTACACTCCTAAAAATTTAGGTACACAATGAGAGGCCAGCAAAATACTTAAAACAGCTGCCAATAGACTTGAAGACATCAACAGCAACACAATAATAATGGGAGATGTCAACACCAATCTGTCACCTCTTGATAGATCAAACAGGTTAAAATTCAACAAGGATATACTGTCTTTGATAGAAGAGATGAAAGAGAATAACTCTCCAATGCACATGGGACATTACTCTCCAAAACAGAATACATCCTGGGCAATAAAACATATCTCTATAAAAAAAAACATACCTCTATAAAAATCAAGAGGATAGAAATTATATCAACTAGCTTCTTAGACCATGATGCACTGAAAAAAAATAAGTGAATTATAAACAAGACATAGAGAAATAAGTTTAACATCTAGAAATTAAACAACTCACTACTGAACAACCCCAGTGGGTCAGAGAGGAAATCAAAGGGGAAATCAAAAGATTTCTGGAAACAAATGAGAATAAAGATATAAATTATCAGAATTTGTGGACACAGCAAAAGTGTTACTAAATGAAAAAAAAGAACTTTTTTTTTTTTAATTTTTGCGTCACACCCTGCGGCTCTTCGGGTGTGACTCTGAGGCTCTCCTGGCTCTGCTCTCAGAAGTCGCTCCTGGCAGACAGTGGGGACCATGTGGGATGCTGGGATTTAAATCACCATCTGTTCAATCAGCTGCTTGCAAGGCAAATGACCTATCACTATGCTATCTCTCCGGTCCCTAAATGGAAAATTTTTAAACTTTGCAAACATTCACCATGAAGGAAGAAAGGACCTACACATATAACTTAAAAATGATCACTCTGGAAATAACTGGATATAAAATGATAAACCTGGGCCTAGAAAGATAGCACAGCGGTGTTTGCCTTGCAAGCAGCCGATCCAGGACCAAAGGTGGTTGGTTTGAATCCCGGTGTCCCATATGGTCCCCCGTGCCTGCCAGGAGCTATTTATGAGCAGACAGCCAGAAGTAACCCCTGAGCACCGCCGAGTGGCCCAAAAACCAAAAAAAAAAAAAAAAAAAAAAAAAAAAGATAAACCTAATACCCCTTCAGTAATAATATTGCAAACTATAATGTCTAAATGTGGGGGGGGGGAAGGAAGAGAAGAAATATGTCTACCCCAGAGGCAATCAGGGGAAAGGGCATTGAGGGAATCTGGTGACACTGGTGGCTGGAAATGTTCCCTGGAGAAGCAATTATAAACTATGTAATTGTGAAAAAGACCCAACAGTATTATAAAAAACTATTATAAAAATGTATTATGTGAAGGGGCCAGTGTGATAGCACAGTGGTAAGGCCTTGCACGCAGCTGACCCAGGACAGACCTGAGTTCTATCCCCAGCATCCCATATGGGCCCCTAAGCCAGGAGCGATTTCTGAGTGCATAGCCAGGAGTAACCCTTGAGCATCACTGGGTGTGACCAAAAAAAAAATGTATTATGTGAAAAAAAGTCGACTGTGTTAACCAGTGTTTAAATCAGATTACATTTCACAAACTTTACATATACCTCTATTTTAATAAAAGCCTAGTATAACTAGTGCAGTGCTTCTCAATTATTTTCTGTCATACCCCCCTAGGAAGAAGAAAAGTTTTCGTGCCCCCTCCCAGCAACTGTAAATAGACATACAGAGATATAAACATGGGGCTTAGCTTGTTATAACAGTGTTTGCTGAGATCAAATGCGACCCCCTTTAAGGAGCCTCGAGCCCCCCCTGGGGGGCACACCCCATTATGTGAGAAGCACTGAGCTAGTGCAAGAATGCCAAACCTGAGAAACAAAGCTCTCTGTAGTGAAGTCCCCTTCCATATAAATATTTTAAAGTGAAATATCCAAATTCAGTTTCAGTAACCTTGTTTACAGGGCTCACCATTGCTCCTGATTGGACTCTTGCATCTATACCCCAATATCTCCATAAATATTTAATTTAAAAAGTAATACAATTGAATAAATCTCAAGAGTTTATTACTGAATTATATTGACCTTTCTATATAACATTACACAATACTATATTTCACAGAAACTATATAGTATTTTATAGAAACCAATATGCTTTATTTAAAAAAAATTTTTTAGAGAGCATGGTAGTAATCCCCAAAGACAACAGAGACAAGAGCTAGGATGATTTTTCCATGGTTAAAATCTTGCCACAAAGATTAGGGGAGTGCAATTAGAGAAGAGACCACTATGACAATGATAACTAAAAATGGTCATTCTGTACAAGAACTGAGTCCTAAAAGATGGTAAAGTGATGTGTATGATACTTCCTCAGTAAATGTACTGTAAACCACACAACTAAAAAGGAGAGGGAAGAAAGAGGGAAGGAGAAATAAAGGAGGGAGAGAGGGAAAAGAGAAGAGAGAGATGAGAGGGAGAGAAAGAGAAAGAAACAAAAGAGAGAACAAAAATGTTTGCTAGTGGCAGGGTGGAGGGCAAGAGTGGGGTGTAAGTTAAATTGGGGACATTGTCTTGGGAAATGTACACTGGTGAAGGGATGAAACTCAATGATGAAAAACTTTGTAACTGTATTTCATGGTGACTCAATCCAAAGATTTAAAAAAAATGTCTTTTAAAGGCTGTTATAAAGCCTTTTATTTTAGATTTTAAAACAAACACAATAAAAATTTGTCCAATTAAAATAATAGTACCTGTAACAGACCTCCATCATCAAAACGCAGTACTTCTATAATGCTCTCTGACTGAATAAATGCTGCAAAAGAAACAAAACACATACCATTAATAGTCAGGAATATAATCTGACTTAAATATACTTTTTATTTAAAGCAACTATACAATTAAATACTTAAAAATATTGTGACAGAGATGGTTAATGTTAAAGAAGAAAATATTAATGATTCAAAATTACTACACATAAACTACTTTAAATATAATTCTTTTTTATTTTTTGTTTTGGGGCCATACCCAGAGGTACTCAGGGGTTTACTCCTGGCTGCACTCAGAAGTTAGTCCTGACAGGCTAGGGGGACCAGAGGGATGCTGGAAATCAAACCAGGGTCTGCTACATGCAAGGAAAATGCCCTACCCACTATGCTATCACTCCCACCTCAATATAATTCATTTTTAAATAATGTTTTCAAGTAATAAAATTACAAAATGCTTTTAAATACAACATAATTAGAATATAATTTTAATAAACTTGGTCTATATAAATAATTTGCCATTTATTGTTAGAAAGTACAAAACAGAAAAATTCATTAAAACGTAGCTGATTTTTTCAATAAGAACAGAAAAAAGTTCATGATGGTTATTTCACCCCATAAAATGATCTGGAATCATTGTCTAAAAGAGGTGGGGGAGTGAGCAAGGAAAATGCTAACAGAAGATTAACTTCATTTCATGAAACTGAGTATTGTGAACAGAAAAGATGTTTTTGAAAGCTAATGTTGTTTAACCATAACCCAACAACTGTACTCTTTAAGTATTCATCTAAGTGATTGGAAGTTGTATTGAACAAAAATCTATAAACAATTTCACATGACAGCTTTGCTCATCATCAAAAACTAAAACACAATCAAGATATCCCTCACTAGGTGAATAAACCCTGTTATATCAATGTAACCCAGTGATTAAAAACTCAAACTATTTAACTATATTACAGATATATAAAACCACTTCCTGTTAGGGTATAGAAAGGTGCTGAACTAAGAGATTGGAAATGAGTGTAATCCATTAAGACTAAAGGCAAAAAAAAGAGCTCAACACATAAAGCTCTAGTTGATAAGGTTTTTTCCCTTGGTAGTTAATAAACCAGATAATAAATCTGATGCCACAATACTACAACTAGATAATTATGTACATGCAATGGATGGTGAAAACTAAACTTATTAAAAATAAGAGCTTACACAAAAATAAGCAAGGCTAGACTAATCAATGTGGTGATGGATTGGAGTTTGGAGTTGGTGACTTCAATATTGCATAGTTTACTACAAATACAGATGATTCCGGAGAGATAGCACAGTGGCATTTGCCTTGCAAGCAGCCTATCCAGGACCAAAGGTGGCTGGTTTAAATCCCGGTGTCCCATATGGTCCCCCGTGCCTGCCAGGAGCTATTTCTGAGCAGACAGCCAGCAGTAACCCCTGAGCAATACCGGGTGTGGGCCAAAAACCAAAAAATAAAAAAATAAAAAAAATACAGATGATTATAGAGAGAATATTAAAGAATATGCACATGCGCACATATTTTCTTGCTGTGACGGGAGGGTCTAGAACTAATTATACCCAGCTGTAAAAAGAATGAGCAACCTGAAGTTGAGGTGTGATACTCTCCAGCAAAAGAAACCAAGCTTCTTAGAGAAATAGCTGAAACAAGGGATGGGCAAAGAAACATATAAGACCGAACAAGTTTCCTCTGGTATCAAAAAGAAATTATTAAAAACAAACAAACATTTTAAAACCTGGATGAAAATTTGTGAAAGAGAAATTAACAGAAAGAGTTCCCAAATGGCCAAAGCTGGAGCATGAATAATAAAGTTTGTGAATTAAAAACCAATGTAAAAAATGATATTCATGAATCTATGATGAAGCGAAGAAACAAAACACAAAAAGACAGAATTCTAAACAATTTATATAGAAACTATTTTCTAGAAGGTAGAACATTATTTTCCCTTTAAGCATGGGTAACACAGTCACTTCCTCCCAAAGAAGTTTGGACAAGAGGGGGGGAAAGTAAGTGACCCAATAGTGGAGGGCCTAAAAAAAATCTACTTCAGCCAGATGATCAAAAGCAACAGCTAGAGCAGAGTTAAAAGTCACTTAAAGTGACCAGAGAAATAGTACAGTGGGTAGGACACTTGCCTTGCATGAGGCTGGCCTGGGCTTCATTCCTTGGCATCCCATACAGTCAGTCCCCTGAGCACTGCCAAGAATGATTCATGAGTGCTTAGGCAGGAGTAACCCACAAGCCCTTTCAGGTGTGGCCCAGAAACCAAAAACAATTAATTTATTTTGAAAAGTCATTTTGACGTGGGGAGGAAGTGACAATACAATGTGTAAGATATTTGCACTCAGTCAACCAGATTTCAATCCCTGACACTCAATATGGTCTCCTTAGCACTGCCAGAAGTGATCTCTGAGTCCAGAGCCCTGGGCATCACCGGGTGTGGCCCAAAGACCAAAAAAAAGTCATGCTGAGTACAGTTCCTTGATATAATCAAAATGGCACCTTATTTCCATCTTTTTTCTCCCAAATTCATATAACCCCACTCCCATCATGAGAAAAGTATCAGGCAAGTCTCAAACAAGGGATCTTCTACAAAATACCTGACCAATACTCCTAAGTCATCAAGAAACAAACAAGAAAAGTGGAGCAAAGGGTACAGATCAGGGTTCAAAGGAACATACCCTGACCTCAAGCAATGCATGGCCCCTGAGCACCAAAGATGTAGCCTGGAGAACCCCAGTACCACTATTTTTATCTCTGGAATAAATCCTACTCTGTCACGATATACAACCTTCTTACCGATCCTGAGCAACATCACATCATCAGGTCTTAGCAAATGGTCCTCAAGTCCCCTAAACTCCATTTTGGAGCTTCCCCACCCCAAAACCCCAAAAGAAAGTCTGAGACATTATCATAAATTGAAGATGCCTATGGAGACACCATATTATGTCTTGCCAAGAAATTGAATGAAAATATTATATCTTTTGCTCTGAATAAACAGAACAGAATCTGAACCGAACTTGACTCTATGACCTATCTCCCAGAGCCAACTCTGTGCACTCACCTTTCAAGGGACGTCAGAAGATTCCTTAGTGTCAGGCCTAATCAGTTCATGACAGGATCTGGGTACAAGTAATCCTCAATTCTAAGAAATTCCTATCTATGCTTTCTTAAAATATTGTGTTTTAATAAAATATGATTTCCTATTCTTCAGGCCTCCAGTGATTCTTACATTGTTCTTGAACTATCCGTCATTTATTTTCAGAGTATTTCTACCTTCTGTAGTTTCAAGTGGTTTCCTCTTCCTCATCTTGGTGCTCAGTGATCTTTTTCTCCACTGCTATTAATCTGCTGCTCAGGGCATATAATGAGCTTTTTGGTGTTTTTTTGTTTGTTTGTTTGGTTTGGTTTGGTTTTTGAGCCACACTCGGTAACTCCAGGGGTTACTCCTGGCTATGTGCTCAGAAATAGCTCTTGGCTTGGGGGATCATATGGGACGCCAGGAGATCAAACTGCAGTCCAGTCAGCCACATGCAAGGCAAATACCCTACCACTTCACCACAGCTCCAGGCCCCCTAATGAGCTTCTTCTTGTTTTTTTTTTTTTTCAGGCCACACCTGTTTTGATGCTCATGGGTTATTCCTGGCTAAGCGCTCAGAAATTGCCCCTGGCTTGGAAGGACCATATGGGATGCCAGGGGATCGAACCGCAGTCCTTCCTTGGCTAGCGCTTGCAAGGCAGACACCTTACCTCTAGCGCCACCTCGCCAGCCCCCCCCCATTGAGCTTTTCATATCACCCAACACACTCTTCATTTCTACTTGTAGTTTTCTCAGTTCTGTACTCATTTTCTTTTTTTAAATAAATAATTCAAGTCACCGTGAAATACAGTTACAAAGTTGTTCATGATTGAGCTTTAAATCATACAATGTCCAACACCCATCCCTTCACCAGTGCACCTCACTCACTCCTAAAGTCTCCAACTTCCCTCTTGCCCTCTCCTCACCCACTCCCCTGCCTCCTCTATGGCAGACATTTTTCTTCTCTTTCTTCTTTCCTTTTAGACACTGTAATTATCACTTTATCTCATTTAGCACCAATTCCTGTCCAGAGTGATCATTTCCAACTAACATTGTCACAGGGTCACCCCCCATATGCTTGTCCCTATGGCAGACATTTTTCTTTCTTCTTTCCTTCTAGACATTGTAATCTGTAATAGTCATTGAAGAGTTATTATACATATCACTTTATCTCCTTTCAGCACCCGATTCATGTTCAGAGTGATCATTTCCAACTATCACTGTCACAGGGTTCCTCTCTGCCCTAACTGTACTCCACCACTATTTGTGGCAAGTTTCCAACCATGAACTGGTTTTCCTGGCCCTAGTCTCTATTATATTTGAATATTATTACCATACTATCTTTTCTTATATTACACATGAGTCATGTACTAATTTTTCTTATCCAGTGGGCATTGCTAAATTCCTGTGCTATTGTTTATTTATACTCATTAAACATTCTCATAATTCTCACATTAAAGTCAATGTCTATGGATTTACTGAACTGGATGATGTTGGTTGATCCTTCTGTGGTCTCTGCTCATTGAACTTAGTGAACGTCTATCTGTCTTCCCCATTGGGTTTGCTGTGCTCCTACTGTGCTGTTAGTGTGAAATTTAGACAAGCTGTCAGATCACCTGATATAGAGGAAGCTGCTTCCTAGAGTTAGAAGAATGGGCTGAACACATGGCTTGCATGCAGGAGAAAATATCACATGGTACTCAAGAAAGAACCAGAAGTAGTCTATAAGTACTGTCATGTGTCGCACAAAACCTATACATAAACAAATAAAAAGGAATTCTTTCTAGTTAACAAAGTAAACCATGAGGAAAATACTGCCAAGATGCCATATTTGGTAGCTGCTATCGGTTATAATATAAAAATAAATACCTAAGTTTTCACCATCATGTTATACTACATCTAATTATTAGAAACTAAGGATAAAAGCTGATAAAAATTAATTTGGGGGGCCAGAGAGGTGGCGCTAGAGGTAAGGTGTCTGCCTTGCAATCGCTAGCCAAGGAAGGACCACGGTTCGATCCCCGGCATCCCATATGGTCCCCCCAAGCCAGGGGCGATTTCTGAGCACTAAGCCAGGAGTAAACCCTGAGCATCAAATGGGTGTGGCCCCCCAAAAAATTAATTTTGGTTGGTCTAAAATATAATATTCATAGTATATTTATATAGATGTAGTCGCATGCCTTTCTTTTTAATTAGAAAAATGTTATCTTTCTGTTGAGAGAAGTCACATATATCTTGATAACGTGTTGTGGTTTTCTGTTTAAAGGCAAAGCAACACATATGAAGCCACTCAGCTGTCCATATTTCTCTTCTTATGGGATCTCACTTCTTGATTTTATACTCATTTCCAAAAATCAGAAATGGCATCTCCAGAAATTATTACAGGGTTTATAAAAAAATAAACGCTTTATTCAGTATTATATTTGTAGAATAAGGCGTTAACTCCTTTTAAAAGAAAAAATGAAGAAGAAATACCACTTAACATTGAGGTGGAAACACTGTGATAAGCTTGTCCTAATGTTAGAGAAAGAAAACCTCAACTTTATAGGGCCAATATTATTCTGGTATTAGAAACAGACAAAAACATCAAGAAAAGCAAACTAAAAGCATTATCTTTCAATCATTAGATATGTTTATTTTAATTTAGTAATATATTTTTGAGGGTGTTTTTTTCTTTTTAACTATTATCTTTATTTAAGCACCTTGATTACAAACATGATTATAGTTGAGCTTCAGTCATAAAAAAAGAACACCCCATTCACCAGTGTAACATTCCCATCACCAATGTCCCCAATCTCCCCCATCCCCACCTGTATTAGATAGGCATTCTACAAGCAATATATATATATATTTTGGAGGGGGTCACACCCGGCAGCTCTCAGGGGTTACTCCTGGCTCTGCACTCAGAAATCGCACCTGGCAGGCTGGGGGACCATATGGGATATCAGAATTCAAACCATTGTCCTTTTGCATGCAAGGCAAATGCCTTACCTCCATGCTATCTCTCCGGCCCCAAGCAATATATTTTAATGAGTATTATATAACACCCAAATAAAACTAATCTAAGTATTTAAGTTTACCTTAGTGCATAAAGTGTAATAAAATATTCATAGGAAATAGTTCAAAGGGTCTTGATATATGCCTCCCATACATGCTTAAGTTCCTGTACCAGTCCTCCTTGGAGCACCGTGGGTTTGGCTAAAGGGGCCCTCCACACTGTTGGTGACATTTAAGTGCCCAGCCAGGTTGGCTGCATTTTAATGGGAGTGGTGCCAGTAGTGAATGAGTCCTTTTCTCCCCACATCTGTGCCAGCACTGGTTGTTCTTGTTCTTTGTGATATGTACCAGTCTCTGTGACGTGAGATGATGAAATGTTGATTGATCCAGCCTTTTTTGAAAACAATATGGATATCCTCCCCAAACTAGAAATTGATCTTTCATATAACTCAGCAATACCACTCCTAGAAATACATCATAGCCCCAACTCTCAACCCAAAAAAATATAGAAAAGACCTCTGCTCTCCTATGTTTGTTGCAGCACTATTCACATAGCCAGACTCTTGAAACAACCCCAGTATCCAAGAATAGATGAGTGGCTACAGAAACTGTGGTACATATTACACAATGAATACTACCCCACTGTTAGGAAAAATGAAGTAGTGAAATTTTTTTTTTTTTTTGTGGTTTTTGGGTCACACCCGGCAGTGCTCAGGGGTTATTCCTGGCTCCAGGCTCAGAAATTGCTCCTGGCAGGCACGGGGGACCATATGGGACGCCAGGATTCGAACCGATGACCTCCTGCATGAAAGGCAAACACCTTACCTCCATGCTATCTCTCTGGCCCCGAAGTAGTGAAATTTACTTATACATAGATGAATATGGAGAGTAATAATATCCGAGACAATAGAGATGAGAGCTAGGAGGATCAGTCCATGGTTGGAAGCTTACCACAAATAGCAGTTAGGGCAGATAAGGGACCACTATGATAATGACAGTTGGAAAAGATCACTGGAAAAGAACTGGGTGCTCAAATAAGATGAATAGGCATGATACCCCTTCAGTAAAAATATTGCAACCCAAAGTGTCTAAAAGGAAAAAGGCACACAAAGGCCTGCCACACAATGGCAAGCAGGTGATGTTCAGAAGACTATGGTACTAGAATGAGGGAAATCAGGGACACTGGTGGAGGGAAATGTGGCTGTTGAAGAGTGTTGTACATTGTATGACTGAAAATCATAAGCACTTTGAAACTTTGCATCTCATGGAGATTCAATTAAAGAATTTATGTATTAAAAAAGTTTAAGATTCCTAGCATAATTTGATTTTCACTCTGAAGAGCCAGTATTGGTGATACATCACATATTAAAAGGTGCAAATATATAAAATTAAAATATATGAATTATATATTATATAGTAAATATACATTATACTAAAATGCAAATATATCATGATAAATTTATGTTAAAATACTGGACATAATACTGAAGTTCAGATACTAATTTAAAGAAATAAGTTCTTTTTTTAATATAAACATTTTTCCTCAATCCAGTTTTCTGACTCACCAGCTTACATAAAAATAACAGTAATGTTCAATGGAGAGAGTAATGGTCTCGAACCATTTCCAAGGCAACTAAGAGAGCACATTCCTAAATATCTGGCAATAAAATGGTAGCAATCCCAAGGCACCAATGACCACTATAGTCTGCAAATAGAATTCCTAGTCTCCAGATAAAAAATACAGAGCTACCATCTTCAGAAATATTTTCAACCTTAACTTGTTTGCTTGCTGTGCACCCTCCCCACCTCCATTCTACTATTTTGTCCCTGCTCTTATGCTGTGATTCTGCCATTTGTGATTTTTACTTGTGGTGCCCTTGAAAAATACTGGGTGCCCACAAGAGGTCATGTGGCTCCAGTTAAGAAAATACTGCCAAATGGATGGTGAGTTCAATGAAAGGGCATGAGGATGTGATGATGCTGTTTAGGCCCTATATAGGGTGCCCTTGGACACCCAGGCCAACCCAGTGAGGAAAGGACTGCTAGACCAGCACTTGATACTGTTCAGGGGACTATGTTGTGCATAGAATCAAACCCCATTTGGGCACATTCTAGGCATGTATCCAACAACTCTATTATCTCCTTCTCTAAAAGTTACTGACCTTAGAGATAATTGGAAGTATTTTGGCATTCTATTTTCACTGTGGATTTGTTCAGAGCTGATCTTTTACCTTTATTTCCTTGCAAGTTTGTTCACAAGATTTCCTATTATTGAAACAAATGCAAATGACACACCTCTCAGAGTACATTTATACCTACCAAAACCAAATCACAGATATAAAGCTGGGAAATACATCTAAATTTTCACATAATTCCCTTTAAAACATCAAATAATTTGCTGAAGAAAACAAAAACTAGATATTAAGATATGCCTTACTATATCAATTTTATCTCAGATTGTTTACCTGAATAACTCACTTGAATTTTCAGACAAAAAAACATTATTAAAATAAAAATAACCAGGGGCTGGAGAGACAGCATGGAGTTAAGGCGTTTGCCTTTCATGCAGAAGGTCGGTGGTTCGAATTCCAGCATCCTATATGGTCCCCCGAGCCTGCCAGGAGCTATTTTTGAGCATAGAGCCAGGAGTAACCCCTGAGCGCTGCCGGGTGTGACCCAAAAACCTAAATAAATAAGTAAATAAATAAATAACCAGAATAAAATGTTTCTACAGACTGAGCACTAATCTAGGCAATCTACATGTGCCATTATTGCTTAATTAAAATAAGTCTTGTAATGGAAGATATTAATCTCTAAAATAGACAATATCAATGGCAAAATTACAACCTAGATACAATTAACTACTACTGGGAAAGTTAGGGAAAGCATTGACTCATAGCATTTAAGCTCCAAATGCCTGTCTATAAAATACTTACACATTTTACTTTTAATAAAAGATAATGGTTAGAATACTTGATCCCCAAATATCCTCCACTTACTACCTAGTATCAGCCACTATCTTGTGGAAATCAGGAATGATGAGTGTGTACAGCATAACAAGTAATATGACTGAGTACCAATTCATTATATTTCATATCTCATACTGATTCAAAAATTTTAGTCTGCCCATAGAGGAATGATCTAAATAGAATTCTAAAATCCAAAAGAGGACACAATTGAATGTTACTGTTTTCTTTATTTCTTTTTTTTGGGGGGGGAGGGAGTCACACCCGGTGGCACTCAGGGGTTACTCCTGGCTCTGTGCTCAGAAATCGCTCCTGGCAGGGACAAGGGACCATATGGGATACAGGGATTCGAATCACCATCTGTCCTAGATGGGCTGTGTGCAAGGCAAACGACCTACCGCTGTGCTATCTCTCTGACCCCAATTTTCAATTATAGCTATTTAACCTAGGTCTACAACTTTATAAGTGAGACTTCAAATCCAATTCATAATTTAAAATATCACCATGAAACACATTTAGTCATGAGTACCTGGCATATTAAACTGATTACTAGGGCTAATAGAATGAACACATTATGTCATGACATAGAACACAAACTCTCAGAGAATGAGTTGACTTCTCGTTCCCTACAGCTTAACTCAGATGACACAACTACCTACAGTCTGACCCAGACTACCTACAAAGAGTTTAATGATATCTTAGATGATATTCTTCTGGAGTCATATAATAGGATGTAAAAGGGCAAAATTACTTGCAAGAGACTCTTCTTAAAACATTTCTTCAGGGGCCGGAGAGATAGCATGGAGGTAAGACATTTGCCTTGCATGCAGAAGGACAGTGGTTCAAATCCCGGCATCCCGTATGGTCCCCCGAACCTGCCAGGAGCGATTTTTGAGCATAAAGCCAAGAACCTGAGTGCCGCCAGGGTGATTCAAAAACCAAAACCAAAACCAAACCAAACCAAACAAAACAAAAAAACAAAAAAAACCAACCATTTCTTCCACCTGAATAAATACATAAAAACAAAAGCTAGCACTAAGCCAGGACTTGCTGTAAGCCAAAAGTGATTACAGATGAGCAAATTTAGTCCTCACACCAGCACTTGTAGGCAAAAAATGAAATTTTAAAGTCCTCACTCTAACCTATGAGGAGGGCTGCTCAAAGATAGCCTTGACAGCCTGCTCAAAGACAGAGTTAAGATAGGACTCCAAAGTGGACACTGATCAAGAGATTGTTGTGGAAACATTGTATGTCTGAAATACAATCATGAAAATGTTATAATTTCATGGTGACTATATAAAAAAATAAGATAAAATTTAAAATAAAATAAAAGATGGGACTCCAAACCCACAGAGTCTCCAGTCAGGATCCTCATAAAAGTGATTAACTTATCAGAAAGACATAAGCTTCTGACCAAGCTATTTTCCAGAACTATTCACAGTTCAAATTCAGCCACACCTGCTCACGGCTTCAAGCAAGAAAGAAGGTACTCTTATTAGAGAGGTGGTAGGGATGTCAGATTAAACTATAGAGCAGTGTTTGACTCATCATAAAATGGTGACCAGATCTAAAACCTTCATGACTATTGTTCTTTTCTTTAAATAAAAAACCTGTCCAGTAGTGTTTATGTAATCAACTTACTGTGGCACATAAACTTTATGCATATAAATTCCTTCTGTCACACATATAACCTTGATACATATTTTTAATCCTAAACCATAATTATTTGTGTATGCCTACTTCTCTAACAAATTATTGAAGATAATGACCATGATTTACTAATATGTTCCCAGAAACTAGTAAGGATATAGGCATTGACAGAAACTGGCACTCATCACAAAGAATAAGAACAATCAGTGCTGGCGGGGATGTGAGGAGAAAGGAACTTGCATTCACTGCTGGTGGAATGCCACCTGTTCAGCCTTTATGGAAAACAATATGGAGATTCCTAAAAAACTGACCATTGAGCTCCCATATGATCCACCTATATCACTTCTAGGAATATACCCTAGGAACACAAAAAGGCCTTCTGCTAACCTTTATTCACTGCAGTGCTATTTACAATAGCTAGAATCTGCCCAACAACAGATGAGTGTCTAAAAAAACTGTGGTACATATACACAATGGAATACTATACAGTTGTCAGAAAAAAATGAAGTCATGACCTTTTTTTATACATGGACGGACATGGAAACTATTATGTTGAGTGAAATAAATCAGAGGCAGATAGACCCAGAACAGTCTCACTCATCTATGGGTTTTGTTTGTTTGTTTGTTTGTTTGTTTTGGGGCCACATCCGGTGATGTTCAGGGGTTACTCCTGACTATGCGCTCAGAAATTGCTCCTGGCTTAGAGGACCATACGTGATGCTGGAGGATTGAACCGTGGTCCATCCTAGGTTAGTGTGTGCAAGACAGACGCCCTACCGACTGTGCCACTGCTCGGGCCCCTCATCTATGGGTTTTAAGAAAAATAAAAGACATTATTGTAATAACACACAGACAATAAAGATGAGGGCTAGGACTGGCCCATGATATGAAGCTTATCACAAAGAATGGTGAGTGCAGTTAGAGAAATAACTACAATGACAACTACCATGACAGTGATAGTAACTGAGAGAAATAGAATGCCTGCCTTGAATACAGGCAAGGGGTGGGGAGGGAGATGGAAAGCATTGGTGATGGAAACACTGCACTGGTGCAGGGGAGGGGGTGTTCTTTTTTTTTTTTATATATATATAACTAAAACCCAAATACAAATAGCCTTGTAATCATGGTGCTTAAATCAAGATATTTTTAAAAGGATATAGGCATTGACTGTTAATAAGAAACATGCTTAGAATACTGAAATTTTTCTTTATTCATATATAGCTACAGATAAAAGAATTAAGAAGGTTACATTTATTTCAATTTCCTGGGTAAAGACAAATGAGACAAAGAAGAAAATAATGTATGAAGGAATATAGAAATGAAGAATTTTAAAGGTTTATAATTAATAAATTATACTCATAATTAAAAGTTGAAATCTCACTAGCCCAAAATTGACACCAAGTTACTTTTCAAAATGTATGTAATTGAGAGAAGATAACAGTAGTCAGATTTATTTAATATTAAAATTGAGATTCTATGGTACACAATACAATTAAAATAGTTTCTTGCGCACAAAATGCCAACACCAACCACATCCATTGACAATGTACCTATTAGGGGTCAGAGAGATGGCACAGCAGTAGGGCATTGGCCTTGCATGCGGCTGATCTGGTTTGATTCCTGACATCCCATATGTTCCCCCAGCCTGCCAGGGGTGATTTCTGAGTGCAGAGCAAGGAGTGACCTCTGAGCGCTGCCAGGTATGGCCCAAAAACCAACCAACCAACCAATCAATCAATCAAGTTTAAAAATATTAAAATTAGGGCCCGGAGAGATAACACAGCGGCGTTTGCCTTGCAAGCAGCCGATCCAGAACCAAAGGTGGTTGGTTCGAATCCCGGTGTCCCATATGGTCCCCCGTGCCTGCCAGGAGCTATTTCTGAGCAGACAGCCAGGAGTAACCCCTGAGCACTGCCGGGTGTGGCCCAAAAACCAAAAAAAAAAAATTAAAATTAAAAAAAAACAAAAAACACAATGTGCAGGTGACAGAGCAAGAAAGTACTATGGTCTCAGTGCTTTTCTGTATATCAATACAAAGTTTTCTTCCCACACAAAACATCATGCTCCCGTGTTACACCATATTTTAAGTAGTAGTGGTTGTATTATGGTAGGGAGAAAAAAATAATCCTTCTATGAGACACAGACACATCTTTTTTTAGTTTGTTTTGATTTAGGACTTACTTTTAGATCTGTGTTTAGGGAATACTCCTAACAGGCTTGGAGACCACTAGGGGTTGCAGGGACTAAGTCTGGGTTGGTTACATGCTAGGCAAATGCCCTACCCACTGTTACTATTGTTCTGGCTCCAAAACAAAGACACATCTTAACAAAGCTATTGTGTCCAACCTAAGAACCAAAATGGGGTTACTTATTTTAAGTGACATCAGTTCAAAACGTGTTTGCTTACTTACAGATCCAATGAGTAAGTTGTTTTCAAAGCTAAGATTTTGCTTATATGGAGAACTGATTCTAAGAGACAGAAACTGGATCACATAAACATTATTTCTCCACTTTGATGTTCCTGCCCGTAGCAACTGATGTGTCCTGCCTGGAAAACACTTGTAACCTGTAACTGAAGTATCTTCAAATCTGTTCACTGTACCATACCACACTCTTTTTTTTGGGGGGGGGTATTTTTTTTGGGGGGGTCACATCTAGCGGTGCTCAGGGGTTACTCCTGGCTGTCTGCTCAGAAATAGCTCCTGGCAGGCACGGGGGACCATATGGGACACCGAGATTCGAACCAACCACCTTTGGTCCTGGATTGGCTGCTTGTAAGGCAAACACCGCTGTGCTATCTCTCCGGGCCCACCATACCACACTCAACGGGCCAAAATGATCTAACATTTTAGATTTAGCCTCAGAAATGGCATCCACTAAATAAAAATTAAATGAATCTGCTAGTATTGCCTCTTGCCTGAGGACCAAACAGTGTAATTATCACTAAAGATCTCCAAAAGTCTGTGTTTTATGTTTTTAATAATGGTGCTTTATTGTTTTAGATATTAATATATATTTAAAGTATTACTATTTTAAGAAACTAAAATGGATGTCTGAGGTAGAGGTGGAAATGAACATAAACTAGCCTGTGTACTTGTGTTTAAATTTTCAACAGTCAAGATTTCTTGAGCCTCTTGTCAAGTATCATACACAGGTAGTAAACAGTGGGCAATCCTATCTATATAATCAGAGCTCTAAGAATGAGTTCCCACCTCTGGAAGGAAGATACCTAGACACAAACATAAATCTGCAGCAAGTATGCCAAGCAGTGTTGGCATGTGCCTGAGGGGAGCCTGCATAAACAACAGTGACTCCTCAGAGCTTCCACTTGTCTTTTTTCATGTGGTGAAGACAGAAACCTGACAGTAGCAAACTTCTAGGATGCCATCAAGGCATCATATCCTTCAACTCAGCACTCAAACCAATTTTCTAAGCTTTCCTAAAAGAATAAAGATATGAATAAATTTTATATATACAGATATATATACTGACTTTAGCTCACTAAAAAGAAGATTTTGATGTATATAAATCATGACTTCCAAGTAGATATAAGACACCAACACCCTTCATCTCCCATGCCCACTCTGCAAATCAAACCCAGGGCCTCACACATCCAAAGTAGTGAGTTACAGTCCCTTTAAGATTTTTATTTTCAAATCTACAAAGACTAAGAGAAGCCATCCTTTTATTTTACATAGTGTATCCGTACCTAAATAGCAACCCCTAGAGGTGGGCAGTATGTGTTGGGGGAAGTCAATCAACTGCTGCTTTGTCACATTTAATTTACTAACTCCTTCCCCACATACACTCTTTATTTACTGCCAGCTTGTTTGCTCTTTCTTCATATAATTCTGTCCACAGACAACCAAATGCACATTCTACCTCACACATTCTGGAAACCATTTTCTTTTCAGAATCTAACTGATGATAGTTTCTGGCCTTCTTTGATATCTATGAATGTATCTTTCTACACTGGCACTCTTCTATTTAGGTTGCTATTACAAGACTTTCAAGGATGCATTCTGCAATGATAGGACATTAGGTACACACCCATTTGGTCAACATTATCCACACATCTTAATCATCTTTCCAATATGTTGAAATAAAAATAGAGCTGATAGTCTGAGTCTACAATGACATCGAACACATTACACAAAAATTGGTTTATTTATATATCTTTTCCAAAGCAGTCTCTCATACAATACAGGTTTGCCTACTGGTCCATAACTAATGCCAAACTGTTTATCTCAGCACCTTGGATGATGCTGAGTAGTTAGTTGCTCAAGGCAGGATCCAGGTTAATCTATGCAAATTAAGAACTTGCAACATTCCCTTCCATTCTCTTACTGACTTGGAATTACAGAAATGGTGATGCTATAGCTAGTATAAAATATTTCTAGGAACATGGGGCCGGAGAGATGGCGCTAGAGGTAAGGTGTCTGCCTTGCAAGCGCTAGCCAAGGAAGGACTGCGGTTCGATCCCCGGCGCCCCCATATGGTCCCCCCAAGCCAGGGGCAATTTCTGAGCACTTAGCCAGGAGTAACCCCTGAGCATCAAATAGATGTGCCCCCCCCCAAAAAAAAAATATATATATATTTCTAGGAACATGTTACAATGAAATATAAGTATAAATCATGACAACTTCCAGGAGTATTTATGAGTGGAAAAAGTTTTTATAATGAAATGAGCATAGAATAAAATGTCAAATTTGAGTATTATTAAAATACCTCCTTCTGGGGCTGGAGAGATAGTACAATAGATAAATGACTCCTTTTTTTTTTTTTTTTTTTTTTTTTTTTTTTGGTTTTTGGGTCACACCCGGCAGTGCTCAGGGTTTTTTCCTGGCTCCGTGCTCAGAAATCGCTCCTGGCAGGCATGGGGGACCATATGGGACACCGGGATTCGAACCAATGACCTTCTGCATGAAAGTTAAATGCTTTACCTCCATGCTATCTCTCCGGCCCAAATGACTCCTTTTTTGTTGTTGTTGTTTTGGGTCACACTGGGCAGCACTCAGGGGTTACTCCTGGCAGGCACAGGGGACCATATAGAATGCCAAGATTTGAACCACCATCCGTCCTGGATCGGTTGCATGCAAGGCAAATGCCCTACCACTGTGCTAACTCTCGGGACCTGATAAATAACTCCTTTTTAAAAAGGGAGCTATTCCTTTGAATTATGTCCTAAGGCTCTTGTCACTAAACTGCTTAGTAAAGAATATGAGTGTGCCAGGGTGTGATCCTAGAAACAGAATTTCCAGGAAGTTTAATTTGATGGGTGAAAGAGGAGAAAACTGTTGAGACCAGGTCAAAGATATTAACAGAAAAGGATGAAAACTAGGTTTTTGGGAGGGCGACACACTTGGGTTGTGCTCAAGACTTATTCTTGTCTCTGTGCTCAGGGATCAATCCTGGCTATACTTAGGGGAACCATATGCAGCATCAGATGAAACCTTGTCAACAACATTCATGATAAGCAGCTCCAAACACATTTGGGAACGTGGGTGGAGGGAGAGGGATGGAACTCCTGAAAGACTTCAGGAAGGTAACTAGTGAAACTCAATTAACTGAGCCAGATTATTCAACTCAAAGACTTAAGAATATAGACTTCTCAGTCCCAGCAATGCTGGGGGCACAATGTCATGCTAGACTCGCAAAGGTGCTAGACATGCCAGATAACTGAGTTTTCTCTCTGGGTCCTCAAATAACCAGGACTTTAATGTCAATGCCAACCAGGACTACTTTTTCATTCTACGTCAACTAGGGCTATTTTTGTTCATCTGCATTATAAGGAAATGATGCTTGCTGACTTCCATCAATAATACATACAAAGAATATGAAATTCCTGGTGTGTGGCGGGGTTGGGGAGTGAAACCCAGTTACTCAGAGCTCCAACACAAATTATTTTGTCAAAATTAAGTCCATATAACCCTTCACAAAGAAGCATGAGTAAAGGGCAGGGAGAAAATCATGAATGTACAAAACAGACGCCTATCAAAGAACACTAAAACTGTTGACGTGGGAGATGACACTGCTAAAGGCTTAAGTGGAAAAGAACACACTACTGTGACCAGCTGCTCTATGTGATAAAAGCTACAACACAAGAAGTAAACTGTGATAAAGTGGGTGAAGCACAATCTTATAGTGTAAGGAGAGAAAAATAAGGTTGATTGATACCTGCCTAAAGTTTTATTTGTGGCACTAAATCAACACACTAACTCAAGAATTTTCTAAAGACTACCAAATATAAAAGGCTGAAAAATGTTCAATTTTAAGTAATATAAAAATAATTAGTATCTTAATGCATCTGAAATGAAAATACACTACCTATAAATATTATGTATAACAGGCTATACCTAATGCTTTTAAGAGTGTTGGTATACAGAATTACATTGCATTTTTTAGTCTGTGTAGGTTAAGAAGCTAATCCTTAAGAGACAATTTTCATCACTGTAAAAAGAAAAATTTCTATGGTAGAGGAGGAAGATACTGAAAGTCATCTATGTGTGACACTTAAGATAATGTTCCCACTCAGCCTAAGTTCATGACCTAATCTCAGGAACCTGTGATTAGGTTAGGTCAGGAGACAAAAGGTATGAAGATTGCATGTGAAATTAAGGTTGTAATCAGCTGACTTTAAAATAACAAGATTATTTTGGAACATCTGGGGGGTTTACAAAAGAACTAGATGTGCAGATGTAAAAACATGACCTTGGAATTCATATTTATGATACATTTAAAATTAATTCAAAGTAGATCATAGATCTAACTAAAAGAACTAAGAACTATAAAATAGATTTTAAAGTATTTTATATGATGAATTAGAAAAAGATCAGGCAGCAAAATTCTGATCTAAAGAGAATACCAATAAACTGAATTTAATCAACTAAATACTGCTCTCAAAAAGATATTGTAGGGGCCGGGCAGTGGCGCTGGAGGTAAGGTGCCTGCCTTGCCTGCGCTAGCCTAGGACGGACCGCGGTTCGATCCCCCGGCGTCCCATATGGTCCCCCAAGAAGCCAGGAGCAACTTCTGAGCGCATAGCCAGGAGTAACCCCTGAGCGTCACAGGGTGTGACCCAAAAACCAAAAAAAAAAAAAAAAAAAGATATTGTAGGATGACGCTGGAAAAATAGTACTACAAGTATGGAGCTTGTCTTGCACATAACCAACTTGGCTTTGAGCCCAGAACCCTATATGTTCCCCTCAAACCAGTCAGGCATTATCCCTGAGTACAAAGCCAGGAGTAAGACCTGAGCACCACTAAGAGTGGCTCCCCCAAAATAAAATAAATAAAATAAAATAAAAAATATATAATTCTATTATATAATACCCTGAAAATTCACCCGTTTCTTTTTCCACTCTTTTCCTTCATGAGTTTGGCTAGGGGCTTGTTAAGCTTTAGACTTATTTTGCAAATAATTCTAAATTCCACTGATCTTCAGTATATTTTTTCTCATTCTGACTTTTTTATATTTTCATTATCTTTCTCCCTCTATTTACTCTGGGCTCCATTAGTTGTTCTTTTCCCTATTTCTAAGGATAGAAAGGTTAGGTTATTTTATTTCAGCTTTTCTTGTTTCCTGATAAAAGACTAAATTGCTAGTACTTTCCTCTTGTATCTTTTACTATCATCATTTATGTTCTGGTAGCTTGTATCTTCATTCTCATTAGCTTCCAGGATCTTAGTTTCTTCTTTGTTTTCTCTGACCCAGTGTTATAAAAATTTGATATCACTTATATCTGTATGATTTTAAGGGCACACATTTTGTGTTCCAGAATGTGTCCTATTATGGAGAATATTCTATGTGACTGGAGACAAATGTGTACTCAGTTTATGGGGGTTGGGGGAGGTGTGGAGAACCCTATAACATGTCTTTAAGTATAGTGCTTCCATTTCTTCAAGATTTTACTAATTGACCTTTTTTGTTTCGCTGACCAATATAATAGTGAGAATGGGGTATTAAGATCTACTATTACTGTATTGCAGTCAATATCTTAAAATCTGTTAGTAACTGCTTTATATATGTTGGTGCTTATATTGAGTGTCAAGTCTTCTTGATATATCAGTCCTTGGCCATAATATAAAGTCCATCTCTGTCTCATCATTATTAGCTTTGGTTTGACACCTATATTGTCTAAAATGAGTTTGGCTATCCCAGGCTTTTCTAGGCTGCTATTTGTTCATATGAGTGCTTGCCAGCCAAGCATTGATCCTGTGTTTATTTACTCATTTATTCTTGAACCTGTGTTTATAATGATTCAAGCACAGAAAGCTGTGGGGAGCCTAGCTGATGAAACCTGGGACATAGGACACCTCAGTAATTCCTAATCTGGTCACCCACGTGACCAAAAGGCCCATGCCTTGAGAACAAAGGAAATAGACAAAAATAAAGTAATTCAGAGCAGCCCAATATATCCAGCCAGAAAGAAAAATATAGAGTTTGCCTTTGTGTTAGCAAACATTATTAAGAACTCTGTTTGAATCTTATGCCTTTTAGTAAAACGTGCTCAGGTCTACCTCTTTGCCCCTCCCTACTACCTGCCCCAGTTTATGCTAATGAATGCTTGTAACTGTGATTGGTGTAAAATTTGTAACACCCCTGACGTGTTTCAGCCCTTAAAAGCTGATCCCCCAACAATAAACTTCCCTTTTTTGAACAGCATGTGTTGTCTTGAAGGCTTCTTTTACTAATTTCTCTAGTTCTTCTTTACAGGTCGGTTCTGCTCGAGTGAACCCACTAATAACTAGCAACTTTCATTTCCACACCCCCGCGGGTCGGGGGACTCCCACGGAAGTTGCAGAAAGCTAGAATTTACTTTTCTGATCCTTCTAGCCAATCTGTGTCTTTCGATTAGTGAATTTAGACCATTATTATAGTTAAGTGAAATTATTGTTTGTTTTTGGTTTTGTTTTTTGGGTCACACCCGGCGGTGCTCAGGGGTTACTCCTGGCTCTGCGATCATAAATCACTCCAGACCGGCACAAGGTACCATATGGGATGCTGGGATTTGAACTAACATCTGCACTGGATCCGCTCCATGCAAGGCAAATGCCCTAACACTGTGCTATCTCTCTGGTACCTGGTTAAGTGAAATTCTTGAAGAGAAATGTATTGCCTCTTTTTATAGGAATTCTAGATATTTGTGCAATTGCCTTTCTTCTTTGGCCTACTATTTTCCTTCTGCTCTGATATAGTAGATTCATTCCATTTGTCTCTTAATTTTGACTTCTAAGTATATCTGTCTGATATTACTATGAAGTTGCCTTTAAAGTTCTAAGTTTATATGTCCTCTTCAAAACAAGTAAACTTCAAATTCATTACATAATAATCCCAAGATTACTTTTCTACTTCCCTACATTTTATATTTTTCTTATAAAAGGGCTTCTTTGGCTTCTACTACTAGGGCTTCTTTGCCTTTTATACAAGTCTATTCAATGCTTCCTGCATAGCTGGTAGTTATATATAAACTTCTTTATATATATAATATATATTTTATATATATACTTCTTTATATATATAAACTTCTTTAGCTGCTGCTTTTTCTATATTGGCTTTGTGTCAGTCTTCAATTTTGAGTGATAGATAATCTAGCTTATTTGGATTGCCCATTTCAATCAACATATTGGCTATATCACAGCATTTACTTTTGGTCTGTGGAGTTTCATTTGATGTGAGTCTTGTGGGTATTCCTTTATATGTAAGCTTCTGCTTTGCTCTTTCTTTTCTTAGAATTGTATCTCTATCTTTGGCTCTTGACAAAACTTTTAATTACAATGTGTCTTGGTGTTCTACTGAATTTTGTTTGGAGTTCTCTGAGCTTCTTGGAGATAAGTATGAGATACAATCCTCAGACTGGAAAGGGTTCCTTGGCTATAACTTAAACAATTCCACCACATTTTTCTTTTCTCTCCTTCTAGAACCCTATTATATAAATGTTATTAATCTTGGAGCTATCTGATAGATTTCTTTCTATTCTTAATTCTTTTCTTCTCCTTTTGTTCTTTTCTGATAGTAGCCTATACTAAAATACGCTAATTTATTCATTTATTTCATTCTACTGATGATCTCTTTTTTCTTTCATTTTCGTTTTTTTAAATTTAGTGCCATGACTCTTCTGCTTCTTAAATGTTTATTGCTCTGTTCTTTAATTAATAAAATAATCTGATTAGAGGCTTTCTCATATTTTATCATCTTTATTGGAGCCTTCTATTGTTTTTCTCAATTCAATGAACATTCTCAACATTTTCACTGGGGGGTTGGGGTGGGACAATAACCAGTAAAGCTCAGGGCTACTTTCGAATCTTTGCTAGAGTGGGGTGTCACTCCCTCCAGCAAGTGATTAAGCCAGGGCCCTGGCATACAATGAATTTCATTCATGATCAATCTGACATCCTCATCAGGTGGTTTAGAGTGTTCTGGTATATTTGGAATCCTTCCTGCGCTTTTGTTTTTAATCTATTAATACAGGTGAGTTCTTTAGGATCTTCATTATGTCGGTGCAATGTGAAAAGTCAGGATAAGTCCAGTTTTGTAAAAACCTCAGTAGGACTGTATGGTTTGTGTGTACAAATTATACTCAAAGGCTATATACTTTAAGTCTGTGTTTTTTGAGCACTGCTGGAAATTTTATTCATAAGTTTACTATATTAGTTAAAGATAAAGATAAACAGAACAGTATTGTGTTCCAGAGTTTAGAGTTGCCAGTGTCTGATTATGGCTGTGGTGCCAATGTCTCACAAGATCAGGCAGCAAATGGTTACTCATCGGAGTACAAATGGGAGCTTCCAGGAGAATCCATAACTTCAAGGCCTGTATATGGCTCTAACCAAAGAAGGCTCTAACCAAATGCTCAATTGTTGAAAGGAGAGCTGGATGGATGCACAGCAGGCCTGGTCCATTGTTCCAAATTTTCTTAGTCTGTCAAAAGTCTTTTTTTTCTGACTCCTAGTGTTCATCACTCAGCCAGATGCTTTGGATCTGGCTATTTTTGCTTTGCCTTTAGCACAAGTTACTCTGCCCACTACTGCTCCACCCTTAGCTTCAAAAGGCAGTTTTGCCTGTGGGCTGTTTTCTGATTCTAAAGGGGATCAGAGTTCCTGTTGGCCTGGAAGAGAGGGCACACCCAGGGGGATTATCAGAATACATTTGTATAAATGTCAGCCATGGATAATGTGTATGACTTAGTTCTTAGTTCAAGTTTTAGAATATAATTTCAGGTTGTGGTGCCTGTTTCTGGCTTCCCCTCACCTTTCCCAGGACAGTGTTCTGCACCACAGCAGTTTCTATCCTCCTCCACCCTAGGACCATAATAGTTAGCTCTGAATTTGGCTACTGCTCTTATTCCACAGCAGAGAATCTCGTTGTTGTAGCTTTGAGGGGTTTTTTTGGTGAACTTTCTCAGTAAGACCTGAACATACAAGTCTATGATTCTGCTCCCCACTCTCACCCCCTGTAGATTTGTTATGGGTCAGAAGCACTCTCAATTTACTTTCCTTTTTTTCTATCTTAGCTCTCCCTCCCTGGAGTTGACTATTATAATCATTTCATTTAACTGATTTGTTATGTTATTTTTTTTTTTTTGTATTAGGGCCACATCCAGAATACTCAGGGCTACTACTCAGCGGTACAATCAGGGTCCTCTGTAGCTTTAGGGTTCATATACAGTGTCCAGAATCAAAGGCAGGCCGGAAGCTTCTAAGGCAAGCACCATTTGCACTGTACTATCTCCCCAGCCCCTTCAATGTATTTTTGTAATTACATGTGGTTTTGTGAATGACTTCATTTACTTAGTATAATATCACCAAGGTTCATCTATATTAGTGGTACACCAATAGCTTTTTCTTTCTTGTGGATGAATAATACAGCATTGTATTTATCCAATGATCAGTTGGTAAAATATTTGAATTGACTTATGGCTATTATAAAAATGCACTTTCTATGAATATGCCTTACGGGTTTTGGTTTCAAATTTTCACATCTTGTAGAGTATATGCCCAGAAAAATGGCTCAATTATTTTTGCATTCAGCATTCTGAGGACTGCGGAAGCAAATTCATCACCCCACATTCCCAATAGTAACTATGACATTTCAACTTCTATACATCCTTGCCAACATTTGTTATTTTTAATACAGTTAGAGTTGTAGGTGTGATATCGTTATTTTATTTGGTTTTAATTTGTATTTTTGATAACTGATGTGACTGAACAACTTTTCATGTACTTTTTTTTTTAAGAGGGTTAATCAGATCCCTTGCCCATTTTTGTTTATTTTTTAGGATCATATCCAGTTGTACTGGATACCTGGACACTCAGGTCACCACTGCTTTAAATATGAGTGCTTCAGGGCCAACAAAGATATATCAACAATGCTGGGTGGGACATACAGTACCAGGTATTGAACTCAGGACCTTGTACAGGCTAGGAACTAGATCTATTAAGCTATACCCCTGATGCTCCCTTGTCCACTTTTTAATCAAGTTGTCTTTTTATTGTATTTTAAGAGTTCTATGTATATTCTGTGTACCTGTCCCTTATCAGATAGATTATTTGCATACAGTTTCTCCTTTTCTGTGGGTTCTTCTTACTTATTTGGTTTGGAGGTCTCCCAACTAGTGCTCAGAGCCTCACTGGTGATGCTAGAAAAACTTGGCTGGCGATTCATGTGAGGGCCTAAGGAGAAGGGCTATTCAGGCTCTGAGGTGTCAAGAATTCCCAGACTATGCTCAGAGTTCTTAAGGGCCTCCAAAGACACCAGGAGGCACACTATATTCTCCAGACCTACATTTAGCAATACTTGAAATACCATGTGGTATTTGAGATCAAATAGAGGTCAACTACATGTAAGGCATGCCCCTTAACCTTTGCGCTCTTTATCTAGACTCATTTGATTTTGGTTCATACCTGACAGTACTCAGAGGACCATGATGTGCTGGGGTTAAAACCAGAGATCCCACATGCAAAGCATATGTACTACAATCGCTAATCCTTCTTTTACTATTTGAAAGCTTCTTTGAAGCACAAAACTTTATTATGATGATGTCCAATTTACCATATGTTCTTATATATTCTTATGTTGTCTGGATATATCCAGGAAGCTCATACCCTTATTCCCTGAGAATCTAAGAAATTACCTTATATAACAAAAACAATTTTTGTAGATGTGATTAGATTAATAATTTTGAGATCCTGAAGCATAACTAGCCTTAAATAGAAAAAAATGGGAGCAATGTGCAATGGGTAGGGCCTTGCACATAAGTGAACATAAGTAGAACCTGGGCACAATCCCCAATATCCTATGTAGTCCCCTGAGTTCTACCAAAAAGTAAGCTCTGAGCACAGCCTAGTATGTGCCCTTCCCAAAAGGGAGAAGAAAAAAGGGAGAAGAAAAAAAACATTTTTTTGGTTTTTAGGCCACACTCGGCAGAGCTCAGGGCTTACTCGTGGCTCTGTGCTCAAAAATCGCTCCTGGCATGCATAGGGGCCCATATGGGATGTTGGAATTTGAACCAATATCGGTTCTGGATCGGCTGCATGCAAAGCAAATGCCCTACCACTGTGCTATCTCTCCGACTCCCATAGAGAAATTATTTTTTGGTAGTGCTGAACACTACTCCATTTTCCATTTGCTAATCAAGCACTATTTCAGAGATCATTTGACCCATCCACAGGACAATTTTAAAAAGTGGTCCAATCTGAAACACTGGGGTGTTATTCCACCAAATAACTTTAGGGATTATAATTTAACTATATACCAAACTTCTTTATAAATATAGTTACGTTTTAGAAGGCATATTTAAAAAATATAAAAATCATTAGTAAATCTACTTCCAATTTAATCTTTCCCTGTAAAAGAAGATCCAAGTAAGATCTTTTGCTCTATCATGAATACTGCTAATTAATTTGTATCAAAGTGGCTTAGACTACCTCTCAAAAATTAACTGTTAAGATCTTTTGTGATATAATCTGGGGTCAGCAACAATGTAGCTTGAGGAATGGAGAGTCACTCCTGGAAGTGCAAAATCTGACAACTCAGAGCTAGGTCAGCAGTGTTTGGAGGGCATGCTGCAGGGATCCAAAGCACTGGAAATGTGAGGCGTGTGTCGTACTTGAAGTAGACCCCCATTTCTGAGACTTTTTTTTTTAACGAGGACATACTTTGATCAAAATGTACTATCAGAATTATATAGAAAAAATTATTTTAAATGCAGGTTTGATATACAAAATAAATATTAATTATTAATATTAAATATCAATCAGCTTTTATTGTATTAATATAGAATATTATTTTTTACAAAATATTAATTATCTAGTAATTAAGACAGCAAAATACTTGACCACTGAATACTAATAGAAATTAAGAGAAAAATAAACAGAAAGACATTCTGTGTTCAATGACAATAAGATGAAACTTCATATATCAACACTACCCAAAGCACCCTAAGGGGTCAACACAATTCCTATCAAATCCATAACAATTTTTCTTTCTAAATTCTACATAGTATCACAAAGAACCCCAATAATCAAAACAACTTAAAAGAACAAAGACTTTCTGGGAGCTGGAGCAATGGCACAGCAGTAAGGCATTTGCCTTGCACTCGGCCAACATAGTTCGAATCCCAGCATCCCATATGGTCCCCCGAGCCTGCCAGGAGCGACTTCTGAGCGTAGACCAGGAATAACTCCTGAGCGCTGGCAGGTGTAACCCAAAAACAAACAAACAAAAGAGCAAAGACTTTCTGAACACACTTCTGAACACACTTCATGATTTTAAAGTATATTAATAAAGTTGTGGTCATCAAAACAGTATAAATGGCATAAGGAGAAACAACAGGTTTCTCTTTAGGATAAAGAGAAACAGAAATAGAGAAATAGGGCATTTGCCTTGAATGCAGTCGGTCTAGGAAAGAAAGTAGTTTGAATCCCAGCATCCCAAATGGTCCCCCGTGTCTGCCAGGAGTGATTTCTGAGCACAGAGCCAGGAGTAATCCTGAAGCATCACCGGATGTGACCCAAAAAACAAAAACAAACAAACAAAAAAAAAACAAAGGTTGAACATTTTGTAACATTGGATCTGGCAATGTTTTCTTAGATATGACAACAAAAGCACAGACAAAAATGGACAAGTGAAGCTACAAAAGACTTAAAAAAATCTCTGTGCCTCAAAGGATAAAGAATCAAATGATGTTTTGTTTTGTTTTGTTTAAAAAAAGGAGAAAAATGAGCAAATCATTTATATGAGGCTAATATGTTGAATACATAAAGAATTTCTACAGTTCACAAAAGTAACTGAAAACTAGGTAACTGACTTGGATATCTTTTCTTCTAATTTTTATTTTGTCAAAGAACCGTGATTCACAAATTATTGAGAGTTATGTTTTAGGCACATATTTCAACACCAAGGCCACCACCAGTATCAACTTCCATTGCCAGTTCCTGTACTACACTGTCCCCTTCCACTATGCCCTACCTGCCCTCGTGATAGGCACATTACGAAGTTTGGTGATTCTATCTTAGATCTCATGTTTTCAGTATTGAGTCTTTATTTTATATATATATATATATATATATATATATATATATATATATATATATATATATATACGCCAGTCTCCCAAATCACTAATACAGTATAACAAGTCGTGATCCCTGTTCTTCCATTACTTCCCTTTCTCATCTTTTCCCTTCCCGCTTGAATTCTCTGCTTCTGTCCTTCATTCCCTAACCTAGACTCTAGGGTCAAGGGTGATCTAAGCACCCCTACCTTTACTACATTTTGTCATCCAGTTATTCTATATACAACAGATAAATGAGATCATGCAATATTTGTCTTTCTTCTTCTGATTTATCTCATTCTACATATCTTTCAGTTCCAACCAGGTTGCAGTAAATGGCACTATTTCATTGTAGTGGCATAATATTCAATTGTGTATAGTACCACATCTTCATAATCCATTCATCAGTGGTGGGAGACACCTAAGTTGTTTCCATATCTTAGCTACTGCTAAGTGCAGCAATGAGTAATTGTGCATATATCATTTGGAATGATTGTTAAGTTCTATGGATAGATACCGAAAATGGAACTGCTGGGTTATATGGCAGGTAAGTTTTAAGGTTACTGAGGACTCTCCATACCATGTTCCATAGGATATTGTCCATCACAATCCTGTCAGTACAAACTGTTCCTACTGTTGTTTTTTTTTGTTTGTTTGTTTGTTTTGTTTTAGTGGGGGTTCACATCTGGTAGCGCTCAGGGTTACTCCTGGCTCTACGCTCAGAAATTGCTCCTAGCAGACTCGGGGGACCATTTGGGATGCTGGGATTCGAACACCGTCCTTCTGCATGAAAGGCAAACGCCCTACCTCCATGCCATCCCTTGGGCCCCATTCCTACTGTTTTTTTTTGTTTGTTTGTTTTTTTAGATAAGCCATTCTGACTGGTGTGAGTGAGGTATCTCATTGCTATCTTGGATTTCCCTATTGATAAGTGATGCTGAGCATTTTTACATACACCTATTAGCAATCCATTTTTCTTCCTCTGAGAAGCATCCATTCATTTTCTCTCTCCATTTATTGATAAAGTTTTTGAATTTTTATTTTAAGCTTCATTATTATTTTATATTTACAGGATACTGAGCCTTATCTGATATGTTGAATGCAAATATCTTTTCAGATTCAGTTAGCTTTTAGTTTTAGCCCATGTTTCTTTTGATGTAGGCTCATTTGTTTATTTTTATTTTGTCACTATTTCCAGTGATATAAAATTTCTGAAGATGCATTTGAGGTCCAAATTTTGGCCTGTTCTACCTATATTTTTCTCAGTGTACTTTATAGTTTCTGGTCAGAACTCAAAAGTCTTCGATCTACTTTGAATTGACTTTTGTATAAGGTGTGAAATATGGATCAAGCTGTACTTTCTTACGCATATTATTTTCCCAGCACAATTGTTGAAGGGCTATCTTTACTCCATTTTATGTTCTCAGCTCTTTTATTTTTTGTTTTTTGGGTTTTTGGGGGTCACAACAGCCAGCGCTCAGAGGTTACTCCTGGCTGGCTCTGAGCTCAGAAGTCGCTCCTGGGAGGTTCAAGGACTATATGGGATGCCAGGCATTGAACCTGGGTCCATCCTGTGTTGGCCACGTGCAAGGCAAATTCCAGCCTAGTTCTCAGCTCTTTTATCAAAAATCAACCCATATATATTGGGTTTTGTCCTTGGATATTTAATTCTGATCCACTGATCAGAGGAGATCCTATCTTTATTCCAGTACAATGTATAATGCAGTTTTGAACACTGGGGTTTTGTAATACAGCTCCAAATTAGATAATAATTCTGCATTTCTTATTTTTCAATATATTTGCTATTTGTGTTTGATTCCATACAATCTGTATTTATTGCTAACTTTTCTAGGTCCTTGAAAAGTAGCATCTGAATTTGAATGAAGACTGTATTGAATCTATATAATAGCTTAGGTAGTCATTTTACCAAGATTGATTTTTCAAACCAAGAATATGAAATATTTTTTCATTCTCTAAAGTTTTCTTCCATCTCTTAAGTGATTTAAAGTTATCATGACATAGCTCTCACACATCTTTTGTTCAGTTTATTTCTAGATACATGATGCTTTTGATAGTGTTTTGAAAGGATACACTAACTGATTTTTTTCTCTTCTGATTCATTTTCTGGTACATTGAATGCAACCATTTTAGTGAGTTGGCTCTGCAGCAGTTACTTAGCTGTATATCAGTTGTTTCTAGGAGATTTTTTGTGGACTCTTTAGGCTCTTCTATGTATATAATCATGTCATCTACAAATTGTGATTATTTGACCTCTTTTTCAATTAGGATCCCTTTGATTAGTTTTTCTTGCCTAATTGTTGTAGTCAGGACTTTGAATAGTATTATGAATAAAAGTGGAGACAGTGGACATCCTTGACTTGTGTCTGATCTCAGAGGAAATGGTTTCAGTTTTTCACCATTAAGAATGATACTGCCCGTGGGTTTGTTATAGATGACCCTTACTATCTTGAGAAAATTTCTATCCATCTTTATTTTCTTAAGGGTTTTTATCATGAATGAATGTTGTCTCTTGTTAAAAGCTTTCTTTGAATCAACAACTGATACAATTATATGGTTTTTTTAAAAGTTATTTAAAGAAAATGAATCAAATAGTTGACATAGTTGATCATAATACATTTGTTTACAGATAACTGAAAACAAAATTATTGAAAAAGTTGAAAGAAAAAGTAAAATGGAAGAGAAGAGAAAAAGAAAAAGAACAGTAGTAAGCTCATTTCTGAAAAATACTGCATCACAAATGAAGTCATTAATACAATGGCGGAAGGTTTAGTAAGCTCTTATTGTCATATAGTCAGTCTGTTAAATTGGAATGTTCCTTAAGGAACAGCATCAAATACAATAAAATTATCCAGAAATTCAAAGCTAAAATATTACTAATTTTAAGAACATATACTCAGCTACAGGGCCTCCTGGGGAAAAAAGCCCTGTTACTGTGGGCCCACATGTAATTGTGGGCACAATTTTTGAAATATGTTGTTGGATTTAGTTAGCTAAGATTTTATTTTGTCAATGATTATTAAAGCTCATCGAGGATTTTGTTCTGAAATGTTGTATTCTGGAAATGTCTTTGTCTGCTTTGAATAGTAGTGCAATGTTAGTTTCATAGAAGGTATTAGAAAGGATTCCTTTGTTTTCAATGTTTTAGAAGAGCTTACGGAGTAAAGACAGTAAATCTTCACTGAAGTTTTTTTTGAGAGAATTCAACAGTTAACCCATCTGGACTAAGACTTTTGTTCTTACGGAGACTCGTAATTACTGCTTCAATTTCCTTACTTTTGATTGGCCTATTTATGATTTTTACTTCCTAGTCATTCAGCTTTGAGAGAGTACATGACTCTAAGAATCCATACATTTTTTCCCCCTAGGTTCTCTAGCTTAATAGTATAGTTGCTCATAATAACTTCTTGTCTTGTTTTGTTGTTTTTGGGCCATACCCAGTGATGCTCAGGGGTTACTCCTGGCTATGCGCTTAGAAATCGCTCCTGGCTTGGGGGACCATATGTGACCCTGGGTGATGGAACCGCAGTCCATATTATGTCAGCCACATGCAAGGCAAATATGCCCTACTGCTGCGCCACCACTCATTATATTTTTAAATTACTGAAGGAGACCTTGGATATTTTCTATAAATTTTCAATAAAAGATGTACAAACATCCTATAATCACATGCAAAGATTAGATATCATAAGTACTATAGGAATTCAAATCAAAAACAAACTATCACCTAATATTAGAATAACCACTACAAAATGTGGCTATTAAATATGTCCTTTATTTTTTTTTTCAGCCACACCCATTGACACTCAGGGGTTACTCCTGCCTATGTGCTCAGAAATCACTCCTGGCTTGGGGGACCATAAGAGATGCTTGGGAATAGAACCCTGGTCCATCCTAGGCTAGCGTGCACAAGGCAGATGCCTTACTACTTGTGCCACCACTCCAGCCCCTAAATATGTCCTTTTTTTAAAGGACAGCAACAGACCTGAATTAGATTTCCAGTACTGTATATGGTCTCTCAATTCCCACTATGAGTAATGCTGAGCACATAGTCAAGAGTAAGTCCTAAACCCCACTAGATGTGGCCCAAAAGAAGGGGGTAAAAATGCTATAACAAATGTTGCAAGGATGCAGAGACAATCTTTTGCATGGTGTGATTGTTGCTCCAATTAAAAATAGAACTACTGGGGCTAGAGCAATAGCACTGTGGGTAGGGTGTTTTCCTTGCAAGTGCTGAAACGAGTTTGATTCCCGGAATTCCATATGCTTCCTCCTAGCCTGCCAAGAATAATTTCTGAGTGCAGAGCCAGGAGTAACCCCTGAGCACTGCTGGGTATGGCCCCAAAACAAAATAAACAAACAAAATAAAATATAACTACTGGAGCACAGGGGTAAGGCATTTGCTTTACATATGGCCAATTCAGATTCAAACCCTGGCATCCCATATGGTCCCCCGAGCACTGCCAGGAATGACCCAAGAGCAGAGTCAGAAGTATCCCTGAACACTGATGGTATGGCCCAAAAAAATGTAGGGGGGGGGGGCAGGGAGAAAAAGAGAAAGAGAAAGAGAGGGAGGGAGAGGGAAAGGAAGAGAGAGACAGAGCGAGAGAGAGAGAGAGAGAGAGAGAGAGAGAGAGAGAGAGAGAGAGAGAGAGAGAGAGAGAGAGAGAGAGAGAGAGAGAATAAAAAACTACTATAATGATCTAGCAATCCTGATTCTGGATATGTGTTCTCCCCCCCAAAATTAAGCATAGTCCAAATGTTCACACCCATGCTCAGAGTACTTTTATTGTAATGGTAAAGAAGTTGAAGTAAATCAATTAATTAATGGATAAATGGATGAACAAAATAAACAATATATACATAGAATATTTTCCAATCTTTAGGGAAGAAATCCTGTCACATTCTATATCATGCTGAACTTTGAGGGCATTGTACTAAGTAAAATAAATCAGCCACAAAATATTTTAACAAGATAAATCCTGGAGTCCGGAGAGATAGCACAGCGGCTTTTGCCTTGCAAGCAGCCGATCCAGGACCAAAGGTGGTTGGTTCGAATCCCGATGTCCCATATGGTCCCCCGTGCCTGCCAGGAACTATTTCTGAGCAGACAGCCAGAAGTAACCCCTGAGCACTGCTGGGTGTGGCCCAAAAACCAAAAAAAAAAAAAAAAAAAAAAAAGATAAATCCTGCTGCTGCTTCTTTGGAAGTGTCAAAAAGGAGTTTCGGTTTGCAACATGAAAATATTATGGAGATCAGATGCATTAACAAAGTGAATATACTTAATTTTATGAACTGCATGCATAAGCAGGGGGAAAAACGAAAGATTTGGGACCGGAGAGATAGCATAGAGGAAGGGCGTTTGCCTTGCATGCAGAAGGCCGGTGGTTCAATTTCCAGCATCCCATATGGTCCCCCTGAGCCTGCCAGGAACAATTTCTGAGCGTAGTGCCAGGAGTAACCCCTGAACACTGCCGGCTGCAACCCAAACCCCCCCCAAAAAAAATAAAGTATTCCACTTCAATATGTAAATATTCTAATACTGTATGAACTAGGAGATCAGCTCTTTCTCCAATTAGTAATACAGTATCACAAAATTAATAGCCTAATACTCATGCAGGATTATAATGTATGGCTATGAGATAAGAGGCTTCAATGAGAATTCTAGCTCAAAAATCTACCACCATTATTGTCTTGAGAATATTAATTTCTGTTCCTGTTTCATGATCTATACAAATAGGGGTTTTATAGGTATATGAAGTCTAAGACCTGAAAAGTTAAAAGTGATGGTTTAAAGTGATTGTATAGTACATATTTTATATACATAAGATATAAGTTATAAGGAAACATGATAACAAAGGTAAGAAGGGGAAAGTGGTCTTGTTTTGACTTTCTATGTCCTGTTATTAAAGAATTCTCCGGGGCCGGGCGGTGGCACTAGAGGTAGGGTGCCTGCCTTGCCTGCGCTAGCCTTGGACGGACCGCAGTTTGATCCCCCGGTATCCCATATGGTCCCCCAAGCCAGGAGCGACTTCTGAGCGCATAGTCAGGAGTAACCCCTGAGCGTCACCAGGTGTGGCCCAAAAACCAAAAACCAAAAAAATAAAAATAAAATTCTTCAAGATATCTGTATCCCTGTATCCTGTTTAGTGTTTTACTCTTTCAGGTATAAAGGTTGGATAAGATCATTTTAGGCAAATATTCATTCAAAACTGAATGTTTTCAAATCACAATACCTCAATTTAAAAAAAAAAAAAAAGGAAAATATTGGGGGTCAGAGCAATAGTACAGCAGGGCATTTTGCCTTGCACACAGCCAATCCAGAATGGACCTGAGTTCAATCCCTGGCATCCCATATGGTCCCCCAAGCCAGGAGCCATTTCTAAGCACATAGCCAGGAGTATCCCAAGCGTCACAGGGTGTGGCCCAAAAGCAAAAATATTAAAAAATTTAAAAATAAAAATAAAAAATAAAATATTACTGATGAATGTTGGTTGGATAAGACCACTTTAGGCAAATTTTCATCAAAACTGAATGCCTGCAAATCAAAAAACCTCAATATTTAAAAAAATATTAGTGATGAACCATACCTGAAAATTATTTTTAATAATTAAAACCAAAATAATCTTAAGGATAGTGGACCCAGGGTTGTGGGTCAGTGGTAGAGCAATTGCCTTGTTTACATATGGTAAGAGTTTAAGTTCCTGGATTGAAAAACAAAAAGTACAACAAACATAAAACAAGAGCAAACAACAATAAAAATCAAATGCTAGGGGTCAGCAATGTGGCTCAAGTGGTACAGCATATATGATGCATGTGTAAGATCATGAGGAGATCTGACAGGCAGCTAGGACAAGATAACCAATCAAGGAGTCACAGTTATATAGGAAGATATATTCCAAGAAGTAAAGACCAACAGTACCTCATACTGCTAACAGCAGATAGAAAAAATTTGGCCAGAGAATGACATCTTAGCCTTGCAATGCCAATTAGAAACCTCAATTCACTAGCGGTGGCAGAATTTCTAAAATATCAAGCATTCAAGAGTAATATGGTATATTACTACTCCAGACAAAAATAAATTAAAAGTCCTTACTTGTATTCAGACAACTTGATCTTTTTAATAGATGTCAAAGAGTATGACATGAGGAAAAGAGTCATTAGCAAGAGAAAGTGAAGACAATTTTTCCAACAATGAAATACCAATGTTCCCAGCAGAGTAGTTTCTACTAAAAGCAAATAATACAAATTCAGTAGTAAAATTGGCTTAATGAAGTAATACTTGTCTACTTTCTAGGCCCTAAAGGGTAGACACTCTACTCCCAAAGAATTAAGCATCATGTTTGTAAAGCATTGGTGTTTGTAAGAAAATATTCTAAAAAGTACTTTTCCATTAAAAATAAATTCATTAGGAAAAACCAATACTAATCACTTCTAACACCCTAAGACAAATGCTATAATTAGACAGGTTTTTTATTTATTTTTATTATTATTTTTGCTTTTGAGCCACACCTGACAGTGCGTGGGGATCACTCCCAGCAGTGATGTGGGGTTATATGTAATGCCAAGGATCCAACAGGGGCTGGCTGTATGAAAGGTAAGCATTTTACCATTCTACTGCCTCTCAGCACCAAGTTAATTTTTTATGGCTTTCATCTGGACTTTATTCCTAAGTGCTTTTCTCAGATGCTTTGTAGATAAAATAATTTTATAGCCACCTTTTGTACTTCTCACAAAATAGGTAAAAACAAAAAATATTTGCATAAAAATAAGTTTTAAATTCCTAAAACTGTCCAACTTTGCCTTGCTATTAGTAACTAATTAATAAATGAGATCCTGAAATTTAAACTGACAACACTAAATCTTACTCCAAAAATCTAACACATATTTACTAGATACATAAAATGTAGTTCTTTATTTATAAAGAAAGAAAAAATACATTTTCTAAAAAATTGCTTCTGATGAAATTACATAAATACATGATCGGAGTTGAGATGGAGCACTTACCCTGCACAAGACCCACCCTGCTTCGATCCCAAATCCTAAGCACTGCATATGGTTCTCCCAAGAACTGCCAAGAATCCTGAGCTTAGAATCAACAGCAAGCTCTAACCACTACTGGTTAAGGCCCCAAAACAAACAAAAAGTCGTGTTTTTCTTTTTTTTTTAATATATTTTTTTATTTAAACACCTTGATTACATACATGATTGTGTTTGGGTTTCAGTCATGTAAAGAACACCACCCATCACCAGTGCAACATTCCCATCACCAATGTCCCAAGTATCCCTGCTCCCCACCCAACCCCCTTAAAGAGCCATTTGTTGCACATGATGTGCTTATTATAAATCCAACTACTTCTAGAAACATACATATACACATATATTAGTTACAACTGTAATATACTTTCACTGCACATACACCTACTTTTATTATTCTCAGTGTCTAAGTCAGCCTCAAGGAAACACTTGACACCAATATACAATAATCGAGTTACCTGTAATAATAATAGTAATATCTAGTTCTGGCAACTCCTTTGAAATCCTGATAACACTAGCACAAAATATCCTCGAAAGTTTGTAGATCTCTAAACTACTAATAACATACACCATAGACAGAGGAGATAGACGTTAAACTACATGTTAAAGCATTCAGGATTTTATAAATGTTTGTGCATACACATGAGTAATCATATGCACAAATGTAGATATGCTTGTACATTCATATATGTACAGAGAGGATGTTTAAACAAAGAATAGCTCTCGCTTCTGACTTAAGAAAATTAACATCTAGTCCGAACAGGAAAATGGTATAGGTAATCTAGCTATTTCTATTGATTTTATTCAGGAAGCAAAGAATTTTGATGTTTTTCTAAGGCTTTCTAGTTAAATTCTGCTATAATAGTGAAAATATAAACATATAGAACACCCAGAGAATCATCATTAAAGTTGCAGGTAAATAATGTGAAAATTTAAACTAGCTTATACCACCAAAATAAACACAAAAAGTTCTTAAGAGTCTGAACAGCCAAAAGTAACTACTCATCTAACCAGAAATCTGACCAGACTTGCTTGGGGGTGGGGGTGGGAGAGGGAAGGGGAGGCAGCAGGAAGTGAAGAATAGAATACCTAGGGTAAACATATTTTATGACACCCCCCACAGATACTAAATTTGTGGCATTATAAATCATATAAGAAAATCTATTTCTTTTGTTTGTTTTTGTTATGGGGGATCACATCTGGTGGTTATGGGGGGGGGTCCACACCTGGTGGTGCTCAGGGGTTATATCTGGCGGTTCTCAAGAGACCATATGGGCTACTGGGGACTAAACCATGGTTGGCCACATTCAAGGATAGAACTTTCTTTACCTGCTGTTATATGGCTACAGCCCCACCCCCCAATCTTGATTCTCCTGATTACTCAGGCAAAAATACTAGAATTTGACCAGCAAGAAGGCTCAAACTATAGGCCAGTTACATAGCTATCATCAAAGATTATTTGATTAGTACAAAATCTTTGATTGGTATCCAGGTCTAATGCACTGTACCAGTGTAACAACCATCAATATCTTCTTTTTTCTTTCTTTTGGATTTTAGGTCGCACCGGCATCACTCAGGGGTTACTCCTGACTTTACACTCAGAAATCGCTCCTGGCAGGCTGGGGGGACCATATGGGATGCCGGGATTCGAATCACGGTCCTGCATTCAAGGCAAATACCCTATCTTCATGCTATCTCTCTGGCCCCATCTTTTATTTTTTTCCTTAATTGATGTACCACTGGTTTATAATACTATAAAAATCTTAAATAGCTGTTTTGTGCCAACAAATTGTTTATACAAATGTAACCTGGGTCACAAAAGGCGTTAATTCTGCCCTGACCAGTAGGTGATTCAACCACTTCGTTTTCCAATTCACACTGGCAGCTTTTCTCCTTACCTGGCACTAAAATTTATGAGTATTAGTGAAGCGCACTAGAAGCTGTGCACTATACAAAGGGGAAATTAGCAAATATTTCTTGGGTAGCCATTTCTCAAACAAGGGATTTGTTTACTTACTTTACACAGAATTAGCATATTAAATGACTTTTGGAAAAATAAGCAGACAGTATAAACTTAGTGTTTATTAGACTCAATCATTATCTCATTTCCCTCAGCTACTGGTCCATGAAAAATTATTTGTTCAAAAAAGTGTTAAGTGTGAACAGTAGGCTTGGCACTGAGTAAAGTAAGCATAGGAACAGATGAGCAAGGACACAATACCTACCAAGGTCTACTTAAGCATAAAGAACCATCCCTAGTATCCTACTAATTTAGGTTGCCAGTGCGGGCCACCAAGGTCACATAAGAACACTCAAAACTCACATCTGTAAACAATAACGAACAACTTCAGGCCATCTCCTGAGTTCTAACACAGCAACGTTTTATTCTGGAACTATTTTTGCCTTTCAATTAACCACTTCTATAGATGGCAATCTTTTGCATAATCTTTACCTATGTAAAACCAGACTGTAGTTATGCGGATAGCTACATAAAGGAATGCAATGTTTTGGACAAAAAATAAACGGTCAAATTGCAATTTAACACTAGTATGATTTGCATTTGCAGCTGCCAGCTACCAACAATAAAAGGCAAGTGCCGCTGGTCAACAACCCTAAAGTTACTGTGGCAACAAATTATTTTCTTGCAGCGGCAGTTCAGTGTGAAAAGAAACTAAACTGAGGCATTCTGCCTTACTAGCTTTGAAAAATAAAAGAAAAAGCCTGCACTTCCAGTGATTTCTTCATTATGTCTCTGTTATCGCTCATTTTATTCTCTAGTTTAATCCATGACACGTATGTAACAGTAGTGACATGATGACAGAATTACAGATCTTGGTCTTCAAGGTGACAACGTAACATTCAGCCCTGCCAAAGGCACGAAGGTTTGCATCCACACACGACCCGACGAGAGCTTTTTAACATAGTGGGAAGTCACTAAGTTAAACATGCTAAAACGTTTGCAGGCTGGAAGAAGTCTGACCTCCCTCCCGCTACCTCGCCTCCCTGCCGCATTAGAACAACAAGCACCCAATAATCATGTAGCTTCCACTCAAGAACACCTGTAAAACTGACTTTTTCCCAGGCTGGCAAAAAAAAAAAGAAAATAACCGAACATCGAGCGCTACCTTCCCATGAAGCATGACTTTAACACTCAAGGCAAGCAAGCCCAAGACACCAGGTTCCTCAAATTGAGAACGGTGTGTGACAAAAATAAATAAACAAATAAAAATTGCAAGTGGAACGTGTGTTGTGTTGTGTTGTGTGATGCGAGCGGTGCTCGGGAAAGCCTTTGCAAAAGGCCTCGCTGAGTTTCCACGACGACATTTAAAAAAAAAGCAGCAAGCACAATGTGCACGCCAGCTCTCATTGAACCAAGGCCCTGATGGGAGCCCGAGAGTCGGGGTGAGAGCGGAGCACCCCCAAAAGAGGATGCCAATGCCCCGCGAGCACTAGATCTAAAAATACAGCCCTGTAAGGCGTAGGGCCAGGTGGTCGGTGAAACCAACAAGTTTCCCAAAACGATCGCGACTGACAGGACGCCCAGGGCAGGGACCCCGGGGACCGGCGGTCTTGGGGACAGCCCAAGAGCGAATCGAGTTCCCGACGTGACCGCACCTGGGCGGCCCAGGCACGCCGGGAGGTGACAGCGCGAGCCCGGGCGCCACCCGACCCACCTTCCTTCTCGGCCCGCGCCGCGGCCACGACGAGCGAGAGCAGCAAGTAGAGCGTGCCCAGCAGGCCGGCCGCGGGCTCCAGAGCGGCGCCGGCAGCTCCGGCTTCTGCTCCGGCTCCAGCCGCTGCTCCTCCTCCTCCTCCTCCCGGCCTCTTCTCCTCCATCGCTGCCGGCTGAGGGCCGCCAAGCTCCAGCCGGAGCGCGGCCCTTCACGGCGAGGAGGCGGCGGCGGCGGCGGCGGCGGCGCGGGAGCCGTGGTCTCCTTCCCGGGCTCTTGGCCGCGGCGCCGAAAGCTCCCAAGCACTTCCGGGTTATCCAGGGCTCGGGCTCCGGCCGTGTGTCCGTGTGCGTGTCGCTCGGTCTGGGTCCGTGCGCGTCAGTGTCAGTCACCGGCTCGGCTTCCACATCGCTTACGAACGAGTGTCCGAGCGCACTGAGGGCCCGGGTCAAGCGCGGCGGGCGGCCATGTTGGAAACGGGCAAGAGCCGTGCGTGGCCTACGAAGGGCGGAGCGTCGCTACTAAGCACCGCCCCCCTCCACCTCCATCCATCCGCAGCTAGCCTAAATCATCCTCTCCACCCCGCCCTCTCGGAGGTCCAAATAAGCGAAACAGGGATAGTAAAACAAGGAAACAGCCCCCGCCGTCACGGATGTTCCGCGATGGGGAAGGATGAGAGAACGCCTGCCCCCCAACTCCGTTGCCAGGACTAAAGATGGCCGCCTACGCTTCGAGAGGGCTTGAGAGTGATCACGTGACCGTGGGAGGGCAGTCTCCTCGCGCAGGCGCTGTAGCGCGCGGGCGGCGTGGAGGCTGCGGCAGACCGTGGTGGGCGCTGCTAGTTCGTTCTCACGCGGGGACGGGTCGCTGCGCCTTCGACAGTGCGGGCCGTAAACCTTGCAGAGAACTGAGAGCGTCCGGACGTCGAGGCCCCTGGGGAAAATGCCACTTCCGGTCGCTCCTTCAGAATGGGCTGGATGAGGCTTCAGGGACTAGGGGAGCTTCCTGGAGGACCAGAGTTGTCCTGTTCATTTTGTGTGTGCTGCAATACGTGGTACCCAAGGAGCTTTTAGTGAATACTTCTCTTTTTTTTCTTTCTTACTTGGCTGCAGAAAAAAAGCCCAATTTACCCTGCGTAGAAAGCAGCAGTAACCCTGGAGGAAGAAGCTGAATGGTTTTAGGGAAAGTATCTAGTATTCAAGCTGGCTTTTTTTTTTTTTTTAATTTGGAATGATTTTTAGGACATTTCTATCTAGATCAAATCAGATGTCATCTCCTTTAGTCTCTTTCACGAGGCCACCTCACTGGGACCTTTTAAATAAATGCCTTTCCATCCCAGACTGGAGGTGTGTGTCAGTTTACAATTTCTGCTTCATAAGGGAATCCTGCCATGCTGGATCCTCACTTCTAGCCCAAAATCTCAGCATCAGTTGTTGAGTGAGCTGATGTCATTTCAAGGCTGACTCCACCCGAATACATCATATAATAAACTACACAGGAAAAATAAAATAGTTTGGAAGGACTTGGAGAAGGAACTCAAGGCACTTTTTGTTTGTTTGTTTGTTTGTAAACTGTTTGAATATTAAAAGCCACTCTTACGCTAAGTGGTTTTTAAAGACAGTTTAATTTTTGTTTTTTAAAACCACTTTTATTTTTTTCCAACATTGGTGTTAAAACTGAGTGATCAAATTTTGTACTTGCTGAATAAGAAGTTATAGAAATATAGAATAATAGAGTAGAATGTTCTAGAATATTACAGATATTCTATTCTAGAATAAAATAAAATTCGTTATTATCTAAGTATATAATGATCTCTAAATAAGAGTTATCTCTAAGATGACTTTCTATATTTCTATAAGACTGAGGCAAGAGATTTCTGACTTTGAACTTATTAAAGATATTAAGACCAAGAATATAAGTGACTGAATGCCTAAACTGGTATGCAGGATCAAAAAGTCAGCAATCCTTCCCTCTTACCCAGGTTCAGGACAAACTGCTTGTCCAACCATAAAATATTTTCTTGCATTAGAAATAAACACATCGGGGCCGGGCGGTGGCGCTAAAGGTAAGGTGCCTGCCTTGCCTGCGCTAGCCTTGGACGGACCGCGGTTCGATCCCCCGGTGTCCCATATGGTCCCCCAAGCCAGGAGCAACTTCTGAGCACATAGCCAGGAGTAACCCCTGAGCATTACCGGGTGTGGCCCAAAAAACAAAAAAAAAAAAAAAAAAGAAAAAAGAAATAAACATCTTCTGATTAACCCAGGGCTCAAGAGCCTCATGGGAAATAAATCACCTATGTTTATACTTGGAACTTAGACATATACAGACAAGTCTGATAAAAGATTATTTTCCCATGAAACAAATTTTAGAGGCCTCTTACACAAATTTCTTACAAAGCTTTGTACCCAATAGTGTATTTATAAGCTTATATTCCTATTCTAAACCAACCTGCTCGTCCCACCATATTTGTGTTTGGAGCTTCTATAGCTGAATTTCCCCTGTATCTAATAAACATTCTAAACTGTGTAATCATGAAAGTTTACTTCCAGAAAAGGACTGTGAGATTACAGGGTGGGTTTGGGTGGGGTGGGGGGGTATAAAAGAAGGGTTCTACAGCCAGTGTGATGAACTGCATTGCATAAAAAATTGAAGTGAGCCAATTTCATCTCCTCTCTCCAACACCATTTTGCCTTAAGAAAGAGCTGTTAACTGCACTAACAACTATCATGACAATGGTAATGAGTGAGAGAAATAGAATCCCTCACTGTCTTGAATACGGGCAGGGGTTGGGGAAGGAGGGTGATGGGGACATTGGTGATAGGAAGGTTTCACTGGTGAAGGGTGTGTGTGTTCTTTTCTATAACTAAAACCCAACTACAAACATGTTTGTAATCATGGTGATTAAATAAAGATGCTATTTTTAAAAAGGTTGAAAGACTTATCACTAAGGTCCCTTCAGAAATCTTGATTAGCTGCAATCAGCTGTGATTACCTCTGGTTCACTTTTGAGAATTTAGATACCTGAGTATTTGGCAGGTGGAGGCAGGCTATTTAGTTGCTAGAATCGGGGAAAACATCTAAGCAAGGTTTTCAAAGTGCCATCCCCTGACTAGCATCTGAAAACCTGTTTTAGATTTACATTGGCAGAATACATGCATGCCTGAGGAATCTGTCACCTGGATGAGACTATAAAAAAGTTAGGAAACTATTATACTAAATCACTGTATCTTGTTGGGACCAGAGAGAAAGCACAGCGGTAGGGTGTTTGGCTGTCACAGGGCCAACACAGGACTGACTCAGTGGTTTGATTTCTGGACCCCATATGGTCCTCTTGCACAGAGTAAGAGTAACCCAAGTGCTGCTGAGTGTGACCCAAAAACAAAAACAAAAACAAAAAAAAAAAGATGTTGATAGTCTTTGTCTACTCACTTTGATTGCTACTAAGTTTTACTAGATTAATCTACTATTAAAGGCAGAGTCAAAAGGACTTCAGACAAATTTGGATTTAAGTCCTAGTGTTATCTTTTTGAGTTACTTAATATGAGCAAAACAACCAACTCAGCTACCACTGAGAACCTATATTTTTTAAACGCACAACAAGAGTTCTATAGATCATTGGTTGGCTTATATATATGCAATCCACAAGCTATTTTAGAAATATTACAAGAGGGCCCAGAGAGATAGCACAGTGGTGTTTGCCTTGCAAGCAGCCAATCCAGGACCAAAGGTGGTTGGTTCGAATCTCGGTGTCCCATGTGGTCTCCCATGCCTGCCAGGAGCTATTCCTGAGCAGACAGCCAGGAGTAACCCCAGAGCACCGCCGGGTGTGGCCCAAAAACAAAAAAAAAAAACAACAAAAAAGAAAGATTACAAGAATATTTTTGCTACAGTGGAAATATCGATTAATTAAAATAAGAGACTTGGAAGACCAAGTACTGTTGGAGTCTCCAGGACTTATCTCCCTGATTTTCCAGGCAGATACGTACAGTCTCCTCATGTATATCCCCACTCTTTCATGTCCCAGCTTTATGCCACCATCCACATCTTTAGACACAGGTCTCTGTGTAGGTATATGTATATATAATATAGGCATCTTTATATATATAATGTCTTTATTTAACCACCATGGTTACAAACATGTTCGTAATTAGGTTTCAGCCATAAAATGCACACAACCCCTTCACCAGTGCAACTTTCCCACTACCATTGTCCTCCATTTCTCTCTTCCTTCAACCCCTGCCTGTCAGGCATTCTATTTCTCTATCATTAGTGTAGTTATTTTTCTGTATAAGCATTTTAAACTCACATGAACTCCTCATCTTTTGCCCAGATCTATTTCATCCATAGCATTTTCTAACTATAGGGCAACTCAAATAATTTAGTTGCCCTGCCAAAAAACTAGAAGTCACTTCTTATTCAGCTCCAAGTAAGTCCAGAATTTAACTTCTTGCCATCATTGTAGTACCTGCTACTACAACCCAAATTCCTTTATACTTATGCAAGAGCTTCCCTCTAGATTTCCCTGTTTCCAACTGTAAAAGGAAAAGTTTCCACTTAGAGCTTGCTAAGGATATGCAAAAATGAATGCTGTACCTTGAATGATTGGAACTGATAAAGGACTGTAAACTTCAAGTGACCCTTTGCCAATTAAACCTAACAACACTCATTCCTGTCCAGTGAGCAAGGAGACTTACTCCACCAAACTTCTGTGAAGTTTTGGTTTTCAATCACTGATTAACATAACAAGCACGAACTTCTTTATTCTGCCTTTCTAATGCATGAGTTACTCTGAACTTTTCCACTGGTGTGTTTCCTTGCTAGGCAACTGTATAAACTTAACTTTTTTTTTTTTAATTCAGTTGGTCTTTGCTTTATTTGGGCGTATATATTTGCATAGTTAATAGAGTTTGTCCATACATTAACCAGAAGGATCTTTAAACAATATGACATCTTTGGGAATTGAGTATTTGGCATGTGTATGACCCTGGGTTGATTCCCAGTACTATAAAGAAAAAACAAAGATATCTTGGGACCAAGGTGATAGCTCAAGTAGTAGAGTACATGCCTAGCATGTGCCAGGCCCTGAAACTCCCTCTCCTAGCAATGTTGATGGAGTCCTGGTTGCCCCTATTTAACTGAGTGATCCTGAACACCAGCCATTACGATTGTACATTAGCTGAAAATTGTTGGGAGTGGCCCCAATCACCCCCACCCTCAATTCCCTGATCTGCATTGCTAGGGATAGATCCAGTGAAAAATAGCATTTTATAATCTCTTAAAGGGACTCCCATTTAGGGTTAAAAAAAAAAAAAGAAGAAGAAACAAAAAACAAAACTTGTTATTTCCCCTGACTCTCTATATGATCTGGCTCTCCATAGACTTTGATTTCATTTTCCACTGTACTCCTCCCAACTCAGACTATTTGAGATAAACTCACCACCATTTTGTCCCTATGTATATCTCTAACATTTGTGTCCCAGCTCTTCCTTTCTTTGAACTGCTTGTTTCTCTCCCAGTTCTTTGTTTTACTCACTTTCAATTGACTTAATAATCACCTGTGGGGTAAAGCATACTCTGGTAATTTTACAGCTTTGTGTATTCACCTCCAAGTCCTAGAACTCCTTCTCTTGTTTACTTTTAAATGTTTACCATAAACATATCACTTTCTATAATACTACAATTTATTCATTAAGTGCATTATTGTTTGACTTTCAATACCTCCTGTTTAATTCAATAACATAGGATGGATGGATGGATGTGTAGATCGATGGATAGATGGAGCAAAAACGTAAAGTAGTTCATGATCCTGCCCCCCTCTAAGGTATTTAAAATTAAGTGGGCAGGATATATGTGTGCAAAATAGAAGAGTTATCCAAAAGAGAAAGAGGGTATATTAAATGATAATAACTGGATTTCTACAGTTATTTATTTTATTTAGTCTTTCAGTTTTAGCAATTTTTCATTCAATTTTTCATTTAATGTCTCTTTTCTTCAGTAGGGAGTATAAAGACAACAGAAATCAAGTGAATAAGGACTATGTCATAAACAAACGCAGTCAACTTACAAACTCAAGGCTTTTGTCAGCTGAACTTACTGGCTGAATTGTTGAAACATAATGTAGGACAAATAAACAGCAGATAGCTTCACAATATAAAAGAATAGATCTTGTGAGGTGGTAGACTGAGATTTCTGTGTGAATTCCAACATATACGATATTCTGCTCACTTGTTCCTCAGAAAATTAGATTCCTTTACAGTCTTCAAAATCACTTGTAGCACCTTAACTGCTATAATATATTCTTCTGCATTTAGAAACTAGTATTAACAATGTTGTATTAAGTATTTTCTTTCCATTTTGGGGGTGGGCCACACCCAGTGAGCTCAGGGGTTACCCCTGGCTATGCACTCAGAAATTGCTACTAGCTTGGAGAACAATATGGGATGCCAGGGGATCCAACGAAGGTTCGTCCTGGTCAACCGCGTGTAAGGCAAATGCCCTACCACTGCGTTATGGCTCCAGCCCCTAGTATTTTCTTTTAGAGCTAACACATTCTACAAACTGTAGTTACTCTTTCCAGAATTTTTAAGACATTTTTAAAACAAATAATCCAGTTTGAAATAAACAAAAACTTAATTTTCCTAGTTTCAAATGATCTTCAATAGATCCTAGTAAAAAATAACTCATTCCCACCAACAAGGCCTACTTTTTATATTATAACTCTTTTAAACTTACTATTTATACTATGACTAAAATATTCAATGTGATAGTAGTCTTTCCCATTCAAAGGGGGGGGGGAATAATATTATTGAGAACAGAATATAGTTTTTTCCTTATTTGTCTCAGTGCCTAACCACCATTATTGTCTCTAGAATTCGATATGTACTTTTTACATTAATTTTAGACTGCCTTAAGTTTCTAAAGTTTGATAAACACCAATGTTAAAGAAATCTGCACCAGCTGTCAGTTAGTGGCATTATGTTAAGGGTTGGAGGTAATTAACAGCCTTGGAAAGTCATTCAAAGAAAGATACTGAATGGTTTAAGGAACTTTGAAGTTCTACCTCTCCTATTATGGATTTGTTTATAACTCTAAAAATTCTGATGATAGCTAGAGAAATAGTATATAAGGTAGGGTTTTTGCTTTGCATAAGGTTTACCCAGGTTCATTCCTGAACCACATAAGGAACCCTGACACAGACACACACACACACACACACACACACACACAATCACACAACAGTGTTTTCCATAATGTAAATTCTATGTTTTCTAAAAGTCATTTTTAAAATTTCTGATATTTTCATCATGATTTACATTTAATATTTTAAATCTAGTATTTTAAAATCACATAAGATGGCTGATAAAATGTCAGTAGGATCATATATTACTAAGTTTCATAATTACTATTGAAAGAAAAATGTCAACAAAGATATAGACTCTGCAAGTTGTCAAGGGCATGGTTAGCATAATAGTCTGCCACACTGGCGGTTGCTCAGAAGCCTTCTGGTAGTACAAGGCCAGTGAACATTATTAGAAAAGTCCTTGCTCCTCATAAAATAAATTTTTTTACATGATGAAAATATAATTACAAAAATAAATGAACAATTCTATGTCTGGGCCAGAGTAATAGTACACTGGGTAATGTATTTGCTTTGCAAATGGTCAACCTGGATCCTCTGCATTCCATATGGTCCTCCCAAGCACTGTCAGGAGAGATATGGAGCACGGAGCCAAGAGTAAGCCCTGAGCACTATCAGTTGTGCCAAACACACAAACACGCACACACATGAAAAAAAAGTTCTTTGTCAGACAACATATTTTCTTATTGACAATATGGCTTTGTTGCTGGATAATCAAAAAAAAAAGTTCATAGAAGTCTGGAATATGAAATGGGTCTTATATTTTCAGCTATGTCAAACTTTGAAAGTACCCCCTTTACTCTAGCTACTACCGGGCAACTTACTCAGCCTCTATAAAAGTCAGCTTCCATAGATTCCTGCGTTAGAAAATGATATAAAAAAAATAGCTACTTAGGGCCTGGAGAGATAGCATAGTGGCGTTTGCCTTGCAAGCAGCCGATCCAGGACCAAAGGTGGTTGGTTCGAATCCTGGTGTCCCATATGGTCCCCTGTGCCTGCCAGGAGCTATTTCTGAGCAGACAGCCAGGAGTAACCCCTGAGCACAGCTGGGTGTGGCCCCAAAACAAAAACAAACAAACAAACAAAAAAGCTACTGAAGACTGCTTCTAAGGATTTGAATAAAAAGAGTCCTGTGGAGCTGTTTATGAATAGCAGATGTTCAAGAATGTCACTACTGTAGTAATGATTATTACTATAGAAATGGCAGGACAATAGAACTTGAAAACTGGTCTAGAGAACTGAACTTTATTAAGGAAAGGGAGGGGGTAAGGAATGAAATGGTCGGGGGTGGGGCAGACCCTGAGATTGTGGCTGGAGGAAGCAGACACTCTGGTGGAGGGGGTGATGTTAGAATATTATATGCATGAAACCATATAATTAATAGCGTGATACCCTTCATTAACACTACTGAAAACCACAGTGCCTGAAACGAATAAAAGGGAGAGAGAGAGACAGAGTGAGAGAGAGAGAGAAGAGAGAGAGAGAAAAGAGAGAAGAGAGAGAGAGAAGAAAAATAGAGGCAAGTGGGGAGAGGCAGGTGGGAAACTGGGGACATTGATGGAGAGAAATGTGCACTGGTGAAGGAATGGGTGTTGGAATATAGTATGACTGAAACTCAATCATGAAAACTTTGTAACTGTATACCTCATAGTGATATGATGAAAAAATTAATTAATAAAATTAATTAGAACAATACTAAAATAGTATTGTAATTCACATGTAAAATTTCATTTTACTGTGAAATAAATTGAGATTTAATAAAATGTCAGGATAGAGACATGGCTCCAAGCTCAATGTTTCATTGTTAGATCTACTACACTTAACATAATAGTATGCTTATACTGTTTTATTTGGCAGTATGCTTTAAAATTTAAAAAGATTAATCTTATGTCAAAGCCAAAAGAATTAAAATTACACAATACTATCTCAATGATAGCACAGTTTAATTCAATAAAAACATTAGAAGTTAATCATATGATTCCTCAAGAGGGCTTCACTAAAAAGTTGTTATCTATAGGGTCGGAGGTAGCACAGCAGTAGGACGTTTGCTTTGCATGCAGCTGACCCAGGACAGACATAGGTTCAATCCCTGGCATCCCATGTGGTTCTCCGAGACAGGAGCGATTTCTGAGCAAAGAGCCAAGAGTAACTCCTGAGCACCACTGGGTGTGCCCTCTTCAAATAAAAGTTGTTAGCCATAGTTCTGAACCCTGAATTCACCAACCGAAGTCTAAGTATGAATCCAAGATAATCCAAGACATACTGTAATAACAAGAAATGTCAATATTTCAATGTTTAAAACAACAGATTTGCTTCTCCCAACTACTGCCTGCTTGTTCAAAGGGAAAGAAAAGCTCTGCATTATCTCATACAGCAATGGAATTATCTGTTGGAAATTTCAACACTTACACTTACAACTCATTGGTCAGATAAATTAACTGGACACAGCTCATTTTAGTGGGCTGGGAAGCATTATGCTTCAACACAGTTGGAAGGAAAGAGGATTAGACTATTTAAGACTCATAAACCTAGCCCAGGTTTGAGCTTAATTTCTTGTTAAAAACTAAGAAACAGAGAGCCTGAGAAAAGATGATAGAAACTGTTTTAAATTCCTCTTGAATTATTAAGTCAAAAAGAGCAATGGTAAGTTGCTATCATTTATACTTTTTATCAGTTGGTTTAATGTTTTTATTGAGTGAAGTGCCTAATGAAAGAGAAATGTTTTTAATGTGGGAAATTAATCTTTTAATTTTTAGATTGTGCATCAAAAAGTTGTAGTAGGGATATTTATATAATGACTGTATTACTTATTTGTTTACTTATTTTGGTTTTGGGGCCACACCCAAGGATGCTCAGGACATACTCTTGACTCTGCACTCAGGAACCTACACTCCTGGCAGTGTTCAGGGGACCACATGGAATGTTGGCAATAGAAACCACTTTAGCAACATAAAGGGCAGGTGCCCTACCCATGTGCTATCTCTCCACTTCAGACTGCATTTTTTATTTTTTTGGTCTTTTTTGGGCCACACCCGTTTGATGCTCAGGGGTTACTCCTGGCTAAGTGCTCAGAAATTGCCCCTGGCTTGGGGGGACCACATGTTACACCGGGGGGTCAAACAGCAGTCTTTTCTTGGCTAGCGCTTGCAAGGCAGACACCTTACCTCTAGTGCCACCTCACCGTCCCCAAGACTGCATTTTTATGAGGAATGATCTCAAATGTGATAATGGTTATTATAGATTTTAAAAAATATTTAAATATTAATGACTGAAGTGATTGATGGGATTGCTTCAAAATAATTTATATGGTAAGCATGGGCAATGAGTATACTGTTGATCAAAGATTAGCTATGAATTGGTAATTACTATAACTTAGTCATTGATACATGGGAATTCATTATGCTTGTTTCTCTACTTTTAGATATGTTTGAAATTTTCCATGATAAAATTCTTTTTCTAATGAATAAAGTATTCAGCTATGTTTGCCTTTGATCTACTTTTTCTTGAGATACTAGCAAGGAGTCCTAGACTGTTGAGGCTTGACCAGAGAAACTAGCCCATCAAATCCTGGAAAATATGTCATACAAAGAACTTTTGCATTTGCCAAATACATGAAATAACCAACCTTAATCAAAAATGATTTCAGATAATACCCATGCCTGCAACCTTTGGCTGGATCTCAGAAACAACCTACTTTTGGCTCCTTCAGTGGCTGAGTTCTCAAAACCTTCTGAGACCACTATACTTGTATAGTATACAGAGTCTGGAATCAAACTTCTTTTTTCTGTTTACTCTCCCAATCTAGCAATATGCTATAGTTTTGCTAGTATAGAGATATTAATAACTTTGATATGTGCATAAATGTGAGGAACATGAGCCACACAGAGATGTACAATGTGACAGAAGGTAAATACAATCTCTGGGCTTCATTAACTATTTCTAGACCTATCTGAGGATGATGCCTGGAACACAATTTACCTTTCCTCTGTGGTTACAACTCTCTTGCCCACAGTGGGAGAGCTCTGGCACAGGGATTTATTCGTCAGTCTTCTTTTTCTCTAGCCAAGGCCATTCTAATAAAATTACCTTGAACTTTTTTTTTTTTTTTACTAAGAGCAATGGACATTGAGTTCCAAGTTAGGTAAATGGCAGCACTTACATTTGACCATTGACACATCTTGCTACAGAATTCCCAATGCTGTACTCAGTTCCATTCTCCTTAGGGTCTGTTTACTATTCAACATTTCATTATATCATGAAAGAGAACCTTCTCTTGATCTCTCTCTCACACACACATATGCACAAATATCCTACATAACATATAGAACTAAGGTGTTTAATTTTTTTTTCAATTTAAAAAATAATTTTAAATTGGAGGGAAGGGGAGTCACACCCATCAGTGCTCAGAGGTTACTTCTGGCTCTGAACTCAGGATTTACTCCTTGCAGACTTGGAGGAGCATATTGGATGCCAGGAATTGAACCTAGGTCAGCTGCATGCAAGGCAAGTGCCTTACTCACTGTACTATATAGCTACAGTCCCTAAATTTTTCTAAATTTAATTAAAGAACTTTGATTTATTAAGTTATTGATATTTGAGTTGTAGGCATATAATATTTCAGCTCCAATTCCACCACCAATGTTAACTTTCATCACCAGTGCTCTCGTATTCCATCATCACCCACCCCCAACTACTTTCCATTGCCAATGGCAGGCACATTACAAAGTGTGGTAGTTGCAGTTTAGATCTCATGTTTTTAGTATTGTTGAATCTATACATCTATAAATCTGTAATTTTCTCTTATCACCAATTTAACTGAAGTCCTGATCTTTGTTCCCTCATTACTTTCCTTTCTCATCTTTTTCCTTCCTGCCTTAATTTCCTTCCTTTATTGTCCTTCTCCTTCTTAGGCTCTGGGAACTTTACTACGTTACATTTCCTTATCCAGTTATTCAATATATCACAGATAAAGAAGATTATCCTGTGTTTGTCTTTCTTCTAGCTTACTTTACTGAACATGATATCTTTCAGATCCAATCAGGTTTCAGCAAATGGCATGATGTCATGATTCTTCTATCTTCATAGTATTTCATTGTGTATATGTGCCATATATTCATAATCCACTTGTCTATGGTTGGACATGTATGTTTATTCTATATATTAGCTATTGTACTAATTAAAGCAATGAATAGTGCCATGCAGAGGTCCTTTTGAATAAATGCTTTAAAGGACTAAGTTTCCTTTCTTTTTTGTGTCTTGAGGGAGTGTGGTAAGAAGTCCTTAAGATGCTTTCCAATGATCCTTTTTTTGTTTGTTTGTTTGTTTGTTTTTGGGGGGTCACACTCGGCAGTACTCAGGGATTCCTCCTGGCTCTATGCTCAGAAATCGCTCTTGGCAGGCTCAGAGCCGGAATTTGAACCACCGACATTCTGCATGCAAGGCAAACAAACACCTTACCTACATGCTATCTCTCTGGCCCCTGATCCTTTCTTTTATACATACTTTTCTCATGAGATATGAGTAGCCAAACTTTCCATTTTCTTGCCCTGCAGTTCCTTGCTGCATTCTGGGGAATTTCCTCTCTCCTCAGATCAGATTGAGGTCTGTGGTTTATGAATACAGGAGACAGTACTACAAACTGTCCTGTCTCCTAGATTTCAGTGACCTCCAGGACATCCACCAATGATTTCAGTGTTAATTTTCAAAACTCCACTGGCCCAAAGTTGAGCAGTTGGACTAGATTGTTAAACAATTAACAACAAACACAGGTAAAAAGAAAAAATATCAATAGATGTGACAGTGTATTCTACAAGGCTTATGCTCTAAGTTTCAAAGATATCAAAGCACCAAAGAGAACAAAAGAGTATTCTCCAAGACCTATGCTCTAAGTTTCAAAGATATCAAAGCACAGAAGAGAACAAAAAGAAAGAGCCTTTCTTGGCAGTGTTAAGTGGATACTGAGGGAAGATATCTGTCTCCTTCTGTGGCCAACTTTCTCCTGAGAATAGCAGATACAGATATAAGAATTCCAAATAATGATGTTACAGGTGATACTCATAAAAAAGCTTTTTGGGCCAGTGAGTAAGAAATGGCTGGATGTGGGGGTTTTCAGGCAGAGTGCTGATTGCTCTACCTGCAGAGTCTCCACCCGGCTGTGCTTCTTCTGAGGAAACTGAGGACCTGAAGGGAGCCCTGTCCTACTCTTCTCTGTCTTTCCTGAACTCTGGAAGCTCTCCTCAGAGCCCTGGGAAGCGAACCCCAAAGAAACTACGTTCGGAAGCTACCCAGCGAGCCAGGGAGTGAGTAAGAAATGGCTGGATGTGGGGGTTTCCAGGCAGAGTGCTGATTGCTCTACCTGCAGAGTCTCCACCCGGCTGTGCTTCTTCTGAGGAAACAGAGGACCTGAAGGGAGCCCTGTCCTGTCTTTTCTGAATTCTTGAAGCTCTCCTCAGAGTCCTGGGAAGCGAACCCCAAAAATACAGCATTCTGAAGCTGCCCAGCGAGCGAGTGAAAACTATGCCTGTCCAGTGGGGCCCGACTGTGAAAAACTGTGAGTGCTGCCTATGTGTGTCTCTCTACTATCCTGTTGTATGAACCTCTTGAGAGTGGGCTGAAAAGAGGCTCCAGAAGGCACTTAGCTCCACTTCGCTACGCAGCCGTGCGCTCTTTCTTAAAAAAGAACACCATCACAAGAAGAAAAAAAAAAAAAACCACACTAAGAACTGTGTTGGATCACAGAAGCAAGAATTTCTCTCCAGACTGTCTTCTCTGCTGCGTGCTCGGGCCTAAGATTTGACCCTGTGTGAGGCTTCATCCACGGAGGACTCCCCTACCTTGGAGGCAAGCAGGCCCATCCAGAAAGGGCGGACCCAGAGAAGTGTGCTGCCTGCATCATATAACCAATGAATACTACCACAACACGTAGAAAAACCCACAATATAAGTGTGACAATGGGGAAACAACGCAGGCCAGCATCAGACATAGAGAATGAAGATGACAATTCTGATGACCAGTTAATGACCAACCAACTAATCAACCTCTCAGATAAGGACTTTAGAGTAGCAATATGGAAGATGCTCAAAGACCTCAAAGAAACCATGGATAGAGTGGAACAGAACACTAATAAGAATCAAGAAAATATGAAGACAGAAATCACAAAACTCCAAACTGAAATAACATGTCAACTAACAGGCCTGAAAAAATCAGTAAACGAAGTGAATGACAAAATGGATAAGCTCTGGGACAGGGTATCAGAAGCTGAGAATAGACTTGGTGCTGTGGAAGATGAGATACATAACAATTCCATACAGCAGGAGAGATTGGAAAAAAAAACTTAAAGCAAATGAACAGACAATGGAAAAATTAGTCAAAGAATGGGAACAGATGAAAAAAGCTTTTTGGCCTATTCTTTACTTTTCTCTTTATAGATATTTGTAAACATTTATATCTAATTGAAATTATCTATTTTTATGATGCCAGAAAATGATCTAGGGCTTCAGATATGCAAAATTCATCTCTACAGCTGGATTACAACTTCCAGCTCCTAGAAGTTGGTGTTTTAATAGAAACTTGTGGGACTAATAAAGTAATTTATTTTTCTATATTGAGTTTAGTTATTTTCTTTCTTGTGTCATAAGTTAAAATAATAAATATATTCTAAACTTGGGCCAGAAAGATAGCACAGCATAGGATGTTTGCCTTGCACACAGCCGATCCAGTGCAGTGTGGTTAGTGGTTTGAATCCCAGCATCTCATATGGTCCCCCATGCCTGCCAGGAGTGATTTCTGAGTACAGAGCCAGAAATAAATCCTGAGCGCTGCCAGGTGTGACCCAAACTTACTTTACGTTAAATCTGTTCTTCTTGTCTACCGAAGAGATAATCAGAATATCTCAGAATAACAGGAACATTTAAATAGCCTATTGTTTAATTAATCCCTCAACACATAAAACATAACCACCAGCTTAATCTTGGACCTCAGACTCCTGAGATTTTTGAGTCATTTAAATTACTTTTATAATAGTGTTCATACATGATTATAAACACAAAGACCAGGAGTAATTCTTAGATCTTCTCGTTTCCACCAATGATACTTTTTTTTTTTTTTTTGGTTTTTGGTTTTTGGGCCACACCCAGTGGTGCTCAGGGGTTACTCCTGGCTGTCTGCTCAGAACTAGCTCCTGGCAGGCACTGGGGACCATATGGGACACTGGGATTCGAACCAACCACCTTAGATCCTGGATCAGCTGCTTGCAAGGCAAACACCACTGTGCTATCTCTCCGGGGGGGCCCCCCAGTGATACATTTTGAAGAAACAGTATACTGTTAAAAGTAGAAAACTGAGGGCTGGAGCAATAATATAGCAGGTAGGACCCTTGCCTTGCACATTGCCAATCCAGGTTCAATCCCTGACACCTCATATAATTCCCTAAACTGCCAGGAGTGATCCCTGAATGCAGAACCAGGAATAATACCTGAGTTTTGTTGGGTGTGCAGCCCATCCCCGCTGACACCTTCCCCCTTAGGAAATTGACATTAGAAGAGCCACAGAACTTTTTCAGATTTAACCATTTTTAATGTGTGTATGCTTGTGCATTTGTATTTTTACATGTGTATGCAGTTGATTCCATCTGGTTTTATTACATGCAGATCATTGTGACCACTTTCATGATCAAGATGCAGACTATCCATCATCACTAGGATCTGCACAGTATTCCGCACTAACTGCAGCACTAATTTGTTTTCCACATCTGTGATATTTTAAGTTTCTAAAGTATTATATAAATGGAATCAGACTATCTATACACATTTTTTTTTTCAGTTTTGGTCTACACTGGTAGTGCTCAGAGATTACTTCTTGCTCTGTGCTTAGAAATCACTCCTGAGCAGGCCAGAGATGCCTGGGGTGCCAGGATCAAACGTGGTGGCCATGTGCAAGGCAAACCTGTCCCTGCTATGCTATTGCTCCATCCCCAGTCTATACACTTTTGAGATGAATATTTTCCCTACTCTGCACAAGTCCCTTGAAATGTTTGAGTTTTAATCCTGGCACGTGCTTTGTTTGTACACAGTTCCTGTTGAATCAAGTTTCATCTGATATCAAAGTCTCACTGTCTTGGCTGTGCCATCCTGACTTTCGCATGTGGTTGACAAGAGGCTTTTCAATGAACTGTATTGTCTATTTACCTTTGGAACATTGGAAATTGTCTGGAACCATAAATTTCAAAATCATCTCTCAACATTTTCCTATCAATATAGTTTGAGGAAATGCACTATTTGGAAATGCCAATTAGATAGTTGTGGGTATATTGGTTGTGTCATAATTTTATTCTTTTGTTAATTAATTTTATATGTGTCAAAAGAACACTGTTTTGAATGGATGCTCATTTTTTGCTATTACCTTTTATTTTAATTTGTCTCATTTCATTGCCTCTATTAATACATACTTACAGATGGCATTTACAAATCTTTTCAAGTATTTTGATTTATCCTTTGATTGTGGCAAGGCTCTGAGTATATTTTTGAGAATCAGTTCCCCTGCTGTGCCAGGTGATTTATTATCTGTGTTTATTATGTGTATAGAGCTTTCCACTCTTACTCAAATGTCAACAAAGAGGCCCCCTGACCATCTCTCAAATATCCTCTGTATCCTAGGCATCTTCATTCCTTTTACCTGCTATATTTATCCTCAGAACAACTCTTGCCATTTGATGCATTATTTATTTAAGTATTGCCTCTATGTCTCTCACCTTCAGAACACAATATTTAGTAGAGAAAAGGAGTCCATCCATTCCCTGCTCTGTGCCTGTTACCTAAAGTGACATTTTTGGAATGAATAAGTGAAGGAATGAGTGAACCAATTCTCCCACTGTTCATGAAAGAAGAAAGGGACTATCTTTATCTACAGAGATAGTTAAGTTGAGGAGAAAGAAAGAACACAATATATGTTCAGTGATCTCAAAATGTTATTTTCCAGGGGGTCAGAGAGTTAGTACAGTGGATAGAGTGCTTGCCTTGCAAATGGCAGACCAAAGTTCCATCCCCTGTACCTCAGATGGTCTCCTGAACCCTGACCAAGAAAGAGTCATAAATAATCTCTGAGAACCTCTAGGTGTAGTAAAAACAAACAAGCAAAAACAAACTAACCCACCAACAACTAATAAAAAATGCAAAATGTTATTTTCTTATAACCCAGACAAGTTTCTATTTTGAAATTTTTGTTCTCTAGTCTTGATGGAAGCACTAAGCCACAGCAGAATTGGTCTCCAACCTCCAAATACAGTCATTTGCTGAGAGTTGGACAGTGGGGATGAGCTTCTATTTCTAGAATTGGGATGGGAGGAGCATTTGCATCATTCAAAGATAACAGGACAGGCCTTCTACCCAGCATGAGAGAACATGGCTTACCAGCATGCTAAGTCTCTTCAAATGAATCTTTCTGACTCATTCATCCGTGCTATGAGCAAGTCGTTTCTGTGCCACTGTTCTGCTTTTCAGCCATAACTGTAATTTCTGTTCTCTATTCTGTAACAAGTTTCACTTCTATGTGCTCATTCCCAGTAGAAGACCTTTACTATACTTCTCATGTCAAATGATTTGCTGATAAAATAAGGTCACTTTGCCTGCAGACTCCTATGCTGCCCTTTTCCTGCCTGAATGTTAGAGAAAATTTCCTAAGACATTGCTGAGTTATATCCAGGAGTTTCCTAGATATAACCTAAAATCACACCTATCACCTTCCTCCTGCTACTCAAAGATAAGACCAAAAGAAAGTCAAGACCAAAAATAAAAAAGAGACCCAAGAGATAGCACAGTGGTAGGGCATTTGCCCTGAACACAGCAGATTCAGGCTGGATGGTAGTTTGAATCCTGTATGGTCCCCCATGCCTGCCAGGAGAGATTTCTGAGCTCAGAGCCAGGAGTAACTCCTGAGTGTAGCTGGGTGTGACCCCAAAACAAGCAAACAAACAAAAAGACCAAAGAAAAAGACAAATTACTCCAGATTGGTTGGTGGCAATTTCATCTTTTTTTTTTTTTTGGTGGGTGGGGGGAACAGGAGACATGCATCCAGCAGCATTTAAGTCTTACTCCTGGTTTTGTGCTCAGAGATCACTCCTGGTTGGGTCCAGGGGGCTATAATAGGTGCAAGAGATTCGAATTGGACTAATACTGTCCAATCTCCTGGGGGATTGTATCCACATGACACATGTTCAGGATGGGAGGCACCCTTCTGCTATAAAAAGTGAATTCTTATTCCTAGAAGATAAGATCTTGTTTCTGTGTCTATGGTTTTCCCTTTTTTTACTATGCCCATACAAAAAACGTATGATGTAATACTGTGCTGCTGGTGCTATTCTGGGTAAGGATGACAGGCTGCACACATAGTCTCTATCGTCTGGTTTTGTTCTGAGCTTTTATCCCAGTCAAGGCTTTTTGTACCAAGCAGCACCAAAAATGGTAAGGATAGAGAAAAAATGCATATATTAAAATAGAAAAAATAAATAAAACTGAGTTAAAAAGAAAAGGTATTCGAATAAAACAAGTGGTGGAGGAGGCTACTTGTATATTTAGGAATACACATCTTAAGATGTATTGTTATACAGGTATTGAGCTTCCATAGGCAATATAAGACTCCCAATTAAGTCTTTTGATATATTCTTGTGGGGAGTAAAAGCCAAGGTACTTTTTGATTCAAAGGCCTTGGAATTGAGTTTGAGAGATGCTTTGCTGCATTACGAGACCATATAGTGTCTTTAATCTGGGAGTTTTGCTGAGGCCGATTCCTGTATCGTGCGGGCGCATTTGCACCTATGCAGTTATAAAAATGAATATTAGTAAGAAAAGACACCGCTGCAGGGCGTCCAGTATGAATACAGGAGGAGTTTCCTTCCTCCCCTCTCCCCCCAGAGCCCAGTTGCCAAACCTGACCCTGAAGACCAGTTTGGCATGGGGGGATCTCGGTCTCCAGGACTAACTGGTCAGTCCTGGAGGCCTTTGGCCAGCTGTCTGTCCAGATTCCCAGCCATGTCAGTAGGAGAGGAACAGGAATCCTGGCATGTGGGATCGTCTGGGTCCAGCTTCAGCATCCCTCCCCAGTATGAAAAAGCATAGGGGAGGAGTTTGCCTCCTCCCCATCCCCCAGAGCTCAGATGCCAGACCTGGCCTTAAAAGCCAGCTTGGTGTGGGGGGCTCTCGGTCTCCAGGACTAACTGGTCAGTCCTGGAGGCCTTTGGTCAGCTGTCTATCCAGATTCCCAGCCATGCCAGTAGAAGAGGAGCAGTAATCCTGGCATGTGGGATCTTCTGGGTCCAGCTGCAACCTTCCTCTCCAGTTTGAAAAAGCATGGGATTGAAGTTTCCCTCCTCCCCCCTCCCCCCAGAGCCCAGTTGCCAAATCTGGTCCTGAAGACCAGTTTGGCATGGGGAGATCTCAGTCTCCTGGACTAAGTGGTCAGCCCAGAAGGCCACTGGCCAGCTGTCTGCCCAGATTCCCAGCCATACCCGTAGGAGAGGAGCAGGAATCCTGGCATATAGGATCATCTGGGTCCAGCTGCAGCCTCCCTCCCCAGTATGAAAAAGCATGGGGGAGGAGTTTGCCTCCTCCCTATCCCCCCAGAGCTCAGATGCCAGACCTGGCCTTGAAAGCCATCTTGGCATGGGGGGGCTCTCGGTCTCCAGGACTAACTGAGTCCTGGATGCCTTTGGCCAGCTGTCTGTACAGATTCCTAGCCATGACATAATTTAAAATTTAAAGTACTAGAATCCTCATTTTCCAGATGAGGAGTTGAAGGCTAATTATTTGACCCAAATTATACAAGTGACAGTGGATCAAATACACTACTGAACCTTGGCAATCTCACCCCCAAATATGTATGTATTCCAAATACTAAAGAAATGGTGTACATCAAATTATCTTAAAGACTTGTCTTTTTGCTACTAAATATGGAAGTTTGTATCATGGTGCAGCTTTTCCTTGGCAGCCATCTTCTGAAATAATACATTGCTGACTCAGCAAACACTTATGCAAACACTTGGTTTCTAGCCTTACAGTGTTTGCTGAGGACATCAAGATGAGTCAAATTGATCACTGTCCTCAAGGTGGCAACAGTTCCCATAGGAAGTTACCTGAAGATGACTTATGTAAACACAGGACAGGGCAGTACTGCACATGATGATGTGCACGTTTCTACAGTGTACAAAGGAGCCTCAAAAGATTAAGCCTGTAAAAGGAAGATAGAGAAGGCTTCAGAAGTAAGGGAATATTTCAAAGAAATGTTGAATGATGAATAGTAAAATTCATGTATTTTTGGGTATAAAACACTTCACAGCAGAGTAAATATTGTGCAAGGGATGTATGGGAATGGGTGGAAGAAGAGAAATGTAAAAAGCTAGGAGAGAGAGGAGGATTGGCATTGAAGGGTATCATGAAACAGGTGCTGTAGATCAATGTTCATGGTGCCCAGGGAAAACATATGAAAACATTGTGTTCTTTATTATCTTCTGAATGCATCTTCTAACATGCATGTAAGCATGTTAAAAACTTTGAAAAGTATCTCAGTAAGCCAAAACATTTTTTACAGGTGTGGCTAGGCAATTTCCAACAGTGTTTGAGGGCTCCCAGAGCTATGCCTGCTAGAACTCAGGGGCGATGCAGTGCCAGTGATCAAATTCAAAACCTAGCAGAAGCAAAGCATACACTCTACACTTGAGGCATATATATATGGCCCTGTTCAACTCTTTCTAAACAAGTTATTCATTTCAAATGTTTATAGAATTTTTTTAGATCCAAAACATTTTTACCTTTTTATTTCAAGATTTTTCCCTTTTTCTGAGGAGCCACGGCAATAATGCAGTGGGTAGGGCATTTTCCTTGCGCAGTGCTGACTTGGGTCCAATCTCTGGCATAACATTTGGTCCTCGCACCTGCCAAGAGTAATCCATGAGGCCAGCTCTATAGATGAATTTAATTCTCAAAGGAGAGGCAAATTAAGCCACACACACACACACACACACACACACACACACACACACACACACACACAAAACAGGGTGTACTGGTCTCAGAGCTAATATCTTTGGGATGCCTTGGGAAAAGGGTAAGCCAAATCCCAACCCTGCTAAAACCTCAGCAGCTGCGCATACACCTCACAGCCACTGCCACATCAATGGTCTAACTTCACTGTTTTTCCACTTATTTCTGCAGACACCTAACCACCAAAAACTCCAGGTATGCTGCTGGCTTAGGGGCTAGAACTCTGAGGTCTTCGAATTAGGGTGGGCAGCCTTCCAGTGCCTCTGTATTTCCAGAAGCCTGGGAAGCCTCACCCATGACCCACAGCCACTTCAATGTCAGCTCATTGGTTCAGTTCCACAGATCACAGAACTACCTGAGAATTTAGCTGAAAAACACAGTCACACAATACTTCCATATTTTTCAATACTGACATCTCAGTAGAAACACACCGAAGTAGAAGTGAAATTATCATAGGAAGCTCAACAACCTAAGCTCAACAAATAGAATCAATAAAACAGAATGCTAAACTAACAACAAACAGCATCAGAGAATGACTTGAATACCCAATTTTCACAAATTTTCTTTAATTGACTCTTTTTTTACAATAGTTCATTTACCATTTAGTTGTAACAAGCAACATTAAGTAAATTTTTCATACCTGCCAAGGAGCAGGCTTGGGGAGGGTAAGATACAGGTGACAATGGTGGAAAGAATACTACACTAGTGGTGGGATTAGTGTTGGAACATTGAATGCCAGAACTAGCGGTATAATGAACATCTTTGTAAGCCACAGTGTTTAAATAAAGGCATTTTTATAAAAAAAAAACTTTCGTTTTTATTGTTGCTTTCCATTTTTATGTTGAATTCTTCTATTTGTTTACTTATTTTTTTTAATTGGGTCACACCTAACAGCACTCAGGGGTTACTCCTGGTTCTAAGCTCAGAAATTGCTCCTGGCAGGCTCAGGGGACCATATGGGATGCCGGGATTCAAACCACCGTCCTTCGGCATGCAAGGCAAAAACCCTACCTCCATGCTATCTCTCCGGCCCTATTTGTTCACTTTCTAAGAAAATATTTATCTATAATACTTTAAATAGATGTTGCATTAAAGTATTTTTTGCTAATTCTTTAATTAATTAATTAATTAGTTTGACTAATAATTTAATTGGTTTCTATTAACTACTTTTCAAAAAATTTCTATGGAGCAGTTATCCTATTTCTTTGTGCCTATAGAAATTTTGATTGTTTACTAGACTTGGTGATAATCACAGGTCAGTTAAGAACAGAGATATTGCATGAGATAATGGGTCACGAGGTGATGTCATAGAGGTAATTACACACACCTAAATGAGGTATCTAGTACATATTTAGGATAAATGGCATAGCCTATATGTGGTCCATTGCTGACTGAGACTTTATGGAGTGACATATGACTGTATCACATTCTAGAGCATGTGGCCTGCTGAGGACATTTATCCAACCTGTCTCTGCCTGTCCAGCTTAGCAGCCAACTTGTACTGGCCCTCAGTGCTCATGTGTAGGATGTGTGCCCTTACTTTCTGACTTTTCTCCTGTCTCTCAACTCCTCTCAGTCTTGGACAGGGATCCTCAAACTACAGCCTGCCAAAAGCAGGGCCATAGTTCCCATTGAAATACTGATAAGCTTACTAATTTAATTTTACTTGTTCTTAATTTTAAATGTTGTATTTGTTTCTATTTTGTTTTTTAACCTCAAAATAAGATAAATGCAGTATGCATAGGAATTGTTCATAATTTTATTTAACTACAGTCTAGTCCTCTAGTGGTTTGAGGGACAGTGAACTGGCCTCCTATTTAAAAAGTTTGAGAATCCCTGATTAAGAGTCTCTAGACTCTTCAGATTCTTATTTTTGTGTTTATGAATTAATGAATGATCACTGTGAGCTTATACAGGTTCAATTTTATACCCAGCTCATGCTGATATATAGATGATAGGTATTTTAAAGAGATGTAAACAAGTTCTTTTCATTTTGGCAATGCCAGTTACAACATACTCAAGTAATGTTCAACTTCTAATATCTCAGTGTAACTCTCAAGACCATAATTCTCAACAAATAACTGTCAGATGAGCCTCAGAGGCTTTTCCTGGGTATAGAAAGCCCATCTCCATGTATGCACTCATGAATCTTGCACTTCTATGATCCCCATTTTTTTATATCTCCCTTCTTTATAGTATTCCACCCCACAGATTCTAACTACTTCAACTATACCATTATTTCTAACTTTACAGGTAAAGTAGACCAAACTGCTCTTTTTTTGGGGGGGTGCTTTCCTGGGCTACACCCAGTGATGCTCAGGGGTTACTCCTGGCTATGCGCTCAGAAATCGCTCCTGGCTTGGGGGACCATATGGGACACTGGGATTGAACCATAGTCTGTCCTAGGTTAGAGTGTGCAAGGCAGACACCTACTGCTTGCGCCACCACTCTGGCCCCAAAGTGCTCTTTTTAAAATGTAACTCTCATCTGTGGTTAGTTGACAAACTTTCCCTGGGCAGAAAAGTAATAAATCAAGATGCTCTCCTTGTAAGTTTCCTTTCACCTATTGTCCACTGTTTGGAAATAACTGCCTATATGTTTGTCTATATTGACAAACACAATTATTTATAATTGTGAAAGTAGGGTTAGTCTTGAATCAATTGCCCAACATGGCCAGAAATGGAAAGTCAATATATTAATATGTAGTGCAAGTTACAAACAGCACAAAAACCATACTTTCAGAAATACTATGCTATTTATGTTTAATTTTTATCTCTCACTCTATATTTTTGTTAGAAGAACTCAAATATTCTTGATGATTTATTTGAACTTTCACTTGGATATACAAAAGTTCTCTAAATCAAGTCTTAATTTCCAATAACTTTTTCCATACCTCTTTTTTCCCCAGTATTTGCCATGGAAACAAATGGCAAATTTGCTCACTTAGTTTCTAAGGTTCAAACCATTAGTGTTGATGTTATCATTGACATTTTTATTTCTCTTTCTCCTAACTTACCATTAACGAATCAACAAATTCTGTAGTATTAAAAAGTAAATCTGATCATTTCTCAACATTGGGACACAACTATCACCTCTCATCTGCATGGTTGTAATAGTTCTCAGTTCTCTTTGCTTCTTTTGTAACTTCTTCAGTCTATTTTTCTGGGTGATATAAAAATTAATCCTCTTTTTGTCTTATTGTTTTTTTAAAATTAAATTTATTTAAAAAACATGTATCAAATAGTTGCCAAAATTGATCATATTACATTTGTTTCCAGGTAAATGGGAACGAAATTATTTTAAAAGGGAAAAAATTGGGGCCAGACTGCTGCCCAAGTGGCTTAGGAGGGGAGGAAGGGAGGGAGGGAGAGGGAGAGAGAGAGAGAGAGAGGCCTGAGAGGGGGGCAGAGAGAGAGGGGGGCAGAGAGAAAGGGGCAGAAACTTTGTTGCCTTTTATTTCTACACATTTCCTGAAGTTTGCTGGGTGGGGGTGGGGGAGTAGGGGGATAAAACTAGAGAGAAAGAACCAGGAGGAGGAGGAAGCCTGTTGCTGGGGTGGGGGAGAGGGAATAGGTGAGGGAAAAGGGAGAGAGAGAAGAGAAGGGGGTATGTTGCATAGTGAGCAGCATCTTGCAATGTGTTATCTCATGCCCGGCTCTGCTCTAGTCTTTACCCTAGCCCCCCTCCCCTGCAACTGCCAGACTTTACCTTTTTATACTTAGGGCAGTTGTCTGTTACAGAGGGAAATGTTCTAGTCTAGAGGGGAGTGTCTCAGTTCAACTGCCTTTAGAAGGGAGGCACCCCTTAAAGATACATTGACTAATTTATTTAAAAACACCAACAGTGGGCCCTTCAAATCCCCCTCCCTGCCTGTCTCTAAGGCCTTTGCCAGGAGCTGAGCATATGCCCCACCTGGAGACAAGGAAACCCTTGTGAGTCCAGTGCAAGCAGAGTTGCTAAAATTCCACCTCACTCCTTTACACTCATGGGACATCTTAGTAATGGATTGACCTTTGTCAGGATGTGTCAGCAGGGTCCAGCAGGTAGCTGCAGACCCACCCACACAGTGACCCATAAGCTACACTTTGACTGTTTGCCAATGAAGATTAAATATAACTTGCAGAAATTCCTTAATAAGCAATTATAGAAATGTCTGAAACATACACAAGTAGAAAATATAGTTTTTTAAAAAAGATCCAAATGGAAATTGAATTCTAAACCTAAAAGGATTATCAGCCTAGGGTTTGTTGTTGTTGTTGTTTGATTGTTTTTTGGTTCTTGGGTCACACCTGGTGGTATTCAGGGTTTATTCCTTAGAATGAGCCCAGAAATCACTCCTAGTGGACTGGGGGACCAACAAGGATGTCCAGGATTAAACCCGGGTTGACAGCGTGCAAGGCATATGTATGCCCTTGTACAAAAACTGTACTATTTGTACTATTGCTCCAGTCTCTCAACCTAGTTTTTTTTGTTTGTTTGTTTAAAGTTAACAAACACATTGAATAGAATTAATACCTGAAAATAAAGAGAAATGACTATTTGTTTAAATGATTCAGATTATCACAAAATTGCCCAATCTGCAGGGGACAGAGAAAATACAATGAAGGGAGACTGAAGAGAGTCCAACAAGCTGAGCACATACTTTGCATATGGGAGGCCTAGATTTGATCATTGACACTGTAAAGGCCTCCCAGCACCTCCAGGAACTACTACCAAACACAAATCCAGGGTAGACCCTAAACACTGCTGGGTTAATCCAGAATCAAAATGTTTGGAACTAAAACCAAGCACTTAGGAGAAAATATTTATCTCAGGAACCTGTAGACTTTAATGAAAAAATTTAGTCATATATATGAAGGCTATTTGACAAGAAAAAGAAAAAAAAGTTTTTCTTTTTAGAAGATCACTCAGTTTTGAAGGTGTCATTTATAATTTTTCCAAAAATGGTAACTCTCAGTCATTATTGCTTCAAAATTTTATCTAAACTTTCTTCATGTTTTCTCTTAAAACATAATAGAAAACGAAATGCTTCTTTTTACAAATATACCTTACCAAAATTTATATTATTCAATCTGCTTTTGTATATTTAATATAAAAAAGAATGTCAACTTGCAATAGAAATGACCCTCTGTCACAATACTTATTACCAACATTGTATTTAATTTTTTTAAATATAGGTCATATCAGGGCTTATTCCTGGCTCTTCATCCAGGGATCACTCCTGGCTAAGCTTAGGAGATAATATGCGATGCTGGGTATTGAATTGGATCAGCTGCTTGCAAGGTTAGTGCTCTACGTGCTCCAGTCCTATCATCACTGCCTTTTGTTAGAAGACTTTAAACTGAAAAAAAATTTATAACTTCTGATAGATAATAATACGTATTTTATACTTTACAATAAATTTACGATAGATATGTTAAATGTCCTTACCACAATTACTAATTATTTAAAAATAAGACAAAACATCATCAGCATAGCTGTGTATTATATATGTATGACAGATAATAGCCATGGTCTATATGTATAGAACATAAATCTTACATATGAATTTACAATAGATTGGGAGCCCCCACTCGATATTCTTGCCAACTCAGCAAAAGGTGAGAATATGATGTGGCTTGGGACCTGCAGTTCCTGGATACCTGGACTACCATCATCCACCACCATTCCTTAGCCCCCACCACACCTAGTGGTGTTCTGGGGCCTCCAGAATTGCACCTAGTGAAGCTCATGGGACTATGAGATGTCAGAATCAAATCTAGGCCACATGCATCTTAACAGTTGAACTATCTCAAGACACTTATATTTTTTTTCCATTGGCCATAAACAGACCATACATATTCTGAATAGTAGGGAAAAAAATCAACATATTTAGAAGACTTGGAACCATTCAAAATAAGTTGAAGACAATAGTAGGAGCCAGTAAGAAGTCAGTAGAAAAATTTCTAAATAATTGAATGTAAAATAGCAGAATTCTAAAATATCTCTGGGTAAATGAGGAAGTATTACAGGGAAAATAGATGTATATAACTGAATGAAAATAAAGTTAATATATCAATATTATGGGATTCATCTAAAGTATGTTGAGAAAAAAATATTAAGGCCAGAAGTTAATAAAATTAAGTAATGTCAGCAATGGTGGTAGAGCAAGGATTTGAAAACCTTCATAAAAGCAATAAGAAAGATAGCCAACTCTTTGGAATAAATTCTTTTTAGAACTTTGGAAATTAATCAAAGTTTCTTTTGGCAACTCAGGTGGTGTTTATTAAATTAAAAGTGGTTGAATTGGAGAAGGAACTGTGATTTTTTTTTTTTATCACATAGCATTTAACCTGACTTTTCCCATTTTTGTTCTCTCCTCCCCACTATACTATGACAGCCTTGAAAAATCAAAAGCCCTGTACTCTGGTGTTAATGACATTAAAAATTTATTTTAAATCTGTTCAAAGAATTACAGAAAATCATGTTTACATAGCTAAGTATGACAATGGGAACTTGAGTTATAATACAATGAGGAGGCACTGGCCTTGCATTTTGCCATCAGGTTTGTTCTCTGATACCACAAAGGGCTCGCTGAGCACCACCCAGTTAGTCCAGATAGGCCTGGCCATCACTGAACCCAGATCTCTGTAATCTTCATGGGATAGTGACAGATTGGGTCCCCACCCTGCCAAAGGCCCAGCACTATATTCACCCACCCATGTTGAGCTCCTGTTATAGCCAGAGAATCAGTCCAGCTTCATTACTGACCTCCGAGATACACCAGAAACTGATTGTTCCAGCTCCAATACTCCTGACACACTTGGCCACATATGCAATCATGTGACAGAAACCTCCAAACTTCACAAAGCTAACAGCCCAGTAGAGCACAGAAAATTAAATGGGAAAATTGTGCAAAAGCACACTAAGTTCAATGACTGAAAACAAGAATAGAAGGCTCACCTGGCATTTAACAAATAGATCAGTAAATCTTCAAACAATGATGTTATTGACATCATTACAATATATATGTTGAAGTAAGCTATATAAAGGAAATTATTTTGTGCCTGCTAGGGATCAGGTTGGGGAAGGGAGAAATTGTGAACATTGGTGGTAGGATTGGTCCTGGAACATTGAATACCTGAAACATCTTTATAAATCACGATGTCTAAATAAAGTGTTATATACACACAAAAAAAGGACACGTATATACCCAACTGTTTTTTTTTTTTGGGGGGGGGGGAACATTTGGTAGTACAGGGACAGGGTACTGGGTGGCTTCTGCAGGCAGAGCATACCAAACTTTCACTCAATGGTGACATGGTGATTCTGAGAAAGGCAGTGCCAAGGAGCTCTCCTGGATTTATAAGTGCATAAAACAAGAACCTCTGGGTTAAATTGTGCCTCCCAGCTCCCCGAAGAAAGTTGTGCTAAAAACAGCATTTGGAAATAGTGTCTTTGTAAATATATTCAAGGTAAATTTAGGTTAATAGGATGGGTTCTAATTCAGAAAGTGTTGTGCTATGAAAAGCAGGGTTTTGACACAGCTATGAGGAGACAGAGCTTCAAGAGCCAGGAAGGCTATAATGATGTGCTTGCATGTCCCAGGAACTGCCCAAATACTAGCAGTTATTAAGAAGCAAGGCAAAATCCAGGGAGTTGAGATCTACCAACTGTTACACCCCACTCAGGAAGGGCACACATCAGAAGTGCTTTTTAAACCTTCTTAGGTGTAGTGCACTCCTGAAAAAGAATTATTTGCCAAAAAGGCCCGCTTAGAGTAGTCAAATCAGTTGACCCTTTGCGTGGATTGTTTGGCTATAATTCTAAACGTGGCTGTAACTATCTCTCTCTTTATTTTTGACCATTATTAGAAATCAGGCCTCAGTATTTCTAACAAAGAAAATACAGTTGCCAAAGCCCGCCAAAAGTCTCCTACTGAGCTCCTTAGTGATCTCTCTTTCTCCCCCCATTTCCTTAAAGGTATCTGATTTCCTTTTACCTGTCTCTTCACATGCTAATTCTAGCTCTGATCTCATTGGTTTATCTCCTTTTCCTTTCTCCCTGGCTATGCCCCAAATATCCGTCTATATAAAGGCCCAATAAAGCCTCTGGCCTCTCTCTCTGGCCTCACCTCTTGTTTTCACTATGTAATTCTGTGTGGTCTCATTTATTTCATATTTCATAATTCATATTTCATATTCGCCGTTTCATGCTTCCGCTTGATTCCCAGTGGGAAAAAGAACCCACTAAGGTTTGCTTAGGGACTTTTTATCTTATCAGGATAAAAGGTCCGCAGCAACCAACAATATGATCTTGGATTCTAGACTTGACCAGTATAAGACAATGAACTTCTATGCTTGTGAATCTCCTGTTCTAATAGGATTAGGGTACCTGTGAGAAGAATGACCTAAAACATGCAACTTAAAAGGTTGTTGGGAGTGTATAAAGTTTTGAACCTGTGAGGTTAGGGGACATGGGAAAGTGCAATACTGGTGAGTCTGTGCTTTAGATACTCTCTCCAGCTCTACTACCCTTCTCTATTATCATTACTATTATTATTAATATTAATATTAATATAATAATATTATTATTATATCTAAAGAAACAGGTAAGCGAGCAGGCACAAATGCACAAAGACACATGCAAAAGAGTGGTGAAATCTGAATAAACTGTGTATGCCCCAAAGTAAATTTCCTGGTTTTAATAATATTCAATAAGATGTTAGTTTTGAGATGTCATATAGACAATATAATATTGTACAATATAGAATTTGATCTTCTTTCCTTCCAGGTAATGTTTTTACAATCCCTTCAGGTTGTTATTTATATACGTATCAATAGTTTACTTTTTTTTTTTCTTGGTTTTTGGGCCATACCTGCTGATGCTCAGAGGTTACTCCTGGCTATGTGCTCAGGAATCACTCCAGGCTTGGGGAACCATATGGGATTCTGGGGGAATTTAACTGTGGTCCATCCTAAGTCAGCTGACTTGCAAGGCAAACACCCTGCAGCTGCACCACCGCTCTGGCCCTTAGTTTACTTCTTTTTATTGCTTTTTATTGTGTTCCATTTTTGAGTATGCCACCTTTTATTTAATTACTCACCTTTCTGAAGGGTGTCTAGATTAATCTACTCTGGAACTATCATGAATCAAGCTGCTATGTATAGGTTTTGTGTAAATTTAAGGTCTTATTTCTCCAAAATTTACCTCCTGAATTATGATTGCTAGTAATTGCACATATTTTTATATATTAAAAAAAAAACCTGCCAAACTGTTTTTTCAAACTGGATAAACTATTTTACATTTCTGCCAAAAAATACATGTGTGATCCAATTTCTGTAATTCTTGCCAGCATTGGCAGTTATTTTCATTTTATCTATTCTGGTAAATAGAAGGTAATAGCTCATTTTTATTTTAATTTGCATTTCCATAGTGGCCATTGATATCTAACAGCATTTCTGAGATTAATTTAACTAATTATATGAAAAGATGGGTTAAATTCTAGATAAACCTCTTTTGTCATTCTTATTTGATTTTTTTTTAACTTGTGAATGGGGTTGTGTTTAGGGTCAATCTCAATATTACCTTAAACAGTAACACGAAAGGCTCAGCCCAGTAAATCCCTTAACACCGACTTTTGGTAACACCATGCAGAGATATAGCAATTATTTCAAATTGAGTCTTGTTGATATGTTTTAATAATTCTACAAATAATTTGAATAAATTTGTGCCTGCATTGAGTCAGGCTATGGTGGTAGAAGGGAAATTGAAGACATTGGAGAAGAGAAATTGCTGATATAAATTTTGATAATTCTATAAACAATATAACTAAATTTGTGCCTGCATGGAGTCAGGCTATGGTGGTCAGAGGGAAATAGGAAACATTGGAGAAGAGAAAGTGGTGATATTGGTGTTCGAACATTTAATGGCTGAAATGTAATATGAACCACTTGGTAAATCACTGTGTTATAATAAAATCTTATAAAAACAACAAATGCTTCACTGAGCTCAGGTTCTTGTGTTTTGCTATTATAAAATTTTTTTAGTGATTTAAGTCTGCAATTTTTTTAAAGTTAATTTTTGTATGAGTTTTAAGATTAAGATTTATCTTATTACACATGAGTGTCTAATTGTTCTAATACCATTTACAGAAGACTATTCTTCATCCACTGAATTTCTTTTATATCTTTGGAAAAATAAAACACAGTTGGGGGCCACTACTATACAATGGACAGAGTCCCTGAAGCTAGTAAAGTAGATCAACTGGAAACTTAGAGATGCAATCCAACTCCAACTCAGACCTACTTGATCAGAAATTTTGACATTTAGCACTCACCAGATGTCTCTGTATGTAGTTTGATTTAAGAATCACTGGTTTTCATGGGGCTGGAGAGAGCACGGAGGTAAGGCATTTGCCTTTCCTGCAGAAAGACAGTGGTTCGAATCCAGTATCCCACATGGTTCCCCGAGCCTGCCAGAGCGATTTCTAAGCATTGCGCCAGGAGAAACCCCTGAGCGCTGCCGGGTGTGACCCCCCCCCCCCAAAAAAAAAAAAAGAATTACTGGTTTCCTCCCTCAGACTTTACCATATAGCCTTTATTTATTAATATAGATTTATGGATTTGTTTGTCATATGTGGATGAAACTAGATATTAACTATAAAAACACTCAACTCAATGCCCAGCAAGTAGTGGATTCTATGGTATTCTGGGATGTTGTAATAGAGTAGCAGGTAGGACACTTGTCTTGCACACAGCAAAAAGAAAACTCAATCCCTAGCATCCCACATGGCCCTCTAAGCACCACCAGGAGTGATTCCTGAATGCAGAGCCTGGAGTAACCCCTGAGCATCACTGGGTGTGGTCCGAAAACAAAAATAAATAATAATAATTTATAAAAGTAAAACAACTACTTTGAGTATGCGTGGGATTCTGGGTAGAGTCCATCCTAGGAGAAAATTTCTATCTGTGGGCTTGTGTCATCTAGAAAATAAATTTTCTTCTCATGTTTACTGATGGGACAGCCTAAGAGTAGACAGGAGTCATAGTCAACTGCCATAGGACTGCTGCTATCTGACCTTTGAAATGCAAAATGTCAAGGAGTAGAAGGCAGCAAGTAGGAAAATCATTGCTGCTTTCTAGTTAGTTGATAACTTTTGTGTTCTAAGTCTCCTGTTAATATGTCTAAATAAGGAAACTTAAATCACATGTTTTCTCATTTTTGTCTGTTTTTTTTTTTATAAGTGCTTGAAATGAACTGGGAGTGTACTAATGAAGCATTGATTGTATCAATCTATTGTATATTTGTACAAAAGTTTGTGAATCACAAAATCTTGCTACTTTCCAGTATATTTCTCTGGTTGGTGCATGCTTTTGGTACTGGGTATTCAATTTGTCTATGATAAAGAGTGAATTACACTTTCCTCTCATTTACCTTTGTATTTTTTTTTTTTTTGTTTTGTGGTCACTATGAAGTTACATAATTTATTATTAGGTTTATTTATTGAATAATTAATTTAAATTAATAATAAAATTCTTATATTTTATATTTTAATAACTTTGCCTTTGAACTTCCTGAAACAAATATAATAATAAACAATTAATTTGTTCATAAATAACAAATAATGGATTTGTTCATTATTAAGTTTCAGGCATACATTACTTCAACATTGATCCTTTCACCAATGTTCAATTCTCCCTCCACCAGTACCCCCCTAATTTGCCTCTCACCCACCAGTCTGCTTCTATGAGTTACCTTTTATTTTTTTTTTTTTTTAAGTTTTTGTGATGTGGTCTATAGTACAGTTGCTGATAGAATTTCATGCATAATGCTTTACTACCTTTTAGCATTTCCTCCTCATCCTGGTTGAATTCCAAAATTGTTGAACCCTCTTTGCCCTATCCCCTCAAGTGCAGTGTTTCCTACAAAATATCAGTTTTCATATTCTTTGTTGCCATTATCTTTGAACTTCCTTTTATGACATCATTATGTTTCTTTTTGTGGTTGACATATGAGAGAGACAATGTTGAGTTGGTCTTTCTCCCTCTAAATTTACTCACCGAGTAGTTGCAAATTGCATTACTTTATCTTTTCTTATGGTCAAGTAAAGTTTCATTGTGTATATGTACCATAATTTCTTTATCAGGTTATCTATTCTTTGACATTTAGGTTGTTTCCAGATTTTGTCTATTGTGGAAATTAGAACAAGGATCATAGGGATGCAAATGTCTGTCATTCATTTGGTATGGGGATTCTTGGAGACTATTCTAAAAAGTGAGGTTATTGTGTCAAAAGAAGCTCAATTTCTAAGTATTTTAGAAATGTCCTTATTGTTTTCCAGAAAGACTGGACTGGTTGACATTTCCACTATAGTGAATGAGGGCCATTTTTTTCCTGCATCTGCACTATCTCCAGTTGCTCATTTTTGATGTCTGCCAGTCTGTGGTATGAGATGATAACCTTTGTCTTTTTGACCTTTGCACATTGCAAAGCAATTTGATTTCAGCCTTAGTACATTGTTATTAGTAAGTTCGTGTTTGCAGGTATTTTTATCTGTATATTAGCAAGTAGGTCTTATTTTCTGTAATCAGCTATTATTTATATTTAAAAACGAGAGCCATGGGACCGAAGAGATAGCATGGAGGTAAGGCATTTGCCTTGCATACAGAAGGAATGGTGGGTTTGAATCCTGGCATCCCATATGTCACCCAAGCCTGCCAGGAGCGATTTCTGAGTGTAGAGCTAGGAGTAACCCCTGAGTGCTGCCGTGTGTGACCCAAAAATAAAAACAAAACAAAAACAAACAAACAAACAAACAAACAAAACGAGAGCCAAAGGGCTGGAGAGATAGCACAGTGGTAGGGTATTTGCCTTGCAAGCAGCCAATCCAGGAAGGAAGGTGGTTAGAATCCCGGCATCCCATATGGTCCCCACGCCTGCCAGGGGTGATTTCTGAGTGCAGAGCCAGGAGTAACCCCTGAGTGCCATTGGGTGTGACCCCCCCCAAAAAAGAGAGAGAGAGCAAGCCAATATTTATTTAATTAATTAACTCTTCATCTCAATTATGTTATAGTTTTTGTTTTGATTATTTCTTTTTATTTATTTGTATTTTATTAGTTTTCTTGAAATGGATGCTAACATTCTGATTTCAGTCTTTTATTTCTACATTCTACACATTTAAAGCTATAACTTTCTTGCTAGGCATGGTTTTAGTTTAATGCATATTACACATTTTCATTGTCATCTAACTTTAAATATTTCATCATGGGGGGGGTCACACCCGGCAGCACTCAGGAGTTACTCCTGGCTCTGAGCTCAAAAGTTGCTCCTGGCAGGCTCAGGAGATCATATGGATGCTCTGATTCAAACCGGGGTCTGTCCTGTGTTGGCCTTGTGCAAGGCAAACACCTTACTGCTGTGCTATCGCTCTGGCCCCATATTTAATCATTTTAATCATGATTTCTACTTTTGTTTTATAAGTAATTATTTTTATTATTAATGTTATTTGAAGGCTACACTTGGCTATACTTACACGTGATCTTACTCTGAGCTCTATGCTCAGTTATCATCACTTCCTGGTGGTGCTCAGAGTACCATGTGAGATATCAGGGATCAAATTGGGTCAACTACATTCAAGAAAATTTCCTTACCTTCTGTACTATCTCTCCATCCCTTTTTTTGTGGGGCTGAGGGAGAGGTTGTACTGATGGCGCTCAGGGATTACTCCTGGCTCTGTGCTCAGAAATAGCTCTTGGCAGGCTCAGGGGACTATATAGGATGAAGGAATTTGAACCAACTTTTATCCTGGGAGGCAAAAGCCCTACCGCTGTGCTATTTCTCCAGCCCTCCACCCTTAATTTCTGAGTTATTTTTTAGAATAAGCATATTTTTCTGTTAAATTGATTGTTATTATTAGGAAATGTCTTCTTTTTTATTATGACATTTTCTTTTTTCTTTTCTTTCTTTTTCTTTCTTTCTTTCTTTCTTTCTTCTTTCTTTCTTTTTCTTTCTTTCTTTCTTTCTTTCTTTCTTTCTTTCTTTCTTTCTTTCTTTCTTTCTTTTTTCTTTCTTCTTTCTTTCTTTCTTTCTTTCTTTCTTTCTTTCTTCTTTCTTCTTTCTTTCTTTCTTTCTTTCTTTCTTTCTTTTTCTTTCTTTCTTTCTTTCTTTCTTTCTTTCTTCTTTCTTTCTTTCTTTCTTTCTTTCTTTCTTTCTTTCTTTCTTTCTTTCTTTCTTTCTTTCTTTCTTCTTTTTTTTTTTTTGTGGTTTTTGGGTCACACCCAGCAGTGCTCAGGGGTTAGGGGTTATTCCTGGCTCCAGGCTCAAAAATTGCTCCTGGCAGGCTCGGGGGACCACATGGGACCCCGGGATTCGAACTGATGAACCGTTTGCATGAAAGGCAAACGCCTTACCTCCATGCTTTCTCTCCGGCCCCTTATTATGACATTTTCTAATAGTAGTTCTTGTCCAAAAGTTTGTTTTGATACTATTGTATAGCTATTATTTTAAAGCTATTGTAGTTTATTTAAAAAATAGTCAGTTCTTTTTAGTGAGACATTTTGTATTACAAAAATACTAACAGTATTTTACATTGTAGTGCTACACCAAGCCAGATTCTTAATATTCCTTCACTGGTATCTCAAAGTCTTCTTCCTCCTCTTCTTTGCTTCCACAACACATAGCAGTTGTTTCAGGAATATCTTAGAGTTTGCTTTTATTGGAAATTGTCTATTATCTTGCATAACTTGTTTTTGGTTTACATATTTTTCTACAACTTTAATTTCAACATTCCTAATTTCTTATTTTTAAAATGTCTGTATTTAGCAGTATAAAATTTGTTGTTTTTATTTTTGAATAACTTAATTTTAGTCTCTTCATATTTAATGTAATAAATGATACATTTGTGTTAAATAAATCAACTTCTGATTCATTTTTCTTTTTGTCCTATATTTGTTTCTTTATATTCTTTTTATTTTTCCTTTTTGCTGGGGAGGCCATAACTGTCAGTACTCAGGGGTCACTCCTAGCTTGGTGCTCACAGTAAATTGCAATTCTGGAGGTTGAACCCATGCTTTTCTTTGACTAGACAAAGTTTTTTTTTGAGGAGGGGAGCACAGCCAGTGACGCTCAGGGGTTACTCCCTGCTATGCGCTCAGAAATCGTTCCTGGCTTGAAGGACCATATGGAATGCTGGGGGATCAAACCGCAGTCTGTGCTAGGCTAGCGCTGGCAAGGCAGATGCCTTACCACTCTTGCCATTGCTCTGCTCCACTGCTCTGCACCACCGCTTCGGCCCCTGAGCTAGGCAGAGTTTTAAATTTTTACTGTCACTTCATGTTCCTTTTTTCATTGTTAGTTACATATTCTTTTATCATTCAGTGAACTTTGATATTGTAACATGCTACAGTGACTTTTTAGAATACTCTTAATACTTTTACTACTTTCCAGGCAAATGTTGTCATGTATTTTAATAATATTTTTTAATCTTTTTGTTTGTTTGTTTGTTTGTTTTTGGGTCACACCCGGCAGTGCTCAGGGGTTACTCCTGGCTCTACACTCAGAAATTGCTTCTGGCAGGCTCGGGGACCATATGGGATGCCAGGAATCAAACTACTGCCCTGCATATAAGGCAACGTCATACCTCCATGCTATCTCTCCGGCCCCATATTTTTAATTCTTAAAAATTATTTAAACTTGGGCTCGGAAGAGATAGCACAGCGGTGTTTGCCTTGCAAGCAGTCGATCCAGGACCAAAGGTGGTTGGTTCGAATCCCGGTGTCCCATATGGTCCCCCGTGCCTGCCAGGAGCTATTTCTGAGCAGACAGCCAGGAGTAACCCCTGAGCACCACCAGGTGTGACCCAAAAACCAAAAAAAAAAAATTATTTAAACTTGTAGATTAGCAAAAAAGCTGTCTCCCCTCCCAATTTGTCTTTGGCAAGAGATATTTCACATTTTATGTAAAGGCCACAAAGTTCTTAACATTATATCTACTTGTAAATTTTCTCTGTAAAGGGATCTCCCTTTCTGTATAGAGGAAGATGCAATATTAATTCTTGGTTTTATTTATTTAATTTTTTAATAGTAGTCACACTTAGAAGTGTCAGGGTATATCTGGCTACGAAAGTTATTTGGGCAATGCTCCTGGTAATTCAAGGAACCATACTGTGGCTTTGCTGGGTACTGACAGTATTTAACAAGAAAAAAAAAATCTGGGGCCAGAGTGATGGCACAAAAGGTAAGGTGTCTGCCTTGCTTGTCTAGCCTAGGACGGACCACAGTTTGATCCCCTAGCATCCCATATGGCCCCCAAGCCAAGAGCTATTTCTGAGTACATAGCCAGGAGTAACCCCTGAGCGTCACCAGGTGTAGCCCCCCAAAACTCTAACCCCATCAATAAATGGGAAGAAGAAATGAACAGACATTTCCTCAAAGAAGAAATACAGTAGTCAAAAGACAAATGAAAAATGTTCCACATCAAAATCATCAGAGAGATGCAAATCAAAACAACAATAAGGTATCATCTCACACACTACAGGGAACGACACACATCACAAAGAATAAGAACAACAAGTGCTGATGTGGATGCAGGAGAAAGATATTCTCATTTGCTGCTGATGGGAATGTTGTCTATTCCAGCCTTTCTGAAAAACAATATGGATATTCCTCAAAGAAGTGGAAATTGAGCTTCCTTATTATCCAGCATAACCACTTCTAGGAATATATCATAAGAACAACAACAACAACAAAGCCCCACAATACAAAAATACTGGTTCACATCCATGGGCCATTGCAGAGGCTATTTACAATAGCCAAAATCAGGAAATAACCCCAGGTGCCTAACAACAGATGAGTGGCTAGAAGAAACTGTGGTACATCTATACAACAGAATACTTTTCAGCTGTTAAGAAGAAAAATGAAGTCATGAAATTTGTCTATACATAGATGGACATAGAGATTATTATGTTGAATGAAGAATGAGGTCAGAGAGAGAGGAAAATGACATGAGTCAAAGAGAGAGAAAAGATATAGAAAAATTTCAATCATCTATGGGATATAAGGAAAATAAAAGAGTGTGGTGATAATATCCAGAGACAATAGAGATGAGGATTGGGAGGATCAGTCCGTGGTAGAAAGTTTGCCACAAAGCTTGGGAAAGTGCAGTTAGAGTAGAAAAGGGTCTACTAATAAAGTGATTAGTTGGAACTAATCACTGGGGGACAAGAACTGGATGTTGAATGGGGATAAAGTGGCATGTAGGGTAGCCCCCTTCATTAACAGTAGTGCAATCTACAGTTTTATGAGAAAGAGAGAGCAAGAGAGAGAGAGGGAGAGAGGGGAGAGAGAGAGGGGGAAAGAGAGGAGAGAGAAGAGAGAGGGAGGAGAGAGAAGGGAAAGAAGAGAGAGAGAGAGAGGAGAGGAGGTAAAATGCCTGACACAGGAAGCAGGTGAGGAGGGGTAGAGACGAAGGACATCAAGGAGGGTGAGAAGAAAAGAGTTGACTTTGGTGTGGCACGGGAAATGCATACTGGTGATGGTTGTACATTGTTTAACTGTAACTCAATCATGAATAACTATATCTGTAAAAAAAAAAAACCCTATAGTATTAACAACCTTGTAACCATGGTGTTTGAATTAAAAAATAAGTCATGGGTATTGGTTAAGGGTCTTCTGTAGCTTTTAATGTGATTTGGCAAGTTCTTTTCTGAACAATGGAGATATACAAATTTGCTTCAATTGCATCAAGAAGGGGAGGTCAGGATTATTGTCAGCTGGAAGGCTTGTACTGCAGTTGGGAACTCAGCTTTTCACTGTAGGCAGCTCCTGGGGCTGCTGCAGACACCTTCAGTTTCTGCCTCGTGAGGTTTTTTTTTGCAGAGGTTTGAGTAACCTGGTGTCATAGCTAATGGTTCCTAAGAGCAAGCAGTTCCTGAGAAGAGAAGGCAGGAAGCAGCATGTCTCTTCTGACCTGGTCTTAGAGAGGCTAACACTTAGCCACTATAGAAAACAGAGAGTCCAGCAGCAGTAAAGACCTGGAACAGGGTCTTTGGACAAGTCTGTGGAAGTGGGCTGCTAGAACCTATATGGCCTTGGTTAGTCTGTAAGTCAGTCAATTTCTCTAAGCCCCTGTTCTATCTTATAAAAAACAATAGTACTTATGCCAGGGGGACCCTGGAGAATTAAAAATTTGTACAAATGCTTTGAGTCATTCTAAGGTTCAGCATCCTTGTATACACATTCCTCAGGACTCTGCATAGGAAACAATGGGTCTCATCCCTGACTCTACTCTTCATTCCCATCATTCCCTATTATCCTGTTCTCTGTGCACAGTTGGGAGAATTATTTCACAACTGGTAGGATGAGGTGAGAGTCTCCTGCTTCAAACCTTCATTTTCCCCAAACATTATTGTGTCCTGCTTCAGTCCTCCAAATTCCCCTGGGGAACTGGGCTTTGGAGAATCCAAATTCTAGAAAGAATATTGCTGGTCTTGCTCTCCCCTATCTCATCACACCTTATCTATAGCCAGGGGGGCCACTTGGCTATAGTCCATTTCTTGATAAGAGTCATTGCTTGGTAAGTCTTATTTCAACAAAAGAAAACAAAAAAAGCTTTCATAAAGAGTGATTCCTGTCCTGACTGGCTTCCTGGAGGAAATGACATCAAACACAAATGAGAGTTCTCTGTCCTGGTATTTTATTCAAAGGGATGACTTCAGAAAGCACCGAAAGCTAAAAGATTAGAAAATAAAAACAAACCAACACCAACACATAATAATTTATTTTTTTACAATCCTAGAGCCCAAGATAAGTATTGGCAGGACAAAGGGCAGAACCCAAAGGGAAATTAGTTCTTCCTCTCTTCTAAATTTCTGGCAGTTCCCTGGTTACCTTGTGTTGCTTGTCATGACACAGATTCATATCTGCCTATTTTGTAACATGAAATTCCACACAAACCTGGGTCTTCACATGGTTATTTCACTGTTCCTTTTTTTTGAAGGAGGGGTAGAGAAGAGATTGTCTTCCAAAAGGCCCAAGGCTCCTCTCTGCACTTATCAGTCCAAACTGGTGATTCACCCAGTGGTGTTTGAGGGCTATGTTGTGCTGAAGAATGAACAAGGAGGGTTGAAAGCACCTTAACCTCTATACTGCCTCTCTGACCTAACACTTTTTATACAGTCTACTCCAGTCTGACCCTATCATAACTGTAATCATTTGTAATGACTTTATTTCCATGGAAAGTCTTACTCAAAAGTTCTAGAGGTTCCAGAGGTTAAGACTTCAACAAATGTGTGTGTGTGTGTGTGTGTGTGTGTGTGTGTGTGTGTGTGTAGCAGGGTAAACACAATTTATTTATAATAATGTAAGGAGCAAAGAAGCCCCTGATTAGGCAAGTGCCTCTTGAACTGAACACTCTTTATAAACTTCTATAGGTGTAAGACATTTATGCATCACTCCCCTTCCCCTTACCCCAGTAAGAATGGAATTATTTATGGATGACTTGGGAAGAATTGGTGGGATGGAATCCTAATGTGAAGATAGACGAGGGCCTCTGGGATCTGGGTAACCAGAGCTGGCTACAAACAGTGCTAAGGCTAAAAGGAAAGACACTACCTACCATAAATGGGAATGAAGGAGTCAAAAATTGAGCATGCTTAATCACTCTTTCACTCTTTCATATGGAAACTCTTGGGAAATTGTACTGAAGGGAATAGCAATAACTTGATTTAAGGGCAGGTTGCCCTACTTTGGTACATAACGGTGAGATGAAATTATAGAACACTTTGTGACACCTGGCTTTGTCCTAGGATCTGTTCGAAAACCAAGATCTCTAATTACAAAAGATTGACGTCAACAATTGTGACTAAACAGAACTTTTCCTGGGACCATAAAGAAAGACCTTGGGGTTGGACAACTAGCATGTCTGGAGCCTGTTGTCGGTCTTATGATAGTAGGCTTCATGGGAAGAGACATTCTGTATTTCTTAGGCCAAGGAAATTTTCTTTTTAATTTCCCCAATGTTTACTGGGCCAATGCAAAAAAAAAAAACAAAACAAAAACAAAAACAAAGAAACAAAAAAAACTCTTGCCACATCTCCCCCCTTTTATCTTTTTCTTTTTTAATTTTATTTATATCTTATAGATAGGGGCTCCTGCCTTTTTTATTTCTTTTTTTTTCTTTTTTTTTATTAATTATTTTTTTATTATTTTAATTATGACAACAAAGATGCAAAGAGAGAGGACAGGGTAAAGTTACAGTGGAAGCCCAATCACCCATAAACAGGATTCTCAGTAGTTCCATCGATGATATCCCAGCCTTGAACTTTCAGCCAAAGAACATTAAGAAAAACAAAACTGAACCCATGTACAATACAATTACTTTGTCCCTTAAATCCCCAGTTGTAGTACATATTGTTTCTTAGCAGCACACCATATAATCTAAAGATATTAGACTTATGTAACTCTTTAAACATTGAGGGCAAAGTACATTTATCTAGTTCCATGCACATGCTTTCCTGCCTTTTTTATAGAACATGAATTATTTTTTCTGCCTCACATTTCTTTATCTTCCTACAAATTGAGAAAAGAAAAGAATAAAGTGGATGGGCCTCAGGAGCCAAGTGGTCTCAGGTACATTGAGTGGAAAAAAACTGGTCAGATCTAAATGCCCAAGCCAAAGTCAATGACTGTAGGATCAAGAGACCCAAATTATAATAAGCTAAACACAAAATGGACCTGTTATACTGGTAGACCAAAGGACTATGGGTGGAGGTATGGGTGCATGCTGGGAAATATGGTTGAGGGAAGTCAACATTGGTGGTGGGAATGACACTAATTTACTGTCACTGTATAGCTGAAATACAACTGTATTAACCCCTGGACCCTTAAAGTATTTGCATTCATACAGCAAACCCCAATTCAAATCCCAGTACCACATATGGTACATACCATCTCCACTCCCAGTTCCATCAGGATTGAACCTTGAACATAGAACTAAGAATACAGCTGGGTATAGATTCCCAAACCAATATATAAATAAATAAAAAGGGTTTTTGTTTGTTTTTAAATCCATTTCAATATCATTTGGGAGATGACGGATGTCTCACAGCTACAAACAACTTTGTTAGTGGTGTCTGCTGCCTGTGACTTGCATGATGGCACTTGGGAGCCTGGGAGATGGCTGTTTTGGGTGAACCTTCATATCTGGCCTCATTATGTTCCCAATGGCAGGCTTCAAAGAGGTATGTAGAGTGACATTGGAAAGCCCCAGGATCCAGTGCCCTTTACTGGGACATTTTCAAGTTCTTGGAAAATAATTATTTCAAGAGTGAAAACTTATACTCTTTGGCTAGCCTGACCTCTTTTCCCCCATCTTTCAGTTCCTAATTACCACCATTCTACTACCTGCTTCTGTAATTTCAACATTTTGTTTCTAGATTTCATGTGTAAGTGAAATATAATGCATTTCTCTCTGTCTGACTTAACACCTTTCAAGTTTATCCATGCTATCGTAAATGGCAGAATTTCCTCCTTTCCTCCCATCTTATTATTTCTGATATTTCCTTCCTCTTACCTATCCTTTTTAAAAATCCTTCTTGATTGATATTTATCCTTTGTTATTTCTGTCCAACTTTTTACTAGTAGGATTTGTACCAAATGTACTGGAAATTCCTAGAATTTACTCCCAGGAGTATAAAGCACAACAAAAGAAATATACTAAGATTAATTCATTAGGCTGTAGAAAAAGCACAAAATATTAAACAAAGCTGAGTTGATGTGGTTTTCCTAATTGTTTTTTTCTGGAAAAACTCTATCTTTAAAAACTGTCATAAAATTAGCAGGCAATTAAAAGTGGAAATATGTTTATTCAAGGCCAAAGGTTGTAATTCTGGACACACAGCTTTAGGAAGATACCCTAAAATGTGTTCCAAGGAGGGATAAAGTCAGGTTTTTGCTGTTATAGATTTTTTTTAATAAGAAGAAATGTGGCAGTTTATAAGAATTGACTAATATTAACAGGTTTATGCTATCTAGGCTATACATAATTGGTTAGACTTAGCATCCAGAAAGGATGTAAAGGGAACAGATTGATTCTTTCTGAACCAATTGTTTGCTTGATAGTTTCTTGAAACAATCACATTAGGCTCACTTCAGAGCTCTTTGGTTCAGTTCAAATAATAATTAATGCAATTTCTCTGTAATGGCTTTTCAGCTCTATCAAAAACTGTCTTTATTCACATTGACTTTTTATGTTTAATTTCCCTCATCTATATAATGGGCAAGCTAAGTTTCTCTTCAGAGGTGTTATGAGGCTTAAATGAAGAAAATACATAAAAGTAAATGTTCTGGAGTCAAAGCGATAAGGCAGCAGTAGGCCGTTTGCCTTACATGCAGCTGACCCAGGATGGAAGGTGGTTTGAATCCCAGCATCCATGGTCCCCCAAGCCAGGAGCGTCATAGGGTGTGGCCCAAAAACCAAAAACCAAAAACCAAAAACCAAAAAAAAAAAAAAGTAAACGTTCTGATCTTACACTTTTGAGTCTGGCATTAAGTCAGATGCTAAAACTTGGGACAGAAATTCATCCCACTTTGCTCCCCGTTTAGAGGCAGTGCCAGCCTTGTGCAGTATTTTCATTCAGCTGCTTTTCTTCCAAGTCACCTTTCTTCTCTCACACTCTGCCCCTTTGTTTCTGTGATATCTTTCAGTGGTTTCCACCTGGTTGTCCAGGCTGTGAGCTGGGGGTCAATTCTCATTAAAGGTTCAATCTGCTTAACACTCCACAGGGTACTGAGTGAGATTATGTAACGATGCAATTTGAGTTAATTTTCCATTGCTTTTAGTAGACTGGTGTTATTTACACTTGAGTAAATAACTTTAATGTTTTATTCCAATAAGTAAATCAAATGGGTTTCAAATCAATTGGTTTCAGAACCAATAATTCTCTATTTCCACCAGGAGCAAGTAGAAGGAATATTTATGAACAGTTTGAGGACATTGGGCAACAGTCTTGCACTTAAATCTGGCCTGTCTTTGGAGAGAGGAAACTTGATCTCAGAGACCATGTGTAACCTGAAACGCAGAATCAGTTGGGCTGAGTACTTGGGGAATTTCTGGGCCAAAAGTAGAGCTTGCAGAACCTTAAACTGAATTTGGTCCTAGGACACACATTATTTAGTTTGCTTTGCTTCTTCCTTTTATTTGTAATGTAAACATTTTAGTTAAGCAAGGTCAGCCTATATGGGGCAAAGGAGGCCCCACCCTTCCTATTGTCTGGCCATCTCCTTCCGGGCTGGGTCATTAGTCACTTGCTAATTTTAGAGAGGAGAAATTGATTTGAAGAACTCACCGAAAGGTCAAGTCCTGTGCATGTGCTCAACCAGAATCTACTTTTGCCTTTCAGATCCTTGATCAATTTTTATACCTGTCCAGGTATGTCTTTCTTAAAAAATTTCCATGACTAGTGGATTCCTGCTCTATGATATGAAAATATTAGAGGAGTAGCTAAATATGTAAGTGGGAGATACCAGGACCTATAGGGAAGATAGCCAAGAAAAACTTCTTAAAATGCCATTTCTGGACCCCAATTCCCAGTGCCAGCACCGAATCTTCTCTCAACTGGTGTCCTTCCTTAACAGTCCTCTTTTCCCATATCCCAAACTACTACTATAGCTAATTTACCATGATAACATAATGCTCATATTTTAGATTGTTTCTAGGAAAGGAAATGGGATGCCCCAAGGCCCTCTGGATAATACTCCATGGTATATATTCCGTATATAGTGCTCAATACCATACCACATAGATTTCTAGAATGCTTTATACACAATTCAGTTCAGAAAGCCTTTCCCCAGTAAAGTTTACCCTCACCAACCAGGATTAGTCCAGAAAATGGATTACCTTTGCTGGCTTTAATTTCTTTTCCCTTCTCACTCCCTTTTCATTATTTACTTATTTATTTTTATTTATTTTATTTTATTTTTATTTTATTTTTACAAAGGTCCCCATTTCACCTAGGTCAGCTTTTCTTTTTTTTCATTATTAATGCCTTTATTTATACAATTTGATTACAAACATGATTGTAGTTGGGTTTCAGTCATATAAAGAACTTCCCCCTTCACCAGTGCGACATTCCCATCACGATGCCTGCGTCAGCTTTTCAATGGTAGCCCACTGATTGGTCCTTAGAGTTTGTTGATATATAAGCCTAACTGTATATGTTCGCCATACCAATGGCTGTTAAATGCTCATCTGTAATAGATATAATATCAATATAATATAATGTCATAGTGTAGTCTCCCCATACAGTGCGCATTACCATATCACTTCACTTTTTTTTGAAACTGATTGTTTTTAAGAATCCTCTATTCACAATTTAATCAATGAAACCTTTCTCCTGTCAAGTTCACCCTCACCAACCACGATTAGCCTAAGAAAAAAAGAAAAAAAGAAAAACCTTTACATCAACTTGCCAGCTTTACTTTTTTTTTAATTTCTTCTTTTCTATTTTATTCCCGTTAAGTGTTCTGTCCCATATCACCTGGTTCAGCTTTTCAAATGTAATCAATCCATGGATCAATCCTCTGTGGCTGCCAATGTATGCATATGAGAGCATGTGTTCACCATACCAATGTCTAATGTCGGTCTGTAATAGATATAATGTCTATGTTGCATAGTGTTCTCCCCTGATCATAGATAGGCCACCTTCCCCCCTTTGCTCACCTCCTTACAAAGCCTCTTCTAGCCCTTCATGTTATTTCTTCACATTTAACCCTTTTCACCTCAGTCCTTAATTCCTCACGAAGCAGAACATTCTCCCCAGCCCCGCCAGATGCCAATCAGCTCCCAAGTGAAAAGATAGATACTCAACATGAAAAAGAATCCGACATTCAGCTGCTATTGATTTGCTCTCAGTGGTACCTCTTCTTTCACTTCGCTTCACCATGAACCTTTGGTTGCTACCAGATTCGGGGGCTGAGAAGTCCCCTGTTTGAGGATACTTCCTGATATGTGACTGCTAGGAGCTCTCTTCCATAGACTCCACAAAACCAAGTCACAGGCTGAAGCTTCACTCCAGATCTTACTCTTTCCCTGCCTATTTCAAAAGACTTAAAGAGGACATACAAATCTCCTTTGAATATCTCTTTAGATACATTTCTTTAATAGGCATAACCGTTATTCAATATCTTCTTATGTAGCAGTAATTTCCCCCATCCTCGGGATATGTTTAGTTTGGAATTAGTAGGTAAGTCTCTGTTTAGAGTTCATGTAAGCAAAAGGTTCTGGGGATTGTTGATCTTGATACCTTGGTCCCCACATGCACCAATAACATTTTGTGGCATTATTCTTTTTTGCATAGGCACATTAAAATGGGAAAAGTTTACATATACAAACAAGTTCTTATTTAATAGAGATAAGAACACAACATTTTATACTGCAGTGAGATCTTACATCCTGAACACTTGGCATAGTGGCTTGGCTTAGACTTCAGTTGATCGGACACGGATACCATCTACTGAAGCAAGCAGGGTCTCCTAAACCATTATCAGGAATAAAAATTCTACCAAGGAAGGCTCCACTACTGCCATAGTACTGACTTACTCCAAAGACGGTTCTTATGACACCCTTACAACCTAGAAATAGCAACTGTCTACTTTCAGGGCAGAATTCTCTGCAATGCTACCTAATGGTGAGACCAAACCAGAAGACGCTACACACCACCTGGACTTCAACATAGGACCTGTACAGAAACCAGGATCTATAACTACAGAAACCTGACAGCAACAACTGTGATGGTGAAGAGCTGTTGCTGGGACCACAGAGAATGACTAAGGGGTTGGACAACATCGTATGCCTGGAGCCTGGAGTTGGTCTTATGCCAAAATACTTCAGGGATAAGATCTCCCTGTTTTTAGGCCAAAGGTTGTTCCTTCCAATTTCTTCCATATTTTTCTGGGCCTATGTAAGCAACAATAACTGCCACAAACACACATCATTTTCTTCTTTTGGTGTACCTCCTACTTTAAAAAAAGAACATTCTAAACCTTCTGCTATTCTATTAACAACTTTATTGGTGATACAACAATTTTCATGAATATAACAGCTAATGAACTCTCCTCTTCTTTTTCCAATTCTTTTTTAAGATTTTCTAATTTCTTTCTATTTTTCAATAACTTCGCTTTCTATCATTCTGAAACAAATGTATTATGATCCAGTTATGTCAACTATGTGATACATTTTCTTTAGATAAATAAATTTATTAAAAATTAAAAAAAGAAAAATGAACAAAATGCTATTTCTGCAATGTGTTCAATAAAAAACTTTTTTTTTTTTTTAGTTTTTGAGTCACACCTGGCAGTGCTCAGGGGTTACTCCTGGCTCAGAAATCGCTCCTGGCAGGCTCAGGGGACCATATGGGATGCCGGGATTTGACCCACAGACCTTCTGCATGCAAGACAAACACCTTACCTCCATGCTATCTCTCTGGCCCCTAAAAAACTATTTTTAAGTCAAAATTTCAGTCCAATTTTATATATGGGATATGAAGTGTATACATTTAAATTTTTTAAATTGTTGGTGAGGTCACATGGTTACAATAGTATAACATTTATGGTTTGGATGAACAAAGTTATTGCATCTTTACCACCACTTAAGTGTCTAAGATACCCCCCTACGATCTTCATTTTACTTCTAGTCAACCTCTTCTTTCTTTCTTTCCCTTCTGCAACTGCTTGGTAATCTTAAATTTTGTAGTCCACGCCCAAGGGTTTGTCATTTTTGGATACTATCTTGATTTGCCTCTCTGTTTACACAGATGAGTGAGATCATATGGTATTTATTATGTAACTATGAAGGATCATTTCTCCTAATGCTCAAGGGACAATCAAACAAGAGACTATGGTCTAGAAAGAGCTTTATTAGCAACTTCCACCAGCAGGTGGAAAGATGGCAAACTATTTTCTCTAAACAACAATATTGTATAAATGGTCACAAGAATAGACTAAGATCAGGGAAGAATGGGTGGGCTGAAGAATAAACAATAAAATTCCAAGACATGCTTCAACTTAGCTACAAACCTAAATAAAATAGACTCAGGGCCAGAGCAATAGCACAGTGGTATAGTGTTTGCCTTGCATGTTGCGGACCCAGATGGACCCGGGTTAAATTCCCTGCAACCCATATGGTCCTCTGAGCCTGCCAGGAGCAATTTCTGAACACAGAGCCAGGAATAAATCCTGAGCTCTGCTGGATGTGGCCCAAAAACAAACAAACAAACAAACAAACAAAAAATAAAGATACTCTACAGGAAGAATAAACTGAAGATAATGATTTTCCCCTTATCTTTAGGCTTTGAGGCAAGAATAGCTGTACTTGTCTAATATAATTTTGGCCTAGTTTTACTTCTTCCCTGACTTATTTCACTTAATGTGATGCCTTCTAAATCTATCTAATTTACAGTAAACTGCATGGTTTCTTCATTTGGTATAGCTGTGTAAAATTCCATTGTGATTGAACATCACAACATTTTTATCCATTTATCTGTTGTTGGACATTTGATTTTTTTCCATATCCTGAATATTGTACTTAGTGCTGTGATAGATAGCTGTGCATATATATCCTCACTAGCACTGGCTGTTTCCAGTTTTCTTGATATAGGTCATTTTCACTGATATAATATATTTTGATTTGCATTTTCTGTTAACAAGTAGCAATGAATATTTTTTCATATGCCAATTGGCTGACCTATATCTTTTTTGGGGAAATGTCTGTTCATCTCTACTACCAAATTGTTAATGCAGTTGTTTTTCTGTTGTTGTTGAGCTTTGTGTTGAAGCTTATATATCTAAGTTACTAGTCCTTTATCTGATGTATAGTTTCAAAGTATTTTTTTTTTTTGGTTTTTTGGGCCACACCCCGTGGTGCTCAGGGGTTACTCCTGGCTGTCTGCTCAGAAATAGCTCCTGGCAGGCACGGGGGACCATATGGGACACCGGGATTCGAACCAACCACCTTTGGTCCTGGATCGGCTGCTTGCAGGGCAAACACCGCTGTGCTATCTCTCCGGGCCCAGTTTCAAAGTATTTTCTCCCCCCTTTTTTTATTGTACCCAGTTTCTTTAGCCATGCAAAAGAGTTAATCTAGTTATAGAACACTTATGTATTTGTGTGGTTTTCTCTGTCAATGAATAAAATCAAAGAATAACTAAACATACCTTTGATGTCCATATTCTGGAGAATTCTGACTATGTTTGGTTCAATGTATTTTATGGATTCTGGAATAATCTTGATATCTTTGATTTGAAATTCACTTTTGTGTATGATATAATATAGGGATTGAATCAGGCAAGCAGATAGGGAAGAGCCCCCAAGATAAGGACTTATTCTAGGGAAGTGATAAAACTAATAGCCCTATAACTGCTAAAAATTCACCTTGTGAACACAGGAACTGATTGATGCTTTATAAGATTTAACTGATGCCTTTGCTGACCCAGACCCCTTACTGAGAGTACAAAATTCAGCAGAGACAATGACTGTAACAAGGACATGAAGGATCACAAAAGCTCAAAGTTCTTACTTTATGACAATACCATGATCAACTCATGTAGTTGTAGAAATCTCCAGGCTAAGGCAACCTGAAGAATACCCATATAAAAGTAGTTCCTAAAAGCCTAAAAAAAAAAAAAAAAAAAAAAAAAAAAAGTAGTTCCTAAAAGCCATTCAAGGCTTTCTCTGCCTTTGGAGAGTCCATGTTGAATATGTTGCTCTCTCTCTCTCTCCTCTCTCTCTCTCTCTCTCTCTCTCTCTCTCTCTCTCTCTCTCTCTCTCTTCTCTCTCTCTCCTGTCTTTCTTCTCTTTGTCTCTCTCCTCCCTCTCTCTCTCTCTCTCTCTCTCTCTCTCTCTCTCTCTCTCTCTCTCCCCTCTCTCTCTCTCTCTCTCTCTCTCATCCTTTCCTCAAAATTTGTAAATAAAACCTTTCTTTACTTTACTGTTAGTGATGAACCTAAAAGGCCCGGACAAAGTCTAGGACTGACTGACTTTCTTTTCCTGCAAAGAAAAATTCCTTATTCCAGTCTGAGTTCATGGCTCCCAGAGGAGGTAGGAATTACCCCTGAAGTGCAGAACAAGTGGAAGCTGCTTGACAGATGCCTCATAGGATGTAAAGTGGCTCACTGCAGACTTTATCAGTACTAGACTTCCTCAATTATTCCCTGGGAGGCAAAGGTGGGAAGAAAAAAAACATTCCCTTCTCAAGGTTGCTGGCTCTCTTTTCCCCACTTCATATTAGTCACCCAGGGATTCCCATTGGCATAAGGGGTTTGGTATTTATTTTGCATATAACCATCCAGTTTTCTCAACACCATGTGTTGAAAAAATGACCCTTGCAACAGCAGATTCTTATCTCAGGGACAGGCTCAGGCTGAGACATAGGTCTCCATTTAATGGCCTGACCCTTAGAAGGCAAGCTGGGAACTGATGATTTAAAAGTTCAGTTTCCACCTATGGGGAAGGGAGAGATGGCTATTATTTGGAAAACTTTTTGTTCAACTTCCAACTCTGTGGCCATGCCTGGTTAATGTAACCCAAATATTCACACCTGATGCTAATAAGGGTCTTTGATACTGACAATGACAAGGAGTAATAATATATATATATTATTATAAGATGTTAAATTTAGTGTAATAAATTTTGGCTTTGCTTTTGGGCCACACCCAGTGACGCTTAGGGGTTACTTTTAGCTCTGCACTTGGAAATTCTTGCTGGCAGGCTTGAGAAACCATATGGGATGCTAGAGATAAAACCAAATTGGCCACAAGCTATCACTTTGGCCAGTAATACTATATTTTAACAGCCAACATCATGGTGAAATACTAAGGCCTTCATTTTTAGGAATCAGTACTTGAAGTCTACTGATAGTTTTCCAACTGCTCTTACAATCTAGATAGCTGTAAACAACACAAATTTATTCTATCACATTTGAGGTGATTGGAAGTCAGAAATCTAAGTGTCTCAGGATTAATTTGTTTAGTGGTCCTAAGGGAAAAATTATTTCTAGCCTCCTTCTGGCTTCTGATTGATTGCTAAAAATGCTAACTGTTCTTTGGCTTGTATCAACTTTACTCCAGCCTCTGACTCTGTCCAGCATTCTTTTCAGAAGAAGCATGAATATCTGAATATATCCTTTCTTTTATGAGGATAATAGCTATTGGGTTAGAGCCCACTCAAGTCGAGTATGACATCATTTTAATGGATCATATCTGCAAAGACCATATTTTTAAATAAGACCACATTCTGAATTCTGGTGAACATAAACTTGGGAGGCACTTTGTGAAACTAAACACAGAATAGAGAGGAACCCAGAAAAAAGCCAAGAAATTTTCATCCTTCAGACTCCCATGTTGGGAGGAAGAATATAATTTCAAACTACTTCCTACATCATTTGTAAGGTTTACTGCAAAATTAAAACATAGTAGCTTTGGTTTTAAACGATGAAGTACTTCAAGATGGCACAATCAGAGTATTGCCTAAGAAAGGAAAACTTCTGTGTGTGAGATCCCCTGTAAGTGTGGACTTTTGGAGGCTGGCCCTGATCTCGTCTCTGATCAAGACATTTCAGGAAGAGATGTTGGTGCTGTGTCCACTACTATACCTGTGGAAATGCACCTTGCCTACCTCCCTCACCTCCTTGTTCCATCTCCTCACTTCTCTACTAATTATTAATTTACTGACACACCCCATTCACATTTCTACGTTAGTCTACTTCTAGGAACTGAATGTCAAGCAGGTTGGACCCATAAGTTCTAATGAAATGACCATAAAAACAAAGATCATTGCCACGGCAACCTGGTCTGAATGCGGGGAAGGCTGAGTTTCTGTTCCTTTTCTTATATAAAGAAAAACTATCAAAATTATAAAGCAAACACATGTACCAAGGACTTCTGGGAAGATAAAGAAAATGTACTTTACCCATTTCTGCCATTAAATGCAACAGAAAAACCACTGACATTATATTAAAACAAGAAGACTCTGTAGACTTCCGGCCTCCCAGCTTCTTGAAGGATCTCTTTTCTTCCTGGGAGCCGGGAGTTTAGCAGCATGGGGTTCGGCAGGCCTCTGCCATGCCAGAGGCCTTCTTAACCAGGCCTGGGGGTGGGGGGTTGCAGGACTTGGGTAACCCCAGCACCCCTCTACCGCCTTGCCCCAGATCTCCAGGGCTTCCCCAGGCCACATGCCTGGGAAAGCCAGCGAGTTGGGTCCCTTGGCGGAGCTTGAAGGTACCCTAGGATTTCCCCCATTAGGCTCCTTAGGGAAGGTCTGGGTGGGGCTCTGAACTTCTGGCCTCCCAGCTTCTTGAAGGATCTCTTTCCTTACTAGGAGCCAAGAGTCTAGCAGCATGGAGTTCGGCAGGCCTCCGCCATGCCAGAGGCCTTCTTAACCAGGCCTAGGGGGAGTGCGGGACTTGGGTAACCCCAGAACCCCTCTACCGCCTTGCTCCAGATCTCCAGGGCTTCCCCAGGCCACATGCCTGGGCAAGCCAGCGAGTTGGGTCCCTTGGCGGAGCTTGAAGGTACCCTAGGCTTTCCCCCATTAGGCTCCTTAGGGAGGGTCTGGGTGGGGCTCTGAACTTCCAGGTCTCCCAGCTTCTTGACGCAGTCACTGGTAATCTGTTTCCAGTCTATACTTTCACCAGATACATTTATAGTACTCACTATCATTGAATTATGTTTTTATGTATGCATAATGTCCATTTTGTACTCTGCCCTTTCACACACCCTACAAAAGATCATTTTTCTCTTTAACTCTCTTAACCCCTATCATCATTACTCCTCATTTAACCTTTTTAACTTAAGTACTGTAGAGTCCTAAGTCACAGACCAAAGTGGTGCCCTGGAGTTAACACCCACCCAACTATTCCAAAAGGCACAGAAAGGACACATATGTCTTTTCAACATTTTATGTATTTTTTTTGTTTGTTTGTTTTTTTGTTTTGGTTTTTGGGCCACACCCGGTGACGCTCAGGAGTTACTTCTGGCTATGCGCTCAGAAATCGCTCCTGGCTTGGGGGACCATATGGGACGCCGGGGGATCGAACTGCGGTCCGTCCTAGGCTAGCACAGGCAAGGCAGGCACCTTACCTCTAGCGCCACCGCCCGGCCCCTTATGTGTGTTTTTTGATGGTTATAACTTTTGCTGAATATTCTCTTAGACAGTGATGATCCCCCCTTCTTTTTTATCTTCTCTTTGTGAACTGTTCAATATGGAATTTGGTGTGAAAGAATCCCTCAGTTTAATGCTTATGTTTGAACCAAGTCATGGGTATTGTTAGACGTGTTTTTACGCCCCCATATACTCTGATAATGCCACGTGGCTTTATTTCTTGTTTGCATAGGCACACTAAAACGGGAAAATACTATACATACAAATAAGTTCTTATCTAATAGAGATGGGAACACACAAATCTTGTAGTGCAGTGGGACCTTACACCCTGAACATTGACATAAAGACCTGGCACAGGCCTCAGAAGAATGGGCATTCTCCATTCACCCCTGATCTAGAGAAGACATCTATAAAACATCCAAGGTTGTCTATAACATCACCTGGAGGCAATCCTCTACCGCTGCTCTGACATCGACCTACTCAAAAGAGACTTCCCTTAACACTGAGAAGACTTGATAACAACAATGACCTGCTTACTGGACAGGGCTTTCTGTATTGCCCTTTAATTGTGAGGTAAAACTAGAGGATACTCCACACCAGCCTGACTTCAATGTAGGATGTGCAGATTCCAGGATCTTTAATACAGAAACCTGATGCCAACAATAGGACTGCGTAAAAAATAAAACTGTATTGGCACTACAGACAATGACTTGGATTAAATAAACTAGTTTGCCTGGAGCCTAGAGTTGGTCTTATGCCAGGAAACTTCAGGGGTAGGGGTCTCCTTGTTTTAGACCAAGGCTTTTCCTTTCCATGTCCCCCATATTTAGGTGGGCCTATGCAAACAATATTTGCCACTCTAACACCGTTTTTACTGTGCCCTTTTGACTAACCATTAAAAAAACCCTCTTAAACTTTTGATGTTAACTTAAACTAATATGTATGCGCATGAAAATATAAAAAAATACTATGCCTTTAATGTTTAAGGAGTCACATAAATCTCATGGCTTTAGGTTGCTTTGTGTACTGCTAAGAAATGTTATAATGTACTACAATCTGGGGACTTGTGGACAAAGTAATTGTACGTGGGTTCTGCCTTATTTTTCTTAATGTTCTTTGACTGTAAGTACAATATTTAGGTGTCAGCAAGGGGATTTCTTCTGAGAACTCTGTTTATGGGCAATTGTCCTTTCACTGTAACTTTACCTTGTCCTCTTTGCATCATTTTTCTCATAATTAAAAATAAAAAATTAAAAAAAAAGATGACTGTAAAGCAAAAAAGAGAAGGAGGACTAGTGAGTTTAGACTTAAAGCACAATTGGTGACTTTCTCTTTAAACCTTGAACATTGCTTGCTTGTCTCAATATTTTTATGCTTTCCTATTTCCACTGTAAAAAAGCCCATGTTCGTTCTTAAACATGTACTTCTTCTACCTTTCTCTCCCCTCACATCTTCATAAATGTTTCATAAAAGCTTTCTTGCTTCATCAAAGCATAATAAAATAAATAAAGCAAAATCTGGAAACTTAAAAAATACTTCTAGTGGGACCAGAGTGATAACATACCAGTAGGGCATTTGCCTTGCATGCGGCTGACCTAGGACAAACCTGGTTCAATCCCCAGTATCCCATATGGTCCCTAAGCCAGGAGTGATTTCTGAGCACATAGCCAGGAGTAACTCTTGAGCATCACTGGGTGAGGCCCTCAACCCCCCAATACTTTTAGTGTTGATGCTAATTCATGGGAAGAGAAAGGAAGAAAGTAAAAAAAAATGAAAGGAAGGAAGGAAGAAAAAAAGGAATAAAGAAAAGAAAGAAATTAAGAACCTTAAATTAAGGTTCTTAAGAAAGGCGTTTCATGGAGAGATAGCACAACGATGTTTGCCTTGCAAGCAGCCGATCCAGGACCTAAGGTGGTTGGTTTGAATCCCGGTGTCCCATATGATCCCCCGTGCCTGCCAGGAGCTATTTCTGAGCAGACAGCCAGGAGTAACCCTGAGCACCACCAGGTGTGGCCCAAAAACCAAAAACCAAAAGAAAAAAAAAGGTGTTTATATTTAGAAAGAAATGATAGGATAATAGCATGTGAGACATAAGATTTTTAGACTGCCTTGCTACTAGAGCAAAATGTTTCCACAAAATTACTTGGCACAACTTCCTTTAAGGAAAACTGTGGAGGACCCTTCAAGGTGCTCCACTCTCTTTGCCTAAGTGGTATAGAAGTCTAGTGAAGAGTCAAGCAGAACAATCTGAGGGTAGTACATTATTTTCATCAGAATCTTAGCAGGCCAGAAGAAAGTTTGTAGTATTTTTTGTTGTTGTTGTTGTGGTTTTTGGGTCACACCCGGCAGTGCTCAGGGGTTATTCCTGGCTCCATGCTCAGAAATTGCTCCTGTCAGGCACGGGGGACCATACGGTACACTGGGATTTGAACTGATGACCTTCTGCATGAAAGGCAAAAAATGCCTTATCTCCATGCTATCTCTCCAGCCCCTGTAATATTTTTTTAATGCACTGAAAGTGAAAAATTATTAACCCCAAATACTATATTCAGCAAAAAGTCTTTAAAACTGCAAAAAATCAAGTCTTAAATATTTGTTTTTCTGTTTTGTTTTTGTTTTTGTTTTAGTACCTGGTGTGCTCAGTGTTTATTCCTGGCTCTGTGTTCAGGGATCACTCCTGGTAGGACTCAGGAGACCAAACATTGTTCTGGGATGAAATCTAAGTTGGCTGTGAATGAGGTAGTATTCTACCCACTGTACTATCACTTCAGCTCCCAAGACATTTTTCAGATGAATAAACTCTTTCTTGCCAGCTCTAGTTTAAAAGAATTTTAAAAAGGAAGTTTTTGAAACAACAGAAAACATAAAAGAGGAACTACAGGCACACAGGAAAAGAAACAACCTAGTAAAAACTCAGAATATTTTCTTTTACTTCTTGATTTTCCTAACTTATAATTGATGACAGAAGTCAGAATTATCTATCTGGTATGGTCCTAAATGTATATAGAGAAAATATTAAGATAGTTATATTAGGGGCTGGAATAACAGTACATCAGGTAGGATACTTGCCTTCCATGCAACTGACTTTGGGTTTGATCCTCAGCATACCATATGGTGCTTCTGAGTCCCCTGGGAGTGATTCCTAAGTGCAGATTTAGGAGTAACCCATGAGCATCTCTAAATGTGACCCCAAAACAAAACAAAAAGGTAAATTATACTATTAGGAAAGAGGTACAAGAAAAGAAAGGAAAGAACATTTTCTCTCAAAAGGAATTTATGAATCTATAATATACTACCTAGAAATTTATTGTATTAAATGTCTTGAAGTCAAAAGTCCAAACAAAATTAAGATTTCAGAAGGACTATACTCCCATGAAGCTGCAGGGAAGAAGTGTTACTCTAAGACTCATAGTTTCTGCTAGTTCCTTGGCATATGGCAGCACATTTTCAGTTCATTTGGAGATCAACATATGCAATGACCAACACCAACTTTCCTGCAACAATAATATTCTAAACAAGGTCACATACTGAAGAACTGATGCTTAGAAAAACTGTAACACTTGAGATTACATGCTTCAACCAATAGTCTTTGAGAAGCCTTAATTATAATATATAATATGTATACACACACATATATATATACACATATATATGCTTTATATATAAGTTTTAGATAGAGCAGACTTCAAACTAGAAATTAGAAATAAAACAGTAATAGGAAAATCACTAAATACTTGTAAACTGAAAACAGACTTCTAAATAAATTACATGTGAAAGGACAACTAAAAGAAATAAAAAAAAATACATTAGGGACTGGAGAGATAGAACAGCGGTAGACGCAGAAGGACAGTGGTTCGAATCCCGGCATCCCATATGGTCCCCCGAGCCTGCCAGGAGGATTTCTGAGCTTTGAGCCAGGAGTAACCCCTGAGCGCTGCTGGGTGTGACACCCCCCCAAAAAAAACAAAACAAAAACAAAAACAAACAAAAAATACATTTGATTGAATGAAAATACAACTCAAAACTTATGGGACACAAAGCAGCGCTGTGAAGGAAATTTATAGCACTAAAAACAAACAAGAAAGAAAATAAAATGCCTCAAGTAAGCAATCAAAATAGCACCTATTAATTAACCTAAGTAAAGAAGAGTAACATAAACCTGAAGCATTTAGAAGGATCTAATATATCATAGCAGAAACCAGTGAAATTGAAATAGAAAAAAATAGACAAAAAAATCAATGAAACAAAGATGTTTTTTCAAAAACATTAATAAATTTTAAAGCATCTGACAAGACTTATAAGAGAGATAAGACAAAAAGATAAGACAAATAATATAAGAAATACTATTGAAACCCAGCACATATTTAAATAATGTTAAAAATTATACAAGCAACTCTTCCTACATACATTTGACAAGTTAGATGAAGTGAGCGTATTTCTCAAAATACACTGCCACGGGCCGGAGAGATAGCATGGAGGTAAGGCGTTTGCCTTTCATGCAGAAGGTCATCGGTTCGAATCCCGGCATCCCATATGGTCCCCTGTGCCTGCCAGGAGCAATTTCTGAGCACGGAGCCAGGAAAAACCCCTGAGCACTGCCGGGTGTGACCCAAAAACCACACACAAAAAAAAATACACTGCCACAACTCAGATTTATAAGTCATCTATTTGAAGAGCCTTGAAAATGTCTTGTTTAAAAAATAATAAGAATTTGGGGCTGGAGAGATAGCATGGAGGTAAGGCGTTTGCCTTTCATGCAAGAGGTCATCGGTTCGAATCTGCCAGGAGCAATTTCTGAGCATGGAGCCAGGAGTAACCCCTGAGCACTGCCGGGAGTGACCCAAAAACCACAAAAAAAAAAAAAATAATAATAAGAATTAGGGCCCGGAGAGATAGCACAGCGGCGTTTGCCTTGCAAGTAGCCGATCCAGGACCAAAGGTGGTTGGTTCAAATCCCAGTGTCCCGTATGGTCCCCCATGCCTGCCAGGAGCTATTTCTGAGCAGACAGCCGGGAGTCACCCCTGAGCACCACCAGGTGTGGCCCAAAAACCAATAATAATAATAATAATAATTAATAAAATTTTCATCTAAAGGTATAATTTAAATAATTGTACAAAAATTTTAAATCTTTAAAATGCTAATATTTAACACCAACTCAACCCAATTTATGTAGAGCATGAAAAAAAGGGGGACATTCTTATGGAAATTAGAAAAAGACATACAAACACAAAATTAAAACACATTAAAATAATAGGGTCTATCAGTAAAATGTAAAAGAAATCAGACACCTAAGGTTAAATCCTAGGAACACAAAAACATAATACAAAAATACCTTCTGCACACCTATATTCATTGCAGCACTTTTTACAATAGTCAGAATCTGGAAACAACCTAGTTGCCCTTTAACAGGTGAATGGCTAAAAAAAACTGTGGTACATATACACAATGGAATATTATGTAGCCGCCAGGAGAGATGAAGTCCTGAAATTTTCCTATTCATGAATGGACATGAAAACTATTATGCTGAGTGAAATAAGTCAGAGGGAGAGAGATAGATACAGAATAGTCTCATTCATCTATGGCATTTAAGAAAAATAAAGATATTATTGTAATAATACCCAGAGATAATAAAGACGAGGGCCTGAAGGACTGGCTCACATTATGAAATTCACCACAGAGTGGTGAGTGCAATTAAAGAAATAACTACTAACAACTATCATGACAATGTTAATAAGTGAGAGAAGTAGAATACCTGTCTTAAATACAGACAGGGGGTGATGGAGGGGGGAGATGCGGGCATTGATGGTGGGAATGTTGCACTGGTGAAGGGGTGGTGTTCTTTTTATGACAGAAACCCAACTACAAACATGTTTGTAATCATGGTGCTTAAATAAAGATATTATTTAAAAGAAAAATATTCCAATCCCTTTGGCAAAATAAAATTATAGAACAATGAGTGTTTATTCTCAGGATGTAAGATTGTTTCAATATTTTAAAATAAATTCAAATATCTAGCCCCCAACAAAGAATGTTTTATATGTAGACCTGGACAGGACAAGCTCAGAATAGCCTGAGCTATCTAACCTTACTATGTCCTTTCTGCCCACCTGGGGGTGGTCTCTGTATTCAATAAAAACAGTTTATATATATTTTATATATATATATATATATATATATATATATATATATATAGCATATATATATAAGCTACCTGCCAGAACTGTTTTATTGAATACAGAGACCACACACACACACACACACACACACACACACACACACATATATATATATATATATATATGGTAGAAGATTGCCAAACTACCGTGTTTCAGCCTCAGCCTAGTCTGGATTATTTCATATGCCACCCAGCTTTAGATTTGTTCACTTTGGGTTGGAGATACTGTGCGTGGGTGATTTTACAAACATGAGCTTAGAGAATTCATAGCCAGAGTCTGAAGCCCAAGAACAAAAGGGACCTCAGTTAAACACCTCTGCAAGCATTGTTACAGAAGCAGGAAACAGAATTATACTAGACATAGCCCCTCATCTCCATTACACCCCCCCCCCCATTGGTTGGTGTGATAATGGTGCCCAGGAGTTCTTTAAACTTTAGATTCCAGTAAGGTCTACATTGCTTTACATTCCCACATTCCACATTTCTGGGGATTCCTACTATGGGGAGATAATACAGGGTTGTAAGAACACATGGAGGTTCAATCCCTAGCCCCACATGGCCTCTGAGTATCACCAGGTATAGCCACCAACACTGTGGCCCTGATCTTTTCCTACACTGCAGGGCCTTAGCAGCACCACATCCTCAGGCCCCAGATTAAGAAAGAAGGATAAACTGACCACAGACTCTGAGGAAACAAGGCCCTACGGGAGAAAATAGCTGCTGACCTCTAATCCCCAGAACTGGAAAGAATACATTTTTGTATTGAGACTGTGGTGTTTTGTGCAGACTCACGGAATGAAATTAGGGAATACCTGAATGTCAGGGTTCCTTGGTAGGTGTGGGAGATATAAACGGAAGGCATAAAATTGCTTGCATGACTTTTGGGGACTCATTGCTAAGGAAGTTTTTGCATAGAACAGAATCTGGTTTGAGCCTAATTTACATACCGTCTGATTGTGGGGCTTCAGGGGAAGGAAATAGTAACAGTCACCCACTCTCAACTGGCAGAACCTGGAGATACCAAAATTAGCACTATTTGTTGGGCCTGGTGATTAGCTGTGGTCTGCTGAGAACAGAATGCCTCCCTCTCCACCCTTAACTCAGCAAAAGTGACTCCATCTTAGGAATGTTTCTCTTCCTTCCTCCTTCCTTCCTTCCTTCTTTTCTTCCTTCCTTCTTCCTTCCTTCCTTCCTTCTTCCTTCCTTCCTGTTTCTTTTTCTTTCTTCCTTCCTTCCTTTCTTCTTTTCCTTCCTTCCTTCCTTCCTTCCTTCCTTCCTTCCTTCCTTCCTTCCTTCCTTCCTTCCTTCCTTCCTTCCTTCCTTCCTTCCTTCCTTCCTTCCTTCCTTCCTTCCTTTCTTTCTTTCTTTCTTTCTTTCTTTCTTTCTTTCTCTCTCCCTACCTTCCTTCGTTCCTTCGTTCCTTCGTTCCTTCATTCCTTCGTTCCTTCGTTCCTTTCTTTCTTTCTTTCTTTCTTTCTTTCTTTCTTTCTTTCTTTCTTTCTTTCTTTCTTTCTTTCTTTCTTTCTTTCTTTCTTTCTTTCTTTCTTTCTTTCTTTCTTTCTTTCTTTCTTTCTTTCTTCTTTCTTTCTTCCTTCCTTCCTTCCTTCCTTCCTTCCTTCCTTCCTTCCTTCCTTCCTTCCTTCCTTCCTTCTTTCTTTCTTTCTTTCTTTCTTTCTTTCTTTCTTTCTTTCTTTCTTTCTTTCTTTCTTTCTTTCTTTCTTTCTTTCTTTCTTTCTTTCTTTCTTTCTTTCTTTCTTTCTTTCTTTCTTTCTTTCTTCTTTCTCTTTCTTTCTATCATCTATCTATCTATCTATCATCTATCTATCTATCTATCTATCTATCTATCTATCTATCTATCTATCTATCTATCTATCTATCTATCATCTTTCTTTCTCTCTCTCTCTTTCTTCTTTCTTAATATCTTTATTTTGGCACCATGTTTACAAACATGTTTGTAGTTGGGTTTTAGTCATAAAAATTATACCTCTTTCACCATTGCAATCTTTTCACTACCAATGCCCCCCATCTTCCTCCCTCCCCACCTCCTGCCTGTCTTTGAGACAGGCATTTATTTCTATCACTCAATACCATTGTCATGATAGTTGTTAGTGTAGTTCTTTTTGTTTGTTTGTTTCTGGGTCATACCCAGCAGTGCTCAGGGATTACTCCTGGCTCTACACTCAGAAATCGCTCCTGGCAGGCTCAGGGGACCATATGGGTGTACCCCAATTTGTACTAGAATCCACAGGACTGCTTGTCACCACTAAAAAGAAATCCTTGTCCCCATTAGCAACGACTTTTAACCCTACTCTCCTGATAAGCGCTCATTTCATTTCCTTCCCTCTACATTTGTCTGTGCCTTTCATTTTTGCAGCTCTTTTCCAAATCCATGTTTTTGTTCTACCAAAGTAATACTTCGGGGATGTGTATGTGTGAAGGCTTACCAGGTGGGACATTCTACTTTGAAAGACAATTGATATTGAGCTCTCTTCTATCAAGTATAAATAGAAGCAGAAGGCCACATACACTCAGGAGGTATTGGAAGCTAGAGTTGTGGCTGTAGCTATTATGAAGAATACCCAACTTCTGACTTGGTTTGCTTAAGTCACACATGATATGTTAGCAACATTTTGATAGCCATGGAGAATGTTTGCCAACCTCAGAAATCTTTGTTTCTAATTCCCAGTGAGTTAATGAAGACAGTTGCCAGCTTTTAGTGTAAACTACAATGACCTTAAACGTTCATGAGTGTCTGGAAACTTGACTCTCATTGACACAAACCACTTGGGTTTCATTTTTCCTCACAGCAACTATTTATTAGGATGGGGTGTCCCACAGTCAGGCCCTACGTTCTGAATGGGGGAATGCCATTTTGTAAAGGACCATATGTTGTAGACATCTTGGGCTTCTCTTTTCCAAGCCTAAATCTTCATTAACACTGCACCGAGATACCTATCTCAGTAGCCTATCTGGGAAAGACAGGAGGGAGCTATAGGAAGGTACTGTAGACAACAGCCAATCATCTTAAAAATCATCAGAAGCAAGAACCTCCTTTTCCTCTTCCTATATAAACTGGCTTGTGACTTTGGCCTCCTCCAGGAGGCGGCCCTGGCAGGCTAGCTTGGGACTTGTGATAGATGGAATAAAGTCTTGCTTTGCTTTATTTCAACTGTGCAGTCTAGTGTTTCGGCTTTGGACCCTAACTATTATTACATCAACCTTACAAGATGGAAAGAGATTTTTGTTTGTTTTGTTTTTGTTTTTGGGCCACACCCGGCGGTGCTCAGGGGTTACTCCTGGCTATCTGCTCAGAAATAGCTCCTGGCAGGCACGGGGACCATATGGGACACCAGAGTTTGAACCAACCACCTTAGGTCCTGGATCGGCTGCATGCAAGGCAAACACCGCTGTGCTATCTCTCTGGCCCCGATGGAAAGAGTTTTAAAGAGAGCTTTGGAAGATGCAATTTAGTCTAAAAAAATAGGCATATTCATTTTGCAAAAACATTTTTCTAAAATAATTTATAGTAACAAATCAAATGCTCTTTTAATGTTGAAACTATAATGCATTTTTACATATTTATTGTTTTATTAATTTTATTATTCTATTAGATTTTTGGTTTTGGGGACACATCTCACATCTGATGGTATTCAAGGCTTACTCCTGGCTCTGTCCTCTGTGCTCAGGGATCACTCCTAGTAGAATTCGTGGGGCCACATGTGGTGCTGAGGATTGAATCTGGGTCTGTTTTGTCTAAGATAAATGCCTACTCACTGAACTACCTCTCCTGCCCAAGTGTTTGCTTTGTTTTGTTTTGTGTTTTTTTTTGTTTGTTTTTGGTGATGCTCAGGGGTTACTCCTAGCTATGCACTCAGAAATTGCTCTTGGCTTGGGGGACCATATGGGACACTGGGGATAAACCCAAGTCTGTCCTGGGTCAGCTGCATACAAGGCAAATGCCCTACCACTACACCATCGCTCTGGCCCCAAGTATTTGTTGTTTTAAAATAGAGCTTCAAATAATTTTTTGCAGTTTTTTTTCTTTTGTAAGTGATTAATTTTTTAGCCTGACTGTTTTTTGGGGGGACAAGGAGAATACAAACAGGTTTTGTTCAGAGGTACTGAGAAAGAGGAGGAAGAGGATAAAAAAAAAGAGTAATGTGCTCAAGAGAGAGCATGGGACTTCTCCAAAGGTCAAGAGAGCCCCTGTACGTGTCCCAGAGTTAAAGTAGGAAAGTAAAAAAGTACATGTCATAAGAGGGAAGATGCAGAAGACATGTGCAGTGGGCCTAGGGAACACATGTACCTATCCTGACTTTTAAAAAATTCAATTAGTCCCTTTTTGTTTATACACTCCCATATTATGTCCTCATTATCATCTCAAACTTAGAGCAATATTTACATTTTATATTTCTCAATATTTATCATAAATCTATCATATACATATATACATATCATATACATATCATGTACACATACATATATATACATATGTATATTATATACATATATAATACTATGTATCATAGACATATAAAATAATAGCTTTGTACATGTGTCACTGTTGTCTGAGCACTGGGTGAAGTAGTATCCTGTCATTTTGACTTAGCTCTCCAACCTACAAGCAAGCATGGGCCAAATAATAATGAGTCTTCTATTCCTCTGCCTCTCCTAGTAATGAAATGCCTCTCCATTTTATGAGTTGAGTCTGAGTACAGCAAGGCTATCTAACCTTTTGCCCACATTATCTAAAAATTGAGCCTCTTGAACTGAGATTGGAGGGGACTAGAAATGCTGATAGCTTATTCTTCCCTGAAAGATACTGCATGCCTTGAAAGGGATTTGAGTGAAGAGAAATCTCCACTTTCCTGTCCATTTTCATCTCTGTGACAGGAATTTCTATAAATTAACTAGGGCAGGAAAGAGCAAATAATGATTGACAGGCCACAAACTTATTCTTCTTAACTTATTTGGTAGGTCTGTTGAATACACATATCTTCACTTGATGTATGCCCCCAGGACAACTTTCAAAGAACTTGTATAATTGTTTTATTATAGTTTTTATCTGTTAAGCTGCTATGCCTGGAAGTAGATCTGCAGAGCTCTCAATGTTGTGAATCTTAAAATAGGATTCTCTTTCATCTTCCGTTTTCAATCATTTGACATAAGAAGAAAAACTGTCAGCCCCCAGTTATGTAGCAAAGAGAACAGTATTTCAGTATTTGTAGATAACTGTGGATATTCTTTGATGCACCTAAATCAAATTCTTTTTTTTTGAGAGGGGGTCAACCCCGGTGGCGCTCAGGGGTTACTCCTGGCTCTACGTTCAGAAATTGCTCCTGGCAGGCGTAGTGAACCATATGGGATGCTGGGATTCAAACCTCTGTCCTTCTACAATGCCCTACCTTCATGCTATCTTTCCGGCCCTGATGCACCCAAATTCTATATGTGGTAGTTTGTTATGGGGTTGATGATATGAAATCTAAAACCACAGCAATGAAATTTTTGTTCTCTGCTGTAGTAAATCCACTGGGTCTCTTTGTCATGCATACTTGGCATATTCTTGGTCATTTGGAAAATACCATTATTAAGTATATGGATCTTGACAGTTTAGTATGCAATATTTAAAATGATCACAGCTATTATGTCCCATCAAAAATATTTCAATAAAGAAAAGCTATCAAATTCATGATGATGGAAACTAATTTTCCAAATTCTTATTTTAGTTGAAAGGAAAAACATCATCATAAATAGAAATACTGTCAGTTTTTTCTTATAGTGATAGTCCATCTCCATCATTTTGAGACAATATTTTTCAAGCCTAAAAATCATAATTGTCCTTTCACATTAATGTTTCACGAAAAGATTAGCTAGTTCAGCTAATTCACTATTTAGCAACACAGATATCATAAGAACTTTTCCTTAAAGCTACCATTTTAAGAAAAATAACATTATTTGACAAATAATATTTCAATATTATTGTAAAGATATTTCTGAGCTTGTGTACCCCTTAAAAGAATTTCATCTAAAGAGATAGTATAAAATTTAAGGCATATCCTTGCACGCAGCTAATCCAGGTTCAGTCTCCAACACCATATATGTTTCCCCTGAACACCATCAGGAGTGAAACTGAGCACAGAGCCAAGAGTAAGTACTTAACAATGTTGGGCATACCCTCCCAGCCAAAAGAATTCCAAGAGGGGCTGGATCGAGCAGTGGTGCAGTGGTAGGGCGCCATTTTGCCTTACACACAGCTGACCTAGGGCAGACTGCGGCTTGATCCTCTGTCGTCTCATATGGTTCCCCAAGTCATGAGCAATTTCTGAGCACATTGGCAGGAGTAATCCCTGAGCATCACCAGTGTGGCCCTAAAACAAAACAAAGTGAAAATAACAACAACAAAAAAGAATTCCAAGAACCACTAGGAGAATAAGTATCGCATTTTAAAAACAAATTCTTCCTGAGTGTTATAAGTAAATATAATAAATTACCTGTATAAAATCAACTTTTCTCCAAAACTTGTTTAGCTGTCACTGCTCTAATAATAATTAATAATCAATTCAATTATAAAATGCAAGTTTGATTGGTACAGTCAATAATTTCTAAAGTTTATTCTGATCCTAAAAAGTCAGATTTTAGTATGTTTTCACACAACTGTAATGACTACACATGACTTCAAGCCAGTCTTGATTTTTAGTGTTTTGCTGAAAGTGTAAGAGTTTACTTACCTTACTGACTATAATAGCTCTACAGATGGAAAGTTCAAATAGAGAAATAGGCCAGGTTGCCTAAACAAGAAACTTTCAGAATCCATTTGTTTTCTGAGACATTAAGGATGAGAGCAAATGCATGTAAGTTATTTTTATACTTTTTGTTTGCATTTTATTTTTTACTACAGAGAATATTCATTTCAATCATTTCTTTCTTTGGGTGTACCCCAATTTGTACTAGTAGAAAATTCACATTTAAACTATAAAGTCCTTGTTGCATTATGAAAAAGAATACCTTTGATCTTATGACAAGAGCTTAAAATATGTAAGTATATTGTTCATACCCATGTATAATAAGAATGATAATGACAAGATTATAAGGAGCTAAAATTTTTAGGTATAATAGAATGTTATGCAAGCCATACCTATCTTGAACAGTAACATTTTTAAGGAGGCATAATTCTGAAGTATAAAATATAATTACTGTCATTAAATATTTATCAAAATTGAGAATATTTTTTAGCAGCAAAAAGTGATGAATATAATTCAAGTATAAAAGGAGTCCAAATACATGGTTAATATCTATTAGTTAATAAACTAATAATTTTATTAGTTTCTCAGATTATTCTTATTCTTTCATTACTGGGAAAAAATGATGAGAAAGCCTCCAGTTCCTAGGTTTTTATGTTTTTGTTCAAGAAAGAATTTTAGGATGGCCAGTGTAGATAATAAAAGAGATTTATTTAAAAAGATAGTACACACACTCAACATATGAGTGCAGGTACAACTGAGTTTGGGGCAAGGGTTATTAAGGGGTGCACTACTAATAAAAGTGGGTATCTAGTTAATCTGTAGCCACAGAACAATTTACTAAAGTATTTGGACTAAAGTGTTTTGATTACACCGAGGTCTGAAGGATTAGCAGGGCCAGTTTGTTATTGTTGTTGTTGTTTGTTTTTAATGTTTATCCTCTCTTCTCTCTCCTCTAATTTCTCCTCTGGGTCCATGGCATATGCTGACAAGCACCTGATAAAATTGATGGTTCATGCTCTTAGAAAAATAATGGATGTGCTGACAACAGGGGATGAGTCTTCTTAACTTTATAAAAATAGCTGTCAGTGTAGATTATGATAATAAAAACTGTTCTTTTTTTTTTTTTTTTTTGGTTTTGTTTTTGGGTCACACCTGGTGACGCTCAGGGATTAATTCTGGCTAAGCACTCAGAAATCACTCCTGGCTTGGGGGACCATTTGGGACACTGGGGTATCGAATCGCAGTCCATCCTAGGTTAGCGTGTGCAAGGCAGAAGCCCTACCACTGCATCAGCACTCCAGCCCCTCATAAAAACTATTCTTAAACTGTATTTATGACTATAATTATCACTGAACAGTGAGATACTGTTTAAGGCTTTTTAAATCAATACATTTTACAAAGAATAATGTGACGAATAGTTTTGAGGAATAGACTTAAAGATAGCTTTATTTGTAGCTAAGAAAAAAACTCAAAGGGTTGGCATTCTTGCTTTACATGTTTGTCCCCAAATCTCTCACATCACATGGCCATCTGGTGACCCCCATGTATGACAGGATGGTACACACAAAAATATCCATTGAAAAACTCTAGTGCTCTATATATTGAGGTGATAATATAATAATAATAATATCTGAAAATTAAGTTCAAACGCATTTCCTTCACTCCTTCTCTTTACCTAAGTGAGCCATTGAACTGTAAAGCAAGCAGAATGAACAGGCTGATTGCTTTGTCAACTATAACCCACAGACCACATTAGACTTGATATTTTACCCACAGCAGTCAGGTTCCTAGAAACAGTAGCCATGATATGCTTTTAGAGTGTGCACCCCTATTATATGTTACTAAGTGGATCTTTAGAACCATCATCTTCTTTCACAAGTGTGGTGAGATTCTGTATTGCTTTCTTATTGTGACCTTTACAGTGTGGTGGTGTTTTTATGTGTTGCCGTGTGGTTTACTCACTGAAGAAATGTCACGGCCATTCTACTTTCTTAGCAGCTATGCTTTTCTTGGGTCTCAATGATTTGCGGTGAATATGGTGCTTATGAGTCATAAAAAAATCTTGCTGCCAGTCTATTTGCTTTCATTTCTTGGGACTCCGTAGATGTGCGAAGCCCAGTTTGGGTGTCTGGAAGACCTCTCCTCTTGTCCTGGTGCTTCTCTTTCTCTCTGGGAAGCCTGACTTAGGGTGAAATGACTCTTCCCTTTCTGACTTCCTTCACTTAACATGAAAGCCTCTAGTTCTATCCAAGTTGCAGCAAATTGCATGTTTTCATCATTCTTTGTAGAGTAGAATTACATAGTTTCATTTCCTTGTGCATATATGCTCCTACATCGTTATTCACTCTTCTTTAGTTAGTCACCCAGGTTGTCTCCACAGTCTGTTATGCTCTAAGTGCTGAAATGAACATAGATAAACACAGATATTTGAATGAATATTTTTGCATTTTTTGGTAGATACCATGCAGTGGGATCACCAGATCATATGATAGCTCTACTTGTTTTTTTGATAAATCTCCATAATGTTTTTCATAAGGGCTGGATTTGACAACATTCCCACCACCTCTGAGTGAGTTACCCCCAACCTTTCACCCCTGCTCCCCACCAGCACAGATTCTTCATATATTTTCTGAGAGGTGTCATTCTCAATGATATGATATCTCATTGTTTTAATTTGGACGCTTCTGATAGTAATCATAGCCAGAAATAAATCATAGGTTCGGAGTGATCATAGGTTCATAGGATCATGGTAGTTCCTGGTAGTGCACTGCCACGAACAACCATTCCTCACCCTAACAGTTAGTCAGGTGTAGTTCCTGATCACTGCTGGGTGTGGTCTGCCTTCAACCCTCAAATATTCCTTTTAAAAATTTTTATTGGGGGCTGGAGCAATATAGTACAGCGGTAGGATGTTTTCCTTACATGTGTCTGACCTGGGATGGACCTGGATTCGATTCCCAACATCCATTTTGGTTCCCCGAGCCTGCCAGGAGCAATTTCTGAGAGCAGAGCCAGGAGTAACCCCTGAATGCTACTGAGTGTGGACCCCCAAAAATCTCCAAAATTTTATTGAATCACTGTGAGATACAAATTAAAAAAGTTGTTGATATTGAGTCATACAATGTTCTAATAGTCATCCCTTCACCCATGTTCATTTCCTGCCATCTATACTTCAATTTTCCCAGTTTCCTCCAGACTTCTCTTTTCCCTTTCACTCTTTCTTCCTCTCCTCTGACTTCCTCTTCCTTTCTTTCTCTCTCTATTCCCATTTTTTTTGTTTTGTTTTGTTTGGTTTGGTTTGGTTTTTGGGCCACACCCGGCATTGCTCAGGGGTTACTCCTGGCTGTCTGCTCAGAAATAGCTCCTGGCAGGCACAGGGAACCATATGGGACACCGGGATTCGAACCAATCTCTATCCCCATTTTTTCTTTTAAGCACTGTTGTTAACAATACTGTTACTGAAAGTATATCATATGTAATTATTTACCTCCTGATAAATAATCATATGATAGATCTACTTGTTTTTTTGAGAAATCTCCATAATGTTTTTCATAAGGGCTGGTTCAGAGTAATCATTTTCAACTATTATTGTTATAGTGATATCCCTTCTCTGTCCTAACTTTACCCCCAATTTTCATTGTCTTTAGGTATTATTCTCAGATTGTATTTTTTATATCCCACAAAATATTGTGATTTTTCTATGTCTATCCCTCTCCCTGTGATTCATTTCACTCAGCATGATACTCTCCATATAAGCTAATTTCATGATTTTATTTTTCCTCACACCTGCATAGTATTCCTTTCTGTAGATATACCATACTTTCTTTTTTTTAATTATTTTTTCAATTAATTACTTTATTTAAGCACTGTAGTTTACATAGTTATTCATAATAGAGCCGTTTCTGACATTTAGCATCACATGTCTTTTTTTTTTTTTTTTTGTGGTTTTTTTGGGTCAGGGGTTATTCCTGGCTCCAGGCTCAGAAATTGCTCCTGGCAGGCACGGGGGACCATATGGGGCGCCGGGATTCGAACCGATGACCTCCTGCATGAAAGGCAAATGCCTTACCTCCATGCTATCTCTCCAGCCCCCATACCATACTTTCTTTATCCACTCATCTGTTCTTGGGCACTTGGGTTTTTTCTAGATTCTGCCTATTGTTAAAGGTGCCATGATGAAATAGGAATACAGAAGCCTTTTCTGCATTGTTCTTGAGCTAGTAGGGTATATTCCCAGGAGAGGTATTGCTGGATCAGATAAAAGCTCAATTTCCACTTTTTGGAGAAAAGTTTAGATTGGCCAAAGATTCCTTTAGTTAAAGATAGTAGACAAAAGGACATGTATATAATAACTTCATGAGAATTTTGCTTGAAAGTACTGAAGTTTAAAATAAATAGTTCTAATATTTTTTAGTAATTAGAGAATCTAGTTATTTCCTTGATCCAAAGAAAGCACCAACTGTGAAGCTGATCTCTAACACCAGGGTTCTAGAACTTGGAAGGTGGAAACTTGCATCTGGAGGTGGGGAGAGGTATCTTCTGTGTGGAGCCTGGGAGAAGGAGACTCAGTTTAGCTTGCCCAAAGGAAACATTACTCACTGACATATTCTCTATCTCCAGCAGCTGGGGAACTGGGAAAGAAAGATGGATTGAGCCCTTTCTCCTTCCAACTGAGCTCTAAAATATGTTTGATCATTGCCCATTTTTAGGAGCTGAAGCCCCCTTGTGTGCCTTCTTGCTAACAATTTTTGCTCAGAATCTCTAGAAACCATGCAGTCTCTGGAAGACACTGTGCTCTAAGATTCTAATTTTTTAGAATGAGTTTTTATTTCTTCTCTATGGGACTTATTTAAAAACATAAAGATATATTTAAAGACCTATACCATAGGCTCAACCCATAACATGTCTGACCAAAGTAGATTGTACCTGAGAGCTGAAGGAGGGGAAGTGACTAATGAGATCAGAAAGATAGTCTAGGTCAGTGGTTTTCAATTTTTTTAAATCTACAGACCAGTGAAAATATTTTGTCAACCACTAAGGTAGAAATACACATCATTTTTAAAAAAGTATATATATGTTTAAATTTTTTAAATCTAATTATAAAATGAAGCTCATGTTTTAAATGGCATCAACTTTCTTAGGACCTGGCAGAAAATTTCTGAGGACCTCTATTAGTCAAATATAGCTGGTTGAAAGCTATGGCTCTAGATAAGCATAAAGCACAGCAAAATACACAAATCAAGAAAAAAAATACTATGAACTCAATTAAAGGCACATATTTCCTTAGCACTAAATTCCTAGAGAGTTTTGTTGATCATTGAATCATGGCAATATAGAGCTGTCCTGAGAAGATACTTTGAGAACATATTATCTAAATATGATATTTTATTGGCATTTTACAAAAACATTTGATATACAATTTCATGCACTCTGTCTCTGACATTATTTTTATATTATTTTATTTATAACAAAATAAAAATTTCCCTCTCCTTCTCTTTCCTTCCTCCCTTCCTTACCATTCATTTTTTTTTCTTTCCTGTCTGATACCTTTCATTCAGGAGAAACCCAAATTACCTACAGTACTTACCAGCTGAACTTCTGCCAATTGAGGTGTTATTTCCTATGTGTTATCTGAAACTCTTCAACTCTGCTCATCCCCTTCCAAGAAGCCAGCTTTAGAATCCACGCCAAACACACAAAAGTATTTCCTTTGAAAAAAGAGACAAGTTGTAGTAAATTTCAAGATGTTAAAGTCTGACAATTCTTCTAAATAACAGAACCGATTTTATTTTATTTATTTTTTTGTTTAGTGAATCTATCTGGACCTGGGTTTTTGTTTTTCAAAAGACTTTTGATTACCATTTTAATTTCCTAATACTGATTGGACAGATCAGATATGCTACATCATCCTGATTCAACTGTGGAAGATTACAAGAGTCCAAGAATTTATCCATTTTCCCCAGGTTCTTACATTATGTTGCATAGAGTTTCTCAAAGTATTCTCTGATTACCATTTGAATCTCTATTATTTGTAGTGATCTCCTTTTCATTTTTAATCTCTTTCTTTGTGAGTGTTGCTAGTGGTTTATCAATCTTGTTTATTTTCTCAAATAACCAACTTTCGCTTTTATTGATCTTTTGGATTGTTTTTTGGGTTTCTACTTCATTAATTTCTGTTCTAAGCTTTGTTATTTCCTTCTGCCTACTTATTTTTGGTTTATTTTATTGATCACTTTCTAATTTTATAATCTGTGTCATTAAGCTATTCTTTCCTGATGTGTGCTTGCGAAGCTATAAATTTTCCTTTTAGTACCACTTTTATTGTGTCCCACAAATTCTGATAATTTGTGTCTTCATTGGAATTTGTTTCTAAGAATCTTTTGATTTTCTCTTTAATTTCATCTCTGACCCACTGGTTGTTCAGCAGTGAGCTGTTTAACTTCTAGGTTTAAAGTTTTTCTTCTGTGTCCCTTTGTAGTTCATGTCTAATTCCAATGCCTTGTGATCTGAGAAGGTAGTTTGCACAATTTCTATCCTCTTGATTTTATGGAGGTATGTTTTATGGGCCAGCATGTGGTCTATCCTGAGAATGACTCTGGTGCATTGGAGAAGAATGTGTATCCAGTTTTCTGGAGGAGTGCCCTATATTTATCTATGAGGCCAATTTCTTCTATGTCTCTTTTCAGAGCTAGTATATTCTCATTGGTTTTAAGTTTGGTTGATCTATAAAGAGGTAACAGGGCAGTATTGTGGTTTCCCACTACTATTGTGTTGCTATTGATGTCTTCTTTCAGATTTGTCAAAAACTTTATTAAATATTTTGCTGGTCCCTCTTTGGGTGTGTATATGTTTAGGAGTGTAATTTCTTCTTGTTGTACATACCCCTTGATTATTAGGAAATGTCCATTTTTGTCCCTTATAACTTTTGAGTATAAAGTTTATGTCATCTGATATTAATTTGGCCACTCCAGCTTTTTTAAAAGGTGTTGTTTGCTTGATTGATTGTCCTCCAACCTTTGATTTTGAGTCTATGTTTGTTCTGACTATTCAGGTGTGTTTCTTGTAGGCAGCAGAATGTTGGATTTAGCTTTTTGATCCATTTTCCCACTCTGACTCTTAACTGGTGCATTTAATCCATTGACAGACATTGAGAGAGATAATTGTATTGGGGTTTAGTGTCATCTTGGTGTAGACGTTTGGTGTATCTTTTAATCTATCTTATCTTAAAGTAGACATTTTAGTTTTTATATTAAAGCTGGTTTTGAGTGTGTAAACTTTCTGAGCTGTTGTTTATCTGTGAAGTTATGTATACTTCCTTCAAACCTGAAAGTGAGTCTGGCTAGGTGCAGTATTTTAGGCAAAGCATTGATTTTGTTGAGTTTTGCCACTATATCCCACCACTGCCTTAGGGCCTTGAGGGTTTCTTGTGACAGGTCTGCTGTAAATCTTAAGGATGCTCCTTTGAATGCAATTTCCCTTTTTGATCTTGCTACTTTCAGTATTCTATTCCTATCTATGGGATTTGTCATTGTGACTAGGTTGTGTATTGAGGTGCTTTTTTTCTGACTCTTTTAGCTGGCACTCTTTGGGCATGCAGGATTTGGTTGCATGCAGTCTTTAGCTCTGGGAGTTTCTCTGTAATGATTTCCTTGACTGTTGATTCTTCCTGGGGATTTCTTCATGGGTCTCTGGGACTCCAATTATTCCTGTGTTGTTTCTGTTGAATTGATCAAAGACTTCTATTTTTGCCTGTTCATATTCTTTGAGAATATTTTCATTGTCTGATCATTTGCTTAAAGGCTTTTTTCCAGGCTCTTTTGCTGTATGGAGTTATTCTCCATCTCATCTTCCAGCTCACTGATTATGTTCCCAGCTGCTGTTACTCTGTTGGAGAGGCTTTCTATTGAAGTTTTTATTTAATCTACTGAGTTTTTTAGTCCTGTTATTTGAGTTTTCTATTTCTATCTTTGTGGTCCGTTCATCTTGATCTATGATTTCTTTGAGTTCTATGAATATCCTCCATATTTCTTCTCTAAACTCCTTATCTGAGATGCTAACTAGCTAGTTGATACATTTCGGGTCATCAGAGCTGCCATCATCATTCTCTATGCATGGTTGTCCTGCATTGTTTCCCCATTGACATGCTTGTAGTGTGGTATTTACTACATGTTGTAGGGGTTTCATGGGCTAGAAGATGCACGTGGCTGCGGAGCAAAGTGGAGTGATCACACTCCTCTGGCTCCACCCTTCATGGATAGAGACAGACAACCTTGTGATAAACCCTGAAGAGATTATGTTCACGAAGGCCTTTTTTAACTGCCTCATGCAGGAAAATAGAAAACCAAGCATGGAGCAAAGCAGCAACCCTTTATACTGTCTCTTTTTGTGCCCAAGCACAGAGGAGAAATCAACCTCCAATTTTCGTGGGCAGTGACAGCCTACTCTGTGATGAGACTTGAAGAGATTATATTCACTAGGGCCTTTCTTGGCTGCCTCATGAAGGAAAGCAGGAAACCAGGCAGGGAGCAAAGCAGCAGCCCTTTATACTTTACCTTTTGTGCCCAAGCACACAGGAGGAATCAGCCTCCATCCTTCATGGGTGGAGACAGCCTACTCTGAGATGAACCCAGAAGCGATTATGTTCACTGGGGCCTTCTTTGGCTGCCTCACTCAGGAAAGCAGGAAACCCCTTTCTTACCATTCTTCCCCTCCCTTTTCTTTCCACTTTTAGCTATGATAATTGCTGGGAGAGGGTTGTTACAAACTTGTGTTATGGTATTTGTGTGCACTTTGGGATGCAGTGTTCTGCAGGGTAGCTCTGTCACAGGTATCATACTTAGGCTGAATGTGATTGATCTTGCAGCAGTGCATGTAGTTTACCACTGAGCACATATCCAGGCCCTATGAAAATATTTCCATTTTATCCATAAAATATTTGCATGCATAGCATAGCGGCGTTTGCCTTGCAAGCAGCCGATCCAGGACCAAAGGTGGTTGGTTCAAATCCCGGTGTCCCATATGGTCCCCCGTGCCTGCCAGGAGCTATTTCTGAGCAGACAGCCAGGAGTAACCCCTGAGCACCGCCGGGTGTGGCCCAAAAACCAAAAAAAAAAAAAATTTTTTTTTGCATGCAGAATTAAATCTGTAAAGGAACACTGTATATAAGTTTTCTTTTTTTCTTTTTTTCCCTTCTTCTTCATAAGTTTTCTTTCTGATTTCCACATATCCCACAAATTCTTCCCACTGAGATCCATCAGGTAGTCTATTCCACAGGTGTATGTACTTCCACATATGTATGTATACCACAGTAGAAATAAGAGTGCCTACAACTCTTTCTAGTTATTTTATAAAAGCCTAAATATTGGTGGAGAGGCCAAATTATCATTGTCCAGGAATCATTATGCCCTGCCAAATTCTCCAAATTTTCTTGTTCTTAGTAGCAGTCATATGACTTTCTCTGGGCAAGAATGGCCTGTGAGTAAAAACAAACATGAATATTTCTATATTTTTGGGTATGTCTTTAAAAATAAAAAAATATACTGAACTGGAGAGATAAGTAAGAAGTCTTTGTCTTGCATGCAGCTGACCCAGGTTCTATTCTTAGTTCCATATATGACTCCCCAAATACTACCAGGTGTGATCCCTGAGAATAGAGCCAGAAATAAGCTGGCAGTGGTTGTTATGACAACAATAGTTGGAAATGATCACTCTGAACAAGAACTGAATGCTCAAAGGATATGCACACTGCCCATTCATGAAAAGTGCAAATTACAGTCTCTAAAGTGAAAAAAATGGAGAGAGGAAGAGAGAGAGGTATGAGGAGGGAGAGAGAGGAGAGGAAAGAGAAGTAAAATGGAAAGGAGGGAGGGATAAAAACTGGGGATATTGATGGCAGGAAATGTGCATTGGTGAAGGGTGGTGTACATTGTAAGACTGAAACTCAATTGTGAACAGTTTTGTAGCCAAGGTGTTTAAATAAATAGGGAAAATTAAGATCTTGAAAAGTGAGGACATAACTCTACCAGTGCACATGCTTTGCAGATAGGAGGCCCAGGACAAATCCCTGGTACCACAAGAGTCTATTTGCTAATTTTATGTCTCCTATCTTTGTGGACACTGTTGAATTAGAATTCTTATTTTCAGAGAAGGGGAATGTACTTTCATCAGGCACAAAAATAATACTTTTTTTGGAGCCAGAGAGACAGCATGGAGGCAAGGCATTTGCCTTTCATGCAGAAGGTCATCGGTTCGAATCCCGGCGCCCCATATGGTCCCCCGTGCCTGCCAGGAGCAATTTCTGAGCACGGAGCCAGGAGTAACCCCTGAGCACTGCCAGGTGTGACCCAAAAACCACACAATAAAATAATAATAATAATAATAATACTTTTTTGAACTCAGAATTAAACCTGATCACTTTGAATTCCTCATGTCTGTAAGTTAACAGAAAAATATGTTAACTATATGTACTGAAAAAGCTAACTAACCCTGGTTATAAGATTGTTGTTATATGACTAGGATAGAGTTTGAAATTTGAAAGACCCATTGGAGCATCCTATGGTGCTTCTATTCTGAGTGAATATTAAAGAATAATTGGATGTAGTAACTTTGGCCTGGTGAAGTTATGATAACTCGGGCTTATTCCCTCCAAAGATCTAGACTCTAGATCATTTCAGCAGGCAAGAACTGCAGAGTGGATGAAATACTATTAAGAATGAAGAAATTGGGGCCAAAGAGATAGCATGGAGGTAAGGTGTTTGCCTCGCATGCAGAAGGACCGTGATTCAAATCCTGGCATTCCATGTGGTCCCCTGAGCCTGCCAGAAGCGATTTCTGAGCTTAGAGCCAGGAGTAACCCCTGAGCAAAGCTGGGTGTGACCCAAAAACCAAAAAAAAAAAAAAAAAAAAGAATGAAGAAATATAAAATGGATTCTGGGGGAGTAAGTTAAAGAACATTGATTATGGTCTTGGGAACAGCTAAAGAAACTGGGACTACGGTTTGTTCCACTGATCTTCCCATTTTATTTAGATATTACTGCCTAGCCCTTGAGAGTTATCTATCAATAGAGCCTATCTCAGTGGTATTAGGGCAGATTGTTATAGACATTTATGATGCCTTACATATATATTCTTGATTCATTAGATGTGTTTATATCTAGGATGAAAAAATTCTACTTAGTGTTTCTCTCAATTGTCTTTCAATGATCTGTGGCTAAATGATATGAAAGTATAAAAATCTTAATTTTTTTTGTACAATTGCTAATGAGGATGTTGAGAATAAAAAATTAATATTCAATATCTTAGTGCAGGTCAAACATTACGTAGAAAGATCAATTGAACATTTACATTAAATTTTGTTTGTTTTTCGTAGTGCTCAAGGATTACTCCTGGTTCTGTGCTCAGAAATCACTACTGGGGCTGGAGCCATAGCATAGCAATAGGGTGTTTGCCTTGCACATGACTGACCCAGGACAGACCTAGGTTCGATCTCGAACATCCCATATGGTCCCCCAAGCCAGGAGAGATTTCTGAGCACCTAGCCAGGAGTAATCTCTGAGTGTCACAGGGTATGACTCAAAAACAAAAAAAAAATCACTTCTGGCAGTCATGGGGGACCATATGAGATGTTCGGGATCAAACTCAGGTTAGCTATGTGCAAGGCAAATGCCCTAACAGCTGTGTTATAGCTCCTGCCCCACATTAAATTTTATTTTATTAAAAATGGAACAGGCAGTGGTCCAATCACCACTACCCCTCTCCCACCCCATTTATTGTACTACATGGATTTGTCTTTCCACTGCATAATTGCTGTACCCTGGTTTTTCTCACTAGTACCAGTACACTGAAGAAAAATGTTTATTGGGTCACACTGAGCAAAGCTCAGGGCTTACTCTGCCCTCTGCCCTCAGGAATCACTCCTTACAGGATTCTGGGACCGTACTTGGTGTCCTTGATGCAAGTGCCCTACGACCTGTACTATCCCTCTGGCCCCTGTACATATGCATTCGGGAAAAAAAAAGATTTCACATAATGGTCACATTTCATTTATTAAAAGGAATTGCCATAACATTTGCAACAGTTTTGCAGTTTTGAAATGTAGATTAAGATAAACTCAACAATATCTTAGAACACTATATTATCACAAATAATTGAGACTATACTATAGTTTATCCCATACTGCAAAGCTTGATGATACCATTGTCTTTCTATTGTAAAAATGCTCTTGTATTGTCTTAAACCTCAAAGTGAAATTGCAGGCAAAAAATATGAACTTCGATAAATTATAAAAGTGACTTAAAAGTTTTATATTTAATTTACTGGTGTTCTATGCTAGGATTACCTAGTTTATAATGAGATTAATCAGCGAGAGTGTGCTAATTCTTCTACTGCTATTCCCTTTCCTTCTTTTCTGTCTTTAATTCCTAAAAAAAAAAGCAGACATGCTAATCTCTTTGGATAAGAGCCAAGGATTTGATGCAAGTTGCTGCTTGCAAAGTTATCTACTGGGTTTGGCTCTCCTGTGGGCATTTGGCTCTTTCTAAAATGGTGAGAGAGCAAGTCATACCTTTCTTTCCCCTTACACAGACCAGACCCTCTTTTTCCTCCTTTTCCAGTAAATGCAGCAGTGGTCATACTTGCTCTTTCCAGGCCAACCAGCTTTCTGGGCAAAAGATCTAAGTTCAAAAGGAGAGAAAGGCCCTATCTTGAAATCAAGTCCTGCTCACACAGGCTTACCAGCCACTCTGAAGAGTTGGGGGAACTAAATTAGGAACTTGCAATCCTGACCCTGCCAGGATTCAGGGTGTGTCCTCCTATCTTCAGGAACCACAAGGACCAAGTGACCAAGTGACCAAGCTAGGCAAGTGTCAAACCTGTTTCTAAGTATAACTTTTCATGTGATAGCACCCAAAAACATAAAGCACAAATGGAATGAAGAATATCACGATAAAGAGAAATGTTTGGATATTGCCTTATCTCATTCCCACCTGCTTTTCTGAGGGCAGTCAAAATACCTAGACCAATAGGGCTAATACCTAGATTATAACAGGGCCAGAAACTCTCAAAGCTTAATAGAGAGTGTATACTGATTTACTGCTCCACTCCCTCCCTTTCTTGCTTATTTCTGGAGTGCTTCTGTTTCAATTCCATCTCTGATTTTCTCAGTCATGCCTGTCACATCAAGACTCTTGCCTTATACTTACCTGGCAGGGGAGATACCATGATCACGAAGGTGGTTTCCCCAGGGCAAGGCTCACCCATTGCACTCCGGGTGTGCTGACCCCTGCGATTTCCCCAAATTAAAAAAAAAAAAAGACTCTTGCCTTACCGTTCGATATTCTCAGGGTTAGATTTTTATGGTGAGGAAAAACTGATTTCTCCTCCTCTTATTTTATAAACCCCTTTCTCTCACTTTTACCCTCATATCCAGATTGGAATCATGATCTAAAGTCCAAGGAGTGTCAGTGACAGATTTGCTCAAAGGAAAAAAATACGTTATTCAACCTGCAGCATAACAACACAAAGGTTGAGGAATAATGGAAGTATTGTTGCAAGGCAGTATAACTGCCAGGAGTGTGGCATAGGCCACTTCTACCTGAGTCTGGACAGGTGGAAAGATATTATGGATGTCCAAGTGTCCAGAGGAAACTTAGTGAATAGAGAAGTCTGAGCTGAGTCTGAAGGATTTGAAGAGGAGAGGTTAGATGGTGGACTAGGTTAGGCTTTCTGCTGGAAGGCCTGTGCTATGGAAAATGGGCAAAGAGTTAGAAAATATAATCTAGATCCTGAATGGTAAAATCAGGAAAGATACTGCCTCATCCTGGTTGGCTGTGATACAATGAATGCCAATCAGGGTAGGATACAATAATAAGTAAGATGAAAACAAATTCATCTTACTTTGCTGCAATTATCTAACACAACTCATGCCAAAGATGTTCTTATTTAAGATTAGTCAACAAGCAAAAGTGAGGAAAACCATCCAGTGGCTGGCTGAACTTCAGTCTGTTTTCAGCTCTTAACTTCTTGTAAATGACCTTGAGGGGTCAGAAAAAGAGCTCAATGGACATGAGCTGTTCATGTAAAAAATGAACATGTTGCATATAGAAGCCCTATATTCCACCATCAGCACTGCATGGTCCCTGAAGTGATTCCTGATCTCTGGATTTGGCCGACCCTAGCCACCCCCATGGCCTTAAATACTTGTTCATTTACAACTTTTTTTTTTTTTAGTTTTTGGGCCACACCCAGCGTTGCTCAGGGGTTACTCCTGGCTGTCTGCTCAGAAATAGCTCCTGGCAGGCATGGTGGACCATATGGGACACCGGGATTCAAACCAACCACCTTTGGTCCTGGATTGGCTGCTTGCAAGGCAAACACTGCTGTGCTATCTCTCCGGGCCCTCACTTACAACTTTCAACTTAGGCAATATGGTAAATAATTTTATAAGAACTTAGAAACATATAACTCAAATTGGCAGAAACAGTCACCTGCAGCATCCTGCAGACATAGGCTGAGTGTCCCAAGGAAGGAAGGAAGGAGGCTGTGTAAAATGAAGGTGGGGACAGGAGTGATGTGTATGATGACGTGGGGCCTTAGAATTGGCCCTGGGGATGCTACAAGGTCATCCACATATCTTACACATGTGCCTCATGAGTCATACATTAGTGTGCCAGGTGTGGCAGCAAGGATTAATGTGGAGCAAATATGGGTGTGGCTTGTATCCTCTTCTGATCAGCATCTTGAGTGTGTGTGTGGGGTGTGTGTGTGTGTGTGTGTGTGTGTGTGTGTGTGTGTGTGTGTGTGTGTGTGATTTCTGGACCAATAACCTACAGCCAGGTATTTTTATAGAATGGTTTGTTATGAGTAGAGCTTTCCGTGCATCTGTAAAATGTTATAAAGGCATTAAAAGATTGTGGGAAAATTAGAGGATGAGGTAAAGTGCATACCTGAACACTTGAGACTTGGGTTTGAGCCCCATCACTGAAAAGAGAGGAAAATGCAGAGAGAAAAGAGAAAGGAGAAAGAAATAGACAGAGACAGAGGGGCAGAAAAACAGAAAATACTTTTGGGGATAAAATAATGTATTTTAATGTTAACTGTTATTAGATTTTTAGCTTCAAAATTATCTATTAACTTCTTGAGTTATAAAATCCCTCCCATATGCTAAAAAAAGACTCCTTGTGAATTTTATTATAGATTTGTAGTAAATTTATGGCTAAAAGAAGAGTGGGGGTGGGGGAAATGGGTGAAGGCAGTCAATATATAAAACTTCCAGCTATAAAATAAACAGGATTAGGGATACAATATACAACGTGATAATTATTCAGTTGTCATGGTTGATTGGTATATAAGATCATTTTTAAGAAAGAAGACCCTAGGAGGTCTTTACCACAGAAAGAAACCTTTGCTTTTCTCTTTTCTAATTAAACTTATTATGATAATCATTTTACAATATATAAAAGCCAAATTACACTGTACATCTTAAACTTACACCTCACTGTTCATCACTTATAGTCAATATATCTGATGGGTGGGAGCATTGCTGACCTATTTTAGTAAGAGATACATCATAGGCATATATTTTGAGCTCTTTGCTGACTTGGTGAAACTAAAGGAGGATTAAAATAAAGCTGCATAGAGAAAATAATGCCTACAGGAGTGCTCATACATTATAGATAAAATTGCTTTTGGTTACTACAACCTACCACAGTCTCTGGTCTCAGGACTAAGTGATCTACAACTGCCTCGCTAGTAAGCTTTATTCCTCAAGTGCAAAATGAAAGTTTCTCTATACAACTTTTTTTGGGGGGACGAGGTGTCACAACCGGTGATGCTCAGGGGTTACTCCTGGTTATGGGGCCCATATAGGATGTGGGGGATCCATCCTGGGTCAACCCTATGCAAGGCAAAGGTCCTACTGCTGTGTTATTGCTCCGGCCTCATCTCTACACAACCTTGAGGTGAAAAATTAGGCCAAATGGACCATGATTAAATGCGGTGCAACCTAAAAAAAAATGTAGGCGCAGAAATTAGTTATTAACCTTCCCCACATAACATAGGCTTCGTTCCAATCTTTGCGACTTCCTCAGCAATCTACTGGGCCTCGAACACAGGCTCCTCAGGTTCTTGTTTTCCTAAGCAATGAATTTCCCCCGACGGCAGTGGGGTTAGGGAGCAACAATACCCGGGCCCAATTCCCCAGCCCCGGGCCCTGACTCAGTCATGAGGTCAGAGTGAGTCAGTCAGGTCCCTGGAGACCCGACTCTCGCTCCTCAGGCCCAGCTCCGGAAGCGCCGCCAGCTGAGGCTCTGTGGGCGGGACGGCTCTGCAAGTCGCGCCGTGATTGGCTGTAGCCAGGTAACCTTGACGACGCCGGTCCAAGGACGAGGCCCTGGGATGGCGTTGCGGTCAGAGAGAAGCAACTGTCGGAAGCCTTCGCGCCAAACGCGGGCCTTTCGCTCCTTTCTCCACCGGCCCGATGCTTCCTGGGCCCTCCTGCTCGGGCCGGGCGGGCCCTTGAGGATGGGAGGGCGGCTGCCCACCTGGAACCGCTTTGTAGCTCCTTGACGGATTGCCCAGTAAGTGTGGAACATGCCATCCCTTCGTGTCAGAAGCCTCGCAGAAGGTTTCTTCAACGAGCTGCCTAGGGAAGTCTCTAATTTGACAGTTCATCCTAGCTCCATTGCTCTTTGAGATGCGCATACTGCAGTGCTCAGAAAAGACTTGCTCAGGTTTCTTAGCCACTAGATGCTAGAAACCAGCCACCAGACCTTTCTTTCCTTAGAACTCTTTCCACCACCTTTCCCCTATAATACAAAACAAGACAAAACAAAACAAAAAGTAAGCATTTCTTCCTCCTCACCCCTCTCCCCCTTGCTGACATCCAACCCATGCAAGGCTTGTGTTTGGTAGCCGAGCCACATTCCTGTCCCAGTTCGACATCTACTTCTAAGAAGCAGCGATGCTAGAAACCTACAGTGATTTATTGGCTTGAATGAAAATTTTCAACAGTTTTCTGTTCTGGAAAAGTCTTACTGGTTCTCCCACCTTTTCTCTCATTCCTATATACTTTTTCACCAAAAAAAAAAAAAAAAAAAAAGTTGATTCCCATTTCCCCATTGGTTGATTCCCATTTTCGTTTGCTCTCTTTTATAGGAATGTCCAAATTGAAAGGTGGCTAGATAGAAGAGGTAGAAGCAGAGACAGCTTTGACCAACTGGCGTCTTTATTGGGGAGGCACGCTTCCTGGTGAGGTCTGACAGTCTCCACAGAGGCTGCCAAAGTTGCATCTGCAACTATACCAGGATTACTTATATCTCGTTCCTGGTGGGAAAGAGCATACTTACGTGTTGCATGTCCCTTGTTAGGTTATAAAATTTCTATTGACCCTGCAAACAGGTCAGTTGGGGTCTTGCCACTGTCAGTCCTTGTGACTTAATGGTATGGGTCTTTTTTTCTTGCCTAGTTCCAACCATTATTTGGTGTTATGAATCATGACTGATCCTTCTCTTAGTGGAGGTGGGGACTGCCTGATTTTTAACCCTAGCAAGCCTTACACAAATTAGGTTTATTTTCCACTTGGTAGAGTTTTCTTTTAATCTTTTTGAAGTACTGGTTTCTTCTCAACGTGATTTTTCTCCTAAAGCACCCCAGATATTCCCAGATTTTCTTTTTTTTTCTTGTTCCCCTCTCATATTGATCTTTTCTTGACCCTCCCACCCTTTTTTTTTACCCCGCCCCTCATATAGTATTTCTTTGTTTGACTCTATTGACATTGTTCATTTCCTTCTTCTGACCTCAGCCCAAATTATTTGAGCTGATGGCCACATCCTAGCTTTATTGTGCAAGGGCAGAAGAATGGTAGGAGAAGGGAGCTAAAGGGAGAAAAATACAAATAGCAAGATACACATAAGACTTTATTCTAGCTTGCTTCCTGGAACAGTCATAATTTAAAATTCACATGAATCACATTGCCTACAGTTTTCCCCAGATACAAACAAGAAAACAGAGAGTACTAGATGTTGATAATGTAGCAGTAGAAGTGGATCAAATATTTATATTCAATTAATGTACTCTAAGTCATGCACTTTCCCCTTAACCCTTGACCAAATAAAACCTGCTTAAGTTTCTATTACCCCCTCCCCTTCCCCTCCCTGTCTTCAGGACATTCTACTTCTCTATCATTGTCATGGTCCTTGTCAGTGCAGTTAGTGCTCTAACTGTACTCACTGCTCTTTGTGATAAGCTTCATATCATGGGCTGGACCTTCCGACCCTCCTCTCTATTGTCTCTGGATATATTACTACCATATTATCTTTTACTTTTCTTATATCCCACAGATATAGTTTACATGAATATTTGTCTGAGGATAGAAATGGGTATCTTGGCTGTCCTAGCAATATGGGCTGTACGTGGAATTCCTAGTTTCTTTGGTTGGGATCTTTGGATTTATACCACTTCTTTTTTAAAATCTTTGATAATTTCTTTAAACATTGTGATTACAGATATGTTCTTAGTTGGGTTTCAGTCGTCAAATGTATACTACTCTTTACCAGTGTAACTTTCCACCACCAATGTTCTCCATTCCCCTTGCCTGTCTTCAGGACAGGCATTCTACTACTCTCGTTATCATTGCCATAGTAGTTGTCAGTGCAGTTAGTGCTCTAACTGTGCTCACTATTCTTTGTGATAAGTTTCATATCATGGGCTGGTCCTTCTGATCCTCTTTTTTATTGTCTCAATATTACTACCATACTGTCTTATTTTTCTTATATCCCACAGATGAGTGAGACTATTCTATGTCTATGTCTCTGACTCATTTCACTCAGCATAATAGTCTGATGTCCATCCATGTACAGGTAAATTTCATAATTTAATTTTTCCTAATGGCTGCATAGTATTCCATTGTGTATATGTACCACAGTTTCTTTAGCCACTCATCTGTTGTTGGACATCTGGGTTGTTTCCAGATTCTGGCTATTGTAAATAGTGCTGCAATGGATATAGGAGTGCAGAGGACATTTTTGTGTTCCTAGGGTATATTCCTAGGAGTGGTATTGCTGAATTATAGGGAGCACAATTTCCAGTGCTTTTTTTTTTAATGAATATCCATATTGTTTTTCAGAATGGCTGTATTAGATGACATTCCTACTAGTAGTGAATGAGTTACTTTCTTCCTGCATTCATGCCAGCACCAATTGTTTGTGTTCTTTATGATGTGTGCCAGTCTCTAAGGTATGAGATGATATCTCATTGTTGTTTTGATTTTCATCTCCCTAATGTAATCCCATTTGTTTATCTCTGCTTCCACTTGTTTGAAGAGTGGTGTTTCTTCCTAGAAGATACCTTTAGTCTCAAAGTCATGGAGTGTTTTGCCTACGTCTTCTTCTATATACCTTATAGTTTGGGGTCTGATATCAAGGTCTTTAATCCATTTTGATTTGACCTTTGTGCATGGTGTTATATAGTGATGTGAGTTCACTTTTTTTTGCATATGTATGCCATTTATTCTAGTCTCCTCCCTCATCCCCACACTGTCTGGCCTTGCCTATACTTACTTCCATTTAAAAAATATTTCTATTTTGGCAATCTTCTTATATTTCCCCAAACTTGGACTTTTAGAATAATTTTGAAAATTTAAGGCACTGCTCAACTTGGATTTATTATATTTTTTCAATCTTGCTTTATTTCACAATTTCACCTTCATGAAAGAAAACCTGCATCATAATAGTAAAGCTAATAGCATAACAGTAAAAAAATAAAAAGATCCAGCTTATGACTGGATAAAAGTAATATGTCTATTTCAAAAGAAAGCTATTTTCTGATCTCTGTCTCATTAGAATTTACTAATTTTTTAAATTTGAAAATTCAGGATTTTTTAATACACTACATTTCACTTAACTATAGCATCATATATTAAGAGTTATATCCCCCTGGGGCCGGAGAGATAGCATGGAGGTAAAGCATTTGCCTTTCATGCAGAAGGTCAGTGGTTGAATCCCGGCATCTCATATGGTCCCCTGAGCCTGCCAGGAGCGATTTCTGAGCATAGAGCCAGGAGGAAACCCTGAGCGCTGCTGGGTGTGACCCAAAAATAAAAACAAAACAAAAAAACCCACAAAGAATTATATCCCCCAAAGGGGATTTTGTTGTGATATGAACATCATAGAGTTCACTTGCACAATTTAGATCTTATAGTCTACACATGTAGGCTCTATACAGGGACCACAGTCATATATGCTGTCTGCCACTGACTAAAATGTCATATTAATATGATATCTGATTATAATTTGTAGTGATTGATTCAACTTAGTACCCTTAAAATTCCTGTTCTACATAGTTTGTCTCTGTGGCTATTGAATATTCTTTCAATCTAAAGAGTATAGATGTTCCCTGTCCAAGGCCTCACTAGTGAAGTATCAAAGCAAAAGCCAGGTCTACAGGGAGAGTTGTAAAAGGTTTGGAAAGGATTGAGAGAGGGTAAGAGGGTAAAGAAATGGTCCTTGAAGGGTGTATTACTCAGAATAATTTTCTAAGACCAGCCTGGAGATGGGGAAGTATGTGGCTGCATGGGGAGAGATCATACTGTGAGTAACATTGTACCATGGCGTTGGCAGGATTCTTTCTCTACTAGTGCAGTTTTGTCCTAGTCTACTGAATTGTAAGTGCCTTTATCTCTTTCCTCCCCTTTTTTCCTCTGGATAAGTATATTTTCCATTTGCATTCATTTTTGTGTTTATTTTGGGGTCATACCCAGCAGTGCTCAGGGCTTATTCCTGGCTCTTCATTCAAGAATCACTTCTGGTAAGCTTGGGCAACAATATGGGATGTAGGGATTGAACCTGGGTCAGTTGTGTGCAAAGCAAATGCCCTATCTGCTGTATTGCTGCTCTGGCATTCATTTTTGATAATGTGGGTATTCTCAAGCTAGAGAAGCTTAAAAGTCAGAAACTTGATCATATTTACTTATATAGATTTTAGAGCCAATTGAGCCAATCAGAGTTTTTAAAACATGTAATTGTGTTTATTTTTTTAAGTCAGGTGAATAAAGGGCTGGAGAGAGTATAAGAATTAAGGCCTTGAATGCCTGAGCACCACATGTGCCACCACAAATAGTCATCCTTAGCACACAGAACAAGGAGAAAGTACTGATCATAACAGGGAATGATCTAGGCCTCCCCGTACCCCCAAAAAGTTGAGTGTAAAAGATACTAGGAAATGCAAGTTAGAGGAGCCATTGGTTGTGTTGTTGTGTGTTGTTTTAAATAAAGAACATGTCCCTTTGGCTTAAAAACAAAATTTTTGAATCTTCAGAAAACTTCATTTCTAAAATCCAATTTGGAGATTCTTTTTCCTTTACCAATGCTGAAATGGTGGTATGCAAGGCAAGCGGCCTATATGCTATATTATTGCTCTGTCCCCATTATTTGATACACTTAAATGTTCTTCAGTAGAAAGTCCTACTCAAAAGTTTACAAAAATAAAATTAAAGCTTGCTAGCCTGAATTTTTTTTGTTGTTCACATATTTATTACTTTAAAGTAGAGAAAAAGAGGAACCCAAACTTTGTATCTCAGTATGGCTAGGGATTTATGTATTTAAAGAAGTTGCCTGGCATAAAAATTGTGTATGAAGAATAAACAGTTACAAAAGTCAAATGGCTTTTAAGCAGCTTATTTGTATAGCTATGCCCTTTTCAATGTGCCAAGTGCTTGTTCCCATGTCGCTCATGTATCACCATGTTCACTATTTGCAGTAGCCTTGGGAATTAGGACTCACAGGTGGTGTTACCATTTTAGGGAGGAGGAGTCACATGCCTAAAGTGGAGGAACAAACCTACATAGAGTTTTCATTGTAAACATTCCTACTCCTTTGTCATTCCAAATAATTCTGTCACATCAAATTTAAGCCCTTGTAAACGAAGGTAAGCCCTTCAACCAGATGAGTTTGTGTGCCTTTAGAATTTGTTTCTATAGACACTATGAATTTACATAAAGGAAACATTTCCTTAAAAAAGGAAATGTCCTTAAAACACTAAAAAATGATGTGCTAGGAACTTACTGAGCCTGAGCCCTAAAAATAGAAGTTAGTGTTCTGTCTTCAGTGAGGGCTCCCAAACATGGTGGAAAGTAGTCATACTGGAATGTGGTCTTGTAGGCTGAGGAAGTCTGTTATAATGAGAGTAGGATGATTGAGAAATGACATTTTCTTCTACCATTTAATGACTGGGGGATATGACATGTTCTTCAAATTCTTGAACTTTCAGGTTTCTTAAATGTAAGCTAGGTATTACAAGGGTACAACACATAGTCATAAAAATATTGTGTGATAGCATTTATTAAAAGCTTAGCCCAATGCAAAAGTACCCCTGAAGCCAAAGTTGCAGCTGTTGTGTCATAATAAAGGCTATATACAGATCCTAGAGCATGACAATCTGACTCAGCATTTTAGCTTTATCTCCTTCCAGCTATGTGATTTCAGACAATTTAATTTGTCATTCTCCATTTTGATTTCATTATCTGTAAAATTGAAAAATGTAATACCTCATACTGTAGTAAAAGCTATTAGAAGGATTCTAATATATACTATACAGAATATGCATGAAGTTAAATATGGAATTGTTAATAATACATTTGACTTCTCTGTTCAAAACTCTTTAATTTGGATTTACTTGATTTCTCCATTTGGCTGAATTTTTATTTCTGGACACTGATACTCTCAGCTAAAAATATAGAATTTCTTTTTTTTTTTTTTTTTTTTTTTTGAGGTGTGGGTCACAATTGGCAGTGCTTGGGACTACTCCTGGCTTTATGCTCAGAAATTGCCCCTGACAGACTCGGGGGACCAAAATGAATGCCGGGATTCGAACCACCATCTTTCTGCATGCAAGGCAAACGCCCTACCGCTCTGCTATCCCTCTGACCCAAAAATATAGAATTTCTAAATGTGAAAGGGAGTATTGAGGTTTCTATATTAACAACAATGAAATGGTCATATGAAGCCTTTTATAAACTGAAATGACAAATAATGAAGAGATAACTATTATCATATACACATTTTTTTGAGTGCTTTCAGACCCCTTCCCAATAACCAACCAATCATTTTAAATAGCACAGATAACCTAAACGTTGTAAAAGTAAGAATGCTTTGGTTCACACTCAGTCTATTGAACAGAGCTTGGCTAGGCCTGTCTTTGCTGCATATGCTGATATTACCTCTAGACTGGCCACCTTAAAGTAAGTGGAGTGTTTTCCTCTCTTTGCCTCTCCTATGTTGCAAAAGTGGAAGTCCTTATCACATTTTTGGGTTTTTTTTTGGGGGGTAAAATAGCCACTCAGCTAGGTTTTTCAAAAAATGTGGGTCCCTTATACTTGCAAAAAAGCAAGGAATACCAGTATTTTGGTGGTAAATTGTCTCAGACTATGGAGTTAACATATATGCATTGCACACTTCAGATATAGAAATAAATAGAGCTTTCTTCTCTTTTGCCACAGTATTATAGGTTGTAGAAAGTGGATCAAAACTGCATTAGGAGTTCAATCACTCCTTTCCTCTGTATACTAGTAATATACATGCAAGTCTAGGTATATTTAATATACTGCAGATTGCCTTGAGTCTGGATATCTCAGAGTAAGAATGTTTATGCCCACCTTTAAAGACTTGGAAGATTAAATGTGCACTTGGTGAGTGAATATTGCATCAGGACAGAGCACAGTATGTTCCCATGCTGTCACTAACTCCCTGTTAACCCTCCTGCATGCCAGGAATGTTTCCTTTTAGGGTTTTATCTTCTTTTTTTTCTTGGTTGTGGTGGTGGTGGTGGTGATGATGATGGGTGAAGGTTTTATCTTTTATGGACAAAAAATGTGAGTTGTGATTATAATTTGAATTAAGATGTGTAGGATAGATCTAAAGAGAAATGTTTGATTTCCAAAATGAAAGCACTTTGTGTTTTTATTATTATAAAAATCAATCCTGTTTTATACATCTTTAGTGCAAAAAACAGAAACATCAAGAAAGCATAATTATGTTACTGTCTCCCAGATCCAGAAAAAACAATCCTCAACCTTTGGTGGTTTTTCTGTCTAGGTGTTTGTGTAAATAAAGATATTTACATATAGGTGATGAATTTTAGGATACTTCAGCATACATATGATTATATTATTTATCAGCAAGTAGAAATACTTATAATAATTTTTAACTGATAACAGAAATCCACTTTGTGGGTATACTGTAAGTGCATGCTAAACCAACCTTTTTGATGTTAGATTGTTTCCAAGTTTTTGTTTGACAATTTGGGGGTGGGTGGGCCATGCCTGGCAATGTTCAGGGGTTACTCCTGTCTTTGCTCTCAGGAATGACTCTGGCTATGCTCGGAAGATTATATGGAATGCTAGGGATCAAACCTGGGTCAACCGATGTATGCCTTACCTTCTTACCTTCTGTACTATTATTTGATTGCCCTTAATTGGTAATTGCCCTTTAAATCGTTCCTGTGACTTAGATCCTCCTGCAGAGATGAAAGTGGCTGGTTCACCTCCTACCATCTCTAAGAAGCAGCAGCAGAGTCAAGAGAGACTGAGCAGCACCAAAGCAGACTTGGCCCAGCAGAGTCTCATCTCATCCAATGACTGGCTTCAACTACATGGACTAAAGAGCAACAAATTGACCTTGAATCAGATTTTGTCACACATTGGATTTCCACATTGTGAAGGTACAGTATTTGCAAACAGTGTGGCTGGGAAATACAACTTGTTTATTGGAGACTTCCAGTTTTTTTTTATTAAATATATTTTTTTATTTAAGTAACATGATCATATTTGGGTTACAGTCATAACCAGAACACCCCCCTTCACCAGTGCAACATTACCCCCCTCCCCCCTTCCCATCCCCTACCTGCATTCGAGGCAGGCACTCTACTACAGTAATTTGTTTTTAAGTTCAGTAAATTGTATTTTTTTTCCTTAAAGGATAAGAGTAAATTATATATATAGTAAAGGTGTGATAGTGGCAATCGCCAATGTTTGCATAGGTCCAGAAAAATGGAGAAAATGAAAAAAAAGTCCTTGACCTGATTGAGACTTCCAGTTTTAAAGGCTCCACAGAGCCCCAGAGATCTGAGGTGGATTTGATTTTCCATCCTGAGTGGTAAAAATTGATTATGCAAAGGGGTCAGGAGATCACTCAAGTAGTGGAACTCTTTCATTCTTTCATAGTATGTCCTTGAATTTTATCATGGCCTTTTATGACCCTGCTAGGACTTCCCTGGAAACCTCTTTTCCCCAACTCCTTTAGTTGTGATCAGTATAAAGATATTTTGTACAGAAACCCTTACTATACATGTGTTTTCTAGATATACAGTTGTCACCCCACATATTAAATATTAGTAATGTTTCATTTCATTCTTTTTCAGTGGTAAATGTAAATAAATTTGACTCGTATCCCAGAGGATGTCATACTCCTCCCTAGGGTGGTGCTGTGTCTGTTTAGAAGCCATTAGTTACAACATTAGCTGAATGGAGTTTCAGGAAGAATATCCTGTTTTCCTGGTGTAGCCTGCCTTATGTTCTGGTTTCATTTATTTAAATCTGTAGTTAGAATTTTAATCTCACCAACTCCTAGTCATTCTCTCCTCCACCCCAGCCTGAGGTTGAAAACACATGTGAAGTTTTCCTTGGATGTATTAAATAAGGCTATTAATATATTACTAGGTTAGGGAATTGGGGATACTGATTGTCTTATAATGTATGAGACAGCCTACCTTTCTAGAGCATCTTGTCCAACAAGTTAGTTACACTGATGCTGAGGACATTCAATATACTGTCACAGAGCAAAATATATTGATATACAGGAAATTGAGGTAATGTCTGCTGCAGTAAAAACAAATATTCATTAAACAGCCATTATTACTGTTTTATAGATTTTTTTCTAATTTTTGCTAGTTACCTTTTCATTTCTGTTCCATGCTGGTAATAAGAAAGGTCTGGAGTGTGCACACAGATTTTATAGTGGGCAGGGTGCTTGCTTTGTATGTGGCTATCATGTGTCCCCACCCCTAACCCCTGTGCATGCCTTATGTTCACCTAAACCTTACCAAGAGTGATCCCTGAGTACAGAGCCAGAAGTAAACCCCAAGACACACGGGGTGTGACACCAAAACAACTGAACAAAAACAAACCAAATAAAGATCTTGGGAATGTGGTGGTTAAAAAAATGTATCTGCAACTTCTCTAACTTCATGCCTCTAGCTAAAGTAACTTAATCCTAATTTATCTTTCCATAGGGCTGGCCAAGCCCTTGGGCATCTAAATATCTTGTGAGGGGGTGTCCGGGGTATGTCAGGAAAAAAACTGGAAGAAGTGGTTATATTTTCTATTGTAAATAATTATAAATTATTCATTATTGTTAGCAAAATAGCTATGCCTTACTGATTTGATTATAGAGTTTGCATCATTTCTGTTCTTCAAGACTTTTTCGTTTGTATTTAATAGAAACATTTTGGAATAAAAACCCAGGCATATTGTCCTTTGGTGATTATATGAACATCAACATATATATATATATATATATGTTGTCCTTTGGTGATTAAATAAACATGACATATATATACATATATATATGTCTTGTCCTGATTTACTGTTGTAAAAATATGAGCAAAGGCTAAAAATATTTGGATTGTTGCAAAATGTTTAAAAGTAATGGTATTTAAAATCAACACTTTTAATCATTTTCTCCATCAAAATTGAAGTATATAGTGCTATGAATGAGTCATTTAGCTGGAGGGGTTTTCTTTTGTTCTTTTTCTTTTTGAGGGAGGAAGGTAGTTTTCTATTTTATGGGCTCCACCCCTCCCTTATGGTTATCAACTGCTTTGCTTAAAAGTAGTTTATCAGTTTTTTAGTTCTCTAGCCAAGTCTATTTTATTTAGACACTACTGTACATGAACAGGCTTGTGTATTTGAATATCTTTTTTTGTGCTTAATTTGCTATTTTTCATCTTTTGTGAAATAAATGCTTTTGTGTGTATTGTGATCATTTTCAAATTATGTTAAGTTTTCATTATGGTTGAGTTAAGAGTCCAGTATACATTCTAGATGTGAGCTCTTTCTCATCTAGGTGGTTTGCAGATACATTTTCTATAGGTTGTCTTCTCTACTTTATAGGATTGTTTGTCTGAATACAGAGGAACAATTTGTTAAATTTTTTTCTGTATAGAACTTACTAGCATTATCAAACATTTTTTCTATATTGATTTTTTGTTTTGTTTTGTTTTGGGGTCACACCCAGCAGTGCTCAGGGGTTACTCCTGGCTCTATGCTCAGAAATCACTCCTCGCAGGCTCAGGGGACCATATGGGATGCTGGGATTTGAACCACCATCCTTCTGCATGCAAGGCAAATGCCTAACCTCCATGCTATCTCTCTAGCCCCTATATTGATTTTTTTTAAACATTTTATAATTCACATCTTACATATCTATGATCTAACATTGAATTAGTTTCCTTATCAATTTCGTTCTGTTTTGGGGTGTGTTCAAGACTTAACTCCTGTTTTTATACTCAAGGATCACTTATGGTGGTACTCAGGAGACTGTATAGGTGCCAGGGATCAAACCTAGGTCAGGTGCATGCAAATCAAGTGCCCTGTTCACTGTAATATCTGTTCCTATTGGGTTCATTCTTCACTGTGGTTATCTATTCATTGCTTGAGAACTTTTATTTATTTATTTTCCCCCCAATCCCTTATTTATTTATTTTTAATTCTTCTTTTGAATTACTTTGTTTAAAATAACATGACTGACCAAAGAGAAATTTGGGAAACTTATTTTTAGGTGAAAGAAACAGACAAAACTTAAGCAAATAAACATAATAATTAAATTTACATAGTAAATTTTAAGCTAATATTTTCTATTTTAGAAAAGAAAAAGAAGGGAGCCAGAGAAATAGTACAAAGTGTAGGGTGCTTGCTTTGCATGTGACTTACCACTGGAAAAAATAAAATAAAATTAGTAGAATGGCCAGAGATAGTATAGTGGGCAGGAAGACCTGGGTTTGATTCTTGGCATGCCATATGGCCTCCTGAACTCAGCCAGGAATGATCTCTGAACACAGAGTCAGGTATAAGCCCTGAGATAGACAGGCAACAGGGTCCTCTTTGTGACTCAAAAGCACCATTTTCTCACCAAGGTCAGTGCCTGGAGGAAAAGAGAAGAGCCAGGATGAGAAGAATCTTTGAACCACCCCAACTGGGCTTTACCAGCCATGTGAAACCAGGAAACTGAGGTAGACAGAATGGTAACAGGCTTCTTTTATGACTCAGAGGCACCATTTTCTCACCTAGGATAGAGAACTGGAGAAAAGAGAAGTGCCAGGAGGAGGAGAGGGGTGATTGAACTTACCCCAGCTGGGCTCTGCAGTCCCAAGAATCTGAGACAGACAGACAGACAGGATGGCAGGGATTCAGCAGCACCATTCTCTTACTCAGGTCAGCATCCTGAGAAAAGCGTGGTAGTCCTACTTCACTCTGTGGCCATGTATTTTTTTTTCAAATAACTTAGCCACATTGCAACATAGAATAAACACCTCCAGATTGCAATGACTGTAATGTGAAAGAAACATGGAATCCAATAACTATTAGTGAGTGAAGATGGTAGCTCTTAAGATCCAACAAGTATCAGCCAAATAGAAAACCTCTCAGATAAGGACTTTAGAGAGAAAATATTGAGGATGTTTAAGGAACTCAAAGAAACCATGGAATGGACAGCCAATAAGATACAAGAGGATATGAAAACAGAAATGAGAAAACTTCAAACAGAAATAAAAGAACTGAAAAAATTGGTGAAATGAAAAACTCATTGGAAAGCCTCATAACAGAGTAACAGCTGCTGCAAATAGAATCAGTGAGTTCACGGATGAGCTTCATAGCACCTGCAAACAACAGAGGAAGATGGAAAAAAGTATTACAATAAATAAAAAGCTGACAAGAGAACCTTGGGATGAATTTAAGTGGAACAACATAAGAATAATTGGCATTCCAAAGAGCCAGGAAGACAACCCCTATGAAGAAGCAACAGTCAAAGCTATCATTGCTGAGAAGTTCTTAGAACTGAGAGTGCATATACCTGCATCTTGGTTTCTTGAAAGAGACAGCTAAAATAGATCTAAATAAAAATACTCCAAGATATATCCTAATCAAAATTATGAAAACTCTACATAGAGATAGAATATTGAAAGCAATATATCAAAGAAAGAAATCACATACAAAGATTTGAGATTTACAACAGATTTATCAAAGGAAATCTTTCAGGCCCAAAATCAGTGAAGGGATATAGTGAAAAAAATCAACAAAATAAATACCTCAATAAGAATATTGTACCCAGTCAGTATCATTATAGTACCTGGTATATATATACACACACATATATACATATATGTACATACATGCTATATACATGCATGCATACATATGTATATATATGTGGCCTTTCACTCCCAAAGCTGAATACACATTCTTTTTTTCCCATTTAGATCCCTTATACATTTTTTTCTTTTTTTTTCTTTTGTTTTCTTTTTCTTTTGTTTGGTTTTTGGGTCACACCTGGCAGTGCTCAGGGGTTCCTCCTATCTCACTGTCTCCACGCTCAGAAATCTCTCCTGGCAGGCTCGGGGGACCATATGGAATGCCAGGATTTGAACCACCATCCTTCTGCATGCAAGGCAAATGCCTTACCTGGATGCTATCTCTCCAGCTCCAATATATATTTTTCTTTTTATTTTTTATATAAATCTTTATTTAAGCACCATGATTAAAAGCATGTTCGTAGTTGGGTTTCAGTCATAAACAGAATACCAGTGCAATATTCCCACCACCAATGCCTCCTCTTCTCCCCAACCCCTGCCTCTATCACGACAGGCATTCTACTTCTCTCATTCTTTAACATTGTCATGCTAGTTGTTAGTGTAGTTATTTTCCTAACAGCATTCACCACTCTTTGTGGTGAGCTTCAAATTGTGAGCCAGTCGTTCTGGCCCTTCCAGCCCTCAACTCTATTGTCTCTGGGCCTTATTACAGTAATGTCTTTAATTTTTCTTAAAACCCATAGATGAGTGATACTATTCTGTGTCTATCTCCCTCTGACTTATTTCACTTAACATAATAGATTCCATGTACATCCATGTATAGGAAAATTTCATGACTTCATCTTTCCTGATGGCTGCATAATATTCCATTGTGAATATGTGTCACAGTTTCTTTAGCCATTCCTCTGATGAAGGGCATCTTGGTTGTTTCCAGAGTCTGGTTATTGTAAATAGTGCTGCAATGAATATAGGTATGATGAAGGAATTTTGTATTGTATTTTTGTGTTCCTATGGTATATCCTTAGGATATACCTAGAATACACATTCCCAATGCACATGGGATATTTTCCAAGATAGTTTATATACTGGGTTACAAAATATAACTCCATAAGAGAATAGAAATTGAATCTTATAGAACCATGATGCACTGAAAAATAGAAGTGAATTACAAACAAAAATGGAAAAATAACTCTAATACCTGGAAAATTAAACAGCTCACTACTGAACACTACTGAGAGGAAATCAAAAGCTTTTTAGAAACAAATGAAAATGAGGACATGAGCTACCAGAATTTGTGTGCCACAACAGAAACAATATTAAGAGAAAAATTTTATTCATAAGGATGGAAGAAATAGTCAACATGAATAATGACTACACATTTAAGAAATTGGAAAAGGGGGGCCAGAGAGATAGCATGGAGGTAAGGCAAACGTTTGCCTTGCATACAGAAGGTCGGTGGTTCAAATCCCTGCATCCCATATGGTCCCCGAGCCTGCCAAGAGCAATTTCTTTTTTTTTTTCCTTCCTTTTTTTTTTTAATGGGCCTTCTGGTGGAGACCAGAAAGCCTGCTGGACAAATTCTAAAAGAGCTGTAACACTGCCAAGAGCAATTTCTGAGTGTAGAGCCAGGAGTGACCCCTGAGCGCTGCCAGGTGTGACCCCAAAAACAAAAAATAAAAAAAAAATCAAATAAATTGGAAAAAGATCATTATGCAGATGGAAGGAAATAAAACTTAGAGCAGAAATTAATGAATGGAAACAAGCAAACAAAACAAACCAAAAGATCAACAAATACATTTTTTTGAAAAAATAAACAAGATCGACAAAACATTAACAAAACTCACGAGAGAAACCTAATAAACCATATGAGAAATAAAGGGGGATCCAGAGTAGACACTACAGAAATTCAAAGGATAGAGATTATTTTGAAAATCTTTATGCATGAAATCAATCTTTAAAAAAGGATAGATCCTTGACTCTTATAACCTTATAAAGTTGAAAAATAGGTGATTTGGGATAAATGAAGAGTCCTATCATATTGAGGAAATTAAAGTAGTAATCAAAGGTTTCACCAAAACAAAAGCCCAACCCCAGATGGATTCATTAGTAAATTCTTTCAAATATTTAAAGAGGGCCCATTGCTAATCCTTTTAAGACTTTTCCAGGAAATTGAATAGAAATACTCCCAAATGGTTTCTATGAAGCTAACATCATCCTGACACCCAAACAGACAAAACATCACATGTAAAGAGAATTGCAGGCTGAACACAGATGCAAAGATCCTCAACAAAATGTTAGTAAATAGAATCCAACAATTCATCAAAAAGATCATACACCATGACCAAGGCATGCAAGGTTGGTTTGGCATATACAAGTTAATGGACATAATACACCATATCAATAAAAGAAAATAAAAATGATGTCATCTTATAAATAGATGTAGAGAAAGTATTTGACAAGATCTAGCACCCATTCATGATTGAAAAACTCTTAACAGGATGTGAATTAAAGGAGCTTTCCTCAATATAGTCAAAACCATTTACCTAAGCCCACCATAAATATACTCAGTGGGGGAAAATTGAAAGCCTTTCCTCTAAGATCTGGCACAAAACAAGGCTGTCCACTCTCACCATTGCTATTCAATATAGTACTGGGAATACTTGCCATAGCAATTAGGCAAGAAAAAGATATCAAAGGCATCCAGATAGGAAAGGAAGAAGTCAAATTCTCACTATTTGTGAATGACGTACTATATTTAGAAAATCCTAAAGACTCTGACAAAAATATATTTGTATAGTAAAGTGGCAGGCAACAAAATTAATATGCAAAAAATTCACATCTTTCCTAGATACAAATACCAAGAAAGACATATTATAAAAATAATCTCATTCACAACTGTGCCTCAGAAAATTTAGTACTTTGGGGTCAACTAAAGAGATGAAAGACATAAAAATTATAAAATACTATTTTAAGAAACAAAGAGGACACAAGGAAATGGAAACACACCCCTTGTTTATAGATTGGAAGGATTAATGTTATTGAAATGGCAATACTTCCTAAAGCATTGTACAGACTTAATGTAATCCCTACAAAGATACTCATGATATTTTTCAGAGAAATACTTTTCAAAGAAAGATCAAACATTCCTGAAATTCATATGGAATAATAATAAACATCCACAAATAATTAAAGCAATCCTTGGGACAAAGAAGAGGGAGAGATTCACTTCCCCCATTTTATAATACAGTACTATAGAGCAGCAGTAATTAAAACAGCATGGTATATCCCCTCAGATCAATGGAATAGAGTTGAATATGATAATAACATACAAAGGCAATAGAGATAAGGGTCAGGAAGACTAGTCCTTGGTAGTATGCTTGCCACAACGGGGGATGCATTTAGGGCAGAGAAAGAACCACTACGCACTATGATAGTTGGAAATGATCATTGGGTGCCGAAAGTATGTAAAGTGATATGCATGCTACCCATTTAGTAACAATATTGCAAACCACACTGCCCAAAAATTAAAAAAGGAGGGATCAAGAGGGCGGGAGAGAGGGAGAGATAGATGGAGAGAGAGAGAATGTCTACATGTCTACAGTCTACAATAGAGGCAGTTGGGTTGGGAGAAGGAAAACTAGGGACATTGATGTAGGTAAATGTGCATTGGTGAAGTGACTATTGATGGCAGGAAATGTGCACTGGTGAAGGGATGTGTGTTGGAGTATTGATTCATTCAATCATGAATCACGTGGTGATTCACTTAAAAACTTATTAATTCAGAATGGCTTTAACTTTTCTTTTTTATGTAGATGTTCCTTCACTTCCCTTTGTTATTGTTATGGTATTGGTGATGCACACCACAAGCCTCACACTGGGCTCTGTGTGTGCACACTTTAGTTGCAATGCCTGTTGGGAGCAGTCCCACACTTTAACTGAGGTTCACACAAACTTGGCTGGGTGTGGGTAGAGATCGCACACGTTGTTGTGCCACCAGGATCTCATTCAATACTTTGGGAGGTGCTGGGGTTTGAGCTTACTGACTCACACAGGTTTTCTATCCTCTGAGAAGTCCTCGGCCTCTTTAGTAGTATTTTTAAAATTTAGGTTGAGTAAGGTCCTTTCTATTCCTAGTTTTCTTAGAGTTTTTGTCTCGAATGATCATTAAATTGTTTTTTTGATTGGGCTACACCTAGCTGTGCTTAGGAGCTACTTCTGATAATACTCATATGTAGTGACTTGGTTTTAAACTGGGATTGGCTGTTTACAAGGGAAATTCCTTAACCCCTTCCTCTCAAATGCTTTTCCCATATCAATGGAAAAAATTATGATTTTTCTTCTTAAGCCTGTTAACATGGTTGATTTCAGTTTTCTTTTTTTTTTAAGTCACATATTGTTTGGTGGTGAGGATTGAAGTCAAGGCCTCACACATGCAATGCATATCCTTTACCACTGAGATGCATTCTCAGTCCTCACTGGAGTTTCAGTATTGAACTAGACCTGTATCTCAGATTTCACTTGGACATGCTATATACTTATTTTAACTTTTGTGTTGCTGATTTATAGTAATTGTATTAAGTATTTTCACCTGAATTCATGAAGGATGTTGGTCTAAAGCAGGGGTCCTCAAACTTTTTAAACAGGGGGCCAGTTCACTGTTCCTCAGACCATTGGAGGGTCTGATTATAGTAAAAACAAAACTTATGAACGAATTCTTATGCACACTGCATATATCTTATTTTGCACTGAAGAAACAAAACAGATACAAATACAATATGTGGCCCGCGGCCATAGTTTGAGGACCACTGGTCTAAAGTTTTTACTGCACCCTCTTTTTACTTGTTTTATTTCTATTTTCAGTATCACGTAATAAATACTATAGTCAAAATGATACAGTTTTGTGAAATCTTACCTCACCATCTATCCCACAAGTCATAACTATTCCTTGACTTCTGTTAATTGTTTGAAAAAGCAGAAATATGTTCAGGCAGAAATATGTTTCAAGTACTAGAAATATGTAGTCAGGTACATTTCTAGTACCTCTTTTCTAGTATCTCATTAATACAAATATGGGCAAACACTGTGTATTAGTGCAATTGATGATGAGCAACTCAGCATACAATCTAAAAATAAAAATGTGTGGTTTTGACATTCTGTAAAAAGTCTGGATTTATCATCTGTTTCCTTAATTCACTATCAATCTACCTCTACTTGGGAGAATTATAATCTTTGAGTTTAATTTCTGAAATTTGGAAAACTAAATCTAAGTTGCAGGAAATAAACATGGTCTGTGTTGTCATTTTTATTTAATAATCGTTCTGCACAAAATCAACAGAAAACCAAAAGGAACAATGTTCTTTATATTTATTGAGCTATGAAAATTTACTGTAGATATCATAGTTTATCAGAGAACTAGAAATACTGCATTCTTAAGAACATAGTACAAAGCATCACAATTGTTGGTGTTATTGGGATATAATTGGAATAGTGTTACTGAAAAAGTATTTTGAAATCATAGGATTTGCTGAGGCAACATTTTGTTTGCTTTTATTCCTAACAATGTAGAATATGTGACATCTCTTGGAAGACCTGTGGCTTCCAGGTATGCAGATGGCCTGTTTCCGCAATTCTGTAGAGTGGAAGATGGCAAAAAATTCAATGTAAGTGGAAATTCCCTTCTTTAAAAGTTCCCTTAACACACTACTGAGAGCTGTAAGTGGTCTCAGGAGAAAGACATTCATGCTGCTTTGCATGATATGGGCAACCTTATGGGTCAGGAAGGTTTTCTCTTTCAGTACAGCAATGACAGTGTCTGCTCCAATGTAGGAGGGAAGCTCAAACTGTAATGACTGACTTTGGCTGGCAGAGGACCATGGAGAGTGACTTACTTCTAATGCAGAACCCTTTGTTCTCAGCCTTCAGCCCTGATTCTCTTGTTCTATGCACAGCTTGATCCAGTGCACAAGCACTGTGTGCCCGACATACCTGAGCCAGCATATTGCTTTGTGGGTATCTGTTCATGTTTGGGGACATTCAGGTAACCTTGGACTGTTAGTATTTTAAAATACTTTATTTTTGTCTTCTAATTGGTGTTAAGAAGTTCCTCCTTATGACTTGGGTGGGGTATGCCAGCAATGCTCAGGGCTTACTTCATGTTCTGTGCTCAGTGATCATTATTGCTGGGGTTTTGGAGGGATCATATGGGATACTGGGAATTGAATCTAGGTCAGCCACATGCAAGGTAATTGGTCTACATGCTGTACTATTGTTTCAACCCCCTCCCTGTGATTCTTGGCAAACCAGGCCAAAAGTTTATTGCAAGATTCTGAGGCTGTTTTGGGGGTTCACCTGTGCCACCCCAGTTGATTGAGTCTCTAGGTGGAACCTAAGAGAGGCTCAAGTCACCAGGTGTTGTTAAGGATCAGATAAGAACTGCCCATTCACTTTAACCTCTGTACTATCTCTTTAGCCCCGGTGATATTTTTTCTACTGAGCCTTATCCTAAGTGGTAATATCTGTGCACCTTGTGTTGGTCTCCTAAGTAAGTCTGAACAATGCTCATATCAGTGCAGTGCAGTGGAAAATCTGTTTTCTACATCTAGTTCCACCCCACACCCCCTAGAAACACTCCCAACTTCTTTCTTCATTCCCAGGATTGTAAATGCTGGAGAAGGGGTCAGGAATTCTGCCTTCATGGGCCATGGAAAGTGTAGAAAGTTACGCTATATCTTGAGAAATAAACTCAAAAGATGCAAGCAGATGGAAGAACAGGAATTTAAGGCAGAGGGACATGTACAAGCTAAGAAATGAGCAGGTGGAATTAGCTGGTGTATGCAGAAAACAGTTTTCTTCAGAATTCAATTTTTTTAGGATATGTAAAATTTGTTAGCATTTTTTTTTTTGGTTTTTGGGCCACACCCAGCGATGCTCAGGGATTACTCGTGGCTGTCTACTCAGAAATAGCTCCTGGCAGGCACGGGGGACCAAAATGGACACCGGGATTCGAACCAACCACCTTTGGTCCTGGATCGGCTGCTTGCAAGGCAAACGCCACTGTGCTATCTCTCCGGGCCCTTTTTTTTTTTTTTTTTTGTATTTTTTTAACCACACCCGGCGATGCTCAGGGGGTATTCCTAGCTTTGCTCAGGATGCCTTCCTGGCATGCTCAGAGGGCCATGTGGGATGCCGGTGACCGAACTCAGGTCGAGTGCGTGCAAGGCAAGTGCCCTACCCGCTATTCTATCGCTCCGATCCCTTGTTAGCATTTTTTTGTTTTGTTTTTGGGTCACACCTGGCAGCACTCAGGGGTTACTCCTGGCTCTATGCTCAGAAAATCGACCCTGGCAAGCATGGGGGACCATATGGGATGCCGGGATTCGAACCACTGCCCTTCTGCATGAAAGGCAAATGTCTTACCTCCATGCTATCTCTCCGGCCCGATTGTTAGCATTTTTTTAAAGCACCTCATCTTTTAACTTTTGATTCTTTACAAAAAACATGCTCTATTTTTCTTTTTTCTTTTTGTATCTCTTACCTCCCACACCCTGACAAATTTTTCTTTATTAACAGAATGATGTTCTCTTTTTGTTTATAAGAAGTTGACCACAAGTTACTGTCACATTTTAATATTAGCCCCTCAATTTGGTGGTAATGATTTGGGTCCAGGGGCTCTTATCCCTAGAGAAACAGATTGGAATCAGTGGGGAGACATCCTTGAAGATTGGGTATTATAATTCCCCCCAAAAGTGCCACCTATCATTTTTTTGTTCAAGATAGTCCTATAAATATAAAGATAAAATATACTCTTGTAGGACTGGAAGGAGAGGATCCATGTGTTTGATCCCCATTTAATTCTCAGTGCCCATGTGATCCCCTGAGCACAGAAGTTGCAGTACCATTGATGTGACCCTCAAACAAAACAATCTCCCCTAGGGGCTGGAGAGATAGCATGGAGATAGCGCATTTGCCTTGCATGCACAAAATCTCGGCATTCCATATGGTCCCCCGAGTCTGCCAGGAGTGATTTCTCAGCGTAGAGCCAGGAGTAACCCCTGAGCGCTGCTGGGTGTGACCCCCCCAAAAATACAAAAAACAACAACCTCCCCTAATTAAAAAAATACAATTCAATCTGTATGCACCCTTTTCCTCCTCATGTGCTCTATTTTGAATAGATTACATCATTACCTTTTATACTATGGGGAATCAGCTGAGTATGAAACACTTGAAAGGTTGGAGTGCTTCCTCCTGGATACTACAGGGCTTAAATAATCATGATACAACTATTATCGTGCATGGTGCCTGGGTGGAGGAACCATGTGGCCTTGTCCCCAACTGCACTGTGCTTCAAATTTGTGTTCTGATAGTGGCTCATAACTTCTTTGACCAGTTTTAATTTTTTATGTTTACTTTTATTAAGTTAACAGCAAACTCAGAACTGCTTTCTCAGTTTGTGCAACAACTCACAAAAGCTGTGGAGAGTTACAAGCAACGTATGGACTGGCTCACTAGCAGAAGTAGGCAGATTTTTGGTGTCATCTTGGAGCAATGCATCACCATTGTGCTGGATCTGAGTGGTATGCTGGAGCAGGAGCTTAATCTGTGCCAAGATGCTCTGATAATGGTCCTCCAAGAACAGGTGGCTCACATAGACAAGTTCAATATTATATGGTAAGTTCCCAAGGGAAAGTGCCAGATCACAGAAATTTTATATATAATGTTCATGTATCTAGGAGTTAAGCTATCTATGTGGGGTGGGAGGAGGTCTTATCTTATAATTTTCCAGAATACATAATATATAATTCCAGCAAAATTTTTTACTATAAATAAATTACAGAAAATAATGACCTACTCTGTACCTTGCAGCTTAGTTTTTAACTTAGAAAATAGTAAGTGATAGTAAAGCAGCATGATTTAGATTGAAGACAGACCAGCAGATCAATGGAATAGTCTTGAATATCCTAAGACCTTTAGTTATATGACCAATTAATCTTTGATATTGACAAGAAATATTAAGGAGAAAAAGGAAAGCCTCTTCAATAAGTGGTGTTGGGAATAATTGTCAGCTACATGTAAAAAAAATGAACTTAGGCTGGAGCGGTGGTGCAGTGGTAGGGCATTTGCTGACTTAAGTGGCTGACCTAAAACAGACTACAGTTCAATCATCTGGCATCCCATATGGTTTCCCAAGCCAGGAGCAATTTCTGAGTGCATAGTCAGGAGTAACCTCTGAGCATCACTGTGTGGCCCAAAAACCAAAAACCAAAAAAAAAAAAAAAAAAAAAAGAACTAAAACTTCTTTAATACCATGCATAAAAGTCTAATAAAACCTTGATATCAGGGGCCAGAGAGATAGCATGGAGGTAGGGCATTTGCCTTGCATGCAGAAGGATGAGATGATTTGATCCTGGCATCTCATATGGTCCCCCAAGCCTGCCAGGAACTATTTCTGAGTGTAGAGCCAGGAATAACCCCTGAGCACTGCCGGGTATGACCCCCCCAAAACAAACAAACAAAAAACAAAACAAAACAACAACAAACACCTTGATATCAGGCTTAAAAGTAAAAGGTACATAGAGGAAGCTGTGGGCAGAATTCTCAATAACATTAAAGCTAAAGGCATCTAAAGGAGGAAACACCACTGATCAAGCATTTGGGAGCAACAATAAACAAATGGGACTACATTAAACTAAGAACCTTCTGTACCTCAAAGGAAATGGTGGCCAAGAAACAAAGAATGTCCACAAAATGGGAGAAACTATTAATCTAATACCCATCTGATTAATATCTAAGGCATGGTAGAGCTTAACAAGAAGGAAACATCTAACCCCATCCAAAAATGGGAAGAGATGAACAGACAGTTTCTCAAAGAAGAAATGCAGATAACCAAAAGACACATAAAAATTGCTTCATCGGGCCTGGAGAGATAGCACAGCGGTGTTTGCCTTGCAAGCAGCTGATCCAGGACCAAAGGTGGTTGGTTTGAATCCTGGTGTCCCATATGGTCCCCCGTGCCTGCCAGGAGCTATTTCTGTGCAGAGAGCCAGGAGTAATTCCTGAGTGTGACCCAAAAACCAGAAAAAAAAATGCTTCATGTAAATATCAGGGAGACTTGATTGAAAATAACAATGAGATATCTCATACCATACAGATTGACACAAATAAAAAGAACAAGACCAGTGCTGGTGTTGATTTGGGAGAAAGGGACTCTCATTGACTACTGGAGCAATGTCAACTGGTCCAGCCTTTTGGGAAAACAATATGGACATTCCTCAAAAAAACTAGATATTGAACTCCCATATGACCCAATAATACCACTCCTTGGAATATACCCTCAGGCCCTAAAATCACAATGCAGAAAAGCCCATTGTGTTCCTCTGTTCCTTCCAGCATTATTCACAATATCCAGAATCTGGAAGCAACCCAAGTCCCTGAGAACAGATGAGTGGATAAAGAAGCCATGGTATATCTACACAATGAATGGAATACTAAACAGCTATTATGAAAAATGAAGTCTTTAAATTTGCTTATACATGAATAAGGAGAGTATTGGGCTCAGTGAAATGAGTTAGAGGGAGAGAGATAGACATAGATACTCATTTGTGGGGTGTAAAAAAAGATGGTACTGTAATAATATCTAAAGACAGGGGCAGAGAGATAGCACAGCAGTGCGGCATTTGCCTTGCATGCAGCCAATCCAGGATGGATGGTGGTTCAAATCCCGGCATCCCGGTGGTTCCCCATGCCTGTCAGGAGTGATTTCTGAGCACAGAGCCAGGAGTAATCCCTAAGCACTGCTGAGTGTGACCCAAAAACAAAAACAAAAAATAATATCTAAAAACAATAAAGGCTATTCCATGGTAGGAAGCTTGCCACAAATAGCAAGGGAGTGCAGTTAGGGCAGAGAAGGGATTACTATGACAATGATAGTTGGTAATGATTGCTCTGGACAAAAACTAGGTGCTGAAAAGGGATAACAATATTGTGAACCACAGTGTCTAAAATAAAAAAAGGAAGAGAGAGGGGGGGAGAGAGAGAAAGAGAGAGAGAAGAAAAATGTCTGTTTCAAAGGCAGGCATGGGGGGCTTGGGTAAGGCAAAAGGGAAACTGGGGACATTGGTGGCAGGAAATATATAGTGGTGAAGGAATGTATGTTTCACATTTATGATGGACAACTTGTGACTGTATCTCATGGTTATTCAATTAAAGAATTTATTTTAAAATATAGAAGATGTTTAGGGGCCAGAGTAATAGCACAGCAGTGGGGCATTTGCCTTGCATGCAGCCGATCTAGGACGGACCTTGGTTCAATCCCCCAGCGTCTCATATGATCCCTCGAGCCAGGAAATGAAAATTAGCAATTTTTGAGTGCATAGCCAGGAGTAACCCCTGAGTGTCACCTGGTGTGGCCTAAAAAGAAAAAAAAAGATAAAAAGAAAAAGAAGATATTTAGAAAATTTTTTTTCTTCAATCCATGGCAAGGTATAAAAATATAAATTATATTGAATGTACGCTTATGACCACAGGAACCCTTCACTTATTTTAGATTTTGACTCACATAATGAATGTGAACCTGTCACAAATTTCTGTTCTTCATACTGAGTTTATAATTTAATTGTATGTTGACCCCTTTCTTAAGAACTCATGTGTTTCACTTTATAGGATTTCTTATATTTGAGTTTTTATAAGCATTTATTTATAGATTCTTATATTAAGATAGGTTGGACTTTAGAGTTCACTTTATCATTAAACATTTTTTTTTTATTTCGGGTCACACCCAGCAGCAGCACTCAGGTGTTACTCCTGGCTTTGCGCTCGGGAATTGCTCCTGGGAGGCACGGGGGACCATATGGGATGCCCAGGATTTGAACTACCTTCCGTCCTGGGTCGGCTGCATGCAAGGCAAACACGCTACCACTGTGCTATCTCTCCGACCCATTTAAAATTTTTTTTTACTTTATTTAAACAACTTGGTTTACATAGCTGCTTATAATACATTTGTTTCTACCATGACATGTTCCAATACCAATCCCACCACCACTGTAAAATTCTCTCCATTACTATTTTCAGATTCTCACCCATATCCAAGCCTGTCCCCTTTGCAGGCACAAAATAATTTATCTTATATTGCTTGTTTACAACTGAGTATTAATGAAATTATAGATAAAAACTAGCGCAAAAGAAAATTTGTGGAAATTGTTATATATCTCATAATTGGGTCATCAAGTCATTGTCTGAAGATTTGCTAAGCTGTTTTTGTTTGTTTTTTTTTGCCCGTTGATTTTTCTGTTTTTGATTTGTTTGGTGGCTTCTATGCTATCTTGACATGTAAGTTGGTGTGTTTCTTCTGGGGTGTCAATATTGAAAATTTGGAGGTGTCACATGATTCCGGAATTTCAAGTTTGGAAGCTGATATGTGGCTGTAGGGTGTGTCTATGGCTGCCAGGGCTGCTAGACGTGTGATAAGGCAGGAAGTGGCTGCTCACACTCACTCCAGACAAAACCCTGGAGATCTCAGCTTAAATACTAGCATACCTGGAGTTTTGGTGGGTTGAGCATCTCTGCAGAGATCTGTGGTAAACTGGTGAAGTTGGGCCATTGGCATGGCATTGGTTATGGATTGTGGCTGCAATTGTGAATATCCCTCCTTCTGAGAGTGCCCTGATTTTCAACTGTAAGCCTGGTGTTCCAGGGTTTTTTGTTTGTTTGTTTTTGTTTTTTTGCAGCTTGAAAAAAAAGACAAGAATAAAATGAATTTGGAGCTGGCTGATGAGCAGACATAGTGTTGCCCCTGGGGCATGGCACTAAGATCACTTTCATGTGGATCAGAGACTGCATCTTCCTGTCAGAAAACATCTGGAGTAGTTTTCTTTCAGGGAGACTATCTCCTAAATTTTTCTTTTTAAAATGATTGTCATCTTGGAGTTGGAGCAATAATGCAGCAGTTATGTTGCTTGCCTTGCATATAGCTAATCCAGATTTGATTTGACACCATATATAGTCCCCTGAACCCTTCCAGGAGTGATCCCTGAGCACCTCCAGATGTGACCCTATAACCAAAAGCCAAAACAAAAGTAAACGAAAGATTTTCAGCTAAATGGATATCTTTTTAGCTACTGCCTAATCACATTCTGCTCCAGATGATTTCTTTGGCTAATGAATTTATTAACGAAGGTTTAAGTGCAATACTTTAGCATTCTTGGAAATATAGTGACAGAATTTCAGCTGGATTTTTCTCTCAAATGGCAAACAGGGAGAGACAGAGGGATGCTATAGAAGGGACAAATCGGGCTTGTTCATTTAGTCCATGATTTGCGGGGTCCTGCAAGCCCCCCGGAGGGGCCCGGCCAGCAGGAATCAGTCGAGAGGCTCACGGACGACCGCACCTTTATTTAGCAGGGCTAGAAGAACAACCACACCTGTAAAAATCTAAGAGAGGTTAATAATAATGACCTTTGGCGATCAGACCGTTCAAAGGTGACTTTATTGTGGTCCTGCATCTCTTATATAGAGAAGGAGAAGGGGGCAGGTAAAAGATGGTGTCAATCATACATTTTGGCGCGAAAGCCATGAGACAAAGGCAGTAAATCATCTTCCAGAAGGGAGGGAGAAGCAGTGACAATTTTACAATCATTCCTAAGTCAGCAGTTTTCAAGGAATTGCCCTATGACCCTAAAGTAGGGTTTGAAGACTACTTTCCCGGAACTCTCAGCAGGTTTTATGGTGGGGCAAGTTCTGTTACATAGGGCGATGAGGTTTAGATATTAACTCAGGAATGTAAGTTAAGGGGAGACTTGGCTCCATGGTATCAGGCAGTGTCTTCCTCCCCTAGGCTGAGAAGTTACTTATTACTTGAAGGTTGCCTTTTTCCTGTTGGTATATGGGCTTATAGCAAACAGCACTTAGCACTGAAAAAATGGCAGGGAGTTTTGCAAAAGTAACCACTGAGTCAGTCACGGTAGCCAACAATGATTCATCTCATTCTTATAATTATGAATTTATATATGACTTTTAGGTCAAAGACCTAAAAATACAAACAAAAACCTGCTGATCTTAAAGCTATATATATATATGTGTGTGTATATATGTGATGTGTGTGTATATATATATGTATATATATGTATGTATATACACTGCACTCAGAAATTACTCCTGAATGGCTTGAGTGACCTTACAGAATGCTGGGGATCAAACCTGGATCCACTGCATCCAAGGCAAACACCCTACCCTCTGTGCTATTGCTCTGGGCCCAAAATCAAAATTTTTTGATTCAAAAAAGATAACTGATGATAATATTTCAGGACAATAAAAATGATGTCATAAAAAGTTAGAAATAAAATTTTAGAGATGAAGAGCATAAAAACCGGCTAACCTTTGCAAAAGCTGGCTCCCTGTGTGTGACACCAGGCGGGGAAAATCCGCGAAAGTACACTGGCCCAGTGGGGCTCAGCTGTGAAAGACTGTGAGTGTGACCTGTCTATGTCTGTCTACTGTCCTCTTGCGTGAAACTCTTGCGAGTGGGGCAAAAAGAGGCTCCAGCAGAGCACGGCCGCTCCGCTTCGCTACGCGGCCGTGCACTCTTTCTAAGGAAAGAACTCCATTGCAACAAGAAGGAAAAATCACACTAAGAACGGCGCTATATCACAGAAGCAAACATTTCTCTCTGGACTGTCTTCTCTGTTGCATGCTCGGGCCTAAGATTTGACCCAGTGTGAGGCTTCATCCACGGAGGACACCCCTCCCTTAGAGGCAAGTCAGCCCATCCAGAAAGGGAGGAGCCAGAGGAGTGTGCTGCCTACATCATATAGACAATGAATACCACTACAACACGTAGAAAAACCCACAATACAAGTGTGACAATGGGGAAACAACGCAGGCCAGCATCAGACATAGAGAATGAAGATGACAATTCTGAGGACCAGATAATGACTGAACAACTAATCAACCTCTCAGATAAGGACTTTAGACTAGCAATATGGAAGGTGCTCAACAGACTCCAAGAAACCATGGATCGAGTTGAACAGAACACTAATAAGAACCAAGAAAATATGAAGGCAGAAATGACAAAACTCCAAACTGAAATAACATGTCAACTAACAGGACTGAAAAAGTCAGTAAACGAAGTGAATGACAAAATGGATAAGCTCTGGGACAGGGTATCAGAAGCTGAGAATAGACTTGGTGCTGTGGAAGATGAGATACATAACAATTCCATACAGCAGGAGAGATTGGACAAAAAACTTAAAGCAAATGAGCAGACAATGGAAAAATTAGTCAAAGAATGGGAACAGACGAAAATAGAAGTCTATGATAAGATCAACAGAAACAACTTAAGAATCATTGGAGTCCCAGAGACCCAGGAAGAAAATTTCCAGGAAGAATCAATGGTCAAGAACATCATTAAAGAGAAACTCCCAGAGCTAAAGAATATATGTGATCAAATCCTGCATGCCCGAAGAGTACCAACCAAAAGAGACCCCAGAAAAACCACCCCAAGACACATCCTAGTCACAATGACAAATCCCACAGATAGAGACAAAATTCTGAAAACAGCAAGATCAAAAGGGGAAATCACATTCAAGCAAGCTTCCCTGAGATTTACAGCAGACCTGTCACCAGAAACGCTCAATGCCAGAAAGCAGTGGTGGGATATTGTGACAAGACTGAATGAAATGAATGCTTCACCCAGAATACTATACCCAGCAAAACTCACTTTCCGGTTTGATGGAAGAATACATGGTTTCACAGACAAAAAACAGCTCAGAAACTTCACAGACACAAAACCAGTCTTAAGAGAAAAACTGAAAGACCTAATCTAAGACAAGACTACCCAAAAGACACACCAAATTTTGAAATAAAGATGGCGTTAAATCCCAGGACAATTCTTTCTCTCAATGTCAATGGACTAAATGCACCAGTTAAGAGACACAGAGTGGCTAAATGGATCAAAAAACTCAATCCAACCTTCTGCTGCCTACAAGAAACGCACCTGAATAGTCAGAACAAACATAGACTCAAAATAAAAGGCTGGAGAAAAGTTATCGAAGCAAACAACACCCATAAAAAAGCTGGAGTGGCCATACTAATATCAGATAATGCAAACTTTATACTCAGGAAGGTGGTAAGGGACAAAGACGGACATTTTATATTAATCAAGGGGTACGTAGAGCAGGAAGAATTCACTCTCCTAAACATATATGCACCAAATGAGGGGCAAGCAAAATATTTAATACAACTGTTGACAAATCTGAAAAATAATATCAACAACAACACAATAATTGTGGGGGACCTTAACACGGCTTTGTCAACACTGGATAGGTCAACCAGACTGAAACCCAACAAGAATATACTAGACCTGAGGAGAGAAATGGAAGAAAGAGGCCTAGTGGATATATATAGGACACTCCATCCCCAGAAACCTGGATACACATTCTTCTCCAATGTACATGGGACATTCTCCAGGATAGACTACATGCTGGCACATAAAACATACCTCCATAAGATCAAGAGGATAGAAATTTTGCAGACTACCTTCGCTGACCACAAGGCTCTGAAATTATTTGTGAACTCCAAAGGGACTCAGAAGAAACACTTTAACACCTGGAAGTTAAACAGCCTCATGCTCAATAACCAGTGGGTCCGAGATGAAATCAAGGAGGAAATAAAAAGGTTCCTGGAAACAAATGACAATAAAGACACAAACTATCAGAACTTATGGGACACAGCAAAAGCAGTACTGAGAGGAAAATTTATAGCTTTGCAAGCACACATCAGGAAGGAAGAAGGAGCTTACCTGAGTAGCTTAATGACACAGCTAATAGAACTAGAAAATGCTCAACAAAAGGACCCAAGAATAGGAAGACAGAAGGAAATAACAAAGCTGAGAGCAGAAATCAACGAAGTGGAAACTCAAAAAACAATCCGAAAGATCAACGAAAGCAGAAGTTGGTTCTTTGAAAAAATAAACAAGATTGATAGACCACTGGCAAACCTAACAAAGAAAGAGAGAGAGAGAAACTTGATAACTCGCATCAGGAATGAAAAAGGAGAGATCACTACTGATATGACAGAGATTCAAAGGGTAATCAGAAACTACTTTGAAAAACTCTACGCCACTAAAAATGAGAACCTGGAAGAAATGGATAAATTCTTGGACTCTTATAATCTTCCACGGTTGAAGGAAGAGGATGTAGCATATCTAAACACCCCCATCACCATTGATGAAATTAAAACAGTAATCAAATGTCTGCCGAAAAACAAAAGCCCAGGTCCAGATGGATTCACTAATGAATTCTATCAAACTTTCCAAGAGGAACTACTGCCAATCTTGGCAAGACTCTTTCATGAAATTGAACAAACAGAAACACTTCCAAATAGCTTTTATGAAGCCAACATCACCTTGATACCTAAACCAGACAGAGACGCTACCAAAAAAGAAAATTACAGACCAATATCACTGATGAATGCAGATGCAAAGATCCTCAACAAAATCCTGGCAAATAGGATTCAATGCCTCGTTAAGAAGATCATCCACTACGATCAAGTAGGTTTCATCCCAGGAATGCAAGGCTGGTTTAACATCCGTAAATCTATCAACATAATACACAACATCAATAACAAGAAAAATAAAAACCACATGATCATATCAATAGATGCAGAGAAAGCATTTGATAAGGTCCAACACCCATTCTTGATCAAAACTCTCAGCAAGATGGGAATGGAGGGAACCTTTCTCAATATAGTGAAGGCCATCTACCACAAGCCAGTGGCAAATATTATCCTCAATGGAGAAAAACTGAAAGCCTTCCCTCTAAATTCTGGCACAAGACAAGGCTGTCCTCTCTCACCACTCCTATTCAACATAGCACTGGAAGTACTTGCTATAGCGATTAGGCAAGAAAAGGATATCAAGGGAATCCAGATAGGAAAGGAAGAAGTCAAGCTCTCACTGTTTGCAGATGACATGATACTCTACTTAGAAAACCCTAAAGACTCTATCAAAAAGCTTCTAGAAACAATAGACTCATATAGCAAGGTGGCAGGCTACAAAATTAACACACAAAAATCAATGGCCTTTCTATATACCAATAGTAATAAGGATGAAATGGACATTAAGGAAACAACCCCATTCACAATAGTACCACACAAACTCAAATATCTTGGAATCAACTTGACTAAATATGTGAAGGACCTATACAAAGAAAACTATAAAACTCTGCTCCAAGAAATAAGAGAGGACACACGGAAATGGAAACACATACCCTGCTCATGGATTGGCAGGATTAACATCATCAAAATGTCAATACTCCCCAAGGCATTATACAGATTTAATGCCATCCCTCTAAAGATACCCATGACATTCTTCAAAGAAGTGGATCAGACACTTTTGAAATTCATTTGGAACAATAAACACCCTCGAATAGCTAAAGCAATCATTGGGAAAAAGAATATGGGAGGAATTACTTTTCCCAACTTTAAACTGTACTACAAAGCAACAGTTATCAAAACAGCATGGTATTGGAATAAGGATAGGTCCTCAGATCAGTGGAATAGGCTTGAATACTCAGAAAATGTTCCCCAGAGATACAACCATCTAATTTTTGATAAAGGAGCAGGAAATCCTAAATGGAGCAGGGAAAGCCTCTTCAACAAGTGGTGTTGGCACAATTGGATAGCCACTTGCAAAAAATTAAACTTAGACCCCCAGCTAACATCATGTACAAAGGTAAAATCCAAATGGATTAAAGACCTCGATATCAGCCCCAAAACCATAAGATATATAGAACAGCACATAGGCAAAACACTCCAGGACATTACAGGCATCTTCAAGGAGGAAACTGCACTCTCCAAGCAAGTGAAAGCAGAGATTAACAGATGGGAATATATTAAGCTGAGAAGCTTCTGCACCTCAAAGGAAATAGTGCCCAGGATACAAGAGCCACCCACTGAGTGGGAGAAACTATTCACCCAATACCCATCAGATAAGGGGCTAATCTCCAAAATATACAAGGCACTGACAGAACTTTACAAGAAAAAAACATCTAACCCCATCAAAAAATGGGGAGAAGAAATGAACAGACACTTTGACAAAGAAGAAATACGCATGGCCAAAAGACACATGAAAAAATGCTCCACATCACTAATCATCATGGAGATGCAAATCAAAACAACGATGAGATACCACCTCACACCCCAGAGAATGGCACACATCACAAAGAATGAGAATAAACAGTGTTGGCGGGGATGTGGAGAGAAAGGAACTCTTATCCACTGCTGGTGGGAATGCTGTCTAGTTCAACCTTTATGGAAAGCAATATGGAGATTCCTCCAAAAACTGGAAATCGAGCTCCCATATGATCCAGCTATACCACTCCTAGGAATATACCCTAGGAACACAAAAATACAATACAAAAACCCCTTCCTTACACCTATATTCATTGCAGCTCTATTTACCATAGCAAGACTCTGGAAACAACCAAGATGCCCTTCAACAGACGAATGGCTAAAGAAACTGTGGTACATATACACAATGGAATATTATGCAGCTGTCAGGAGAGATGAAGTCATGAAATTTTCCTATACATGGATGTACATGGAATCTATTATGCTGAGTGAAATAAGTCAGAGAGAGAGAGAAAAACGCAGAATGGTCTCACTCATCTATGGGTTTTAAGAAAAATGAAAGACACCCTTGTAATAATAATTTTCAGACACAAAAGAGAAAAGAGCTGGAAGTTCCAGTTCACCTCAGGAAGCTCACCACAAAGAGTGATGAGTTTAGTTAGAGAAATAACTACATTTTGAACTGTCCTAATATTGAGAATGTATGAGGGAAATGTAGAGCCTGTTTAGGGTACAGGCGGGGGTTGGGTGGGGAGGAGGGAGATTTGGGACTTGGGTGATGGGAATGTTGCACTGGTGATGGGTGGTGTTCCTTTTATGACTGAAACCCAAACACAATCATGTATGTAATCAAGGTGTTTAAATAAAAAAAATTATGCATTAAAAAAAAATTTTAGTGACTGAAAGAAAATTAGGAACTTTGCATGTAACTATCAAGGCAAACCATGGAGGCAGTTGTCTCCTCCACCATCTTCAGTTTCTTTGGAGAAGTTTGTATACTTAAATTAGGATGACAAAAATAAAATTTTATTCAATAAAAAAATAAAAAAATAAAAAAAAATTTTAGAGATGAAAAGTTGCCCATCTTAGTGGTTTTTTGTTTGTTTGTCTGTTTTGTTTTTGGGCTAGACCTGGTGACACGCAGGGGTTACTTCTGGCTATGTGCTCAGAAATTGCTCCTGGCTTGGGGAACCATATGAGATGCCAGGGGATTGAACTACGATTTGCCTTAGGCTAGTGCGTGCAAGGCAGATGCCTTATTGCTTGTGCCATCGCTCTGGCCCCTGTTTTGAATTCTTTTTTAAAAAAAAACACAGTGATTTACAGAGTTACTCATAACAGTTTTGGCATTCAGTATTCCAACACCAATCCCATCATCCATATAACATGCCCTCCACCCTTATCATCAGCTTCCCAATATCCCTGAAGCCTGCCCCTTGGCAGGTATGGATAATTTACTTAGTATTTATTGGTGATGGAATTATAAAAAAATTTCATTAAAAGGAAAATTTATGAAGATTGTCATATCTCACAATGAGATTAGTATGTCATTGTCTGAAGGTTTACTAAGCTGTTTAGCTAGTTGAACATTCTGTTATTGGTTGTACTTGTTGAGCTCATGTGGCTTGTATGATCATTTCATATCTAATTTGGTGTATTCCTACTAGGAAGTCAGTATTAAAATTATGATGGTGTTGCATGGCCATATAAGTGGTTACTGTGGTTCAGGAATCTAAGTATTGAGTTGGGCAGAAAATCTCACATGGTGACAGCAATGGTTCATAGGTGTGGTTGCTGAAACTTATGGAAAGACAGAGGCTCAGGAGGGGCATGGAGGCCACCTATTCTGGCTTCAAACAGTCTCTAGAGATGTTGCCACAAAACCAGCACATCTGGAGTTTTGCCTGCTAGGAATATCTGCAGAGATTTGTGGAAAGTGGGCGAAGCTGGGCTATTGATGTGACAGTTATAGGGTAGATCTGTGTGTGCAGTGGACAGGGCTTCAGTAAGACAGGAAAGTTGCCCTGCTCCCTCTGGAGAGGCTCTAGTATGATTGGCTGTGAGACTGGTAAATCCAAGAATTTTTATTGCTAGTTTTGCCCTTTTTTAGAGTTAGATGAGTTTATGGCAATGGGTGCTTGGGCAAACATGGAGGTCAGCTATGGATTATGGGCATGAGTCAATGTATTGAATTCTTCCAAATTTATTTTTCACATTAGTCAAAGCTAAATTTACTTGTTTTTAGGATCAATGCAATCAATATTTTTAAAGCATCTGTCACTGTGAGATCCATTCATGGGGTCTCTTATTCTCCCTTATTTTCCCGAGTCAGTGCAGTTTATAGAAAGAAAAGGTCTATCTCAGATAGTATGCCACTTTAGCATTTTTTTTGGATGGTGCAGTGTTTATCTTTTGTCAGCTCTGGTGGCAATAGCTGTGTGATGGATACCAGAATGACTGCCCTTATGATTCTTTGCAGGGTTTCTAAGAAGCCTGTGAAATTGCATGAAAATGCCACTCCTGTGACACAACAATCAATAGCTGCTGCCATTAATTGGGTTAAGGAACTGACATTCATGCTGCCAATAGGTCCAACTAGTTGCCTGGATGCTCTACTGGAAGCTGGCAAGGATAGAACAGTGAGTGTGTGTTGGACTAAGCCCTCTGAATCATTCTGCTGCATTCAGTCCTTTCCCATAAATAGCCTTTCCCATTTCCCAGAGGCCCAGTTGTTAGCATCAGAGAACCCCATAATGAGCATTAATCTTTTTTACCTCTGAATTTGGAAGCCTCAGACAAATAGGTAGCTGTAGGTAACAACCCCCTGAGGGGCATCTACATAGCCATGCACATAGCCAACTTAAGTTCCATCCTCCAGCATCCCATATGTTCCTCTAGCATTGCTAGGAGTGATTCCTGAGTGCAGAGCCAGGAGTAGCCCCGAAACATCATTGGATATGGCCCAATAAACATTCCAAGGGGGGGATCACAATGGCCCTATCCACAAATTGGACAAGGAAATGCACTGACACTTTCTGAAGGAAGACATACAAATGTTTAATAGGCATATGAAAAAGTGATAACGTCGGGAATTTCACACGCACTCCTCTAATGACTCCAAGAGGCAGAGACCATGCAAAAGCAAGGTTTTTTTTTTTTTTAATTATACAAGCATGCAGGGGCCCTCTCAGAGAATGAGAGAGCCCCTGAACCAGATTTAACAAGCCTTTATATAGCTTTCAGAGAGTGGAAAATTGCAGTAGGGTGGTTCATTTCAGGTAGGGTGGTCCATTTGACATTTGCTCAGCTACATTTTTGCAAGATTTAGATAACCACAAGTCACAAGGTTTGCAACAGTTAAAATGTATCTTTTGGTCAAGGGCAGGTTCTTGAGATTTAGGAAGAGATGGGGTCCAGGAGATTAAGGGCGAGAACTCGGGAAGCTGCAGAGAAAAATTATTTTATTTCTTTTACCTTTCAAAAGTTCTCATCAAGAGTCATGATTAGGGAAATTAAAATCATCATTGAGATATCATCTCAATGATATGAGATATCAGTGAGAATGGCTCATATCAAAAAGTGTGGATACAGCCCACATTACAAGGGTTCAGGTGAAAAGGAACCCTCATCCACTATTAGAAATGTTCAGCCTCAGAGCCGGGCGGTGGCGCTGGAGGTAAGGTGCCTGCCTTGCCTGCGCTAGCCTAGGACGGACCGCGGTTCGATCCCCCGGCGTCCCATATGGTCCCCCAAGAAGCCAGGAGCAACTTCTGAGCGCATAGGCAGGAGCCAGGAGTAACCCCTGAGCATCACAGGGTGTGGCCCAAAAACAAAAAAACAAACAAACAAAAAGAAATGTTCAGCCTCTGTGGAGATCTCTAAAAAAATAGGTATAGAATTCTCATAATGACCCAGAGATACCACTTCTTAGCATCTCTCTAACGAACACAAAATAATTCATTTGAAAGGATATATGTACACTACAGAGAAACTAAGACAGCATGTAACCAAATCCTGCATGCTCGAAGAGTACCAGCTAAAAGAGACCCGAAGAAAAGCACCCCAAGACACATTATAGTCACAATGACAAATCCCACAGATAAAGACAGAATACTGAAAGCAGCAAGATCAAAAGGATAATTGCATTCAAAGGAACATCCTTAAGATTTACAACAGACCTGTCACAAGAAACCCTCAAAGCCCAAAGGCAGTGGTGGGATATAATGACAAAGCTCAACAAAATGAATGTTTCACCTAAAATACTTCACCCAGCCAGACTCACTTTCAGGTTTAAAGGAAGTATACATAGCTTCGCAGATAAACTAGCAGCTCAGAAACTTTATAGACTCAAAACCAGCCTTAAAATAAAAACTGAAAGGTCTACTTTAAGACAAGACAGACCAACAGACAGAACAAATTTCTACATAAAGATGACACTAAATGCCATGACAATTATCTCTCTTAATGTCAATGGACACAGAATGGCAAAATGGACCAAAAAGCTGAAGCCAACATTGTTGCCTACAAGAAACACATCTAATAGGCAGAATAAATATAGACTCAAAATTAAAGGCTGGAGAAAAATCATCCAAGCAAACAACTCCCTTAAAAAAACTGGAGTGGCTTTTCTTGATCTGGAGGCTAGCTCTAGCTGCCATGGGGTTTGGGGAGACCCCATGTCGAAGGCCCTTCTCCCTAACTTGGGTTGCTGAGGGCCTTGATAGGCCCCCAGCCATCCACTCTTCTGCCCCCGGCCTCCAGGCCTTCCTTCCCTGGGTGCCAGCCCAGACAGCCAGACAAGGTGGGTGTTGGGTGGTCCCTCCTGGATAGGGTCCCAAGCTTTCCCCGCCCTTCTCCCAGCACTAGGTAGGAAGGGCACAGGGTGGAAGGCGGGCAGATCCTGGCTTCCGGCTCTCTACCGAATCCTTTCTTGATCTGGAGGCTAGCTCTAGCCGGCATGGGGTTTAGGGAGACCCCATGTTGAAGGCCCTTCTTCCTATCTTGGGTTGCTGAGGGCCTTGATAGGCCCCCAGCCATCCCCTCTTCTGCCCCCAGCCTCCAGGCCTTCCTTCCCTGGGTCCCAGCCCAGGCGGCCAGACAAGGTGGGTGTCAGGTGGTCCCTCCTGGATGGTGGGTCCTAACTTGGGGTGTGCTGAGATTTGCTCGGTTGCACTAAGGTTGTCACTGGCAATTTCTTACCAGTCTACATGTTCAAAACCGTGCGGGGGCTATTGCCCCTGCATGTGTATATATATATATATATAAAGAGTATTCCCTATCCTAAAAGTTATGTTTTGCATATGTAGAATGTCCATTTTGTATTCTGCCCTTTTGCACACCCCTACAAAGCTCATTTTTACTCCTTAACTTTCTCACACACACCCCACCGTCAGTAACCAACATTACTCTTTTTAACGTCGTTACCACAAAATCCTAATCACAGACCAAAGCCGTGCATTGGAACTAACAACCCCCAACTATTTCAAAAGACATAAAATGGACACGTATGTCTTTTGAATATTTTTGTGTTTTTTTTCTCTGAAAGCTATAAGTCTTACTAAAAATTCTCTTATACAGTGACTATTCTAACAAATTTGTATCTTTTCTTTTCTTTGTGAGCTGTTCAATAAGGAATTTTGGTGAAAGAGTCCCCAGTTTAATGCTTATGATTGAACCATGTCATGGGGATTCTTGGACTTTTTCTTATGGCCCCCATATGTGCCGATAACATCACGTGGCATTGTTTCTTGTTTGCATAGGCACATTAAAATGGGAAAATACTATACATACAAATAAGATCTTATCTAATAGAGATTGGAACACACAAATCTTATAGTGCAAAGGGACCTTACACCCTGAACATTGACATAATGACCTGGAACATGTCTCAGAAGAATGGGCATTCTCCATTTACCCCTGCACCAGGGAAGCCATCCACAAAACATTCAAGTTTGTCTATAACATCACCTGGAAGCAATCCTCTACCAGGGCGGACCCTACCGCTGCTCTGACTTTGACCTGCTCAAAAGAGACTTCCCTTAACACTGAGAAGACTTAACAACAATGACCTGCTTACATGACAGTGCTCTCTGCATTGCCCTTTAATTGTGAGGTGAAACTAGAGGATGCTCCACATCCTGACTTCAATGTAGGATATGCAGATTCCAGGATATTTAATACAGAAACATGATACCAACAACAGAGACAGTGTGAAAAATAAAAGTGTGTTGGTACTACAGACAATTTCTTGGATTGGACAAACTAGCTTGCCTGGAGCCTAGAGTTGGTCTTATGCCAGGAAACTTCAGGGGTAGGATCTCCTTGTATTTATGCCAAGGTTTTTCCTTTCCATGTCCCTCATATTTTGGTGGGCCTATGCAAACAATAATTGCCACTCTAATACCGTTTTTACTGTGCTCCTTTGACTCTAGTCTTTAAAAAAACCCAATTAAACTTTTTAGGCTAACTTAAATTAATATGCGTGTGCATAGAAATGTAAAAAAAATACTATGCCTTTAATGTTTAAGGAGTTATATAAGTTTTATGACTTTAGATTGCTTTGTGTGTTGCTAAGAAATATAATGTATTACAATCTGGGGGCTTGAGGTACAAAGTAATTGTACATGGGTTCTGTTTTATTTATCTTAATGTTCTTTGGCTGAAAGTCCAAAGTTAAGATATCAGTAAGGGGACTTCTTCTGAGAATTCTGTGTTTAGGTGATTATCCTTCCATTGTAACTTTACCTTGTTCTCTTTTTTTGCATCTTTGTTCTCATAATTAAAAAAAACTAGAGTGGCCATATTAATATCAGATGACACAAACTTTAGACTCAGAAAAGTTATAAGGGACAAAGATGGTTATTTCATATTAATAAAGTATATGTACAGCAGGAAGAAAAAAATTCTCTTAATGAGGGACCAACAAAATATTTAATACAATTGTTGACAAACCTGAAAGAAGACATCAATATCAACACCATAATATTGGGAGACCTCAACACTGCCCTGTCATTCCTTGATAGATCAACCAGGCTGAAACTCAACAAGTATATACTAGCTCTGTAAAGAGAAATGAAAGAAAGTGGACTAGTAATCAAAAGTCTTACCAAAAACAGAGGCCGGAGAGATAACATGAAGGTAGGGCATTTGCCTTGCATGCAGAAAGATGGTGGTTCGAATCCTGGCATCCCATATGATCCTCTGAGCCCACCAGGAGCTCTTTCTGAGTGTAGATCCAGGAGTAACCCCTGAACATTGCTGGGTTTGACCCAAAAACCAAAAAATAAAAAAGTCTTCCCAAAACAAAAGCCCAGACCCAGATGTATTCACTAACGAATTCTTTCAAACCTTTCTAGAGAAACTACTCCCAATCCTTTTTAGGCTCTTTAGTGAAATTGAAAAATTAGGATCACTCCCAAATAGTTTTTATGGAGCTAACTTCACCCTGATACCAAATGATATCAAAACCAGACAGAGATGTTGCAAAAAAAAAAATAATAATAGAAAAAAAAAAAAGAAAACTACAGACCAATATCCCTGATGAATACAGATGCAAAGATCCTCAACAATGGGCCCAGAGAGAGAGCACAGCAGCCGATCCAGGACCAAAGGTAGTTGGTTCGAATCCCGGTGTCCCATATGGTCCCCTGTGCCTGCCAGGAGCTATTTCTGAGCAGATAGCCAGGAGTGACCCCTGAGCACTGCTGGGTGTGGCCCAAAAACCAAAAAAAAAAAAAAAGTCCTCAACAAATAGGATCCAATACCTCTCTCTCTCACCACTCCTATTCAACATAGTGCTGGAAGTTCTTGCCATAGCAATTAGGCAAGAAAAACATATCAAGGACATCCAAATAGGAAAGGAAGAAATCAAGCTCTCACTGTTTGCAAATGACATGATACTATATTTAGAAAACCCTAAAGTCTCTACCAAAAAAGCTTCTAGAAACAATAGATTTCTATACCAAAGTGGCAGGCTACAAAATTAACATGCAAAAATCAATGGCCTTCTTATACACCAACAATGATAGAGAAGAAATGACATTTAAAAACAACCCCATTCACATTAGTGTCACAAACTCAGATATCTTGGAGTCAACTTAACTAAAGATCTGAAGGACCTATACAAAGAAAACTACAAAACCATGCTTCAGGAAATAAAAGAGAACACTAGGAAATGGAGAAACATACCCTGTTCATGGATTGGCAGAATTAACATAATTAAATAATTAACATTATTAAATAAACTATTATTTATTATAATATATAATTTATATAATTATATAATAATATAAATACTATTATATATGTTATATAATATAATAATTTGCACAATAAATTATATAATAATTTTATAATTTATAAAATATGATTTATAAATAATTATTAAATAATTAACATGATTAATAATTAACATTATTAACATAATTAAAATGGCAATACTCCCCAAAGCATTGTACAGATTTAATGCAATCCCTCTAAGGATACCCATAATATTCTTCAGAAGTAGTGGATCAAACATTCCTAAAATTCATTTAGAACAATAGACACTCATGAATAGCTAGAGCAACCCTTGGGAAAAGGAGTATGGAAGGTATCATTTTCCCGAACTTCAAATTGTATTACCAAGCTATAGTAATTAAAACAGCATGGTACTGGAATAAAGCCAGATCCTCAGATCAATGGCATAGACTTGAATATTCAGAGAATGTGCCCCAGTTATACAATCAATTAATCTTCGATAAAGGGGCAAGAAATGCAAAATGGAGCAAGGAAAGCCTCTTCAACAAGTGGTGTTGGAGTAATCTAACACCATGCTCAAAGGTCAGATCCAAATGGATTAAGGACCTGGATATTAGATCTGAAACCATAAGGCATATTGAACAACACTTAGATAAAACATTTTATGACATTGAGACTAAAGGCATCTTCAAGGTGGAAACAGCACTCTCCATACAAGTGATAGCAGAGCTAAATAGATGGGACTATATTAAGCCGAGAAGCTTCTGCACCTCAAAGGAAATAGTACATAGGATACAAAAGCCACCCACAGAATGGGAGAAACTATTCACCCAATACCTGTCACACAAGTGGCTAATATCTTTTTTTTTCTCTTTGTTTTTTCTATTTTATAATAGCTTATTTTTATTGAGGATCAGAAGTTAATATACGGTTAACATTATTTCTGCACACATCTTTCCAACAATACCCCCATGGCCTGAGCACTTCTTACCCTAATATCTAAGATATATAAGTTACTGATGGAACTTAACAAGAAAATAACGATCTAACTCCATCAAAAACTGCGGAGAAGAAATGAACGCTTTTTCAAAGAAGAAATACAAATGGCCAAAAGACACATGAAAAAATGTTCCACATCTCTAATTATCAGAGAGATGCAAATCAAAACTACAATGAGGTACTGTCATGCCACAGAGACTGGCACACCTCACAAAGAACAAGAAAAATAAGTTCTGGTGAAGATGTGGGGAGAAAGGAACTCTCATTTACTGCTGATGGGAATGCCATGTAGTCCAACCTTTATGGAAATCAATTAGGAGATTCCTCAAAAAACTGGAAATTGAGCTCCCATATGATCCAGCTATACCACTCCTAGGGATTTACCCTAGAACACAAAATTCAATACAAAAATTCCTTTCTCACACCTGTATTCATTGCAGCACTATTTACAATAGCCAGATGCTGGAAACAACCAAGATACCCTTCAGCAGATGAATGGCTAAAGAAACTGTGATTCATATACACAATTTAATATTTTGCAGCTGTCAGAAGAGATAAAGTCATAAAATTTTCTGATACATGGATGGACATGGAAACTATTATGCTGAATGAAATGAGTCAGAGGGGGAGAGAGACATATAGAATAGTCTCACATATCTATGGGCTCTAAGGAAAATAAACGGCATTATTATATTAGCACTTAGAGATGTGAGCCTGTAGGACCAGATCACGATATGAAGCTTACCTCAAGGGTGGAGGCACTAGTGTCATTTCACTTTCTATCATAGAATTCCTGACAGATTGGATCTAGCACTTCTTTCTTTTAGAAAATATACAGCTCAGGGGCTGGAGCGATAGCACAGTGGTAAGGCATTTGCCTTACATGTGGCAGACCCAAGACAGACCTGGGTTCCATTCCCTGCATCCCATATAGTCCCCTGAGCCTGCCAGAGTGGTTTCTGAGTGCAGAGCCTGGAGTAACCACTGAGCCCTGCTGGTTGTGTCCCAAAAATAATAACAACAACAAAAAGAAAATATACAGCTCAAAGATCAGCTGAACATATCAATAAACTAGTATGCAATAATTTTTATCATACTTAGACAACCTTGCTAGTTTAGAAAATTAACCTCTAAGAAGATATACCTTGAGCCACATTTCTTTTTTTTATTTTATAATTACTTTATTATGAGATAATCTAATGATTGGTCTATTTGTGAGCCGAAGCCGAATGTTACAGATGAAATTGGAATTTTCCCCGTGGCACACCAGACAATATCTCACAGCACATTAGTGTGCTGCAACACAGTGATTGAGAAATGCTGATAGAGAGTGCCAAAGATTGAACCCAGGGCAGCCACATGCAAAGCCTTACCTGCTCTACTGCTCTCACTTCTTTATCTGTATCGAGCCACATTTCATACAAAGAAAGTGGAAGTTTCACAGATTCGTGTGTTTGTGTGTGCATGCATGGATGCACATATGTTCATGTGTGTCACCTCCCTGTTGAACTAACAAGCCTGAAAAATACTCTTCGTCTCTGTTCCCTGTTTTAGCCATGTTGATTTTAGGTTCTAGGAGAAGACAAGCCCATCCTCATGATAAAACTGGGCACTCAAATCTCAAGACTAACAATTAGTCCAGTAAAAGCCCACCAATGCATTTTAAGCTAATTAATGTGTAATTCTGGGAAAATAAATTGGAAGGCATTTCTGGAGGAACAATTCACTGTCCAAAAAATAATCGGCAGAAAACAGTGCCTTCCTTCTTAGTTTCTGCCTTTTGGGTGACTGATGGGAAGGAATGAGCAACATTCTCACAGTAAATAAATTTTAAACATTAGGTGTTTTAATGCCCAGAACTGCATACTACTAGGTACTATACTGCATACTGCACAGTATACATACTGTATTGCACTCTGAACACTACTAGGAGTGATTTCTGAGTGAGCACTGAGCACTGACATGTGTAGACCCACAAAAACTAATGAACACCAAAAATAAATACAATAAATAAAATAAATGTGATCAAAGGCCTAAGAGGAGACAGAGTTGGGTGTTGCTTAGGGGTTTCCTTTGTGAACCCCACTTGGGTAATTGCTATTGTTGGAGTAATATGGTGTCAGCTCCCAGTCTGGCCTGACTCCCTTGGGCTCAGGTGGTCTCAGCCTTCCCCGTGTCCTGGTTCACACCCCAAGTTTGAACACAAAGTGAAGTCACAGACACTTTACTGTCTGCTAATAAGGTTTATGAATAGAACAGAGAGAAACTGATCCCTGGAGAATGGTGATACATTTATCCTCTACAGTACAGCTCAGGGACTTCCTCACCAACTTTATCTCTGAACATAATCTGGGTGTTTACAGTGGCAGGCTGATGTGATACTACTTTTTTCTCAGTGCATGCTTGCTTTCTGTGATACACATAAGTATAAATCATATAAATAAGTATAAGTCATCTGGTTTAAGCTCACTCATGAGGTAAACTGCATTACTTCCCTTTTTACCAGTAATGAAGTAAGTTCACTCACTTGCCAGAGGTGGAAGAAGGTAGTGACAGGTCAGAGGAACACTTTGAAAGACTCTCCTTCAAGCTTGAACAGGGACTCTACTTGAGCTTGGGAGGGTGCCTATTGTTATGGCCCTTGATGTAGGGCAATCTCACTTTCCAGGGGTGTGTTGCCTGTGAGATGAGACCAGAGAATGAATCCCTTTCTGCACTTTATCTATGACTGTTTGCATTGTAGAATCAGGCACCATTCTGGGAATGTTAAGAAGCCTCTTATGCACAGTGGCTCTGCTCCCATTTTCTGCTTTCCTTGAGGTAAATTGAGCCACTGCTGAGTGTGTGATGACTCTGGGCTTACAGGCAGCTGTTCCGCACTGCCTGCCACTACCTTTCGTGCACTACCTGTATCTGAAGTCACTACTTGTAATAATAGTTTTTAGTGTCTCAATTCCTTACTTTGGCCCCACTGTCTGCAATAAGCATTAAACAGAGCTCTGTTTGCAAAGGCCTGTTCTTTTTTTTTAAATTTTTATTTTGACCGTCTTGGTTTACATATCTTTCACAGTAGTATTTTATGTACATATTAACATTGAATCAGGGGAATTCCCATCACCAAATTTGTCCTCCCTCTACCCCCATTCCCTTCCTGCAACTCATATTTCCCACCATCACCCCCCGGGCTTCTAGAATAAGTGGTCCCCTCTGTGTCTAGCTTACTACTAGTGATCATATATCTGTTTGGCCTTGATACCCTCCCTTGTTTCCCCCTTTATTTGAGAGGCGGGGCTAGAAGTTTGAGTTATTTTTTTTTTGAAGGAAAGAAAAGCAATAGAACGGGGTAAAAAATCAAATAAGCTGAAAATGGGTGGGGTCCTTCTAGAGGCTTTCAACCTCAGTTTGAAAGAGGACAGGAAAAAGGTAATTGAAACACTGCAACAATACAGAAAGAAATATCAAATAAAATATCCAGTGAGCACTACAGCAATAAAGACAAGCACCACACAATAGTCTCGGTCCTGAAATCAAACCATGCCGGAGTGCAAAAAGAAAAAGATAAAATAAAATAAAATTGGAGACATCAACGTCCATATCTACACCAAAATAGAAGTAAAATAAAATCAATCAATCAATCAATATATAAGTGGCTAAAAGGATTATTCTGTGCTTTTGTTTCTTTTCCTTCTGTATAAACACAGTAACTATTGGGGACATTATAGAGGGAATTCCCTTGGCCTAGGAGATACAGGGTTTCTCCCCCCTTGAAGTATACCGTCATGGGATTAACTATAGACTCCTTGAATGATCATTTACTCTCCTCTCGGTATTTTTGTGGTGTATGGAAGACTTCTGCTTCATCATGGATGGTAATATCAGACCTCTGTATCTAGAGATCTTAGTGTCCGTACAGCTTAAGGAATGGAGCTTATGGCAAAGGCCTGTTCTTAAAGAGAGTGCTTTGTCCAAAGTTCATTGCCCTCAGAGGAAAGCTTGTCAGGAGGTAAACTTCTGGTGTCACTCTTTTGCAGATTGAAGCCATTTACTACTTTGTGGTGGGGGACGTTCCTGAGGAATCCAGGAATGTTCTTCAAAGTGCTCTGGAGATTCCAGGCCTCGTCTGCACTGTGTCCTTCAACTCCCGAGGAAAAGACACTATAGATTTCTTAAAGGAGCTGAGTGCCAGGACCAATAGCAGGTAGGTAGACTGTGTGTGCCAAAACACAAGTGAGTTCCTGCTTGCACAAGGTCTGTATGTGTCTTGAACTTTCTCTGATCTCCCATCTTTCTTGTAGGATATAGTCTTCGTGTACCTTGCTTCTTAAACTTGAGTCAACCCTCCTCCTCCTCTGGAATTCTGATATTTGACACTTGCTGACCTGAAGGAAGGTCCCTCCTTGTATTAGTTGATTCCAGAGCCCCAAAGACTCTTTCTACAGGCAGGGAAGCTGATTCAGGGACCACTCTTTGGGGGCCAGAATTTAGGATCTACTTTTGGCTCTTAACTCAAGGTCACTCCTAGCAGAGTTTGGGGATTGAACATGGTCCAGCTCTGAGCAAGGCAACCACCTTTTACACTATACTTTCACTCCAGCCCCCTAGACCCATACTCTCAATGGGGTTTTCAAACTCATTTAGACCTAGTAGTCCCCTGGTTTAAGCACCCAGGCCCAGCTAGCACATGATTTGAGACCACCCCACAGCACTCACTGAAATCACTCAAACTAGCACTCCAAAGCCTTTGTGTTTCCTGCAGAATCAACAGTGAAGAATCTTACCCCTGTTTTACTCTTACTCCTGTAGCCTTCTAACCTCCTAGATGCTTCCCTGTGTGTTCTGTGTGCTGTGGCATGCTTCCACCTCTACCACGACAAAATGCCATATACTGGATGACTTAGATAACAGAAATTTGCTTTGGACCATTCTTAGGGCCATAAGTCCTAAATTTTTTTTAAAAAAAATATGGAATGCTTCACGAATTTGTGTGTCATCTTTGTGCAGGGGCTATGCTAATCTTCTCTGTATCATTCCAATTTTAGTATATGTGCTGCCGAAGCAAGCACCATAAGTCCTAAATTAAGTCATCTTTTGATTATGTTCTTGTGAGAGCTCTTATGGCTTCTAGATGTTTATCTTTATATTGTGGAGAAAAGGAGCAGGGTGAGGGCAAAGGGAGGAAAAGTGAGAGAGGGAAAGTCTGAAGGAGGATAAAGGAGAGAGATAAGGAGGAAAGAAGGGGAGAGAAGAGATGGGAAGGGAAAGGTGAGGAGAGAGGAGAAAGGCAGAGTAGGGAAAGGCAGGGGAGAGGTTTTTTTCCCCAGCATAACTTGGTCCCCAAGCACTGAATGTTGTTGAGTATATAGTCCTGGATATCTAGCAGAAAATATAATCACCATGTATTTTTAATTCTCTGTTTATTGCCTGTCTGCTTTGTGCTTTGTGTGAATTGATAAGACTCAGAGAAAAGTGTGAGCCTGACTAAATGCCATTCAGGCATTTTCAGAACAAATCTGTAGTTTTTGGAATGTTAATAGATAGGAGCATAAATACCATATATTAACCTAAACGTGGTCCATCTCTTTCTGTTTTAGATTCCATGCATTTGCAGAGAGAACACAGTGTGTGGAATTTCCTGATGTCTCCATAAAGGATGGTGACCATGTGAGAACTTGGAATGAGAGAAAATTGAAAGGAAAGCTCCCTCCAGGTACTCAGGAGGGAAAAAGCAAGGATGTGGCTTATAAGTTAATAGCCTCATATCATTAAAGAGAAATTTGGATCTTTAGGAAGAAAAAGCAATATGTAGTTTAACCATATCTTTGTATTATTTATGTGATATAAAGATGATTACAAATGTAAATGGTGAATATGTAAGCCTAGCAACCAATTTCATTTCTAGAGAAATGACCTAAATGACATGTTTCCTTAATCAGGAACCTTTTGTAGATGTGGCTCCAGCCTCATGTTAGCTGGACTTAGTTCTCAGCAAAGATTGATGTTCTCCAGCTGGAGCTAACCAGGCCTGCAGTGTGTCCACTGAGTCCAGTGTGAAATTTACTTCCTGTGATGTCATAGCTACAGTGGAGCAAATTGATGCTGAGCAAATGTCCCCATTTAGGCTAGAGATGTGATGAAAGTTTAACAAGTATAGAGAAGGAGACCACAGAATGAGAAAGTCTGGGATTTGGGCAAATAAAGCTGGAAGGTTATTTAGAAATGGGAATCTCTTGCAGGCTGATAAAATCGCTGAGTGACAAAGAGTGAATAAGAAACTCATGTTTGATGGGAAGATGGTGTGGAAGGGTGCTTGGGGCTTGTCAGAAGTTCCAGAAATATTCTCCTGTGCATTTCCAGTAATGGGTAGAGCTTTCTGACTTTAGTACAAGGCAGAAATTGCTCTTGAGGTATAGGTGAGAAGAAGCAGTTGACCATTGCCTGAAAGTTTCCTGTTTTTGTGATGGTATTGCAAAGTTGAGAGATATTGGGATGGATAGGAGGTGGTTCTGTTACTCACCTAGGAGGAAAGTTGGAGATAAAGACAAAAGGAAGAGTAAGAAAGACTTTCCTAAGAAATATGGGGATTTCTCCATAAAGTAGGAAAGAACTCCCATACAACCTAGCAATACACTTCTTGGCATCTCCCCCCACTTCTAACACAAAACCATTCACAGCATTTTGTACAATAGCAAAGATATAGAAACAACCCAAATGCCATATTATGATGAATAGACCAAGATGTGGCATATATACACAACATATGACATACATGGAATATATATACACATGATACTATACAGCTGTAAAAAAGGACAATTATACAATTTTCTGGGACATGGATGTTATCATGCTGAGTAAAGTGAGTCAGAAGAAAAGTGATAGTTACAAAATCATTTCATTCATATGAGGGACCTAAAGGTGCATAGCAAAGTAGCAACAAAGGGTGAGAGTTGTTCCACAGAACTGAGCTCACATGAGGCTGGGGATGCCAGGAGGAAGAGGATTGAAAGGTAGTGTCCTTTGGGATTTTGGTGGGTTTAACAGGTGGTGATGGAAGTATTGAACTTCCATTGACAGTATTGTAAATTATAGTAGCTCAATAAAGATTAAGAATAAAAGAAAGAAGGCCTTTTTACTGACACATATTTTGTAAATTCAGATTCTCGGTGGCCAAAAACAGAGCTCTGGGAACTGAACGTTTTTAAGGAATTTGAGAAAAATTTTAACTATGGTCAGAGATTGATATGAATCTTAGAAAATAATTCAGTTTATAGGTTGTGCTTACTGTTAGTAATTTTCAGCAATAAATCTAGTGTGAAGTGGCACAATATAGCACAGAATGCAAGATGTCACCAACTTCTCAGACATGTCAGTTACTATAAGCAGGATTCAATCCTGGCAGTTATACTCCTTGGCAACAGTTATAAAAAGAAACGTATTTAACTTCATTGTGTACATTTTCAGCAACTACCATATTCTCTGTGACTAATACAAATTAAATTAGAGCTAAAAAAAATTTTCTTAGGTAGAAAAGAAAAAAGAAAAAATTTTTTTTCCTTAGGCTGAAATGCTTCTAGTATTTGTTGTCAATCTAATGCCACTTTGGAAATTATATGTTATGAAATTGGGGAGAGAATCCTAAAGAACTAAAAATGTTATTTTGTCTTCTCTTACTCATCTAAGTATCCCAGACTTGTCAATGACCCATGCCCACACCCTCCTACTCAGATACTACTCAGAAATCCTGGACTGTTCTGGTTTGGGAAATGTATTGTTTCCAGCCCAACCAAGGTCTAAGAAGCAATCTTTCTTATCATCCTCACCAGTTATTTCTCCCCACTGCCTATCTTCTATCTCAACTGATAATCTCAGTTATCGATTTCCTAAGGCCCTTTCTGGTTTGGAAAGGCAATATTCCTCCAGAGCTTTTGCCTCCCATTGTGTAATAAGGGAAACAATAAGTGAGGTCTTTGGGAATTATTGTACCTGAAAATACAAAGAAATTTCCTGTTGCTGTTGATTTTTTTCTTTAATTTTGGATCAGTGTTTTTTATTGGATAACATTCTCTAAAATAGTTGTGTTATCCCTTGCACTAAATCAAAACACATATACACATATGAACACATACATTTATACATCCCACTATATCAAGACAAATGCAAGTTTTAGTAGTTGTAGTAAAAATATATAATGATCATTTTACCCCCTTAAGTGTGGTAGACATTACCCCTTGTGTAATATTCTCTAAAACTCTTTACATCTTGCAAAACAGGAACTCTTTATTACAGGCAAATACCTACTCTGTCTCTCCCTCTGGTATCCACCATTCTATTTTCTATTTCTTTTTTTTAATAATTTTTATTGTGACCAAAAGTGAATAACATCTTTCACAGTAATATTTGTGGTACATAGTGACAATTAATCAGGGCCATTCCCACCACTAGGGTTATCCTCTCTCCACCCCTTTTCCCAGCATGTATCCTATATCTCCCTCCTTTGCCTCATGGAGTGCTAGTGTAACTGTTTCCCTGTGATAGCTTATTGTAGATGGGGTATCAATTCTATTGTTGACTTTGGGTTTGGTGTTTAAATCTGATCATTTTTTTATTTCCACTCAATGTACATATGGCTGTTTGGTCCTGATACTATTCGTTTTTATTTCCCCCCTCAATTTATGAGGCAGAACAAGATGATTCAAGTTGTGTGGTTCTGCTTGGAGAAGACAAAAAAAAAAAGAAAAAAGAAAAAGAAAAAGAAAAACATAACATAAAAAAACAACAAACAACAGTAAAAAAAAAAAAGACAGTAACTACCAAAAAAATAAAAAGCACCCAGCAGCAACAACAAAAAAAGCCAAATTACCAAATAAGAGCCACAAGAGTGAAAAAGAAAGGAAAAAAAGAAGGAAAAAGAGAAAAAGAAAATAAATAAATAAAAAGAAAAACCCAAACCAAAAGAAAACAAAAAACAAAGGAAGGAGTGCTGATGTGGCAAGGTTTTGTGCTTTCCCCCCTTCTTTTTTTTTTTTTTTTGCGTAGGTAGGCACCGTAAGTATTTCTTAAAAGGGAATTCCCTTGGCCTAAGAGATTCAGGGTTTCTCTGCCCTGGAAGCATTCTGCCATGGTAACAACTACTGGCTTCTTACATGCTCATTAACACACCATAAAATCTTTCTTTGATGCCAGGAAACTTTCTGCTCAGTCGTGGATGATAAAATCAGGCCTCTGTAGCTAGAGATCATGGTATTTGCACAGGTCAAAGGACAAAGTCTAGGAAAGAGTCTTTACAGTTCTAGAAGTTCTGTTCCATCATTGTTATTGTAATCAGTTCTGTAATAAGTTGTCTTGGTTTTTGCTCAGAGCCTCGGCCGAAGCCTAGGATAGAGTCTTTATTATGGTTGCAGAAGTTCTGTTCAGTCTTAGCTGTCAAAGTCAGATCTCTGGAATTAGAGATCTTGATTTTTATACAAGTCCTAGGCTAAAGCCTAGGGTAGGCTCTTTCTTATTGGTCCCAGGATAAGTTCTGCCCAGTCATGGTTGTCAGAATCAGCCTTCTGTAGTTACGGCTCTTGATTTTTGTACAGATCAAAGGATGGCATATCTTCTGATTTCATCTTACTGATAGGTGAGGAGATAGGACAACTAGCTCTTAGATCAAAGTTTTGCCATTTCCTCATTGTCAGGATGTCATATCAAAACTGGCACAAGTTGGTTCTAGAGCAGTATTAGGAAATTTCCCAGGGGGGAGTTTGGTTCCTGGTGTTGTAGCAGAGAACTATATTGGTCCTACGTCTGGGTTCTGGGATTCGGGTTGGACGATCACTATCCAATCTCATGGAGTTTAAGTTAGATTCACATGAAACATGTTCAGCGTGGGAGGTGCCCCTGTATTATAAAAACATATGAGTTCTTATCCCTAGAAGATAAAATCTTGTTTCTGTGCATACGGTTCCCCCCTTTTTACTGTGCCTATACAAAAAGCATATGGTGTCATATTATATTGCTGGTGCATTTGGGGGTAAGAATGACAGGCTGCACAATCTATGTACTCTGGTTTTGACCTGAGCTTTTATCCCAGACACAACTTTCTCTTCTCAGTTATTGTACCAAGCAGAACCAAAACAGGTGAAGTAAAAGAAAATATTAATTTATATAAAATATAAGAAATATATAAAAATGAACTTTTAAAAAAGTAATTAAAGAAAAAATGATGGAGGAGGCTGCCTTTATGTTTGGGAATTAACACCCTGAGAGGCATTATTATAGAGATATTAAATATACAAAGGCAATATAGACATCCCTATTAAGTCTTTTGAGATATTCTTGTGGGGGTTGAAATCCAAGGCACATTGTCATTACACACTGTGGTCTTGTTGAGTTTGAAAAATGATTTGCAGCATTATGGGATAATGTGGTGTCCTTGAGCTGGGGGTCCTTCTGAAGCTGAATCTGGTACCATGCAACAGTCCACATTGGAGGGGTGAGAAGGGCCACATAACATGAGTCAGCAGGTATGTTGGTTGAAATTTCTTGCTGGAGAACGAGATGTGGGACTGTGAAGGTGTCTTTTTGTTTTGGGAGCTGGGTGGTGGTTTGTTGGGGCAGGAGGTCTGTATAGGTGCCTAATGAGTTAAGAACTGAGGGTAAGTAGGAATAACGGATCAGTATTGGGGGATGAGAGGATAGAAGGATTTCTGAAGGGGATGGAGGGATAATATATAGGAGGGGCTATATACATATAGACATGGATTGTTTACAGTTTTAGGTTTGGCAATCAGAGAGAAGACCACTGTATACAAACTCATGCACACATATAGACAGACTTTAGAGATCTATTTGAGTTATTGTTGGAGGCCTAACCCTTATAGGTTGGGTCTGAGCTAAGATATAGATTAGGAGAGAAAAAAAGGAAAAACAAGAGGGAAGATAGAAGAGAAAAGAAAGAAGGAAATACAGTACAAATAAGTTAAATTTAAAAAAAATGGGACCGGTGTGTCGGTATTGGAAGGTTTTCCAATATCTAGCCAGTGGTCCTTAAACTATGGCCCGTGGGCCACATATTGTATTTGTATCTGTTTTGTTTCTTTATTGCAAAATAAGATATATGCAGTGTGCATAAGAATTCGTTCATAAGTTTTGTTTTTACTATAGTCAGATCTTCCAATGGTCTGAGGGACAGTGAACTGGCCCCCTGTTTAAAAATTTTGAGGACCCCTGAATTCTAGGCAGTTTGTTCATGACTGGGGTGGGCTTTGCTAAGTGAAGGTTTCAGGGTTAGATAGTGGCTAGAGCATTTTAGTATAGCTTAATTTTCGTGTCTAGAGTACTAAGCAATATGGTAGTAAGGTCTATAAGAGGTGACTACCCTATGTAGTATCATCCACCTCATCTTATGTATCGAGGTTTCTTTCCTAAAGAGAAACTGACAGTGTGCTCTTATTTAGCATAAATTGAATATATGAAGAATCTACTTTCTATTTCTGAATATGACTCCCTCAGCACCTAGTAAGTGGAATTCTACTGTATTTGTCTTTTTTGGCTTGTTGGCTTCACTTATAATGTCCTGAGTCATTGATTTTGTATCACATGCCAGACATTCTTTCCTTTTATGGGTGAATTAAAAATAGGTATAAATGAAATATACATTATGCATATAAACATATTTTGTTAACACATATATCCATTAATGTACCTTTGAATTATTTCTACTGTTTAAGTATTGTGGATAATGCTGCTCTGAACATTGGTGTACAAATAGAGCCTACTTGCCATTATTTTGAATCTATACTCAGAAGTAGAATTCTAGAACACAAGGTCAATTTATTATAAATTTTGAGGATTTTTATATTTTTTCATACTGGCCATACCAAATGTATGTTTATTTTCTTTTAAAATTAATTTATTTAAACACTGTGGTTACAAGGTTGTTGTAATAACAGTAATACAGTTGGTTATTTCCCACAGATATAAAGTTATGATTGAGTTCCAATCATACAATGTACAATTTCTGCCAGCAATGTCCCCAGTTTCTTTCCAGCCCTCACTCCTGCCTGCCTCTGGGGCAGAACATATTTCTTCTCTCTCCCTCTCTCTTTCTCCCTTTTTCTCTTCCATTCTTTAACCACTTTTAGATATGGTAGTGTGCAATATTGTTACTAAGATGACTCATGCTTATCACATTATCCCCATTCAGTACCCATATTTTGTTCAAACTGATCATTTCCAACTATCATTGTCATTGTGGTTTCTTCTCTGCCCTAAATATACTCCCCCCTATTTGTGGCAAACTTTCTATCATGGACTGATCCTCCTGACCTCATCTATAGTGTCTCTGGATATTATTATCACATTCTTTGTATACCACAAATGAGTATGATTGTTCTATATCCCTCTCCCTCTAACTCATTATGCTCAGTATAATACTCTTGCTAGCCATCCATGTATAAGCAAGTTTTATGACTTCATTTTTTCTAACACATGCATAGTATCCATTGTGCAGATGTACTACAGTTTCTTTGTCCACTGATCTATTCTTAGGCACGAGCATTCTTTTGATATTCTGGCTATTGTGAATAGTGCTCTAATGAATATAGGAATACAGAGTACTTTTCTACTTTGTGTTTTTGGGTTCGCTGGTGTATTCCTAGGTGTGGTACTGCTAGGTGTGGTACTCAATTTCTAGTTTATTGAGGGATGTTCATATTCCCAAAGGGTTGGACAGTCAATATTCTCATCACTCCTTTTCTCCCCGCCTCTGTACCGGTATTGGTTGTTATTGTTCTTTTGTGGTATGTGCCAGTCTCTGTGGTGTAAGATGATATCTCATTGTTTTAATTTGTATCTCTCTAATGATTAATGATCTGGAATATTTTTCACATGCCTTTTGCTCTCCTGTATTTCTTCTTTGAGGAAATTTATTTTCTTTTTATTATTTATCTTTATTTATTTATTATATTTATTCCTTCCCATTTTGGATGGGGTTAGATATTTTTTTCTTGTTAAGATCTGTCAGTACCTTGCATATCTTAAGTATTAGCCCCTTATCTGATGGGTATTGGGTGAGTAGTTTCTCCCATTTCATGAGGAATGTCTGTATCCTTTTCACCATTTCTTTTGAGATGCAGAAGTTTTGTAGTTTAATGTAGTCCTCTTTATCTTTGCTTCCATTTGCTTGGCCAGTGTTGTTTCATACTTGAAGATGTCTTTTGCTTCAATATCATGGAGTATTTTGCCTACATTTCCTCCATGTAGCTTATGGTTTCATTTCTGATGTCAAAAAATATTTTAATCCATTTTGATTTGAATTTTGTGCATGGCATTAGAGAAAGGTCTGAGTTCACTATTTCACATGAAATTTACAAGTTTTTATCACACCATATTTTAAGAGGCTTTCTTAGCTCCACTTTATATTTCTTGCCCTTTATCAAAAATTAATTGACCATATACGTGGGGTCAGTCTCAGAATATCCAAGTCTATTTTATTTATCTGATTGTTTTTATTCTAATACTATGCTGCTTTAATGACTACTGCTTTATAGTACAGTATTAGTATGAGAAAGTCTACTTCCCAACTCTTCCCCCAAGCATTCATTGAGCTATTCTAGGAGATTTATTGTTGCATATGAATTTCAGTAGTGTTTGATCTATTTTTTTGAGAAATGTCCTGAGTATCCTTTAAGGGATTACATTAAATTTATACAATGTTTTTGGGAAGTATTGCCATTTTAATGTTAATCCTCCCAATCCATAAGCTGGGGATGTGCTTCCACCTTTTTTTTAATTTTTTTTATTTTTAATTATGAGAACAAGGATGCAAAGAAAGAGTATAAGGTAAAGTTACAGTGGAAGGACAATCACCCATAACATAATTCTCAGAAGTCCCCTTGCTGATATCTTTGAAATTTCAGCCAAAGAACCAAAGAACATTAAGATAAATAAGACAGAATCCATGTACAATTACTTTGTCCCTCAAGTCCCCAGATTGTAACACATTATAATATTTCTTAACAGCATACAAGGCAATCTAAAGCCATAAAACTTACATAACTCCTTAAACATTACAGGCATAGTATTTTTTTACATTTCCATATACATGCATATTAGCTTAAGTTAACCTCAAATTTTAAGTGGGTTCTTTTTAAGGATTAGAGTCAAAGGAGCACAGTAAAAATGGTGTTAGAGTGGCAATTGTTGTTTGCATAGGCCATCAAAATATGAGGAACATGGAAAGAAATAACCTTGGCCTAAATACAAAGAGACCCGACCCCTGAAGTTTCCTGGCACAAGACCAACTTGCTAAGCTCCAGGCAAGCTAGATCGTCCAATCCAAGACATTGTCTGTAGTGCCAACACACATTTATTTTTCACACAGTCTCTGTTGTTGGTATCATGTTTCTGTATTAAAGATCCTGGAATCTGCATATCCTACATTGAAGTCAGGATATGGAGCGTCCTCTCATTTCACCTCACAATCAAAGGGCAATGCAGGGAGCCCTGTCCTGTAAGCAGGTCGTTGTGGTTGTTAAGTCTTCTCAGTGTTAAGGGAAGTCTCTTTTGAGCAGGTCGATGTCTGAGCAGTGTAGGGTCTTCCATGGTAGAGGATTACTTCCAGGTGATGTTATAGACCAGCCTGGATGTTTCGTGGATGGCTTCCCTGGTTCAGAGGTGAATGGAAAATGCCCTTTCTTCTGAGGTCTGTGCCAGGTCAATGTTCAGGGTGTAAGGTCCCCTTGCACTACAAGATTTGTGTGTTCCAATCTCTATTAGATAAGATCTTATTTGTATGTATAGTATTTTCCCATTTTAATGTGCCTATGCAAAAAAGGAGCAATGTCACGTGGTGTTATTGGCACATATGGGGGCCATAGGAACAATTCCAACAATTCCCATGATATGGTTCAATAATAAGCATTAAACTGGGAGACTCCTTCACCAAAATTCCCCGTCAAACAGCTCAAATAGAGAAGACAAAAAGTGGTTAGAATCATCACTGTATAAGACAACATTCAGCAAGAATTATAGTCGTCAGAGAAAAAACACAAAATATTCCAAAGAAATACATGTCCATTTTATGTGTCTTGAAAGAGTTTGGGGTTGTTACACACAATGCATGGGCTTTGGTCTGTGATTAGGATTGTACTCTACTGAAGTTAAAAAGAGTAATGTAGGTTAGTGACGTTTGGGGGGGTTAGAGAGTTAAGGAGTAAAAAAGAGCTTTGTAGGGGTGTGTGAAAGGGCAGAATAAAAAATGAACATTCTAGATATGCAGAACATACTCTCAATAAATGAAGTACATGTGGGGGCTCATGCCCCCGCGCGGTTCTGTAGTTTTTGGATGCATAGGGAGGAATTTCTCATCCCTCCCTCCAGGGCCCGATTAACCAGGCGTGGCCCTGAAGACCCGCCTGGTGTGGGGGGGATCTTGTTCCCCTGGACTAAGTGGTCAGCCCAGGGGGCCTATGGCTAGCTGTCTTGCCCAGAGCCCCCAACATACCAGTCAAACACCCCAGAAATCCTGGCATGTGGAGTGTTCTGAGCCAGCTGAGCCTCTGTAGTTTTTGGATGCATAGGGAGGAATTTCTCATCCCTCCCTCCAGGGCCCGATTAACCAGGCGTGGCCCTGAAGACCCGCCTGGTGTGGGGGGGATCTTGTTCCCCTGGACTAAGTGGTCAGCCCAGGGGGCCTATGGCTAGCTGTCTTGCCCAGAGCCCCCAACATACCAGTCAAACGCCCCAGAAATCCTGGCATGCGGAGTGTTCTGAGCCAGCTGAGCCTCTGTAGTTTTTGGATGCATAGGGAGGAATTTCTCACCCCCTCCCCCCAGGGCCTGATTAGCCAGGCGTGGCCCTGAAGACCCGCCTGGTGTGGGGGGGATCTTGTTCCCCTGGACTAAGTGGTCAGCCCAGGGGGCCTATGGCTAGCTGTCCTGCCCAGAGCCCCCATCATACCAGTCAAAAGCCCACGAAATCCTGGCATGTGGAGTGTTCTGGGCCCAGCCGAGCCTCTGTAATTTTTGGCTGCCTAGGGAGGAATTTCTCACCCCCTCCCCCCAGGGCCCGATTAACCAGGCGTGGCCCTGAAGACCCGCCTGGTGTGGGGGGGATCTTGTTCCCCTGGACTAAGTGGTCAGCCCAGGGGGCCTATGGCTAGCTGTCTTGCCCAGAGCCCCCAACATACCAGTCAAAGGCACCAGAAATCCTGGCATGCGGAGTGTTCTGTTGCTTCCATATTTTTGAGTTCTCTTTTATATCATGAAGCAGTGTTTTAGTTTTCTTTTCTTTTCTTTTCTTTTTTTCAGTTTTCTTTGTATAGGTCTTTCACCTCTTCAGTTAAGTTGACTCCAAGGTATTTGTATTCCTGAGACACAATTATGAATGGTATTAATTTTAATATCTCTTTATTCTCTTTCATTATGGATTTTTACATAATAATTTTGTAGTCTGCAACTTTACTATACATATCTATTGTTTCTAGAAGCTTTTTGGCAGAATCTTTAGGATTTTCAGTATCATGTCATCTGCAAACAGTGAGAGCTTGATGTCTTCCTTTTCTGTCTGGATGCTCTTGATATCTATTTCTTGCTTAATTGTTATAGCAAGTACTTCCAGTATTATACTGTATAGGAGTGGTGAGAAGAAGCAACCTTATCTTGTGCCAGATCTTAGAGGAAAGGCTTATAGATTTTCCTCATTGAATATGATGTTTGCCATGGGCTCATGTAAATGGCTTCGACTATATTGAAGTTCCTTCAATTCCCATCTTGTTGAGAGGTTTTCTTTCTTGGGGGGGGGAATCACATCTGGCAGCTCTCAGGGGTTACTCCTGGCTTTATGCTCAGAAATTGCTCCTGGCAGGCTCAGGGAACCCATATGGGATGCTGGAATTTGAACCACCGTCTTTCTGCTTGCAAGGCAAATGCCTTATCTCCATACTATCTCTCTGGCCCCTTGTTGAGAGTTTTTATCATGAATGGTTCTAGACATTGATAAATGCTTTTTCTGCTTCTATTGCTATGATGATATGAATTTTTTATTGATATTATGTATTATATTGATTGATTTGCATATATTAAGCTATCCTTGCATTCTGGTATGAATCCTAACTTGGTCATGGTGTATAAGCTTCTTGATGAGTTGTTGGATTATATTTTCTTGAGGATCTTTGAACATGTGTTCTTCAAGGATACTGGCCTGTAATTATCTTTTTGCTGGTGTCTCTGCTTTTGGTATCAGGGTAATGTTAATTTTATAAAAACTGTTTGGGAGATCTCAGCTGACAGCCTCTCCAGTCACTGCTGCAGGTTTTGAGGCCTACCCCGCCCAGAAGTGTCTGGGAAGCCACATGATCAGATATAAGCATGTACTGCCATGAAGGGTGAAGCCTGATCACAGCTAACTGCCTCTCAAGCCACGCTGCAAAATGTGGGTACAAATCTTCCCAGAAGTGTTTGCGGAAGCCACGTGTTTGAGGTGAGCTGGTACCACTCAAGAAGTGCGGAGGAAGAGGATCCTGGCAGCTCTGCTTCACTACATGGCTATGCCCATCTCCTAGTCAATGAATCCTAGTACAACACGGAGAAAACATCACACTACAGACGCAAAAATGGGGAAACAATGCAGGCCAACACCATATATAGGGAATGAAGATGGCAACTCTGAAATAAAACTCCTTACTTAGTAGGTAAAATGAAAACCCCACTGGAAAGCCTCTTCAACAAAGTAATAGCAGCTGAGGACAAAATCAGTGAGCTGAAAGATGAGATGTGTAACAACTCCATACAACAAAAGAGAATGGAAAAAGAGTCTTAAAAGAAATTATCAGACAATGGACTAAATCCTCAAAGAATGTGAACAGATAAAAATAGAAGTCTTTGATAAACTCAACAGAAGTAATGTAAGAGTCATTGGAGTCCTAGAGACCCAGGAAGAAAATCCCCAGGAAAATCAATAGTCAAGGAAATCAGTGCAGAGCTAAAGACTGCATGCAACCAAATTCTGCATGCACAAAGAGTACCAGCTAAAAAAGATCTGAAAAAGGCAACCCAAGACACATCAATAATCCCACAGATAGGGATAAAATACTAAAAGCAGCAAGATCAAAAAGGAAAATTACATTCAAAGGAGCATTCTTAAGCTTGACAGCAGACCTAAGACCAGAGAGATAGCATGGAGGTAGGGCATTTGCCTTGCATGCAGAAGGTTGGTAGTTCGAATCCCAGCATCCCATATGGTCCCTGAGCCTGTCAGGAGCGATTTCTGAACATAGAGCCATGAACCTGCCAGGAATGATTTCTGATCATAAAGCCATGAGTAGTCCCTGAGGGCTGCCAGGTGTGACCCAAACAATAACAACAACAAAACAAACAAACAAACAAAGATTTACAGCAGACCAGTTACAAGTAACCCTCAAGACCAAGACAGACCATAAGACACACCAAACTTTTACACAAAGATTGTGCTGTATCCCTTCCCCCAATAGGATTCCATTTTATGTTAATATCAGATCCTCCTATACCTGGGTTGGGACAGTCTATTTTGAAGAAAGAAAAGATAGAGTCTGGCTATGGGAAGGGAAGGTAGAAAAAGAGGCAGAAAGCCATAGGAGGAGAAGCATACAACAGCTTCTTGGAAGAGAGAACTTAGAATAGAAGCCATGAGAAAAAAAAAAAACATATAGTGGTTAGGGCTTAAAATAAAGCAAGCTGATACCAAAGAAACTCTGACTGCTTGTGAATTAATCTCTTAGCCATTACCCTGAAATTTTCAGACACATCTACTGAAGGGGCTAGAGGTGCCATGCCATGCCAAGACCAAACAGTGGGCTTTAGACATTAAATTTTATATTAAAAAAACAAAAGATGGGGCCAGAGAGATAGCATGGAGGTATGGCATTTGCCTTGCATGCAGAAGGACGGCATTCCATATGGCCCCTTGAGCCTGCCAGGAACAATTTCTGAGCATAGAGCCAGGAGTAACCCCTGAGCGCTCTTGGGTGTGACCCCCCCCCCAAAAAAAAGATGTCACTAAATTCCATGACTATTATCTCTCTCAATGTCAATGAACTAAATGTACCAGTTAGAGGCACAGAGTGGCAAAATGGATTTTAAAAAGTTGAATTCAACATTCTGCTGCCTACAAGAAACACATTTGAATAGTCAGAACAAACATAGACTCAAAAATCAAATATCAGAGGACAATCATCCAAAGAAACAACTCCTTAAAAAAATCTGGAACGGCCATATTAATATCAGATTACACAAAATTTAGACTTAGAAAAGTTATGAGACAAAGATGTACATTTTGTAATAATCAAGGTATATGTACAACAGAAAGAAATCACACTCCTAAACATAGATGCACCCATGAGGGACTAGCAAAATATTTAATACAATTGTTGACAAATCTGAAAGAAGACATCAATAGCAACACAATAATAGTGGAAGACCTTAACACTGCCCTGCCATCCCATGATAGGTCAACCAGGCTGAAACCCAACAAGAATATACTAGTTCTGAAAAGAAAAATGGAAGAAAGTGGACTAGTGTGTGTATATATATATCCAGAAAGCTGGATACACATTCTTCTTCAATGCACATGGAGCAGTCTCCTAGCCCATAAAACATACCTCCATAAAATCAAGGTAATAGAAATTGTACAGACTACCTTCTCAGATCACGGGCACTGAAATTAGAAGTCAACAACAAAGATATATAGTAGAAAAACTTTAAACCTGGAATTAAACTACTGAACATGTGCATTAGAGATGAAATCAAAGAGGAAATCAAAAGATTTCTAAAAACAAATGCCAATGAAGACACAACTTATGAAAATTTGTGGGACACAGCTAATGTGCTACTAAGAGCAAAATTTATAGCTTTGCAAGCACACATCAGGAAGGAAGAAAGGGCCTATATAAATAACTTAATGACATAGCTTATAAAGTTAGAAAATGATTGAGAAAAGTAACCAGAAATAAGTAGGAATATGGAAATAACAAAGATTAGAGTAGAAATCAATGAAATAGAAATCAAAAAATTTATCTGAAAAACCAACAAAAGCAAATTTTGGTTCTTTGAAAAAATAAACAAGATTGATAAACCACTGGCAAAACTCACAAAGAAAGTGAGAGAGATAGAAACTTGATAAACTGGATTAGAAGTGAAAAGGGGAAGATCACCTACAGATATTGCAGAGATTCAAAGGGTAATCAGAGACTACTTGAGAAACTCTAGGCCATAAAACCTGAGAACCTGGAAGAAATGGATAAAATCTTGGATTTTTATAAGCTTCCATGGTTGAATAAGGATAAGGTAGTATATCTAAACAACCCCATCGCTATTTAGGTAATTAAAATGGTGATCAAAAATCTTCCACAAAACAAAAGCCCAGGCCCAGATTGGTTTGCTAATGAATTCTTTCAAACCTTTCAAAAGGAATTTCTACCAATCCTTTTCAGGCTCTTTTATAAAATTGAAGAAACAAGAACACTTCCAAATAGTTTCTATGAAAACATCATCACCTTGATACCAAAACTAGGCAGAGATGATACCAAAAAAAAATTACAGACCAATATCTGATGAACACAGATGCAAAGATCCTCAAAAAATCCTGGCAAATAGAATCCAATGCCTCATCAAGAAGATCATTACCACAACCAACTAGGTTTCATCCCAGGAATGCAAGGATGGTTTAACATCAGCAAATCAATCAACATAATTCACCATATCAACAAAAACAAAAATCATATGATCATATCAATAGATGCATTCAATAAGCTCCAACACCCATTCTTGATAAAATTCCTCATCAAGATGGGAATGAAAGAAACTTTTCTCAATATAGTCAAGGCCATCTACCACAAGCCAATGGAAAATATTATCATCAATGGAGATAAACTAAAAGCCTTTCCCCTAAAATCTGGTACAGTACAAGGCTGCCCTCCTTCACTTTTATTCAACATATGGCAAGTAAAGTACTTGCCATAGCGATTAGGCCAAAAAAAATATATCAATGGCATCCAGATAGGTAAGAAAGAAGTCAAGCTCTCAGTCTTTGCAGATGACATGATACTATATTTAGAAAACCCTAAAGACTCTGACAACAAGATTCTATAAATAATAGATTCATATAGCAAAGTGGCAGGCTACAAAATTAACAGGCAAAAGTCAATGGCCTTTTTATACACCAATAATGATAGAGAAGAAATGGACATTAAAAACAATCACTTTTACACTAGTGCCCCACAAACTCTACTATATTGGAATCAATTAAAGAGGTGAAGGACCTATACAAAGAAAAGTACAAAAGCCTGCTTCAAGAAATAAGAGAGGACACAAGGAAATGGAGACACATTCCTTGATAATGGATTGGTAGGATTAATATAATTAAAATGACAATACAACCCAAAGCATTATACATATTTAATGCAATTTCTCTAAAGATGCTCATGACATTCTTCAAAACAGTGGATCAAACACACCTGAAATTCATTTGGAACAATAAACACCACAAATAACTAAAACAATCCCTGGGAAAAGGAATATGGGAGGGATTGCTTTCCCAATTTTAAATGGCATTACAAAGCAATAGTTATCAAAACAGCATGGTATTGGAATAAAGACAGATCCTCAACTCAGTGGAATAGACTTGAGTATTCACAGAATGTTCCCCAGACATTCAATAAACTAATCTTTGATAAAAGGGCAAGAAATCCAAAATGGAGCAAGGAAAGCCTCTTCAACAAATGACGTTGGCACAACTGGTTAGCCTCTTGCAAAAAAGTGAACTCAGACCTCCATCTACCACCATGCACAAAGATCAAATCCAAATGGATTAAAGACCTTGATATCAGGCCTGAAACCATAAGTTATATAAAACAACATGTGGGCAAAACATTATAGGACATTCAGACTACAGGCATCTTCAAGTAGGAAAGAGCATTATCCAAACAAGTGGAAGCTTGTTTGAGATAAACAAATGCAACTATATTAAGCTAAGAAGCTTCTGCACCTCAAAGGAAATAGTGCCTAAAATACAAAAGCAATCCACAGAATGGGAGAAATTATTCACCCAATACCCATCAGACAAGGGGCTTATATCAAAAATATACAAGGTACTGACAGAACATAAGCAAAAACATCTAACCCCATCAGAAACTGTGGAGAAGAAATTAACAGACATTTCCTCAAAGAAGAAATACCAAAGGCCAAAAGACACATGAAAAAATGCTCCACGTCACTAATCATCAGGGAGATGCAAATTATAATAACTATGAGGTACCATCTCACACCACAGAGACTGGCACACATCACAAAGAACAATAACAACAGTGCTGGCTGGGATGTGGGGAGAAAGAAACTCTTATTCACTGCTGATGATAATGCTGTCTACTTCAGCCTTTATGGAAAACAATCTGGGGATTCTTCAAAAAACTGGAAATTAAGCTCCCTTATGATCCAGCTATACCATTCCTAGGGATATACCCTAGAAACACAAAAATACAATTCAAAAATCCCTTCCCCACACCTATATTCATTGCAGTGCTATTTATTATAGTCAGACTTTAGAAACAACCAAGATGACCTTCAATAGATGAATGGCTAGAGAAACTGTGGTACATATACACAATGAAATATTATTCAGCCTGTAGGAGAGATGAAGTCATGAAATTTTTCTATACATGGATGTACATGGAATCTATTATGTTGAGTGAAATAAGTCAGAGGAAGAGAAATAGACACAGAATAGTTTCACTCATCTATGGGTTTTAAGAAAAATTAAAGGCATTATTGTAATAAGGCCCAGAGACAATAGAATTAAGGGCTGGAAAAGCCAGAAAGACTGCTCACAATTTGAAGCTCACCACAGAGTGGTGAATGCTGTTAGGGAAATAACTACACTAACACATAACATGACAATGTTGAAGAATGAGAGAAGTAGAATGTCTGTCACGAATACAGGCAGGGGTGGGGAAGTTGTGGGCCATTGGTGGTGAGAATGTTGCATTGGTGAAGGCGAGTATTCTGTTTATGACTTAAACCCAACTACAACATGCTTTTGATCATGGTGGTTAAATAAAGATTTATTTAAAAAAAACAACAAGAATAAAACATCTAACCTCATCAAAACATGGAGAGAGAAATGAACACTTTCTCAAAGATGAAATACAAATGGCCAAAAAGCACATGAAAAAGTGCTCCACATCACTAATCATCAGGATACTGCATATCAAAATAATGAGGTATCATCTCACACCACAGAAACTGGCACACATCACAAAAAATAAGAACATTCAGTGCTGGTTGGGAAATGGAGAAAAAGGAACTCTCAGTCACTGTTGGTGCAAATGTCATCTAGTCCAGCCTTTACAAAAAATAATTTGGAGATTCCTCAAAAACTGGAAAAAGAGGTACCATATGATCCAGCTATACTACTCCTAGGGATATACCATAGGAACACAAAAACTCAATACAAAATTGCCTTCTGCACACCAATATTCATTGCAGCACTATTTACAATGGTTAGAATCTGGAAACAACCCAGATGCCCAACAACAGATGAGTAGCTAAAGAAACTATGGAACATATACAATAGAATACACATATGCAATAGAATAATTTGCAGCCATCAGGAAAAATAAAGTCATAAAATTTTCCTGTAAATGGATGGCATGGAAACTATTATGCTGAGTGAAATAAGTCAGAGGGAGAGAGATAGATGCAGAATAGTCTCACTCATCTATGGGATTTAAGAAAAATATAAGATATTATTGTAATAATACCCAGAGACAATAGATATGAGGGCTTGAAGGACCAGCCTATGATATAAAGCTTACTACAAATAGTTGTGATTTTAGTTAGAGTAATAACTACACTAACAACTATCATGACAATGGTAGTGAGTGAGAGCAATAGCATGCCTGTCTGGCATACAGGCAGGGGCATGATGGAGGGAGATGGGCAGCATTGGTTGTTGGCATGTTGCACTGGTATTCTTTTCATGACTGAAATCCAACTTCAAACATGTTTGTAATCATGGTGCTTAAATAGATATTAATATTAGAAAAGAAACTGGGAGTGTTTTTGTTTCTTCTATTTTCCAGAAAATTCCTATAAATGATTGGTGAAAGGTCTTCTTTAAAACCTTGAAAAAACTCATTTGTGAATCCATCTGGTCCTGGTCTTTTTTTTTTTTTTTTTTTTAGGAAGCTTTTTTTTTTTTTTTTTTACCATTTAAGTTTCCTCAATAATGATAGTTCTGTCCAGGTATTCCAGATTATTTTGTTTAAACCTTGCAAATTTATAGGAGTCCAAGTTTTATCCATTTATTACAGGTTCTCTTGTTTTGCGACATAAAGATTTTCAAAATAATCTCTGGCATCCTTTTCATTTCTGTAGTATCTGTAGTGATATTATCCCTTTCATTTTGATTCAGTTTATTAAGTTTTCTCTCTTTTAAACTTTACATGATTACAAAATTGTTAATTTTTGGGTTTTATTCATAAAATGTACACCATCCTTCATCTGTAAACCCTTCTAGTCACCAATGTCTCTTGTTTCCTTCCCACCCTGACCCCTGCCTTAGTCTAGTGTAGACAAATTGCTTTTCTCTCTATTTTTGACATTGAGGTTTGCTCAATTGTTAATGGAGGGGTGCCATGCCCATTAATTTCTCTACTTTTAATGCATAGTTCTTGTCCAGAGTGATAAGTTCCATTTGCTATGGTCCTAGTAAACCCTTCTCTACACTAGCTATGTTCACTGCTCTTTCTGGTGAGCTTTCTACCCTGAGCTGGACCTCCTGATTGTCTTGTCTCTTGCCTTTGGGTATTATTACCACACTATCTCTTGTTTTTCTTATTCTCTTTTTCTTTATGAGTCTTGCTAATGGTTTATTGATCTTGTCTATTTTTTTTAAAGAACCAACTCTTGCTTTCATTGATCTTCTTGATTTTTGGGGTGTGTGTCAAGTTCATTAATTTCTGCTCTAAGTTTATTTCCTTCAACCTGCTTGAATTTGGCTCATTTTGTTGATCATTGAATTTCTTAAGCTATGCCATTAAATTATTTATGTAGACCCATTCTTTCTTTCTGAAGAATGCCACAAGCCTATACATTTTCTTCATAGTACTGCTTTTTCTGTGTTCCACAAATTATCATAATTCATGTCTTCATTTTCATTATTTTCAGTAATCTTTTGATTTCTTCTCTACTTGGTAGTGAGCTGTTTAATTTTCAGGTGTTAAAATTATTTCTCCATTTTTGTTAGTAATTTGATTCTATTCTTATGCATTATGGTATGAGAAGATAGTTGACACAATTCTATCCTCTTGATTTTATGAGGTATATTTTATTGCCCAGCATGATCTGTCTTGGATCATGTTTTATTTGCATTGGAGAAGAATGTATATTCAGCATTTGGGAGTGAAAAGCATTATATATCTAAGCCTCTTGCTTCCATTTCTTCCATCCTAGCCAGTATATCCTTTGTGAGTTTTGGCCTGGTTAAATTATCAAGAGATGACGAAATAGTGTTGAAGTCTCCAACTACTACTTTGTTTTTATTGATTCAGTGGTGTTGAGAGAGATTATTGTCATGGGATTTTGTGCCATGTTTTTGTAGAAATTTGGTGTTTGTGGAGTTTTGCCTTAAAGTAGATCCTTAAAGAAGTTATTCTTTTAAATTTGGTTTTGAATCTGTAAAGTTCTTCAGCTGTTGTTTATTCATGAAGCTATATATCCTTTTTTGAAATCTAAATGAAAGTCTGCAGAGTGAAGTATTTGTGGTTAGGTGTTAATTTAACTGATATTTTTCTATATATACCACCACTGTCCTCAGGCCTGGAGGGCGTCTTGTGAAAAAATTTCTGTAAATCTTAAGGATGCTTCTTTGTATGTAATTTACCTTTTTGATCTTGCTATTTTCAGCATCATTGTGATGAGGATGTGCTTTGGCTGCTTTTATTTGGCTCTCTGTTAGCTGGTACTCTTTGGGCATCAAGTATTTGGTTGCAAGCACTCTTTAGCTTTTGGAACTTCTCAGGAATGATATCTTTGACTGTTGCTTCTCATAGGGGTCTTCTCTTGGCTCTTTGGGACCCCAATAATTTTTATGTTGCTCATATTGTAGACCTTTATCCCAAAGGTCTGTTGTTAGTTCACTTATTTTGAGGATCCCCCTCCCATCTTTTGTTCATTTAGTCAAAAGCTTTTTTTCTAACTCTACTGTTATATGGAGGCATTATGCAGCTCATCTTACAGCTCACAGACTTTGTCCTCAGTGGCTGTTACTCTGCTGGTGAAGCCTTCCAATAAGTTTTTCATTTCACCTACCAATCTTTTTAGTCCTTTTATTTATGGTTGACATTTTCTCATTTTCTACTCTCCTATCTTCTTAGTTCATTAATTGTCCATTCCATGGCCTCTCTGAGTTCTTTGAATATCCTCAACATTTCTCTTTAAAGTCCTTATCACAGAGGTTACTGGTATATAGGTGGCTGGTACTAGTTGGGTCTTCAGAAATGTTATTTTTGTTGAGCAAGTGTGGAGGGATTCTGTGTTGTATTCCCATTGTGACCCTTGCACTGTGGTGGTAGTTTATAGGCTTAGTGTTGGCACTCCTTGACTAGAAGAAATGTGCAGCCTTGGAGTAAAGTGGAGAGGTTACACTCTTCTCTGGTTCTTTTGACCCAAAAGCTGCCTAGCTCTGTTGCTCTTGGTCACTAGTCCAGTTTGCTTGTGACCACACTCTTTGAGTACATTAATTTGAGGTAAAATGACTCTTTTTTCCCTCCAATCAAAACCACATAACTTGAACCATCTTGCTCTGCCTCATAAATTGAGGGGGAAATAATGGAGTGTACCAAGACCAAACAGGTGTATTAACATTGAGTAGAAATAAAAAATGATCATACTTAAACACCAAATCCAAAACCAATAACAACAGAATTGAAACTCAATCTACAACAAGCTAGACACAGAGGGGACCACTTATACTAGTATCCCAGGAGTCAAAGGAGGAGGGGATATGAGATGCATGCTGGGAACAGGGGTGGAGGGAGGACAACAGTGGTGGTGGGAATGTCCCTGATTCAAAGTCACTATGTACCTAAAATATTACTGTGAAAGATTTGTAATTCACTTTGGTCAAAATAAAAATTATTTAATTAAAAAAATGACTCAAGATGGATAAAAGAGAAAGGATTTATTTACAGGAACTAAGAGTTCAGGTAACACCTCCAACTCTTGGTTCAAACAAAAGGTCAACTCTATTTTTATATATTCTTCTATGAAAATAAACAAGCAAGCTGTCTTACACAAGTTACATTTCAGTTAAAGCTGATGTGACTTTGAAGAATAAAGGGATTTGCTAAACTATTTTGGTATATTTTCTATGCTCTGATGATTCAGGCCTTTTTGTGCTTGGGATTCTTCATCAGCTTCCTTCACTCATCCTTATGTAGGTAAATCTGCCAGTTTACCTAATATTCCTAGATTTCTATAAATTTTTCTTACAGTCTCCCCATCTTCCCTTAGTTTATATTTTCACTCCCTTATGAGCAGTGAATCGCTGCTTCCTTCTCCCTTCATGGGCCTGTGTCCTGTGTTCTTTAGCTCCTGGTTGCTTCCTTTTCCAAACTTGGATTAACCCTTTCTTGGTACAGGAAGGCCAGCTTTGCCCACATAATCTAGTCACTCCCATAATCAGTCTCTAGGAATTATTAGAAAGTCACTGTACCACATTTAAAAGCATGGTACCATGCTAATTTCTAATTTCTCTAAATTCTTTTTAAAATTAAGGCCAAAGTGAGTAGAGCACTTATTTTGAATGTAGTTGACCAGCTTTGATTCCAGGTACCTTATATGGTCCCCTAAGCCCCACTAGGGGTGACCCCAGAATGTAGAGTCAGAAATAAATTCTGGACACTGGTTGTTATGCCCCTCCAAAAATTGTTCTTAAAAATTATACTGAATTACTCAAAAAAGATCTGGTGTAGACTCCTGATATATTTAATCCAGTGTGCTGTGATTTAGGGCTGAGAGATTCACTACATCTTTATTATTTGAAAGTCAAACATTGTGCTGAGTGCTGGGACACAATGATGAAAAAGGAGGCTCCTCATATCAAAAATCTTATTTTTTGGTACAAAATAATTAAATTCTATAACCAGACCTAAAATATATTCCTAGGAGATTGGTTTCAAAAAGAGGATAAATATAGTTCTATATTCAAGGAAATCCCAATCAGATAGGGAGACAAATGTTCAGTCAGTAGCTGTGAGAGCTTTTCAGAGTTTATAAACCCCTGGTTGTCCTGTATTTGTCTTGTTGTGGCTGCTAAACTCACTGCAGGCAGATTGCAACTAAACTACAGATATGTTTTGCTACTCACCAGAATGTCACATAAGGTTCTGGCTGGGAATATGGCTCTTTAGCCATTATTATCTACATAGCAAAATTATACTCTGGGTGGTTTCTGTCCCAAGAATACAGGGATACTTGAACAGTGTTTCCCAAGGTAATGCTTTCCCCTACCTCAGTGGTGACGGAATGATCCAGGAGACTGGTATTGACCTTGAGTACAATTGGGTGTCACAACTGTGTACAACTTAAGATAAATTCTCTTTTATTTTCTAAAAGGGAAGGGAAGGTCAAGTAAGCCCTGAAAGGAAACTAGAACCAACTATAGTTAACAGATGAGATTGCCTCCATAGATCTCACATTGTGATAATCTGTGAGGCTATCTGGGCAAAAGTTCACTGTGGAAAGAGGGTGTAGGGCTTTGGTGAAAGACTTATGGCTGAATCCTGACAGCCACTTGGCAGATGTGTGACCTTGAAAGAGGTTCTATTTCCTCTGAACCACAGATTTCACATCTTTAACATGGAATGATGATCTCTATGCATGGTATTTGAGAATAAATGAGGCAATAAAACCCTAGTAAAGTGGTTGATGTATGGCAATGAGTTAGTAAATATTAGTTCCCCCTTTTTCTTTTCTGTCTTAGCAGAAAATAGTCACTGTAAATTTATCTAAAATAAAGGACACCTTAGAAACAACAGAAAGTTAGGACACATAACCATAAGTAGGTGTCTAGATGATGTTAGGACTCCTCAGCACTCTGAAGGGGAAAAGATCTTTTGCGGGGCTACACAGGTAGAAACATCATGGTTTGAGAATTTGTCTCCAGAAATCACTGAACTTAAAATTTTTTCTCTAATAATATTTTGAATAGAATTTATTTAGTGCCACTCTCATTTATTAGACAAAATGCAGCAAACATTTGTTGGATCAGACTCACTGAAATGCTTTTTAAAAAATTTAATTATAAAAATTTAATTATGGTATATTACAAAGTTACTCATGATTGAGTTTTAGGCATACAATGTTCTGACACTAATCTTTGCACCAGTGTCCATGTCCCTCCACCAATGTCTTCAGTTGCCTTCCTACTTCCATTTGCCTCAATGACATGCACTTTTTTTTTCTTCTTTTAACGCCCCCTTCTCCTTCATAGTGACCATTTCCCTACACCATTATCCTAATGTTCCCTTCCATGACCAATCCTTCTCCCTCAGTGACAAACTTTCTACTAAGGACCAGTTCTCTGTCTCTTTGTTTCTATTACCTTTGTTATCACCCAACTATGTTTTTTTTTTAACCATGGTATTTAAATAAAGTTTTTTTAAACATAATTTTTATTTTAATGGTAGTGGCTTACATATCGTTCACAGTAATATTCCAGGTACATATTTACATTGAATCAGGGGAATTCCCACCACCAAATTGTCCTCCCACAATCGCTCCCATCCTGCCTCCCATATTCTCCACTCTTCCTCCCAAGGGCTGCTAGAATGTGTGGTCCCCTCTGTGTCTAGTTAATTACTTAGTGGGCTTATAACTGTTTGGTCTTGGTGCCTCCATTATTGCCCCCTCTAGTTGGGAGGCGGGACTAGAAAGATCAAGTTATGTGGATTTGTTTGAGGAAAAGAAAGGTATTATAATGGGGTAAAAATCGACTATGCTGACTATGAGCGGAGTCATTCTAGAGGCTCTTGTCCTTGGTTTGAGAGACGATGGGGAAAAGAAGAAGGTGAAACACCACAGCAGTTCAAAAAGAGGAATCAAATAAGATATTCAGTGAGCACTGAAGCCATAAAAACATGCACCACATAGTTGCCATGGTCTTGAGATAGGAAATATGACAAGGCGCAAGGAGGAAGAAGAGAAAAGAAGAAAGAAAAAGTAAATATACAGTTAAAAAATGAACAAATACTTCAATATTTACCCCAAAACAAAGAATTTGGTCAAAACTAGATAAAAAATAAAAAATTTAAAACATTTTTTAAAAAAGGATTATTTAGTGTTTTTTTCCTCTCCCCCCGCCCCCGCATAGGCACAGTAAATGTTGGGGTCATCCGAAACGGGAATCCCCTTGGCCTAAGAGATACAGGGTTTCCCTACCCTTGGAATATATTGTCATGGGATTATCTATAGACTCCTTTCACGTTCATTTACTCACCCCTTGGTGTTTTTGTGCTGTATGGAAGACTTCTGCTCCGATCTGGATGAAAAAGACAGACCTCTAAATCTAGGGGTCTCAGTCTGTGCACAGGTCAAGGAGTGGAACTTATGATGATGACTTTCTTTGTGATTTTAGAAGTTCTGTTTCCTCAATGTCATTTTAATCTGTCTTCTGTGGTTAGTGGTCTTGGCCCTTGTGCTGAAGCTCGGATGGAGTCTGGGATATCGTCTTTTGTTATGATTCCAGAAGACCCATTCAGTTGCAATTGCCTCAGTCAGGACTCTGGTATTGGAGGTCATGTTTGTTATGTAGGACGTAGACCAGACCCTAGACTAGGGCTTTCTTGTTGGTCCCAGAATACATACTGCCCAGTCATGGTTCTATCAGCCAGTCACCTGTAGATCACATTCTTGGCTTTTGCACAGCCCATAGTGTAGTAAGTCTTCCAATTTGGTTTATCATTAGTTGGTAAGGTAGGATAACCTGTTCTTATGTCCATTTGTTCCCAAGTTTCTCATTGTCAGGATTTCATACTAGAACTGGCACATGTTGGAGATCGAGTAGTATTCAGGATGTCCCAGGTGGGCTTTGGTTCCTGTGGCTGTTGTGAAGAACTGTGTCAATTCTATGTCTGGGGTTCAGGATTGAAGTCTGGATGGTCGGTGTATAATCTTCTGGCGTCTAAGATGGATCCACATGACATATTTTCAAGGTGGGAGATTCCCCTGTATTGTAAATAAGTATGAGTTCTTATCTTTAGTAGATAAGAGCTTGTTTATATACATGGGATTTCCCCTTTTTTAGTGTGACTTTGCAGGAAGAAATGGTGCTTCATTATATTGCCAGTGCATTTGGGGGTGAAAAGAACAGAGAAACAAGTCATGCACTCAAAAAATAGAAATAAAATAGAATATAAATAAATATAAATAAAAGTATATATATAAATATAAATAAAATAAAAATAGAAATAAAAAATATATATTTGCTCACATATGTATAGTGAAAAATGATTGTAAGTAAAATGAAATAAAAATAAAGAGCTAGTGTTATACAGGTCTTATACTTATGATGGAAGTAAATGTTTCCCCATTGCCTTTTGAGATTTTCTTGTGGGGTGTAGGCACCTTTTCATCATACACCCTGCTCTTCCTGAGGTTGGTAAATGATTTGAGGGGGGTCTTGTGTAAAGTTCTTGCAATGGGATTCCTTTTAGGGCTAAGTCTGGTATCCAGCAAGAGTCCACGATAGGATAAGTTGGTAGGGAGAGTCACACAGCATGAGTCAGTTAGGGGTGTTGGTTGTCTTTTCCTACCGGGGACAAGGTGTGGGTTTGAGTGGATGTCCCTTCGCTCGGGTGCTGGGTACTGGTTCGTTGGGGTAGGAGGTCAGTCTTGATGCCTAATAGATTAAGAACTGAGGGTGAAGAGTTTTAATAAATTGGAAAATCTGGATGGGATTGAGGGGTGAAGGGGTAGTCGGATTCCTGGGGGGGGGAATAGGGGAAAGTATTTGGCAGGGACAGAAAGGAAGAAAGAGGAAAATAAGATTAGCTAGGGAATTAAAAAGGAAGAGGGAGTAGTGAGAAGAGAGGTGAAAAGAGTGGGGGCATGTCATTTTGCTTTAATATGTATGATGAGTGGGCCCCTTAGTATAAGTCTGCAGGTCACTGTTGCTGCTTTGGTGGTCTGGCTGGTCACATGCTTCAGGTCCTAAAAGAAGGTATGCCCTAGAGATAAAGGGTGTGTTAAAAAGTTTTGTCCAGACAATTTTGTAACGCAACCTGGGCATGGTATCTCGTGTGGCTTAGCTCTTAGATGCCATCTTAGGTTGTCCATCCTTTGTATCCAAGAACACCTGTGGACAGAAAAGCTGAGAGGTTATTTTGAATATATTAAGCTTAAGGCATTAACACCTATTATTTTGAAATACTTCGGTTGTAGTCAGTGATTTCCATGGTATTCTTTACCTGTAACCTTGTATAAGATCCCTAAGATATTATTATGAGCCTTTGCAGTATCAGGTTGATTACATACCTGTTCACTCTACGCTGCTGTTTCTGCAGATGTTGGTTTCTTTATGGTTTAATGTGTGGTCGAGAGTTTATGATGTTCCTCTTTCATGTGTTCTGGGCACTTCTGCCCAGTATATGTGTGGTATTTCAGTGTTTGGAGTTTCTACCCTGTTAAATCCTGTTATTTGATCTTTGAATATTAGTTGTATATATGGTATAGTTTCTAGGTGATTCAGAATAGTGCTATCATTCTGTGTTTATCTTTCATCTTCTGACTTACTTTGTTTAACATAATATGTTCAAGGTCCATCCATGTTGCTGCAAAGTCTGTGATTGAATCATTTCTTACTGCCATGTAGTATTCCATTGTATATAGATACCACATCTTAATGATCCACTCATCTGTTGTTGGGCATCGAGGTTGGTTCCAAGACTTGGCTATTATACTGAGTGCTGCGATAAATAGTAGGATGCACACATATTTGGGGATGAATGTCCTTCCAGTTTGCGGGTAGATACCCAGGAGAGCAATTGCTGGGTCAAATGGCAGCTCAATTCTGAGTTTCTTGAGCACTCTCCAGACTGTTCTCCATAGGGGTTGGACTAGGGGGCATTCCCACCAGCAGTGGATGAGAGTGCCTTTCATACCACACCCCCGCCAACAGAGATTGTTTCCATTATTTTTTTTTTTTTGGTTTTTGGGCCACACCCGGCGGTGCTCAGGGGTTACTTCTGGCTATCTGCTCAGAAATAGCTCCTGGCAGGCGCGGGGTACCATATGGGACACCGGGATTCGAACCAACCACCTTTGGTCCTGGATTGGCTGCTTGCAAGGCAAACGCCGCTGTGCTATCTCTCCGGGCCCTGTTTCCATTATTTTTAATGTGAGCCATCCTCACTGGTGTAAGGTGGTACCTCATTGTTGTCTTGATTTGGATTTCCCTAATGATGAGTGAAGGTGAACATGTTTTCATGTGTTTGTTGGCCATCTTTTGATCTTCTTCAGTGAAGTGTATTTTCAGTTCATCTCCCCATTTTTTTTTATGGCTTTATTTGGTTTTGTGGAGCTCATCTTTCTGAGTGCTTTGTATATTCTGGATATCAGCCCTTTATCGGACATGTTGAGTGCAAAGATTTTTTTCCCATTCAGTTGCCTGTTTTCTTGTGTTGAGTATGGTTCCTTTTGCCATGCAGAAGCTTTTTAGTTTGGTGTAGTCCCATTTGTTTATGTTTGATGCTAAAGTTCTTGCCATTGGCAATCTATCATCAAAGACTTTTTTGATATATAGGTCTTCGAGTGTTCCACCTATTTTTTTCTCAATAAACTTTGGTTTCGGGTCTGATTTCGAGGTCTTTGATCCATTTTGAGTTGACTCTTGTATATGGGGTGAGGTATGGGTCAATTTTTAATTTCTTACAGGTGGTTTTCCAGTTGTACCAACACCATTTGTTGAAAAGACTTTCTTTGACCCATTTCAAGTTCTTGGCTCTTTTGTCAAATATTAGCTGACTATATGTCTGGGGGCTTATGTCTGGAAATTCTGTTCTAACCCACTGGTCTGAGGCTCTGTCTTTGTACCAGTACCATGCCGTTTTGATCACTATGGCTTTATAGTATAGCTTCAGGTTAGGTAGCGAGATGCCACCCAGCTTCTTGTTTTTTAGTATGTGTTTGGCTATTCTGGGTCTTCTGTGGTTCCAGATGAATTTTATTATTGATTGTTCTAAGTCTTTAAAGAATGATGTCTGAATTTGGATGGGGATTGCAATAAATCTAGATAGGAGTTTGGGTAGGATGGTCATTTTGACTATATTGATTCTACCTACCCATGAGCATGGGATGTTCTTCCATTTCCTTGGATCCTCTTCAATTTCTTTCTGAAGTGTTTTGACGTTTCCCTGGTATAAGTCCATCACTTACCTTGTCAGATTGATCCCTAGGTAATTAATGTTTTTTGTTACTATTTTAAATGGAATTGAATTCTTAATCTCTCTTCTACTTCATTGTTTGTGTAGAGAAATGCTGTTGTCTTTTGTGTTTCACTTTGTAGCCAGCCACTTTGCTGTATTGGTTAATTATTTCTAGGAGTTTTACTGTGGACTCTTTAGGATTTTCTTTTTTTTTTTTTTTTCTTTAGGATTTTCTATGTATATCATCATATCATCTGCAAAGAGGGATAATTTGAGTTCCTCTTTCCTAATTTGGATTCCTTTGATTCCCTTCTCTTGTCGGATTGCTATTGCTAGGACTTCTAAGATTATATTGAATAAGAGTGGAGAGAGTTGACAGCCTTGCCTAGTTCCTGACCTTAGTGGAAATGTTTTCAGTTTTTCGTCATTGAGGATAATGTTGGCTGTGGGCTTTTCATAGATAGCTGTAACTATCTTGAGGAAGGTTCTTTCTAAGCCTATTTTGCTGAGTGTTTTCCACATGAATGGGTGCTGAATTTTGTCAAACGCCTTCTCTGCATAGATTGATATGATCATGTGGTTTTTGTTTTTCTTGTTGTTGATGTGGTGTATAATGTTGATTGATTTACGTATGTTGAACCAACCTTGCATCCCTTGGATGAAACCCACTTGGTCATAGTGTATAATCTTTCTGATGCAGTGCTGGATTCAGTTTGCTAAAATTTTGTTGAGAATTTTTGCATCTATGTTCATTAGGGAGATTGGTCTGTAGTTTTCTTGCTTGGTGCTGTCCTTGCCGTCTTTGGGGATGAGTGTGATATTAGACTCATAAAAGGAGTTGGGGGGGTTTGTCTTTTCTATGGTTTGGAAGAGCCTATGGAAGAGTGGTAGTAAGTCTTCTCGGAATGTTTGATAGAATTCACCTGTAAAACCATCTGGACCTGGACTTTTGTTCTTAGGGAGTTTCTTAATTACCTCTGCGATTTTCTCTGAAGTGATTGGCCTGTTTAGATTTTCTAGATCTTCAGATTCCAGTCTTGGTAGCTGGTATTTTTCCAAGAATCTGTCGATTTCTGCTGGGTTCTCTAGTCTAACTGAGTATAGTTGTTCATAACATGACCTCATGATATGTTGTATTTCTTGGGGTTCTGTTGTAATCTCTCCCCCTTTTATTTGTGATCCTATTAATTTGGGTGGTTTCCCTCTTTTTTTTGGTGAGTCTTGCCAGTGGTTTGTCTATCGTGTTGATTTTTTCAAAAAACCAACTCCTGGACTCATTGCTTTTTTGTATCGTTTTCTTGGTTTCTATGTTGTTTATTTCTGCTCTGGTTTTTATTATTTCTTGACTTCTCGTTGTGGTTGGATTTCTTTGCTGCAGTTGTTCCAGTTCCTTAAGGTGATCCTTTAAATTGTTGATTTTGTTATTTTCCTCTTTTCTGACATAAGCCTGTATTGCTATGAGTTTCCCCCTAATTACTGCTTTTGCTGTGTTCCACAAGTTTTGACAAATTGTCTCTTCATTATCGTTTGTCTCAAGGAATCTTTTTATTTCTTCCTTGAGTTGCTCTTTAATCCAATTATTGTTGAGTAGCATGTTGTTTAATCTCCAGGTGTTTGGTTTTCTCCATTGTTTCTTCTTCCAATCAATTTTGACCTCTGTTGTATAATGATCTGATAGGGTGCTTCTGATAATCCTTACACTTGTGATTTTATATAAGTTAGATTTATATCCTAAAGCATGGTCTATTTTGGAGAAGGTTCCATGTGGGCTGGAGAAGAATGTGTATTCTGATTTTGGGGGGTGGAGGGCCCTATATAAGTCTACTAGCCCTAGATCTTCTAATTTTTCATTTAGGGCTCTTATTACTTTGCTATTTTTCTGCCTGCTGGATCTATCCAGTGGTGATAGTGGAGTATTGAGATCCCCTACTACTATCACATTTTCTTTCATGTGTTTCTCCAGGTTTGTGAGTAATTGCCTCACATGTTTTGCTGAGTCTACATTAGGTGCATAAATATTTACCATGGTTAGTACTTCTTGATTTATTGTTCCCCTGATCAGTATGTAGTGACCTTCCTTGTCTCTGATCACTTTTTTGAGGTTGAATGCAATTTGGTCTGATATTAGCATGGCCGTCACTGCTCTTTTTTTGTTTTCCATTGGCCTGAATAATTGCTTTCCATCCTTTTATGCTAAGTCTGCCTGTCCTGCATTAGTAAATGTGTTTCTTGTAAGCACCAGAAGTCCGGCTTATGTTTTCTAATCCAGTTCTCTAGTATATGTCTTTTATTGGGAGAGTTTAGACCATTAACATTTAGGGAGATTATTGACAGAGAGGGCTGTTGTGTAGTTGTTTTGTGTAGGGTTGTTGTTGCTGTTACAATTGGGGATTTGGATTGTGTAGTTCATCTCTGAGTAGGTAATTTAAGATTGGTTTAGTTTGCGCAAATATTGCTAGATCGTTTTTATTTGAGGATGTTTTTAGTTTTCCTTCCCATATGAATGAGAGTTTTGTTGGGTATTGGACCCTAGGTTGGAAATTTCTTTCATTCAGTGGTTTAAATATGTCGTTCCACTGTCTTCTTGCTTGAATTGTTTCAAATGGGAGATCTGGTTTGATTTTTATGTCCCTTCCTTTGTATTTGAGGGTTTTTTTCTCCCTTATGGCTTTTAAGAGTTCATCTTTCTCTTTGTTTTATGCCAATTGGATTACTATATGTCTTGGTGTTGGCTTATTAGGGTCTATTTTATTAGGGACTCTTTTTACTTCCTGGAGTTGCATCTAGGTCTCTTTCCAGAGGGTTGGAAAATTTTCTGCTATTATTTCCTGGACCACTTGTTCTTCCCCTTTCCCTGTTTCCTCCCCTTCTGGTATACCTTCAATTCTTAGATTATTTCTTTTGTCTTTGTTTATTAAGTACTGGACTTTCTCTTCCAGTGCTTTGCCTTTTATTTCCTTGTTGGTTTCCTGAATGGTTTTTGATTGCAGTTTTTCTTTGAGTTGTTCTATACACTTTTCCAGCTGTGAAATTCTACTCGTATAGCTTTTTACATTATTTATTGTTTCCTTAAATTACATTTGTATGGAATTTCTCATATTCTGTAGCAGTTCCTCTTGGTTGGTTGATTTTTTTCATCCATGGTTTTCTTGTACTTACTGGCTAGTGCTTCTTTCAATACATTTACCATGAGTTGCATTTCTTTTTTCATGGCTGTTTTCAGATCTTCATCTCTTGGATCTGTTCCTTTTGGTGGACTTGAAAGCTTCTTTATGTTTCCATCCATATCTCCAGATTTTAGGGTCTTTCTTGGTTTACCCATATTTCTTTGCAATTCTTGTTGTTGCCTGGTTTGCAGGGCCTTTCGATTAGAGTGTGCTTTTGCCACCTGCGTTGTTTGATTTAGGTATTTCTGGTTTGTTTGATATTTTGTTTCCAATTTTATGGGTTCTTAATTATTTAAGAAATTTGGGTGTTAGGTCTGAGCTGGCTAGACCTATATGTTGTGTTAGGCTATTTTCGCAAGGTCAGCATGGTGAGTGGGGCTTCCCTACCTGAGACAGACAGGAAAAACCCAGCAGGGAGGAGCTAGGGCCGTTCGCACGGTTGGCGTGGTTGGGCGGGGCTTTCCTACTTGAGACAGACAGGAAAAACCTGGCGGGGAGGCCCAACTATGTTTCTTTATAACCCAAGAGAGACCATTCTTGGAATGCCCATTCTCTCTTCTTTTGATTAATATAACTAATAGTGATACTTTCCAGATCCATTCATTCATGTAGCATAAAATTTCATGATTTTGTCTTTTCTTACATCCAAGTAGTATTCCATTATTTAAATGTATCATAGATTCTTTATATAGTCAACTGTTCTTGGGCACTTGGGTTGTTTTCATATTTCTGCATTGTGTTGCAACAAACATAGGAATGCAGATGTCTTTTCTGCATTGTTTTTTTTTTTTTTTTTTTTTACCCTTTGGTCAGTTCCTAAGAGTGGACTTACTGAGTCATATAGAAGTTCAATTTCTATTTTTACAGAATGTCTATATAGGCCAAGACTGGACCCCCAAAGCCTAGACTAGTCCCACTAGCAGAAAATGAAGGTCTCTTCTGAGACAACTACCCCAACACTAGTTGCTCTTATTCTTTTTGATGTGTGCCAGTCTTTCAAGTAAGAGGTGATATCTCATTGCTGTTTTGAATATTAGTCCTTTATTGGATAACTGGTGAGCTAATAATTTCTTCCAGTATCTTTGTATTCTGGTCATCATTTCCTTTGAGGTGAAGATGCTTATTAATTTAATGTAATCCAATTTCACTTGGCACTGAATCCTTAGATGTACCTCTAGTTTCAATGTAATGGAGAGTTTTGCCTATGATTTTATCTATATAACTTAATATTATATGGCTTTATAAAAGCAGAATACATTGATTTTTCCTGAAAATATTCCTGTGGGAGCTATGTTGAATCCTTCTGACCTGGGGCTTAACAGGTCAGACACAGGCCACACTGGCTGGTCCTGTTCTTCAGAGGAGCTCTAGTCCTGGGCAAAGGGCCACAAATGCAGGAGTCTCATATCTGTGGGAGTGGTTTGGATTGTGAATGACCAGGGTGGTATTATTTTTGAATTGCCTTCTCCCAGGATGCCATGGAAATGTCCTGTGAGTGGTGCTACATTGAGAGTCTGTATGATTGTTCCCTACTGCCATTGGGAAGTTAATGTTCTGGTATCTAAAGGGTGATTACTCTTTTGTACCTGATAGTGTTTGATTACCCAGTCCCAAGCTCCAAAGTTCTGATCCTATTAGACGCCTTGGAAGAGTTGCTGGCAAGGTCAATTATAAGGCAGAGCAATTCCTTAGGAAATAATTCATTAGGTGCTAGATAATTCCCTCTTTTCATACCCAGCAGCTCAAGGTTATTCCTAGCTTTGGATTCATTAGTTATGCCTGGGGGTACTGAAGGAACCACTGGTGGTGCCAAGGATTTAACTGAACTTGGACTCATGCAAGGCAAGTGCTTTACTCCTGTCTTTGGTCTGACATTTATTTGTAATAAGGAAAAGTAAAAACAGGATAGAAATGGATAACCTATGGAAAACACTGAACTGGATTCTGTGCTAAGTGCTAGGGAGGATATCAAGAAGAAAAATAAATAAATAAATGCCCTTTTACTGGAAGTGGAAGTGATTGTGAACACAGGACAAAGTCCAGCCATACAAACGAGCAGTAAACCCTGATGGCATTTGATACCACAGGAGTGCTGCAGATCACTGTGTTGGACAGCCAAATGGCCTGAGCTCACTGCTGAGCAGTTGAATCTTGTATACAGCTGCATACTAAAAATAAAGCAACTTGTTTATGAAGGATTAAATTAGACTGGATTCAAATTCCCACAGTAACTCAGCATCACCAACTAAGTCTTCTTTGCATTTTTTGGAATTAGAATTAAGATGCAGTGGGGAATGGTGTGCACGGCTGTTGTGTCTGATGGTGTGACCCAAGAACATATACTACAAGTAGAACGGAGAACCATGGTGGAGTTCCTGATGATGTGTTGTGGGTAGCAGGACAAGGTTGAAGCTGCTGTGAGTGAAGATTGAGGTCCATGTGTATGGTGGAGGGCAAGGAGACCCCCTGGTATGGAGGATTATGGAAGAACAGGGGCCCTAGCGGCAGACTTTGGCAGCATGTTTGTGTTGGTGGCAGGCTACAGTGAACGTTATGTGCCCTGAACTCAAGAGCCAGCTGTTTCCTGCTGTAACACCAGGAAACTACCTGGCATGTCTACTACCTTCTAATCTGCTCAACAAACATTTACTAAATGAAGAGATGCATAAATTTGACTCTGACAACTGGGCTTTTTCCTGTAGGGGAGATATAAAAGGTCAAATGGGAAGGTGGTAATTTGTGTCATGTACTTGGCTTTGCCATAACACAGTGGGATGCGTCTAACTTGGGGTCTCATTCATTTGTTCCACTAGCCTGTCAGAGAAATCAGTGTAGCAGTTTCAGTGACAGCCTTTCCAGCTTTGGTTTCATCTGTGAGCTTTGAAATGGACACCATTGGCGGGTGTTGGAAGAGAGGCATGTGAATCACCCTTTAAGCTTTTCACGTAACTCAGATGTGTCTCTAAGAAAACCTATTCTGCTGGGTGTTGTTCAGGGTAAAGTCCCAGAATCCATCAGTGTTGTTTGGGTTCCTCTTATTTAATCTAGAGAAATTCAGTTTCAGAGCTCAGTGAACTTGGAGATTCCCCGTGTCTTGTCTTCTTTCCTCTTCTGCCTTAGTAAGGCTGATTATTCCCAGCTGAGGCCCTGTAGAGTGACTGACCATGTGAAAATGATGCCTTTCATTTCTTCCTTTCTCACTACCTAAGAAATCACTTGAAAGAAAATCTCCACATTCTAAACTGTAGAATTTAGTACCCTATTTCTTTTTTTCTGACAAGCTGGTAGAGTTTATTGTCACTTAAATAGTTTGGACATTTGATTGTAATGTACTGTTATCACACACCTCGCCATTGCCAAAATACCCACTATGCTCCACCAAGGGTTGTTGTTTGAAAGTCAAACTAGTCAAATGGATAGTTTGAGTTGTTTTGTTTTCTGATTACTAGCTCAAGTATCTAGCTGCCTAATTCCATGACTGAATGTATAGCGATGGTCTAACCTAATTGATATCTGCATGGGAGCCAGTATCAAGTTGTCCTTCCCCTTTAGCACACTCCAGTCTGTAGAGCAAGAACAACCAACTTCCCTTCCCTTGGAAGAATTTCCTTTGCTACCCAACCTGTTAGGATGCTATTGACAAGATCAGGGAAAATGGGAAGCCTCAACTCATGTGAAATTTTATAGAGAGAATTCTGCTACTTTACATTTCTTTGCTGAAACTAGCAGCTGGATTTCTTTAGCAGTCAGAAAATCCCCTGGGCTTACAGTTTGCACTTGGCAGCATTTTGAGATATTTGTGATATTTTTAGAGTCTGACATGGAACTAAGTATACTCACATTTCACCCCTTTGGCTAGATGGCTGCAAAGCTGTGGTGGCCATTTGTCTCTGTCACAGCTTGTCTCTAGTTTCTTCCATCTTCCTGACCTGGCTTACATTGAATTCTGGTGTCTCTTAACTTCTGCCTGGCTCTGCTAAAAGTCAGAAACATGCTAAAAGTCATTAACTGCCCTGATGGCAGTTTTGGAGGCCAAAGGTCAGTCCTTTTACCTCAGTGAGAGTCTCTGGGGACAACCCCTTCAACTACTGGTAGAATCTCATTCTTTTTGACTATGAGGCCTTAAGGACTGTTAGGGAAGCAGGCCTGGTAAGCAGGACTCCAACAGTTGGGGTAGGTATTCAGTATTCTTTATAACCTTCTGTTCTTTCCCTGGAAAGTAGCCAGGCAATAAGGTTTGTGTGACACACTAATATGGATGTCTCTCTTCTCTGCCTTTATTGGTGGGTTGACCCTGGACTTGCTCTGCCTTTTTTACCCATTTGTAAAATGGGGACATGAATTGAATTTGCCTTCAGAGTTGTGGTGAGATATGAGAAAATGTTTGGGAGGCCCAAGCATAAAGCAAAAGATATTTTTTATCACTAGAGAAGTTGTATCCAGTTTACTTTAATAGCATCACCGATATTTTTTGAGCCAGTTGTAATAGCCTAAACAATTGTGTGGTTTGTTTTTGTTGATTGAGTACTACTGGTTCACAGTATTTTACAACACTGAAAATTTCAGGTATACAGATTCTGGCAATATGTCTGGTATATTGTCGCACTATACCCATTATCAAGTATACAATTACCATCTACCACCAACCAATCAACTTCTTTTACCTGTTCAGTCTAAATATTTCCTCTTGCTTTGCTTGATTCATTTATCACTTATGAATGAGATTGCATGGCATTTGTCTTTAAATTTCTTATTTCACTTAATATACTGTCCTTAAGTTTTACTCATATTGCTACAGATGTCAATATTTCATGTGTTGTCAAATTAGTATTTTCATATTGTAAAATAAATACCCAGAGGAGAAACTGCTTGAATCACATGGTAGTTCCTATTTTTAGTTTATTGAGGAGCCTCCATACTGTTTTTCTATCAAAACTGCTCCAATTTACATTCCCACTAAGTTTCTTTTTTCTACACAGTTCTCCAAATTTACTTAGTGTTTCTTGACTTTTTGATAATAGTGAAATCTTAACTGTGGTTTTTTTGGTTTGCATTTCCTAACTGACAATCATTTTTGCATATGTCTGCTGGCCATCTGTAGATCTTCTTTAGTAAAAGGCCTGTTTAGATTCTCTGCCCATTTTTTAATTGGGTTTTTTTTCTTATTGATTTGTTTCTTTGTTTTTGGATATTAACTCCTTGTTTTATATGTGGTTTGAAAATATCCTCTCTTCTTCATTCTGATGCTGTGTGTGTGCATAAGGATCACATTCAGGGGGTACTCAGGTATTTTTTATTTTCAGGGATTTTTAAAAATTTTAGTGCAATCATTCTATGTGTACAGTCATTTATTTTTTCCTCAAATTAATAAAAATTAACTGCTGTATTCAAACATCATGAATACAGGTTGTTCATAATAGTTTTTTTCACAGATACAAAGTTATTCATGATTGAGTTTCAGTCATGCAATATACAATACCCTTCACCTGTGCACATTCCCCACCACCAGTTCCTCAGTTTCCCTCCCATCCTCTTCCGGGGCAGACAGTTTCTCTCTTTCTCTCTCTCTCTCTCTCTCTCTCTCTCTCTCTCTCTCTCTCTCTCTCCTCTCACTTCTCTCTCCCCTCTCTTTCTCTCTCTTTCTTTCTTTCGTTCTCTCTCTCTTTCTCTCTCTCTCTCCCCTCTCTCTCTCTCTCACTCTCACTCTCTCACTCTCCTCCCCCTTTTGGACACTGGGGTTTACAATATTATTACTAAGAGGTATCATGTCTATCCCTCTCCTTTCAGGAACCAATTCTTGTCCAGAGTGATCATTTCCAAATATTGTCACAGTGGTCCCTTCTCTTCCCTAACTGCACACTCCTGATATTTGTGGGAAGCTTTGTACTATGGATTGGTCTGTCAGGGGTCTTGACACTATGTTCAGGGGTTATTCTTGGCAGTGTTCAAAGAGACTATATGGTTCGAGGGACTTGAACTGTGATTAGGAGGGTGGAAAAGCTCACTTGCTCCTATATTTTTATTTTAATGATGTTTCCTTCTGTGCACACATACTTAAATTTGATGTTGCCCCATTTATTTACATTATTTTTTTGCTTCTCATGCTCTTGGAGGTAAGGTCATAAATTATCACTGATGTGAAAGAGCTATTATCTGGGACTGAAGAAATAGTAGAGTGGGCAGATAATGCCTTGCATTTGGCTGATCTGGATTTGATCATTGGCATCCATCTGTTGCCCGATCCCTGCCAGCAGTGTTCTTTGAGCACAGAGGTGGGAGTAAGCCTCAAACTATGCAGAATATGGCTAAAAATAAATAAAAAAAATAAAGAGAGAACTTATCAACTAATGTATTTTCCATGTATTTTATGGTTTCAAATTTTATTCAAAGCTTTATACTTAATTTTTTAATTTATTTTGTTTTTGGGTCACACCTGGCAGTGCTCAAGGGTTACTCCTGGCTCTGCACTCAGAAATTGATTCTGAGAGGCATGGGGGACCATATGGGATTCTGGGATTAAATCACCATCTTTCCTGAATTGGCTGCGTGCAAGGCAAATGCCCTATCACTGTGCTATCTCTCTGGCCCCATATATTCAGATTTTCTATAAAATTGAATGTTGAATGAGTTTTGTATTTTGAGTAAGATAATGGTTTAATTTAAATCTTTTGCATGCACCTATCAATACAGCTCTTCCAATGTCACTTTATTTATTTATTCATTTATTTATTTATTTATTTGTTTAGGTTTTTAGGCCGCGCCTGATGATGATCAGGGTTACTCCTATCTATGTGTTCAGAAATCACTCCTGGCATGCTGGGGGGGGACCATAAGGGATATCCAGGATCAAATCCAGATTGGCCGTCTACAAGGCAAATGCCCTACCCACTGTACTATCGCTCTGGTTCCTCCCAGTGCCATTTATTAAAGTCTTCCCTTGGCTCTTTGTTCATAGATTTTTTATATGTGATTTTATTATTTTTTTAATTTAAAAAATATTAGATGTTTAGTATTTATAAATCACTGGGACCCTCCCTGTTGCAATTCTTTGTCAAATGGGCCTGTGGTTCAGTGATAGGGCCTGAGAAAATTGGTATTACGTGGGCCCTACAGTGCAGGAGTAATCAGTGGTGATCAAAGCCCTCTAGATCTGCATGAAGTGATGTTCAGGGGTCCATGACATGTGGAAAATTGACTCAGGGTCAAAATATGCATATTAATCACTAATCCTTCTTCTATCTCCCCAGACCTATCTGTAGTTTTATTTCTGGGCTCTTTATTCTTTCCCATTCAGCTGTGAGTTGTTTTTTATTCTAATACCAGACTTTTTATAATTATATATTTGCAATGCAGTTTGAAGCTCATAACTTATACCTCAATTTATGATTTTTTCCCCTTGGGATTGTTTAGGCTTTTTTGTATTTTCATTTTGTATTGTTTTGTTTTTTGTTTTTGGGTCACACCCGGCAGCACTCAGAAGTTACTCCTGGCTCTATGCTCAGAAATCGCCCCTGGTAGGCTCAGGGGACCATATGGCATGCCGGGATTTGAACCACCGACCATCTGCACGCAAGGCAAATGCCCTACCTCCATGCTATCTCTCCAGCCCCTTGTTTTGTTGTTTTGTTTTTGGGGTCACACTCAGTGATACTCAGGGGTTACTCTTGCCTATGCGCTCAGAAATTGTTACTGGCTTGGGGACCATATGGGATGCCAGAGATCTAACCATGGTGTATTCTGTGTTAACTGTGCAGCTCCGTGCAAGGCAAACGCCCTACTGCTGCACTATCTCACCAGCCCCTGTTTAGGCTATTTGAAGTTTTTATGTTCTCATACCAATTTCTTAGTTTTTTCTATTTCCAGAAATAATTCTTTGGGGTTTTATTACAGTCTATTGTGTTCTATTAAGTAAAATAATTATTTAGTTTTCATATATAAGATATACAGAAACACAGAGAGCTGGTAAAAGATTAAGATGTTTGTTTTAGATAGAGCCAATCCAGTTTTGATACAAAGAACCCCAGATGGTGCCCTCAGAGCTTCCAGGATCTTCACTTCCTTTGTTTCAATTTACTAGATATTTGGCCAGGGCAGTAATATAGTGGGTAGAGCACTCACCTTGCACACAGATGGCCTATTTTCAATCCCTTGCACCCCATCAAGTCCCCTGAGAATCCCAGGAGTAAACCTTGAACACTGCTCAATGTGACCCCAAAGACAAATAAATAAATAAATAATAAAAATAAATTAATTCACCAATATTTTATTATTTTTGATACAATGCAACTCTATTTCAAGAAAAAATTTTGAATAAAAACTTATAAAAAAAGAGAGATTTTCCACATATAAACACTAGGAATACAATTGCCATATTATTACTTCATGGCATATATCCCCTAAACACAAAAATATTAATTTGTAATAATATATAAATACCTATGTTCATTGCCATCATTAGTACAATTACCAAGATATGAAAACAGCCCAATGACTGAGTCAGACCCAGATTATTATGTCAATAAACTGGTTTATATATATAATACTATTGACTTTTTTATGTTATTTTTTGAAACTTTTTTTCTTTATTTAAAGATCTTGATTACATATATATTGTGATTAGGTTTCAGTTGTGTAAAGAACACCCCCTTCACCAGTGCACCATTCCCACCACCAATGTCCCAAATCTCCCTCCATCCCACCCCAATCCCACCTGTACTCCAGACAGGATTTCCAGTTCCCTCATTCATTCACATGATTATGGTAGTTCTCTGTGTAGTTATTTCTTTTTTCTTTTATTAAGTATTTATTTATTTAAGCAACAGTATTGAAACACTTTCAGTCTGGCTTCTTTTTTTATTTATCTTCATTTTTTTTATTTAACCAACTTTATTACATACATGATTGTGTTTGGGTTTCAGTCATGTAGAGAACACCACCCATCACCAGTGCAACATTCCCATCACCAATGTCCCAAATTTCCCTCCTCCCCACCCAACCCCCGCCTGTACTCTAGACAGGCTTTCTATTTCCCTCATACATTCTCATTATTGGAATAGTTCAAAATGTAGTTATTTCTCTAACTAAACTCATCCCTGTTTGTGGTGAGCTTCCTGAGGTGAGCTGGAACTTCCAGCTCTTTTCTCTTTTGTGTCTGAAAATTATTATTGCAAGAATGTCTTTCATTTTTCTTAAAACCCTTAGATGGGTGAGACCATTCTGCATCTTTCTCTCTCTCTCTGACTTATTTCACTCAGCATAATAGATTCCATGTACATCCATGTATAGGAAAATTTCATGACTTCATCTCTCCTGACAGCTGCATAATATTCCATTGTGTATATGTACCACAGTTTCTTTAGCCATTCATCTGTTGAAGTGTATCTTAGCTGTTTCCAGAGTCTTGCTATGGTAAATAGTGCTGCAATGAATATAGGTGTAAGGAAGGGTTTTTTGTATTGTATTCCTAGGGTATATTGTGTTCCTAGGGTATATTCCTAGGAGTGGTATAGCTGGGTCATATGGGAGCTCGATTTCCAGTTTTTGGAGGAATCTCCATGTTGCTTTCCATGAAGGTTGAACTAGACGGCATTCCCACCAGCAGTGGATAAGAGTTCCTTTCTCTCCACATCCCCGCCAACACTGCTTGTTCTCATTCTTTGTGATGTGTGCCAATCTCTGGGGTGTGAGGTGGTACCTCATAGTTGTTTTGATTTGCATCTCCCTGATGATTAGTGACGTGGAGCATTTTTTTTTATGTGTCTTTTGGCCATTTGTATTTCTTCTTTGTCAAAGTGTCTGTCATTTTTTCTCCCCATTTTTTGATGGGATTAGATGTTTTTTTCTTGTAAATTTCTGTCAGTGCCTTGTATATTTTGGATATTAGCCCCTTATCTGATGGGTATTGGGTGAATAGTTTCTCCCACTCAGTGGTGGGCTTTTGTATCCTGAGCGCTATTTCTTTTGAGGTGCAGAAGTTTCTCAGTTTAATATATTCCCATCTGTTAATTTCTGCTTTCACTTGCTTGCAGAGTACAGTTTCCTCCTTGAAGATGCCTTTAGTCTCAATGTCCTGGAGTGTTTTACCTACGCATTGTTCTATATATCTTTGGTTTCGGGTCTGATATCGAGGTCTTTCATCCATTTGGATTTTACCTTCGTACATATGTTAGCTGGGGGTCTAAGTTCAATTTTTTTGCAAGTGGCTAGCCAGTTGTGCCAATACCACTTGTTGAAGAGGCATTTTTGATCCATTTAGGATTTCTTGCTCCTTTATCAAAAATTAGGTGATTGTATGTCTGGAGAACATTCTCTGAGTATTCAAGCCTATTCCACTGATCTGAGGGCCTGTCCTTATTCCAATATCATGCTGTTTTGATAAGTATTGCTTTGTAGTACAGTTTAAAGTTGGGGAAAGTAATTCCTCCCATATTCTTTTTCCCAATGATTTCTTTAGCTATTCTAGGGTGTTTATTGTTCCAAATGAATTTCAAAAGTCCTTGATCCACTTCTTTGAAGAATGTCATGGGTATCTTTAGAGGTATCTCATTAAATCTGTACAATGCTTTAGAGAGTATTGCCGTTTTAATGATGTTAATCCTGCCAATCTATGAGCAGGGTATGTGTTTCCATTTCCGTGTGTCCTCTCTTATTTCTTGGAGCAGAGTTTTATAGTTTTCCTTGTATAGGTCCTTCACATTTTTAGTCAAGTTGATTCCAAGATATTTGAGTTTGTGTGGCACTATTGTGAATGGATTGTTTTCTTAATGTCCATTTTCTTCCTTATTACTATTGGTGTATAGAAAGGCCATTGATTTTTGTGTGTTAATTTTGTAGCCTGCCACCTTGCTATATGAGTCTATTGTTTCTAGAAGCTTTTTCATAGAGAATTTAGGGTTTTCTAAGTAGAGTATCATGTCATCTGCAAACAATGAGAGCTTTACTTCTTCCTTTCCTGTCTGGATTCCCTTGATATCTTTTTCTTGCCTAATCACTATAGCAAGTACATTCCAGTGCTATGTTGAATAGGAGTGGTGAGAGAGGACAGCCTTGTCTTGTGCCAGAATTTAGAGAAAAGGCTTTCAGTTTTTCTCCATTGAGGACAATATTTGCCTCTGGCTTGTGGTAGATGGCCTTAACTATATTGAGAAAGGTTCCTTCCATTCCCATCTTGCTGAGAGTTTTGATCAAGAATGGGTGTTGGACCTTATCAAATAAATTTTCCTCTCAGTACTGCTTTTGCTGTGTCCATAGGTTCTGATAGTTTGTGTCTCCAGTGTCATTTGTTTTCAGGAAGGTTTTGATTTCCTCTTTGATTTTATCTCAGATCCACTGGTTATTCAGTATTAGGCTGTTTAACTTTCAGGTATTAAAGTTTTTCTTCTGTGTTCCTTTGTAGTTCACATATAATTTCAGGGTCTTGTGGTCAGAAAGGTAGCCTGCAAAATTTTTATCTTCTTGATATTATGGAGGTATGTTTTATATGCTAGCATGTAGTCTATCCTGGAGAATGTACCATGTACATTAAAGAAGAATGTGTATCCAGGCTTCTGGGGGTGGAGTGTCCTGTATATATCTACTAGGCCTCTTTCTTCCATTTCTCTTTTTAGGTCTAGTATATTCTTGCTGGGTTTCAGTCTGGTTGACCTGTCAAGTGTTGACAATGCCATGTTGAGGTCTCCCATAATTATTGTGTTGTTATTTATATTATTTTTCAGATTTGTCAACAATTTTATTAAATATTTTGCTGGCCCCTCATTCGGTTCATATATGTTTAGGAGAGTGATTTCTTCCTGTTGTACGTATCCCCTGATTAATGCAAAATGTCCATCTTTGTTCCTTACAACTTTCCTAATTATAAAGTTTGCATCATCTGATATTAGTATGGCCACTCCAGCTTTTTTATGGGTGTTGTTTGCTTGGATGATTTTCCTCCAGCCTTTTATTTTGAGTCTATGTTTGTTCTGACTATTCAGGTGTGTTTTTTGTAGGCAGCGGAAGATTGGATTGAGTTTTTTGATCCATTTAGCCACTCTGTGTCTCTTACCTGGTGCATTTAGTCCAATGTGAGAGAAAGAATTGTCCTGGTAGTTGGTGCCATCTTTATATTAGAGTTTGGTGTGTCTGTGATCAGTCTGTCTTAAAGTAGGTCATTCAGGTTTTCTTTTAAGAATGGTTTTGAATCTGTAAAGTTTCTGAGCTGTTGTTTGTCTGTGAAACCATGTATTGTTCCTTCAAACCTGAAAGTGAGTTTTGCTGGGTGCAGTATTCTAGGCAAAGCATTTATTTCATTGAGTTTTGTCACTATGTCCCACCACTGCCTTCTGGCCTTGAGTGTTTCCAGTGACAGGTCTGCAGTAAATCTCAAGGATGTTCCCTTGAATGTAATTTCTCTTTTTGATCTTGCTGCTTTCAGAATTCTGTCTCTATCTGTGGTATTCGTCATTGTGAGTAGGATGTGTCTTGGGGTCTCTCTTAGTTGGTACTTTTGGGCATGCAGGATTTGATCGGATGTATTCTTTAGCTCTGGTATTTTCTCTTTAGTGATGTTCTTGACTGTTGATTCTTCCTCGAGCTTTTCTTCCTGGGTCTCTGGGACTCCAATGATTCTTAAGTTTTTTCTGTTGATCTTATCATAGACTTCTATTTTCATCTGTTCCCATTCTTTGAGTAATTTTTCCATTGTTTGATCATTTCCTTTAAGGCTTTTTTCCAATATCTTCTGCTGTATGGAATTGTTATTCATCTCATCTTCCAGTGTACTAATTCTATCCTCAGCTGCTGTTAACCCATGGGAAAGCTCAACCATGTTTTTCTTCAATTCATCTACTGAGTTTTTCAGACCTGTTATTTGACCTGAAATTTCAGTTTGGAGTTTTCTGATTTCTATCTTCATATTCTCTTGATTCTTATTAGTGATCTCTTCTATATTTTCTTTGAGTTCTTTGAACATCTTCCATATTTCGATTCTAAACTCCTTGTCTGAGAGAGTGACTTGTTGGTTGGTCATGTTCAAGTCATCAGAGTTTCCTTCGTCATTCTCTATGTCTGGTGCTGGCCTGCGTTGTTTCCCCACTGTCACACTTGTATTATGGGGTTTTCTACGTGTTGTGGTTGTATTCATTGGCTAAATGATGTGCACAGCCACGAAACGAAGCAGCAGTGCTCCTCTGGCTCCTCCCTTTCTGGGCATGTAGACTCACCTCCACGGAAGGCTCCAGGGAAGGCGGGCCATCCGCGGATGAGCCACACACAGGATGAAATTGGGCCGAAAATGCAGCACAGCACAGAATAGAGGCAGATAGGGGTGCTGGCATCTGAGTTCAAGAAGAGTTCAGTGGCTCCTCCCTTTCTGGGCGTGTAGACTCACCTCCACAGATGGTTCCAGGGAAGGTGGGCACATAGGGGTGCTGGCATCTAAGTTCCTCTGTCTGGCTTCTTTTGTTGGCAATGCACATAAAACCTTCAGGTTGACAGGTCTGATGAAGCAGGATAGTGGTGGAGAAATAATACACCAAGCAGTCAGAAAAGAAATTCATTGGAGTCAGCTTGCTTTATTCCTCATGGCCTTCCTCTGCAGTGAGTCTCTCTGCCACCTGTTTTCTTTGCCAAACTCTCCCTGACCTGTGCTCCTAAGCCATGTCTTTTACCCTGTCCTGCCTGTCCTATGTGTGTGAAGTTATTTCTATAACTGCACTCACCACTCTTTGTGGTGAGCTTCATGAAGTGAGGTGGAAGTTCCAGCCCTCCTCTCATTGTCTCTGAGGATTGTTGCACTATTGACTTTCTAAGGAAGAAACAAATCATGCAATTTGCAACAACATAAAAGGAAGTAAACGATATCATGCTGAATGAAGTTAGTCAGAAGGAAAGAGATAGATACACAATGATTTCTTTCATATGTGGAACTTAAAGATACATCACAAGGTAGCAACGAAGGTCCAAAGCACCATAATGGGAAAACTGGCCTGTGCATACAGCAAGCTCTGGCTGAGATGCATATGGAAATTACTGTAGATTCACCCGAAGTTATAAGAAGCATTACGAGTAATCAGATATACTCATGTATTCCTTTTCCAATTTCCCCTTTCCTATGAAATAAAAATATAGACAATATCATAAGCAGAATTTTGACATTGATACTATGCAGATTCTCCTACAAGAACTTCTTATATTACATGTTTGTAGTCACCGCTCTTTCACTTCTGCTCCTGTGCCCTCCCATCAAACCCCCACCTTCTGGAAATTACTGATATATTTGAACCTGGATTCTGATGAGGGTAGAGACCAGCCTGGGCATATTCTGAAACAGATTTTCATTGATAAATTGATTGTGAGGGGGATATACATTAATTGTGGTATATAATTATTTCAAATGTTTATATAACTAAACCTATTCTTTAGCTTGAACAACAGAGGTTCAGGAAAAGAAACTCATACTTACTATTACATTAAAGGGAAATCAAGATTTGTAAAGGGGTTTTAAAGAAAATCTAAGCTAAAACAGGATAGAATTAGGGTTATTTCCTTTCCTTTATATACCACTAAACTTACCTTCCTATAGTAGTCACCTCAGCTTTTGTTTGGTGCTTTTGCATATTTTTTCTTTCTCTTGTATGAGGATTTTTAATAATTTATCTAAGATATTTGGACTGCTCCAATACCTACTCAAGGATTAATTGCATCTGAAATCTACTCTTAAGATTTGCAGATAACAGCACTTTATTAGGGATTTCTATTCCACTTTCAGTAAAGAAATTAGTGGGGTATGAAATAGAATTTGATGTTCAGAAATGTTTTGTGGGCTGGAGAGATCAAAGGGCCAGAGCACATGTTTTGTATATAGGTAGTCCCACGGTAATTCCTTGCTCTGAATGATCCTCCAATACTGCCAGTAGTGATCATTGAGCTCATTGTTAGGAGTATCTTCTGAGCATCACCTGTTGTTCATCCACAAAACAAAAACAAAGCAACAAAGACAAAAGAAAAAAAAAGTTCCAGTAATGTGCCAGGCCTGTTTGACTCCCAAGTGGTCAAGGTCTGCTACAGCTGCCACTCACACTGCTTTATATTTTTTTTCCACAGGAGCCAAGGTCAGAGAGGATGTGTTTCTCATTTGGAGGGAGATGGAGGAAGCCTGCAGCACCCTAGCCCAGGTTCAGATGCTGGTGTCCAAGTTTCCCAAGTCCAACGTGTCCTTAAAAGACTGTGGTGGGTCTTGTGTCTGTTTGTGGGCACTTATGCCCTCTCACCAGTGGTACTGTTTCCATGTTTCTTACCAAGAAGTGTATTACAGATCAGCTGTGAGTAGTTCCTGAGAAAAACCTGCAGAGCTGTGCTGAGTGTATGTATGTGTGTGTGTGTGTGTTTATGTAAGTGTGTGTGTGAGTTTATGTGCGAGTGTATATGATCATGTATATATATGTGTGTTTGTGAATGCATATGTGTACACGCATGTGGGCCCATGTGTGAAAGAAAAAATAGTAAAAAGAAAAAAATGGAACCTCATAGCAGTTAAAGTAGTGACCAGTGATTTTCTTTAGGTGTGAATACAACGGGAAAGTGTCCCCTGTGTAGAAAAGGACTTAGTTGTGAATGAACTAGATAGGGCGGGATATACAATCAAGGAGAATGGTAGGAGGTTGTGGATAGAAATTACTGAGAAAAAGCAAGGTGGGTGGCTGGGGGTGCTGGTGGATACTGGCTAAACTGACTTAACAGGATTTTTGCTGAAGGCAGGCAGGCACCACCTCAGTGAGTGGTGGTGGTAGTGGTATGAGGTGAGATTAAAGAATTTGATCTGATATCCAGGGTTGGGGAGTCTGGCTAAACTGACTTAGCAGGATTTTTGTGAATATTGATCAATGCAAAGGCATAAATGAATGTCTAAGAGTTGGTATCCAGCTGAGGAGATAATTCAGAGAAGCCTGCACTGGAATGAGAAAGACCTGGTTTTAAATCCTAGCTCCATTGCTTAGTTAATCTCTTTAATTCCTGACTTATTCTTCTGTAAAAATGATTCTAGTAATAGCAATCTCAAGGGATTATAGTAAAGATTAAGTAAAATCATGCATGCTTTGCCCTCAGAAGGTGCTTGATCTACATTAAGTCACTCTTTTCAGATAAGGGAGTTAGTATACTGATTTTCCTATGTAAACTCTGGAGTTAGTAAAGAACTTTTCTCTGAAGGGCATGGAATTCTTTTAAGGTCACCTTGGTGAAAAACAATGCTGAACATATTCTTCTCCTGTTAGGTATAGTTCTAGGTTTTGCACAGCCTTTCATTTATTTATTAATTCCCACACTCTTTAAGACAGGCTCTACTAGTATTTCCTTTCAGGGCAAGACAATGTGCCCAAGGGTATAGAGCTACAAAAAACAAGGAGACAGAGGGTTTAATACTCATACTTTGCATGTAATCAATTACACTTACATCCCCAATATTACATGGTTCCTGAGCATTACCAAATGCTATCCTGTAGGCCTCCCACTCTGCTAGAATGACTGTGGAAGCCCCAGATTAACCCTGCCACCACAGAGGGCCCAAGCAGCACTTTATCCTCAGACTATTGTATTGAATCCCCAGCTTAGTTGACTTAGTATTGTTGGGAGCAGTGCTCAAGTTTTCTGAGCACCACTTGAGAGCCTCCCACCCTTAAATAGGAATAAAAAAGCCAGGATGAAAACCTAGTCAGTCCATAAAAATACCAATACCTTGACCTCTCTGTATTTTATATTATCCTTTTGGATATGATTAGGACAGTGGGTTTTGGAATTCTCTTAGGTGACCCTAATGCAGTTTGGGAGCCTATGTGGGTGGTATTGTCTAGATCCCCTGCCTGTATTATAGAGGTCCTGATGTGAGAGAGGAGCTAGGAGGCTGTGCTGGCTGGGAATTGGGATGCAACAGAAAGAGAGAAAAGAATGAGTTTGCTTTTTGTGGCCTAAAAATTCTTGATGGCAGTGACTTTCTCCTACCACTGACTATCTTGAGGGGCCTGGGTCCAATTATGTAATTATTTTGCCAGGAGCAGTAACCTGAGTTCCTATGGAGGGATGAAATCAGGCTTTAGAGTAATGCTGTATTCCCTGCTTAAAGGCAGGAGTCCCAGTGGTCCTCAAACTTTTTCAACAGGGGGCCAGTTCACTGCCCCTCAGACTGTTGGAGGGCCGGACTATAGTAAAAACAAAAACTATGAACAAATTCTTATGCACACTGCATATATCTTATTTTGAAGTGAAGAAACAAAATGGGAACAAATACAATGTGTGGCCCCTGGCTGTAGTTTGAGGACCTCTGGACAGTCCACTGTCATCTGAGGGAGGGAAAAAGCATGAGTGTGCAGGCTTGTGGGAGCAAAAATGTGACTATTTGCAGATAGTACTTAGGAGGAGTTAAATAGAAGAGGAAGGATGAGGCTCTAACCTTCGAGGACTGGTGTCCTTGTACCAAGAGGACAGAATACCAAAAGCACAGAAGATGAGCCTGATGACCAAACAGGGAAGGACACAAGGACATGGGGGACAAATGATAAGGACACAGGGAGCGGATGGCTGTGTGTAGGCAAGGAGAAAATGCTGCTCCAGACACTAGCTGCCTGGTCCCTTCATCTTAGTCTTCAAGCCCAGATCTGTAAGACAAATGCATTTAGGTTGTTTAAGCCCTTGCTTTGTGGTATTTTGTTATGTCAGCTTGGTCAGCTTAATAAAAAGGAACATTTGAACTAAAAAAAATTATAAATATATAATATTAACAAAAGTTATATTCCTTTGTGAACCAGTAGCACTAGATTATTGTCCATTTGTTTCAGTGTGAACACACATGTTTACTAGTATACACAGCTCACACACTTATATAGATAGTCACAGATTAGTTCACATACACATATTCAAACTCACAGAGATATATAATACATGCTCACAAAGTCACACTCATATACAACTCCTCTATACTCACACACAGACACTCATACTTGGACACACACATAGGCACTCAGATACACACAGACACACACTTATATAAAAAGTTTCAATGATTGCTGCTGCCAATAAATTAAGGGAAACTGTACAAGGGCCATTATAATCAAATTTGTCAAGTAATAAAAATAAGTAATGTAGAGGAAATATTCAAAGCCATCATAATCAATTTTCTCAAATAATAATAATAGTTAATATAGAGAAAATATTCAAAGCAAAGAATAAAGAGTGTCATATATAAAGGAACAAAAATAAGCTTGAGAAAAGTTTTCTTGTTACAAGTGAAAAGATACAGGATTAACATTATTTTTGTTTTCTTTCTCTATCTTCAATTTTTAACCTAGAATACTATATTCCACAAAAATGTCTTTCAAAAGCAAATGACATAGATATTTTCAGACCAACAGAGTTGGAATAATTTATTATCAGCACAGCTGTACTGCAAACAAAAGGACATGTTCAAGCAAGAGAAAAAAACAATCCCCTTAGATAGAAAAATGAATTGAGCTAGAAAGCCACACAAAGGGACAAACAACACTAGAAATAACAACATGGATAATGTGTAATGTCTTTTTACTTAGATATTTTAAGATAATTGAGAAAAATAATAACATTCTTCTATAGAGCCTATTATATGCATATACATAATCAGACACATAATGACAAAACTCAGCAAAGAAAGAGCATTATAGGTCCTGGAACGATAGCATAACAGGTAGGGCATTTGCCTTGCATGTGACCTACCTGGATTTGACCCCTGGCATCACATATGGTCCCCGAGACTGGCAGGAGAAATTTCCGAGTGCAGATCCAGGAGTAATCCCCAAGCACCACTAGGTGTGGACCATCTGCCTCTCAAAAGAAAAAGTAACACTATTCATAATTTCCAAAGATGAAAACAATCCAGATATCTGTTGACAGGCAACTAGATAAGCAAACATGACAGTCACAGTATATCCAAGACATACAATATTTTACCTTAAAAACAAATTAAATTCTCATGTATTTTACAAGATGAATAAGCCTGGAGATAAGCACAGCAAAAGTGATCAGTATTTTTTTAATTTTTAATTTAAACTATTGTAATTTACAAAATTTTTATAGTTGGGTTTTAAACATACAATGTTTTAGGACCAATCCCACCACCAGTATCAACTTCCTTCCCCACTATTCCCAAAGTATATCCCATGCCACCACATTCTGCCCCAGCCTGCAATCATAATAGGCACCATTTTAAGTTTGGTTATTAATGTTTGGGTCCCATGATTTAATTGTTGTGGTGGTGGTTATTTAGTTCTGTCCTTTCTTAACACCACCAATACACTTGAGTCCCTTAGCCCCTGTTCCTTGGCCTTTCATATTTGACTTTCTTCTCCCCCACTCAATTTCTTTTCTTCTCCTCACTATACTCTGGTGCCTAGAGTGTTCTTGGCAACCCCATTTAAACCATTGCATTTATTCATACAGTTATAATACTCAATTGCCTTGTACATGTTTTACAATGTTTGGGAAAATACTGAAAAAAATAAAACCAGGGTTAGAGATGTAGTTCAACAGCGGAGAACATGTGTGTTGCATATGTGAGACTTAGGTTCAATCCCCCCAAAAATGCAAAATCAAAATAAGACAGAAAATACATCTAGTATTTCTTTCTTTCCTTCTTTCCTTCTTTCCTTCCTTCCTTCCTTCCTTCCTTCCTTCCTTCCTTCCTTCCTTCCTTCCTTCCTTCCTTCCTTCCTTTCTTTCTTTCTTTCTTTCTTTCTTTCTTTTTTCTTTCTTTCTTTCTTTCTTTCTTTCTTTCTTTCTTTCTTTCTTTCTTTCCTTCTTCTTTCCTTCTTTCTTTCTTCTTCTTCTTTCTTTCTTTCTTTCTTTCTTTCTTTCTTTCTTTCTTTCTTTCTTTCTTTCTTTCTTTCTTTCTTTCTTTCTTTCTTTCTTTCTTTCTTTCTTTCTTTCTTTCTTTCTCTCTCTTTCTTTCTCTCTTTCTTTCTCTCTCTCTCTCTCTTTCTCTCTCTCTCTCTCTTTCTTTCTTTCTTTCTTTCTTTCTTTCTTTCTTTCTTTCTTTCTTTCTTTCTTTCTTTCTTTCTTTCTTTCTTTCTTTCTTTCTTTCTTTCTTTCTTTCTTTCTTTCTTCCTTCCTTCCTTCCTTTCTCTCTTTCTCTCTCTCTCTTTCTTTCTTTCTTTCTTTATTTCTTTCTCTTTCTTTCTCTTTCTCTCTCTTTCTCTTCTTTATTTCTTTCTCTTTCTTTCTCTTTCTCTCTCTTTCTCTTCTTTCTTTCTTTCTTTCTCTTTCTTTCTTTCTTTCTTTCTTTCTTTCTTTCTTTCTTTCTTTCTTTCTTTCTTTCTTTCTTTCTTCCTTCCTTCCTTCCTTCCTTCCTTTCCTTCCTTCCTTCCTTCCTTCCTTCCTTCCTTCCTTCCTTCCTTCCTTCCTTCCTTCCTTCCTTCCTTCTTTCTTTCTTTCTTTCTTTCTTTCTTTCTTTCTTTCTTTCTTTCTTTCTTCTTTCTTTCTTCTTTCCTTCCTTTCTTTCTTCTTTCCTTTCTTTCTTTCTTTCTTTCTTTCTTTCTTTCTTTCTTTCTTTCTTTCTTTCTTCCTTCCTTCCTTCCTTCCTTCCTTCCTTTTTGCTTTTGGGCCACATCCAGTGGTGCTCAAGTGTTACTCCTGGCTTCAGGGAACAATATAGGATGCCAGGGATTAAACTTGGTTCTGTCCTGGGCCAGCCACATGCAAGGCAAATGCCCTACTTCTGTGCTATCACTCTAGACCCACATCTAGTATTTTTTATTTAAAAGGACATAGGGGAGGCCGGAATGGTGGCTCAGCAGTAGGGCATTTGCCTTGCATGCAGCTGTCCTAGAACATACCATAGTTCAATCCCCCAGCATCCCATACGTCCCCCAAGCCATGAGCAATTTCTGAGCACAGAGCCAGGAGTAACGCCTGAGCATCACTGGGTGTGGCCTCAAAACAAACAAACAAAAAGACATATTGGGAGAAATATGTACTCTATTGGGAACTTCTCATACTCTGTGAAGTTGTTAGACCACAACTAGTTAAAGATGTGTATTATAAACCTAAAATAATTAACAAAAAAGCCAACCAAAGAGTTGATATGGAAATAAAAATCTTTCAGGACAAACAGAGGGACCATAAAGAACATATAGGGTCCAGGGAGATTACTCACACAATAGAAGATACATTGAACAAGTGAGGTCCTGAGTTTCATCCCTGGCATCTCCTGCCTTGGCCCATGCACACAACTGAGAGCCCCTAGGAAATTAAAGAAGTGAGGAACTAGTAGATGAGAGACACTTTCTCACCACACATAAGAAATAACTTGGCACACTTTAAATGTACACAGTTCAGTATATGTTAAGGATGTCTTTATGCATCAGTTACTAAAGGAAAGAGGAGAATGTGAGTCACTCCTGAGACATGAGCTATTCAGAGACATTGGGCAGGTATGTCTGGATATCCTCCATGTAACTCAAATAAGAAGGTGTTTTTGTCACAAAACATTAGAATTAGTCTAAATTTAAGAAGATTTTACCCTTTTCTGGATGCGGCTGAAACTCAGAACATTTAGGAAAACTCTCACATGGAATAACCTTCTCAGCCATTTTATGATTTATGTAACCCAGCAATTCTACTCACAGAACTTAAAAACTTTCCTTCAAAAGGATATATACATACCTTTATTCATTGCTGCAATAAGTAAGGTAGTTAAAATATGGACTCAAGCTAGGTGTCCAACCACAAATGAATGAAGATGTATATATACAAAGCTGCAAGGAACAATGAAGTCATTCCATTTGCTGCAACCTGTTTTGAACTGGAAGATATCATGTTGAGTGAAGTGAACCAGAAGAAGAAAAACAAACATAGGATGATCTAATTTATCTATGGATATAGAAGAAATGGATGAGGAAATGTAATGGAGCAAAGGGGTGATGCCTAGATCACTCATGACCCCAGAGCTTAGGAAGGAGGACAGAGAAGGAAGGAAATCAAAGCACAAAGAAAGAAGATAAAAAAGGAAATTAATGAGAAACCAAGGATCAGGGTTTTCATTATATTGGTGTTGAGGGAGAGTGGTATAACTATAATCCAAAGCACAAACTCAATAATACTGAAAACATGAGATCTAAGATATAACCATCAAACTTTGTAATCTGCCTGCCAGATGGCAGGCAGGGGATGGCTGTATGGGTGGTATATGAGGTTAGATGGGGGATGATAGAGTACTGGGACACTGATGATGGAAGTTGTCACTGGTTGTGAGATTGGTGTTGAAATATTATATGCCTAGAACTCAGCTATCAATAACTTTGTAAATCACATTTTTAACTAAATTAAAAAAATTAAAAAGCAGAAAAAGAAAAAAAGCCAGGATTTTAACAACACAATAAAGAGCTAAACTTGCTCTCCATAAACTAGTCTGTATAAACATCAGTAGGATACATATACATTTTTCTCACATATTTGCAGATTACTTTCCAAAACAAAGTACAGATCAGGCCATAAAACAAGTCTCAACAAATTTTAAAAGTTTTGATAATCCAAAATGATCCCTGTAACTGTAAATACCTATATTAATTTAAAAATATTTAATATTTATTGTCAGTTTCAGCTTAATGTATTAACAAAAAAGGAAAACTAAGGTTAAAAACATGCAGGAGAAAGAAAAAAAACACATACTTGAGAAAAATAAGCAAAAACAAAGAATAGAAAATAATAGGGGCCAGTCAGAATGATGGTAAAGTGAGCCAGGCACTTGGCTTACATTCAGGTGACCTGGGTTCCACACCTTGCACTAGATATGGTTCCCCAGTCTGCTAGGACTGATCCCTGAGGGCTGAACCAGGAAAAATACTGAGAACAGCCAAGTGTGACTCAAAAAGAAAAAAGAAAAGAAAAACAATAGGGATAATTGAAGAAAAATATTGATTATTTTAAAAGATTGTGAAAATTCAAAAAAATTCAAACTAGTCAAAAGAGTTTATATTACTAAAACCAGGAATGGAAAGGGTAGCATCACTATCAATCTTGCAGAAATAAAAGTAACAATAAGGGAATCCTATGAACAATAAACTAGGAAACATAGGCAAAATCCCTTTAAAAAACACTTCACAACTGAAACAGATGCAGGAATAAATGGGAAATTTTACTGGACTTATCATAAGTAAGAATTGAATTAGTTAATTGTTCTGCCACCCTCAAAGAAAGAAACATGACTGGATTACTTAATTTGTGAATGATCAAGTGTTTAAAGAATTTTATGTTTGAAGAATTAACATCTAAGAAAGGACAGAACTAAATATCCAAGCCATAGTCAACAATGGCATCATGAGATCCAAACTTTAACTACCAAAACTTAAAATGGTCCTGTTATGCTGGCAGTTTGTGGGTAGAGAGTGATGGCATGCGTGCACTCTGGAATCACTGATGGAGAGAAAGGTAATACTGGTGGTGGGTGGGACTGGTCCTGAAATATTGCATGTCTGGAACCCAACCATGAAGAACTTTATAAAAGCACAATGGTTCCAATAAAAAATGAAAATAATAAAGAATTAACAACAATTCTTAACAAACTCTTTCAAAACATCATAGTAGTGAGGGAAATACACTCCACTTATTCTATGGGACCAGTTACGTTAGGGACACCAAAACCAGACAAAGACCATGTATGTACATATCTGCTATTGGGTCTATATTTAGAGCTCTAGTTTATTCTGTAGATGATAGTCTTATTATGGCAGAAATGAGATTCCAGATAAGTACTTTTCAGTGAAGAGAGTGAACATCTTAGTCAGGGTTCCTCAGTCAGAGTTTTCTCCTTAGAGAACCAGGAGGGTGTTTTATATGTGCATGGAGGAAGAGACAGCCTGTAAGCAGTGAGAAGGGAGGAAGAGAGGGAGGATGGGGAAAGAGAGAGATTTAAGGAATTGGCTTGCATAACTGTGAGACTAGCAGCCAGTCCAAAACTGTGTAGGACAAGCCAGCAGGCATGATTTTCAGGGAAGAGCTGTATGTAGTGTGGATTTATGAAGGCTGTCTGCAGTCAGAATTTTCTCTTCCTGGAGGGGCACTAACCTTCTGTTATGATCATCATTTGAGAAACTGAAGAGATAGTACAGTGGGCAGGATGCTTGCCTTGCAACTAGCCAACCTAGGTTCTATCCCCACCATCAACTATGGTACCTGAACTCCAAGAGTAAGCCCCAAATGCAGATCCAGGAGTATGCCAGGAGCACCACCCAATGTGGCCCAGTCCCCTCCCCCAAATTATATTATTTGAATGAATAAATCCACTTGAGCAATATGGTTAATAATTTTCTTAAAAAATCTACAGATATAAATATTAATCTCATTCAAAAAATACCACTCCAAAAAGTCACAACGAGTAAAGTTTTACTTTGGTATGCATGATAACAGCAGTACCTATAACTAAAAACAAATAAATTTTTTAGAATATCATCTACCCAAATGTACAGCACAAGAGACTTTTTAAGATCTCTTAAGGTCATTGATTAAGAGGTCCAGGTAATTTCCATAAGTCTTTGACATATTAAAAATAAAAGTCTTTGACATATTGATTAATTTATTCTGGTTTACTTAAATCACTTGTATACAGCTGGATCCCTCATGTCATCAACTCCAGATTCTGAAAACAATACTTGAAAAAAAAAGATTGCATCTCAGACCAGCTGGTTCATTGTAAAATGATATACTAAGGGATTATGCTCAGTAAAAAAAAAAATTAGCCAAATTAGGAGGAAAGAATGTGGCTTTCTCTTGTTTCAAGCCAGAGACTGTTTGTAAATGCCAAGTACTTCAATTAGTTTTCTTTACTTAACATATGCCCCAGGCAAGGAAAACTTTAAGATTATACTAGACTGGTCAGTTAGATTGCAATTGGTTAAGGAGTACCTAAACTTCCAGCTTTTGCTTGTAGAGTGCCTCCTTAGAAAAGCAAACCTTCTTTGGACTCTTCCCCTCCCTTGTTTTCAGATACTAATTGAGACTCAGTCAAGCCCTTAAAATGGCAGCAGTCTAGCTTCTGGTGCTTAGAGTCAAAAGTTCACTTCTTTGTTAGAAGGGCCTTGTCCTGTTTTTTTTTTTTTTTTTTTTTTTTTTTTTTATGAAGTTATTTTATGGCATACCTGAGTTTCTAATTGATAAATAAATATTTTTTAAAGAAGGCAACACAGCAGAAGGACATGATAGTGTATATCATTATAGAAATAACTGAAGGAAAATTTTATTTCCCCAAAAATCTATTTGACAGAAAGGAGGGAGAATAATGTAGGAATAAAGATAAGACAAAGGCTTAAATGTAATTAATACTTGAGGAAAAATAGTCATCCAAAAATTTTCTTCAAGGAGACTGACAGATTTGGTCCCATTCTCCTTCTGCTGCTTCCCTGTAATGCAAGCCAACTTCAGAACAACCTCTGGAATAAGAGCCTTAGAAATTCACTCATTCAAGTTCCCTGGGCTTTGTGAATAGACTAGCTGGTGGTGACAGTGCCCTGGGTGCCTGTGATAGAGGTTGATTTAAGTTCATAAACCAAGAATAAGCTTCTTTGAAAAGTTTGACTCCAAAAGATTTTGGTGTGCAATATTTTAAAAACATTCTATTAACATGTTTTAAAATGTTGGGGATTTTTAAATGCTGGAGATGCTGGGGATTTGTCTGTCCTGGGCCAGCTGCATGCAAGGCAAATGCACTACCAACATGCTACCACTCAGGCTCCAATTTTATTTATTTTTTATTGGAAGATAGGGGTATAGCTTTATATACCTCCTTAGTAAGTCAGCACTCCCAGCCCTAACATTTCAGTGCCATCCCACCACCACAAAGACCCTTCTCATCCCTTCTAGCCCTACCCTGCCCCTGGTAATTAGTAAAATTTGAAGTATATAGTGAATTATTTATTTAAGTTTTTGGGCCATGGCTGATGATCCATAGGGGGTATTCCTGGCTATGAACTCAGAAATTTATCCTGGTGGGGCTCAGGGACCATATGGGATGCTGAGATTGAATCCGGGTAGGCCCTGTGCAAGGCAAATACCTTGCCCACTGTTCTGGCCCGCATAATATTTTTTTTAAATCCTGTGATTTATAATACTTTAAAAAAATAAAAAATTGGACCACCATGAGCTACAAAGTTGTTTATGATTTAGTTTCAGTCATACAATATTCCAACATCCATCCTTCTCCCACCATTTTTTCCAGTTACCTTACATCCCTCCCCCTCTATCTCTCTCTCTCTCCACCCTCTTCCTTTATTTTCTTTTAGAAAGGTGGTTTGTAATATTGTTACTGAAAGGGTATCATGATATATAACCTTACCTCCTTTCAGCACCAAGTTCTTGTCCAGAGTTATCAATACTTTTTTTTACTATTTCGGGTCACACCTGGGACTGCTCAGGGGCCACTGAGCTCAGAAATTGCTCCTGGCTTTGGGATTATATGGGATGCCGGGGTATCGAAACATGGTTCGTCCTGGGTCAGCCATGTGCAAGGCAAACACCCTACCACTGCGCCATCGCTCAGGTCCCCAGAGTTAGCAATACTTTTAATTCTACTTTTCATACATTCATTATTCTAACACCACACCCATCACCAGAGAGCCCAATTCCTTCCGTCAGTGTCCCATGGATTCTTTCCATTCCCTCCATTTTCCTCTGAGACCTCAATTCTAGATATAAAATCTTCAGTTTTGATCTTTGGCCATTTATTATTCTCATACTATAGACATATAGTGTTAATGTTCACATATAGAATTAGATTAATCTAATGTTCATATTTGTAACTATTAATATGTGAATAGTATAATACATTAATGGTTAACATAATTATAATGGACTAATCCTTTATGTATTAATAAGAAGTACTTTTCATTATGGTTTTTTTTTGTTTTTGTTTTTGTTTTTTTTTTGTTTTTGGGCCACACCCGGCGATGCTCAGGGGTTACTCCTGGCTGTCTGCTCAGAAATAGCTTCTGGCAGGCACAGGGGACCATATGGGACACTGAGATTCGAACCAACCACCTTTGGTCCTGGATCGGCTGCTTGCAAGGCAAACACCGCTGTGCTATCTCTCCGGGCCCTCATTATGTTTTATATTTTCAAATCTTGTTCTAATTATACATCCTCTTACATATATAGTAATAGATAAGCATGGATAATATATTTTTCTCTAAACAAAATGTAGTGAGTGATACTTTAAAAAAATTTAAAGCATAACTTTAAAATTACTTAAAGCATAACTGATGTGTTTATCAAGTCATAATTTGTCAAAATTTTCCCATCTTACCTTAATTGTAAGTCTTGACTGCACAGTATAATCACCCAGGAAGCTATTTTGAAAAGTCTTAACAAAATTACTAATGTCCAGACCATTTAGAATCTGAGTTGGCCCCTATCATAAGTATTTTTAAAAATTCCTCAGAGAATTACACTATGCAGGGTGATGACCACTTATCTCAGTAGAAATGAGATCTGTAGGTCTAGTGAACTTGATTTGTGAGAGATTATATTATAAAATGCCATTTCTCAGGGAAGGAGAGATAATATGAGAGTCAAGGCACTAGCTCGGCTTCATTCTCAGCATCATATATAGTCCCCTTGAGCACTGCTGGTATGACCCAAAAAACAAAAGCCAAAGCAAAATGCTTTTTAATTTTTAGCACTCCCTTCAGGTCCTCTGACTCTGCTCATCCCAGTGGAGCTAAAGGTACAAGTCCTTTTATACTTGCCCTCCAGAAGTAGTTAGATAAATGTCTAAAATTTTATTTAAATATTTTACAGTTCCCTGATTTGTGACATCTGCTGATTTTCAAATGCTGAAAATATTTTGTGTGATCACTTCTACAGTACAGATGTTTCTAGGTAGTAGATCAGTAACTGGATGTATATAGTAGAGAGGCACATGGTTCTCTTTCATGAACCAGCTCTAGGCATCAGTGCTGCCTTCTCTGATTCATAGTTATATCTTCCTCCTCTGAGCCTACCTCTCATAGGCAGTAGTGGAAGGTTGAGACTCCTAGACAAATTGCTTAACATTGGTTCATGACAGCTATCTCTCAGTAAAATAAAGTATAAGGAAAGCATGTCCTTGAATAATGTCATTCAATTTAATATGATGGTGATCAATTTTTCTCATCAACATTATAATGAAATGACACTAAACTGAACAACATAATTTGAGCACTTGCTGTACTGTTTTCCATCTGTCATTGCTGAATTCTAGAGAGATTAAGTGGAGCATTTTATCCCAGTTTGAATCACTTTCCCAAACTAGTAAATTATGGAGCCAGGATTTAAACCTGGATTTTCTTTTCTTTTCTTTTCCTTTCTTTTTTTTTCTTTTTTCTTTTTTTCTTTTTTTTTTGTGTGTAAGTGTTTTTGGGGGGTCACACATGGTGGTGCTCTGGGGTTACTCCTGACTCTGCACTCAGAAGTTGTTCCTGAAGGCTCCGGGGACCATATAGGATGCCAGGAATTGAACTGGAGTTCGTCTTGTGTTGACTGCATCCAAGGCAAACACCCTACTGCTCTGCTATGGCTCCAGCCCCTGAACCTGGATTTTTTTGTTTGTTTGTTTGGTTGGTTGGTTTTTGGTTTTTGGGCCACACCCGGCAGTGCTCAAGGGTTACTCCTGGCTGTCTGCTCAGAAATAGCTCCTGGCAGGCATGGGAGACCATATGGGACACCGGGATTTGAACCAACCACCTTTGGTCCTGGATCGACTGCTTGCAAGGCAAACGCTGATGTGCTATTTCTCCAGGCCCTGGTTTTTTTTTTTTATCCCAAATTTAATGTTCTTCTAACATAGTCTGTTTTCCATCTTCATTTATGTAAATGAGGCCTGTCAGTTTGGTGGAGGCTAAAGGGAGATGAAAAGTACAGTAAGATTCCTGCCATCTGTTTTGTGAATTAGTTCTGTGTCAATCCAAAAGCAGGTAAGCATACTTCTTAAAATTTGTGTGGTCTAACAGAGCACACCTTGATAAAAATCAAGGTGGGCAGAACTAGGGTGGTTCATTTAATACAATTGGCTGATGAATTGTGATTCCAAAAATAGAACCAGGAATTGAGTCTGTGGATAACCAGTCAAATGTGGAACACACCTGGGACTCAACACAGTGGCTAAGGAAATACGGCCTGAAAGCACAGAAGCTGTCATTTTATGATGTTCTTGCTGACTGCTCTTTCCGCCATGTTGATGGGATTGTAGATATAAAAGTCAAACCAGACAATGAGTTCCTGTGCACCAGTGCGGTAAGTAGCAAGTTCCTGGTGAGAAGCTTGCTTATCCCTCAATCTCCTGGTTTCATTTAATCCAAGGACAGGACCCAGGATGAAGATAGTATGCAAAGAGGCCTGTGAGGGTTTCCATGAAGAAGGATGCTTCTGTTTCTCATCCTTATATTCCCTAAATGGTACTGAAGGGACTGGAGGCCAAGTCTTGATTCGTTCCTAAATACAATTGAGCTATGCAATAATTACGAACTAGATAGCACTGTAGATAGGGCTGTAGAAGTTTGGGCATTAAGAGTCTCAGATTAGTCAAAATTATGCCACTTGCTGAAATAAACTGCTGATGAATATGCCCCAAACAGGCATTTCTATTGTGCTCTTATCATCTTAAAATGCATTAATCTAAAACTGAAGTTAGCATATAGTAAGTATAAAATTGTATCCTAAGAGCATCAAAAGAATGGACATAGAAAACCTTCTACAACTATGGTTACATTAGTGACAAAGATTCTGAAAGAAATACTTCTCAAAATCCCAACTCTACCTCACTTTGGAAGGATAATGATTTACAACAGAAACACTCAGCTTTAGAATGTTCATGGACCTAGGATTAGGTCTCCTGGACAAAACTTTGCCATTCTCAGATGAGGACACTTTGAGAAACACTGATGTGTAGGACAGGAATTAGAAGACTACTTCACAGATTTAAAATTATAGAAAGATTGCAAAGTATTGCAGGAAGAAGTAAAATTAAGATAATGTCTATTTTAAATATGCAAACAGGAAGGCAAGCTTTTTGGAAAAGCAATATAAACTCAGGTACCTACATGAAGTGAAAATAAAAATATGTGGGGCCGGAGAGATAGCACAGCGGAAGGACATGCATGCAGAAGGACAGTGGTTCAAATCCCGGCATCCCATATGGTCCCTGAGCCTGCCAGGAGTGATTTCTGAGCATAGAGTCAGGAGTAGTCCCTGAACACTACCGGGTATGACCCAAACCCCCCCGCCCCCCCAAAAAAAGAAAGAAAAATATGTATGGCAGAGGAGATGGGTTAGTAGAGGTGAGTGTTACAGGAAATGAAGAGCAATCTCAAATGCATGGTCACTTCATACAGTCTTGTTTTGTTTTGGTTTTTTTTTTTTTGAGTCATACCCAAAAACATACCCTGTGGTGCTCAGGGGTTACTCCTGGCTCTGAGCTCAGAAATCACCCCTTGCAGCTCAGGAGACCATATGGGGTGCCAGAAATTGAACTCAGATTCGTCTTGGATCTGCCTTGTGCAGGGCAAATACTGTACTGCTGTGCTATTTCTCCTGTCCGCTTCCTACATTCTTGAAGGTGCCTATTAAAATCCAAAATAATGTTGACATGCCTTTGGGTCCCACAGGTGAAAACCCCATTCTCTCTCACTCCTTATGCAGTTGGTTAGGTGAGAGAGAGAGAGAGAGAGAGAGAGAGAGAGAGAGAGAGAGAGAGAGAGAGAGAGAGAGAGAGAGGAGAGAGAGAGAGGAGAGAGAGATCAGTGAAAAGAGAGAGCATGTGTGTGTGTGAGAGTGTATGAGAGAAAGAGACAGAGAAAGAGACAGAGAGAAAGAGAGAGAGACAATATGTGTGTTTAAAAGGGCTCTTGAGAAAGTACATTGCTAGGAGATGCTGTTTTTGCTCTCTTGCATCTGTGTTTACAACGAGGACTAGAAATGAGGTAAATTGAGAACTTAAATTAGAAAAATGCAGAATTAACTCAGGATTTGCCTCCTGGCTTATATCCTGAGATGCAGAGTAATTGTCCTAGCACAGGGAAATTCTTATTTCCTCCCCTAGCACAGTTTTCTGGTTCTGTGGTCATTATAAAGTAATGTTATTAGTTCAGGAAATTGTTAATTTAGGAAATAGCTATGGCTTTTTAATGTATTAGATCCCAGATATTTAGAAATGTTTCTTCTTTCCCACTTGGCCATAACTCACTGCTAGCAAGTCACAGTGTTGTCCATACAGCTGCAGTTCTGGTTCTGACACTTTGTTACTCTTTCTTAATCATTTAAAGTATGATTTTGAAGGGCCCATTTGAAATTTTTGTTTGTCAGCGGTAATTTTATCGCAAATATTTTTTTGATACTTCATACATACTAGTAATTTTCACAATTAGACCTCCAATCTCAAGTCCTTCATTGATCTTCACCCTGATACCTGTGTTATTGGATGTCTAGTAGACATCTCAAACCTAATGCATCACGTGTTCAACTTTGACCTCTAATGTTGTAAAGAGCATGATTACAACTCCATTTTGTTTAGTTCTGTGGCCCAAAACTTAAGTCATGACTCCTTTTTTTCTCTCATATTCACATCAGACCTTCCATTAAATCCACTGTTTCATCATCATAATAATTCAATAATTCAGTATCTGCTCATTTGTTACTCATTCTGCAACCAAATCTAACTCACTTCCAACTCTGCTTCTGACATTTGCTATATATTCCCAACAAAACAACTAGTTTTCCTTGAAAAAATATGGTTTTAGAAATGCTGCCTTAAAACTATGAATTGTCATTGCTCTAAGAAAGACAATGTTAAATTCTCAATGGACAAGAAATGTCTAATTACATGTGGCAATTGAAGATTAACAGAATGTATTGGGGTATTATTTTACAATAAATAAAAATACAGAACCATTGTTGTAGTCTTAAAATATTAACAATATCACATGTCAGTTATACCCAATTTACAAAATTGTGCTCTCTTTTTATTTTTTAGTTTTTGGGCTACAGCTGACAGTGCTCAGGGGTTATTCCTGGCTCTGCATTGAGGAATTATTTCTGGTGGGCTTGAGGAACCATATGGGATTCTGGGAATTAAACCTGGGTTGGCTGCATGCAAGGCAAATGCCATGACTGCTGTACTATTGCTCTGCCTAGTATCACCTGTCATGTTGAAGGCTTTGGAAGGCTCCCTTTTCACTGAGAGGAAAAGCCACACTTATTTCCATCTGCTGCCAACTTTATAGAATCTGTTTCCTACTCCTCTACCTCCTTATAGCTGTATTTATTGCTTTCCTCATTGTTTCTGATACACCAACCTTAAAATTCTACAGAGGAGTGTTCCCAAACTTTCTCTAATCTTCTGCATGACCTTGCTCTATTCCTCCAGGTTTTTTCTCAGGTTTCAATTTTCTTTGAGATTCTTCTACATTTTTAGTATCTGGCATTATAGTAATATAATACTTGACAAATTTAGAAATCAGTTGGATTAGTAATAGGTAGTGGTAGATGTTATAAAAGCTCTCTTTTGGAAATTCTTGTCTTTGGACCAGTTCTGAGGGTCCCAGTAGAGGGTGCAGGATGTGGAATGGAGTTCTTGGCTACTCTCCTCATTTAAAGTAAGAAATAATAATGATATGGGGCTGGAGCTATAGCACAGCTGTAGGGCATTTGCCTTGCATGTGGCTGACCCAGGACGACTTTGATCCCATCCCCGGTGTCCCATATGGTCCTCCAAGCCAGGAGTGATTTCTGAGCCAGGAATAACCCCTGAGCATCACGGGGTGTGGCCTCCCCAAAACAAAAAAAAAATACAGAGATAATAATGAAAGATATTTTCTGAGTCTCTAGTTCTACCTCTAGATGATCAACAGACTCTCTAATCCACATGAGCTCACTGTTAGCATAATTTTTGCATATTTATTATTGTCCCTATTCAGCACCCCTGTCAAGAACTCTGCATCACAACTATGTGTGACAGAAAGACAGACAGTCAGATATAATAGGAAGTGAGAGACAGAGTTTACCTGTGGCAAACATTGGCTTCTCTAAAACACTGATAGTATTACATGTTTCTTTCTTACCATTACTATGGTACATGTTTTTATTAATGATTAAAAGTTTTTTATCATGATAATACTAAGAGCTTTATAAATTAGGCAGAGAAATGTCTAGAGACCTTTCATCTTTTTTTTTTTTTTTTTTTTTTGTTTTTTTTTTTGAGCTATACCTAGTGGTGCTCAGGACTAACTCCTGGTTTGGTTCTCAGGGATGACTCCTAGCATGTTCAGGAGACCATTTAGGGTGCTGGAGATTGAATCAAGGTCTGCTAGGCTAGATGTAAAGTCCATGTCCTACCTGCTATACTATTACTACAGTCCTTTTTTCTTTGGAAACTGTCTGACTTCTCTCCTTTTTTTTTTTTTTTTTTGTCTTTTCCTTAGGAAACCAACAAGAAGACAGTTCATGCAAAATATTGCAGTAAATTTGTTCATGCTCCCTGGAAGGATGGGAGTTTGGTTCATGTATGCATAACCAAGGAAAAGTGCACATGGTACACAGAGAGAATTCGTGCAGTTCTGGCCCAGATCCATAGGAGGTTGGTATATTTAAAGAGTGTAAATATGGTGTAGGTATGACTGAAGTTCCCTAGAAATTTATTTCTGCTTGACTTTTGGGTTAAAAAAAAAAGCTCAATGAAGAGCAAAATGGGCAATAAATATTCAGTCAATATCTGTGGTTAGCTTTGTTACTATATATAATATATTATATATCAATATATAAATCTTTATAATTATAAGCTTTGTTATTTGTAACAAAGGAGGATGTTTGGATTTAGTCTAAACTGCTTCCATGCTAGTTGCAGGATTGATAATGCTGACTTACTTTATCACTGGGAGGCTAGAGAACGTTCACTTTATACTTGTGAGCTTAGTGTACAAATGCAAGTTCACATGCTTGTGAGTTTAGAGTACAAATGCTGTGCTGCAACATCACTTTAGGATGGATGATTGACCTTAAAGTACCAGGATGACACTACACAGCTTTAAACCATGAAATTCATCTAGGTATACAGGCTCTTAGGTCAGATAAAATTGGATTTTAATCCCTGCTCTGTCACTTGTGAGGCATGTAGCAAATCTATTTCATATTTCTTGCTCCAATAAAGCTTAAAGGAATGGTAATAGAATTATCAGAAAATAAATAAATAAAAGTCAATTTATGAGTATTGATTGCTGTATGTTTTTAATATTTCTTAATCTAATGTTGGTCAATTTCCCTTGTCCTTTAAAAGAGTTCTTTTAATGCTTCTTGCAAAAACTGCTTTCAAGGCTATGAATTCCCCAAGGTGTTGTCTGTTCAGGAAGCTTTGTACCATTCTTTCTAATCTGAATAACTTTTCTATTATTCTTGGTGAGGTGTTATTTCATTGAGTTTTGTACTAAATCCTTCCATACTCTTTTGAATTTTCCTTGTAAGTAGGTTCCTTTCTTTGATCTTGCTGCTTTCAATATTCTGTCTCTATCTTTGGATTTTGTCATTATGACTATGATGTATCTTGGAGTTGTCCTAGTTGTGTCTATTTTTGCTGGGGCCATTTGGGCCTCTTAGATCTTGGTGACTATGCTGGGAAATTCTTATTGATGATTTCTTTTACTGTTGTTTCTTCATTAAGTTTACATCTTTATTTTTCAGTAACTCTGATGATTCTTACATTGTTCCTCTTAAGCTCATCCCATAGTTCTCTGGTATGCCATATTCATTTCTTGTTTAGTTGTTTTGGGGTCATACCCAGTGGTGCTCAGAACTTACTTGTGGCTCTGTGCTTAGAGATAATACTTAGCAGGGTTTGGCAGACCATATGGGATGCCAAGGATCAAATTGAAGATCAAACTCTGGTCAGCTACACGCAAGACAAGCTATTATGTTCATTCATTTTCATAATATTTTCTACTTTCTATTCCTTTCTATTTCTATTTTTCTACTTTCTGTTCTACTTTCTATTCCTATATAGTAGTCTTCTATTTCTTATTTTAAAGCTCATTGATCTTTTGCCCAATTACTATTATTCTGCTTTTCAGAATGTCTATTGAGTTTTCGATATCATCTACCATGCTCTTCATTTCTTTCATTATACTTGCAGTTTTTTCACTTTGATTTTCATAATTTCTTGTGCATTGCTGACTACCTGTATTATTGTTTCTTTGAGATCATCGATCATCTTCACTCATCATTCAACATTATCCTCAACATCACTAAAGATGTTGTCTGAGGGTTTACTGAGCTGGTTGGTGTTGCTTATATCTTCAGTGATACTATATTTGCTCACTGAGCTTGGTGGGCTTCTGTGTATTTTCTCTTTTGGTTTTCTAGTGTTCTTGCTATACTGGGGTAAGTCTTTGTTGTTAACCTCCCTGGAAAATGCTGAGAGATTTGGTTGGAAGTTGCCCTCTTTCTTCTCTTCTTGTTCTTGCAGCATAACAGAAAGCATAACTGAGAGCAGCTTGTAATTTGTTGTGTAGTTCTGTCATGTGGCCTGCATGCATGCCTCAGGAACTATGGTGTGGCCCCTTACTAGAGTGTAAGTCAGGTGTGGGGTTGCTGGCTCTTACCCGATCACAAGGGACTGTACCTCCTGTTTTGAAATTGCCCAATGATGTCAGTCTTACTTGGGATAGCAGAGAAACAAACACAGGTCAAGTTTAAGAATTTTTGGGTTTTGTTTTTAGGAAGGTTTTTAATTACTAATTAAATTTCTTAAAAACATAAATAAATGATCCTGTCATATTCATTTTCTAATCAGTTTGGCTATCCCATGGAGCCTTTCAAAGAATCTTTTACTGTCACAGGGATTTTTTAAATCCTATATACATACATATATGTATATATACATATATATGTATATATAAAATTATAATTTAAGATGAACATATATATGTATATATACATATTGTTTGAGGGCCACACCTGGCAGTGATCAGGGTTTGCTTTTGGCTCTGCCCTCAGAAATTACTCCTGGCAGGTTGAGGCACCATATGGGATGCTGAGGATCCAATTCAGGTTGGCCATGTGCAAGGCAAAATTTCTCTCCACTGTGCTATCATTTCAGCACCTGTTTTATATATTTTTGAGTGAGTATTGAGGTTTCTTATAGTAGTTGTGTCCTTTTTCTTTCAGTTTTGTAAGTTTTTTTTCTTTAGTTATTTTGAGTTCTATTAGGTCCATGAACATTTAGAATTATTATGTTATGATAAACTGACTTTATTATAACCCTGAAATTTCTGATAATATTAACTCTGTTCTGATATCCACTTAGTCTCATATAAATTAACCTCCTCAACTTACTTTAAATTCTTCTTTTTGGGGGGTCCATACCTGGCAGTGCTTGGGGCTTACTCCTATCTCTGGACTTGGGGGACTATAGGATATGCCATGTCAGCCACATGCAAGGCAAACTCCCTGCCAGCTGTATTCCTGCTTTTGATTTTTTTTCTGTCCTTTTCTGCTTTTACCTATCCTTGTTTTATGATGAAAAGGCCTCCTTTAATTAGTCGTAAGATCACCTATGTTTTATGTGTTTTTTTTCCCCTTTGGATATAAACCTAAGATATTGCTATTTGTATTATATTTGCCTCACTGTTTCTTATGTTAAACACTTTTCTGCCTTTTTTAACTTAAAAACTTTTTTTTCACTTTTTTTTATTTAAACAACTTTATTACATACATGATTGTGTTTGGGTTTCAGTCATGTAAAGAACACCACCCATCACCAGTGCAACATTCCCATCACCAATGTCCCAAATCTTCCTCCTCCCCACCCGACCGCCACCTGTACTCTAGACAGGCTTTCTATTTCCCTTGTACATTCTCATTATTAGGATAGTTCAAAACGTAGTTATTTCTCTAACTAAACTCATCCCTGTTTGTGGTGAGCTTCATGAGGTGAGCTGTTACTTCCAGCTCTTTTCCTTTCATGTCTGAAAGTTGTTATTGCAAAGTATCTTTCATTTTTCTTAAAACCCATAGATGTGTGAGACCATTCTGCGTCTTTCTCTCTCTCTCTGACTTATTTCACTCAGCATAATAGATTCCATGTACATCCATGTATAGAAAAATTTCATGACTTCATCTCTCCTGACAGCTGCATAATATTCCATTGTGTATATGTACCACAGTTTCTTTAGCCATTCATCTGTTGAAGGGTATCTTGGCTGTTTCCAGAGTCTTGCTATGGTAAATAGTGCTGCAATGAATATAGGTGTCAGGAAGGGAATTTTGTATTGTATTTTTGTGTTCCTAAGGTATATTCCTAGGAGTGGTATAGCTGGGTCATATGGGAGCTCAATTTCCAGTTTTTGGAGGAATCTCCATATAGCTTTCCAAAAAGGTTGAACTAGACGGCATTCCCACCAGCAGTGGATAAGAGTTCCTTTCTCCCACATCCCCGCCAACACTGCTTGATCTCATTCTTTGTGATGTGTGCCAATCTCTGGGGTGTGAGGTGGTACCTCATAGTTATTTTGATTTGCATCTCCCAATGATTAGTGATGTGGAGCATTTTTTCATGTGTCTTTTGGCCATTTCTATTTCTTCTTTGTCAAAGTGTCTGTCCATTTCTTCTCCCCATTTTTTGATGGGATTAGATGTTTTTTTCTTGTAAATTTCTGTCAGTGCCTTGTATATTTTGAAGATTAGCCCCTTATCTGATGGGTATTGAGTGAATAGTTTCTCCCACTCAGTGGGGGGCTCTGGTATCATGGACGCTATTTCTTTTGAGGTGCAGAAGCTTCTCAGTTTAATATATTCCCATCTGTTAATCTCTGCTTTCACTTGCTTGGAGAGAGCAGTTTCCTCTTTGAATATGCCTTTAGTCTCAATGTCCTGGAGTGTTTTACCTATGTGTTGTTCTATGTATCTTATGGTTTCAGGTCTGATATCGAGGTCTTTCATCCATTTGGATTTAACCTTCGTACATGATGTTAGCTGGGGTTCTAAGTTCAATTTTTTGCAAGTGGCTAACCAGTTGTGCCAACACCACTTGTTGAAGCGGCTTTCATTGCTCCATTTAGGATTTCTTGCTCCTTTATCAAAAATTAGGTGATTGTATGTCTGGGGAACATTCTCTGAGTATTCAAGCCTATTCCACTGATCTGAGGGCCTGTCCTTATTCCAATACCATGCTGTTTTGATAACTATTGCTTTGTAGTAAAGTTTTAAGTTGGGGAAAGTAATTCCTCCCATTTTCTTTTTCCCAATGATTGCTTTAGCTATTCTAGGGTGTTTATTGTTCCATATGAATTTCAAAAGTGCCTGATCCACTTCTTTGAAGTATGTCATGTGTATCTTTAGAGGGATCACATTAAATCTGTACAATGCTTTGGGGAGTATTGCCATTTTAATGATGTTAATCCTGCCAATCCATGAGCAGGGTATGTGCTTCCATTTCTACATGTCCTCTCTTATTTCTTGGAGCAGAGTTTTATAGTTTTCTTTGTATAGGTCCTTCACATTTTTAGTCAAGTTGATTCCAAGATATTTGAGTTTGTGTGGCACTATTGTGAATGGGGTTGTTTTCTTAATGTCCATTTCTTCCTTATTACTATTGGTGTATAGAAAGGCCATTGATTTTTGTATGTTAATTTTGTAGCCTGCCACCTTGCTATATGAGTCTATTGTTTCTAGAAGCTTTTTGGTAGAGACTTTAAGGTTTTATAGGTAGAGTATCATGTCATCTGCAAACAGCGAGAGCTTGACTTCTTCCTTTCCTATCTGGATTCCCTTGGTATCTCTTTTTGCCTAATTGCTATTAGGAAGTATTTTCAGTGCTATGTTGAATAGGAGTGGTGAGAGAGGACAGCCTTGTCTTGTGCCAGAATTTAGAGAAAAGGCTTTCAGTTTTTCTCCATTGAGGACAATATTTGCCTCTGGCTTGTGGTAGATGGCCTTAACTATATTGAGAAAGGTTCCTTCCATTCCCATCTTGCTGAAAGTTTTGATCAAGAATGGGTGTTGGACCTTATCAAATGCTTTCTCTGCATCTATTGATATGATCATGTGATTTTTATTTTTCTTGTTGTTGATGTTGTGTATTATGTTGATAGATTTACGGATGTTAAACCAGCCTTGCATTCCTGAGATGAAACCTACTTGATCATAGTGGATGATCTTTTTAATGAGGCATTGAATCCTATTTGCCAGGATTTTGTTGAGGATCTTGCATCTGTATTCATTGTTGTGTATGTAAATATTTTAGGGGATTACTATGTTACTCACCCTGAACTGATTGGTGATTGTGCCCTACCCTAGGGTGTGACCTGGCATTCTGCCCCCACCCTAGGGTAGTTCCTGATTCTGCTTCCACCATTGGTTGGTATCTGATCCCACCATGATTCTGGGGAATAAAAACAAGGGTCTGTGGAAGGCCAGGGCTTTTTGCCTGGAACTGAAGCTGAGTCTTGGGACTTCAGTTTTGTCCACCGAATAAAGCGAATATTTCCACGAGCCTGACTGTCTGCGAGCTGTTTACCCGCCATTTCAACTCAGAACCGTGGGCTAGACAGGGTGGCAGACGCGTGCTCCAAGCTGGAAGAAAAAGGCCTCATCCTCCATCAGTCAACCTCTTCAGGGGCTGACTTGCTACATTCATCAGCGATATTGGTCTGTAATTTTCTGTTTTGGTAGCATCTCTGTCTGGTTTAGGTATCAAGGTGATGTTGGCTTCTTAAAAGCTATTTGGAAGTGTTCCTGTTTTTTTGATTCATGAAAAAGTCTTGCCAGGATTGGTAGAAGTTCCTCTTGAAAAGTTTGAAAGAATTCATTAGTAAATCCATCTGGGCCTGGAATTTTGTTTTTGGGCAGACATTTGATTACTGTCTTAATTTCCTCAATAGTGTTGGGTGTGTTTAGAAATGCTGCATCCTCTTCATTCAACTGTGGAAGATTTTAAGAGTCCAAGAATTTATCCATTTCTTCCAAGTTTTCATTTTTAGTAGCATAGAGTTTCTCAAAGTAGTTTCTGATTACCCTTTGGATCTCTACCATATCAGTAGTGATCTCTCCTTTTTCATTCCTAATACGAGTTATCAAGTTTCTCTCTCTCTTTCTTTGTTAGTTTTGTCAGTGGTCTATCAATCTTGTTTATTTTTTCAAAGAACCAACTTCTGCTTTCTTTGATCTTTTCGATTGTTTTTCAGGTTTCCACTTCATTGATTTCTGCTCTCAGATTTGTTATTTCCTTCTGTCTCCCTATTTTTGGGTCCTTTCGTTGAGTACTTTCCAATTCTATGAGCTGCGTCATTAAGTTATTCAGGTTTGCCCCTTCTTCTTTCCTGATGTGTGCTTGCAAAGCTATAAATTTTCCTCTCGGTACTGCTTATGCTGTGTCTCATAGCTTCTGATAGTTTGTTTCTCCATTGTCATTTGTTTCTAGGATTGTTTTGATTTCCTCTTTGATTTCATCTCGGGCCCACTGGTTATTCAGTATGAGGCTGTTTAACTTCCAGGTATTAAAGTTTTTCTTCTGTTTCCCTTTGTAGTTCACATATAATTTCAGGGCCTTGTGGTCAGCAAAGATAGCCTGCAAAATTTTTATCCTCTTGATATTATGGAGGTATGTTTTATGTGGTAGCATGTAGTCTATCCTGGAGAATGTCCATGTACATTAGAGAAGAATGTGTATCCAGGCTTCTGGGGGTGGAGTGTCCTGTATATATCTACTAGGCCTCTTTCTTCTATTTCTCTTTTTAGGTCTAGTATATTCTTGTTGGGTTTCAGTCTGGTTGACCTGTCAAATGTTGACAATGCCGTGTTGAGGTCTCCCACAATTATTGTGTTGTTATTGATATTAGTTTTCAGATTTGTCAACAATTTTATTAAATATTTTGCTGGCCCCTCTTCGGTGCATATATGTTTAGGAGAGTGATTTCTTCCTGCTGTACATATCCCTTGATTAATACAAAATGTCCATCTTTGTCCCTTACAACTTCCATAAGTATAAAGTTTACATCATCTGATATTACTATGGCCACTCCATCTTTTTTATGGGTGTTGTTTGCTTGGATGATTTTCCTCCAGCCTTTTATTTTGAGTCTATGTTTGTTCTGACTATTCGGGTGCATTTCTTGTAGGTAGCAGAAGGTTGGATTGCGTTTTTGGATCCATTTAGCCACTCTATGTTTCTTAACTGGTGCATTTCGTCCATTGACATTGATAGAAAGAATTGTCCTGGGAGTTAGTGCCATCTTTATATCAGAGTTTGCTGTGTCTGTTGGTCAGTCTTGTCTTAAAGTAGGCTGTTCAGTTTTTCTTTTAAGAATGGTTTTGAGTCTGTAAAGTTTCTGAGCTGTTGATTGTCTGTGAAACCATGTATTGTTCCTTCAAACCTGAAAGTGAGTTTTGCTGGGCGCAGTATTCTAGGCAAAGCATTTATTTCATTGAATTTTGTCACTATGTCTCACCATTTCCTTCTGGCCTTGAGTGTTTCCGGTGACAGGTCTGCAGTAAATCTAAAGGATGTTCCCTTGAATGTAATTTCTCTTTTCGATCTTGCTGCTTTCAGAATTCTGTCTCTATCTGTGAGATTCATCATTGTGACTAGGATGTGTCTTGGGGTGTTTTTTCTGGGGTCTCTTTTAGTTGGTACTCTTTGGGCATGCAGAATTTGATTGCATGTATTCATTAGCTCTGGTAGTTTTTCTTTAATGATGTTCTTGACCGTTGTTTCTTCCTGGAGATTTTTTTCCTGGGTCTCCGGGACACCAGTGATTCTTAAGTTGTTTCTGTTGAGCTTATTATAAACTTCTATTTTCATCTGTTCCCATTCTTTGAGTACTTTTTCCATTGTTTGATCATTTGCTTTAAGACTTTTTTTCCAATTTCTTCTGCTGTATGGAGTTGTTATTCATCTCATCTTCCAGTGTACTAATTCTGTCCTCAGCTGCTGTTAACCCATGGGAAAGTTCAACCATGTTTTTCTTTAATTCATTTAATGTTAATCTTTAATTCATCTACTGAATTTTTCAGACCTGAAATTTATTATTTGACCTGAAATTTCAATTTGGAGTTTTCTGATTTCTATCTTCATATTCTCTTGATTCTTATTAGTGTTCTCTTCTATACTTTCTTTGATTTCTTCGAACATCTTCCATATTGCGACTCTAAACTCCTTATCTGAGAGACTGACTAGTTGGTTTGTTATGTTCAAGTCATCAGAGTTGCCATTGTCATTCTCTATGTCTGGCACTGGCCTGCATTGTTTCCCCATTGTTATACTTTTATTGTGGGTTTTTCTACGTGTTGTGGTTGTATTCATTGGCTAAATGATGTGCACGGCCAGGAAGCTAAGCGGAGCAGCTGTGCTCCTCTGGTTCCACCCTTTCTGGGCTTGTAAACTCACCTCCAGGGAAGGTGAGCCGTCCTCAAATGAGCCACACACAGAATGAAATCAGGTCGAAAATGGAGCACAGCACAGAAGACAGGCAGATAGGGGTGCTGGCATCTGAGTTCCAGCAGAGTTCAGTGGTTTCCCCTTTCTGGGCATGTAAGCTCAGCTCCAGGGAAGTCTCCAGGGAAGGCGAGCCTTCCGCAGATGAGCCACACACAGGATGAAATCAGGCCAATAATGGAGTACAGCACAGAGGACAGAGATAAGAGTGCTGGCATCTGAGTTCCTGCAGAGTTCAGCCTCCAGCACAGTTCTTAGTGTAATTTTTTCTTCTTGTTTTAATGGCATTCTTTTGCGGCCGTGCTCTGCTGGAGCCTCTTTTTGGCCCACTCCCAAGAGGTTCAAGCGACAGGACAGGAGACAGACACACACAGGCAGCACTCACAATTTCTCACCGTTGGGCCCCACTGAGCAAGCGTAGTTTCATAGATTTTCCCAGCCTGACGTCACACACAGGGGACCTGACTTTGGCAAAGTACTGCTTATAGAGGAGACAGACACACACAAGCAGCACTCACAATTTCAACTTAAAAACTTTTTATGGTTCCACTTTCTCTATATGACATATGTTACCAGTTTGCTTTGCTTAGGATGGATACTCCTGAGTACATCCCTGGCACCTCTTTATTCTTTGCCCAGCATTGCTATGTGTGATCCTGGTGATTCCTGAACACTTGTCAGTCCCTTACAACCTGGAATGGCAGGATTCCTGGGTACCTACTGGGTATGGCCCCTCTGGGAGTCGGATGGGGGAAAAGGAGAAGACTCTTGGAAGTTTTATTTCCCTTTTCACCATTAGTTTTCTACAGTTTTCTTTTATGTTCACTATAAATCCATCATCCACTAAAATAGATTTAAATATAAACAGATTTAAATTAATTTAATACATTAAAAGATAAATTCTAGTGCAGATTTTTTAATGATTTATCAGCTCTTTTAATCAGAAAAAACTCTATTTTTACTTTATTGGGAGATTTGGATATAAGCCACACTTATAGTACCCAGAGCTTAGTCATGGCTAAGTGCTTAGGTATCATTCCAGGCATTGCTAAGGGGATCATATGGGTGTCAGATATTAAAACTTGGTTGACTACATGGAAATCAAATGTGTTACTATCTCTGTACTATCTCTCAAATCCAATTTACTTTTACTTTTGGAAGCTTTTTTTTTTTTTAAATCTAAGTGTTAGAAGCATAGGTTTATAGTTTAATATCTCACTACAATGAAACTCTTCCTTGTTTTTGCGGCAAGAGAGCTTGTATACATTTTGATAAAAAGTTTCATTTCATTTTATGGTGTCTGGACTTTTCAGATTTTTATCTTTATTGTTGGATTCATTGGCCATCTTATGTGCTTTGATGTGGGTTTAGTCATTTTTTCTGTTTGGATTCTTTGAGTTTGTGAAGGTATCTTGTTTTCAACAAAACTAGAGACATTTGACAAAAATATTCTTCAAACATATTTAAAAATATATTTTTATTCTCAGATTCAAATTTCAAATTAGACTCACTGAGTTGGGTATGGATGTCTGTTTTTGTTCATTGTTTACCTTTTTTCTTTGTGTTTTATTTTGAATTGTCTCCTATTGTGATTTATTTTTCCAAGTCTTTCTAGCTTCTAATTTACTGTTAATACTGTGCTGTGTGTGTGTGTGTGTTTGTGCATTGTATATATGTAGGTAAATGACTTGGAATAACTTTGATTCTTTTTCCTTTTCCTTTTGTTTTGGGGGTCACACCGTGCAATACTCAGGGACTATTTATAGCTTGGTGCTCAGGGGCCACTTTTGGTAGTGCTGGTAGTGCTCAGGTAACCATAGCTATATGCAGTACCAGAAATTGAACCTGGGTCTCCTGCATGCAGAAAGCATTTTCTGCAATCTGCTGAGCTATCTCTTTAGCCACTTGGATTTTTTTTTTAATTATGTTTGCATTGTTCCAGAAAACCCCAAGTTTAAGATTAACTAAGGCAATGCTCTGCTTGATGCTTCAGGTATTAAGGAAGATTTTTCCTACCTAGTTGGAAGAGAAATTATTTCCAGAGATCTGTAAGCTGAGGGGTTGATCTGCCTACTCCTGTTTGGCACTTTTTTCTGACTTCAAAAATCATTTTCATGTGTGCCCTGGTAATTACTTGGTCGAAATCTCCAAGGTACACTTCAGCAGCTCTTCAGATTTCATTGCTCTTAATCCCTTCATCTGTTTCTTTCCACTCTAACTCCTGTGTAGCAAACCCCTCTTCAGTATTTCCCTGTAAATTCTAGTTGCTTAGATCTTGCTGAACTCTGAATATATGGTTGCTCTGCAGCTTTGAAGTTAATTTATATTTGAACATGAATTATAGAAGTAGTCCTAATTATATAGCCACCTGGTGCTTGGTTATTAAAGGGATATGGACTTGATACTGTCCAAACTTTCATTGAAGTTTTAGGAATGTACTGGCTTTACTAACTAAACTTTAGTAATTAGAGCTGGATGAATAAATTAGCTGAAGTCATAACTGAGGCCCTCAATTTATTAGATGACTGGAAGTGATTTACTTTTGAAAATATCGGAGTGGTATTTATGGCATATTGAATTTACTAGTTCTTTTGACTTGAATTGATGATGGATAGTGGAGGAAGGTCGTAACTAAGAGAGCCAAGTTGGATGTAGGAATTTCCATTGAAAACTCTCCGTGAATAATTTAAAAGGTTACAGAACACTGTGTACAAACACTATAGCACAGTTTTGGCTTGCATAGCTGTTTCACTGAGTTTTTAGGAAGGTGAGATCATTAGCACAGATGCTAACCATTTATTATGCAACCCATTTTCTGTCTAGGATAAAATGGTTACAGAATAGGAGTGAAAATCTTTTTGGAAAAGTATGCACTGATTACATCTACATCCTTATTGATACATCGCACTCAATGCAGGGGAAGCTGGATTTGGTGAAGGACAAGATCATCCAGCTTATCCAGGTTAGAGGGGAGTGGCCGGAGTGTTCCTTAGGGGGCACGTATATCAGGAGTGCACCCACTCACCCTCACCTGTATCCCTGAGAGGTATACTCTGAGCATTTCTTTAAAAATCCACAGGGAAGCCATTTTCAGACCCCTCCCTTTTTCAGCTATGGGAACTCCAGTTCTCCTTTGTAGCATGTTCTTCCATGGGTGGTTCATCTTGTAAGGCCTGGTGTGAAGGGAGTTTCTAGATTAGGGTTTTGCTCTCCTGATATCTGTGCACACCTTTGTTCTTTTCTAGATGATCCTCAGCCTAGTGTTTTCATTTTTGCTTCCACTGATAGCAGGAAACAAATTGTTGGGGCTGGTGCATTCTGCTCCAGAATTGATATGTGGAAGGAGCAGAGCCAAGGGGTCCTCTAAGTTGTGTGGACTGAAGCACATCTCCTTCACCTCCTGATTTCTACATTCTATCCAGAATTGAGTATTATTGGATTGTCATGAGCCAGTAGCACTGTTCCAAGTATTAATTAACATGAAAAATAGTTGTGGGGAATGTTTGATATATAATAGAATAGGAATTGTAATTTGGTAAAAGACAGATGAAATGTGTGGTCTGTTACTGAATAGGAGCTTTACCAAAAAGATGACAGTTTTTATTCTTCTCCAATGTACATGGGACATTCTCCAGGATAGACTACATGCTGGCACATAAAACATACCTCCATAATATCAAGAGGATAGAAATTTTGCAGACTACCTTTGCTGACCACAAGGCTCTGAAATTATTTGTGAACTCCAAAGGGACTCAGAAGAAAAACCTTAACACCTGGAAGTTAAACAGCCTCATACTCAATAACCAGTGGGTCCGAGATGAAATCAAGGAGGAAATCAAAAGGTTTCTGGAAACAAATGACAATAAAGACACAAACTATCAGAACTTATGGGACACAGCAAAAGCAGTACTGAGAGGAAAATTTATAGCTTTGCAAGCACACATCAGGAAGGAAGAAGGAGCTTACCTGAGTAGCTTAATGACACAGCTAATAGAACTAGAAAGTGCTCAACAAAAGAGCCAAAAATAGGAAGACAGAAGGATACAACAAAGCTGAGAGCAGAAATCAATGAAGTGGAAACCCAAAAAACAATCCGAAAGATCAACGAAAGCAGAAGTTGGTTCTTTGAAAAAATAAACAAGATTGATAGACCACTGGCAAACCGAACAAAGAAAGAGAGAGAGAGAAACTTGATAACTCAAATTAGGAATGAAAAAGGAGAGATCACTACTGATATGACAGAGATTCAAAGGGTAATCAGAAACTACTTTGAGAAACTCTACGCCACTAAAAATGAGAACCTGGAAGAAATGGATAAATTCTTGGACTCTTATAATCTTCCACGGTTGAAGGAAGAGGATGTAGCATATCTAAACACCCCCATCACCATTGATTAAATTAAAGCGGTAATCAAAGGGCTGCCTAAAAACAAAAGCCCAGGCCCAGATGGATTCACTAATGAATTCTTTCAAACTTTCCAAGAGGAACTACTACCAATCCTGGCAAGACTCTTTCATGAAATTGAACAAACGGAAACACTTCCAAATAGCTTTTATGAAGCCAACATCACCTTGATACCTAAACCAGACAGAGATGCTACAAAAAAAGAAAATTACAGACCAATATCGCTGATGAATGCAGATGCAAAGATCCTCAACAAAATCCTGGCAAATAGGATTCAATGCCTCATTAAGAAGATCATCCACTATGATCAAGTAGGTTTCATCCCAGGAATGCAAGGATGGTTTAACATCCGTAAATCTATCAACATAATACACAACATCAATAACAAGAAAAATAAAAACCACATGATCATATCAATAGATGCAGAGAAAGCATTTGATAAGGTCCAACACCCATTCTTGATCAAAACTCTCAGCAAGATGGGAATGGAGGGAACCTTTCTCAATATAGTGAAGGCCATCTACCACAAGCCAGTGGCAAATATTATCCCCAATGGAGAAAAACTGAAAGCCTTCCCTCTAAATTCTGGCACAAGACAAGGCTGTCCTATCTCACCACTCCTATTCAACATAGCACTGGAAGTACTTGCTATAGCGATTAGGCAAGAAAAAGATATCAAGGGAATCCAGATAGGAAAGGAAGAAGTCAAGCTCTCACTGTTTGCAGATGACATGATACTCTACTTAGAAAACCCTAAAGACTCTCTCAAAAAGCTTCTAGAAACAATAGACTCATATATCAAGGTGGTAGGCTACAAAATTAACACACAAAAATCAATGGCCTTTCTATACACCAACAGTAATAAGGAAGAAATGGACATTAAGAAAACAACCCCATTCACAATAGTGCCACACAAACTCAAATATCTTGGAATCAACTTGACTAAAAATGTGAAGGACCTATACAAAGAAAACTATAAAACTCTGCTCCAAGAAATAAGAGAGGACACGCTGAAATGGAAATGCATACCCTGCTCATGGATTGGCAGGATTAACATCATCAAAATGGCAATACTCCCCAAGGCATTATACAGATTCAACGCTATCCCTCTAAAGATACCCATGACATTCTTCAAAGAAGTGGATCAGACACTTTTGAAATTCATTTGGAACAATAAACACCCTCGAATAGCTAAAGCAATCATTGGGAAAAAGAATATGGGAGGAATTACTTTCCCCAACTTTAAACTTTACTACAAAGCAATAGTTATCAAAACAGCATGGTATTGGAATAAGGACAGGCCCTCAGATCAGTGGAATAGGCTTGAATACTCAGAAAATTTTCCCCAGACATACAATCAACTAATTTTTGATAAAGGAGCAGGAAACCCTAAATGGAGCAGGGAAAGCATCTTCAACAAGTGGTGTTGGCACAATTGGATAGCTGCTTGCAAAAAATTGAACTTAGACCCCCAGCTATCATCATGTACGAAGGTAAAATCCAAATGGATTAAAGACCTCGATATCAGCCCCCAAACCATAAGATATATAGAACAGCACATAGGCAAGACACTCCAGGACATTACAAGCATCTTCAAGGAGGAAACTGCACTCTCCAAGCAAGTGAAAGCAGAGATTAACAGATGGGAATATATTAAGCTGAGAAGCTTCTGCACCTCAAAGGAAATAGTGCCCAGGATACAAGAGCCACCCACTGAGTGGGAGAAACTATTCACCCAATACCCATCAGATAAGGGGCTAATCTCCAAAATATACAAGGCACTGACAGAACTTTACAAGAAATAAACATCTAATCCCATCAAAAAATGGGGAGAAGAAATGAACAGACACTTTGACAAAGAAGAAATAGAAATGGCCAAAAGACACATGAAAAAGTGCTCTACATCACTAATCATCAGGGAGATGCAAATCAAAACAACGATGAGATACCACCTCACACCACAGAGAATGGCACACATCACAAAGAATGAGAATAAACAGTGTTGGCGGGGATGTGGAGAGAAAGGAACTCTTATCCACTGCTGGTGGGAATGCCGTCTAGTTCAACCTTTATGGAAAGCGATATGGAGATTCCTCCAAAAACTTGAAATCGAGCTCCCATCTGATCCAGCTATACCACTCCTAGGAATATACCCTAAGAACACAAAAATACAGTACAAAAACCCCTTCCTTACACCTATATTCATTGCAGCACTATTTACCATAGCAAGACTCTGGAAACAACCAAGATGCCCTTCAACAGATGAATGGCTAAAGAAACTGTGGTACATATACACAATGGAATATTATGCAGCTCTCAGGAGAGATGAAGTCATGAAATTTTCCTATACATGGATGTACACGGAATCTATTATGCTGAGTGAAATAAGCCAGAGAGAGAGAGAAAAATGCAGAATGGTCTCACTCATCTATGGGTTTTAAGAAAAATGAAAGACATTCTTGCAATAATAATTTTTAGACACAAAAGAGAAAAGAGCTGGAAGTTCCAGCTCACCACAGGAAGCTCACCACAAAGAGTGATGAGTTTAATTAGAGAAATAACTACATTTTGAACTTTCCTAATAATGAGAATGTATGAGGGAAATGGAGAGCCTGTTTAGAATACAGGCAGGGGTTAGGTGGGGAGGAGGGATACTTGGGACATTGGTGATGGGAATGTTGCACTGGTGATGGGTGGTGTTCTTTACATGACTGAAACCCAAACACAATCATGTATGTAATCAAGGTGTTTAAATAAAAAAAAAAGAAGGAAAAAAAAAGACAGTGTTTCTTTCTTAATCTTGAAGTCTATTGCATTTAGTGTTTTGTTGTTGTTGTTGTTGTTTTGTTTTGTTTTTGAGATCACATCTGGCAGTGCTAAAGGGTTACTCCTGACTCTGCACTCAGAAATCCATGGCATGGTCAAAGGATCATGGGGATTGAACTCTGGTTGGCCTCATATAAGGCAAATGCCCTATGCACTGTGCTATCACTCTGTCTCCAGTGCTCTTTTCTTAGTGATAATTTATTTATTAAAGGAAATATTCAGTATATATAAATATAGGAATATATTCAGCATACATATATAAAGGTTTAATATTCAAAATGTGTATATATTTTATTTAATATGCTAGATAGCGTCTGTGCTAGAAAAGATTTTATCAAAAATATTTAGCTTCTAGATCTGAAAATATGTGCCATAGTGATTACATTTAATCAAACAGTGACCTGTCTTAACCTTTTCTTACATTTTAGAAGTTTTAAACAATAATTTTTCCTACAGGAACAGCTGCAATACAAAAGGAAATTCAATTTTGTGCAGTTTGATGCTCAAGCAGTTGCTTGGCGGGAAAAACTTGTTGAAATCGATGAAGATAATTTGAAACAGGCTCAGTCCTGGATTAGAGGCATTAAGGTATGATACAAGCATGGACTGAAAGAAGCAGCCTGACTTTATCATCAAGGAGCTTACTCATTGGGATAGAATAGTTGAGAAAGTACTATGCTATAAATCCCAGGCATTTTGGTTCCCAGTAATTCAATCTCATCCTTAATGTCTAGCCTTGGACGTCGATTCCCAAAGGAACTTCAGATCCCATTTCCAGACCTGTCCTTGGCAAAGTCTTTATGAAAACAAATTTTGAAATGTAATATTTTGTACTCAGACATTCTGGCTTATTTATTCTAAACCTTATTGTTGTTTCCAATGATATTGCAACTATTTTTAACAGTGAGCTTTGTTCAAGTGAGTGAACATGCACAGTACAATGTGAGCAGTTAGGACTGAAAGTGGGGGAGTGGATAGGCAGTGGGATGTAGGAGGCTTGGAAACCATTTCTTGGGACTTGTATTGTTTTTGGAAAAACTTTAATGCCAACTTCTTTTTTAATGCAGATTCCTGGGAGGATTTCTTGTTTTCTGTTTTTAAATTTTCTTTTGTCTTGGTCTGATCTTAATTTTTTTAAATTATTATTTTTTTTTTTCATGTGTCGCACCCATTTGATGCTCAGGGGTTACTCCTGGCTATGCACTCAGAAATCGCCCCTGGCATGGGGGAACCATATGGGACACTGGGGGATCAAAACGTGGTTCCTCCTAGGCTAGGGCTTGCAAGGCAGTTGCCTTACCTCTAGCGCCACCTCTCAGACATGACCTTAATTTTAAATGTTCTTATTTCCAGGGCCGAGAAAGAGCACATCAGTAGGGCATTTGCTGTGCAAATAGCTGACCGGGAACAGACAGTTCAATTCCTGGCATTCCAAATGGTTCCCCGAGCCTGCCAGGAGGGATTTCTGAGCACAGAGACAGGAGTAACTTACTCCCCGAGTGCAATGAGGTGTGACCTCCCCCCAAAAAAATAACCCAAAAATGTTCTTATTCCAGTACTACAGAGTCATTGCAGATATTTGAGATACAATGGAGACCAAGGGCTCTTCTTAAGAAAATTAGATATAGATCAAAAGCAATTTAAAAAAATTTTTTTTTCTTTTTTTGGTTTTTGGTTTTTGGTTCACACCCGGCAGCGCTCAGGGTGTGAACTCTGGCTCTATACTCAGAAATTGCTCTTGGCAGGCTCAGGAGACAATCTGGGATGCCGGAATTCGAACCACCATCCTTCTGCATGCAAGGCAAATGCCTTACCTCCATGATATCTCTCCAGACACGACTTTAAAAAAAATTTTTTTTTTTTTTGGTTTTTCAGGCCACACACATTTGATGCTCAGGGGTTACTCCTGGCTAAGGCTCAGAAATTGCCCCTGGCTTGGGGGGACCATATGGGGCATATGAGATGCTGGGGGATCGAACTGCGGTCCTGATCCTTGGCTAGCGCTTGCAAGGCAGACACCTTACCTCTAGCGCCACCTCGCCGGCCCCAACTTTAAAATATTTTTAAGCTTGCATTGAGAGTCTGAGATTTGACAGGAAACCCCCAAGGGACATTAGTGAACATGACTAAGCATTGGCCAAGCTGGAACTATGCTGACCTTGAGATGGACTGGGCTACCCACAGAACTTGGTTCTTTATAAAACAAGATTTGGAGTGAGGGAGATAGAGAATTCAAGTGTTAGAACTTTTTCCTTCCTTCCTTCCTTCCTTCCTTCCTTCCTTCCTTCCTTCCTTCCTTCCTTCCTTCCTTCCTTCCTTCCTTCCTTCCTTCCTTCCTTCCTTCCTTCCTTCCTTCCTTCCTTCCTTCCTTCCTTCCTTCTTCCTGCTCCAACACTCATTCCCTTCTCTTTGTTGATGCCTCATAAATGCTGGGCGGAAATGGACAGTATTGGGCAGGGAGTTGAACTACATAGATTCCTTTCTCAGCTTTGTTTTCTGGGGGAGTCACAAATTGGTGGTCCTCAGTAATCACTCCTGGTGGGTTCAGGGGACCATATGTGGTGCCAGGAAACAATCCTAGGCTAACTGTGTGCAAGACAAATTCTCTACTCACTGCTCTATTGCTCCAGCTGTTTTAAACATTTGAACTCATTAAAAAAAGACCTCGTCTGCATTATGTGTTGTGCTCAGTGGTACTCTCAGCTCAGTACCTGGGAATTGCTCCTGGAAGTGGTCAGAGAATTGAAACCAGGATCTCCTGTATGCAAGGCAAGTGCTTTACCAAGTCAGTGGCAAAACACAACCTAATAGTGTAGTGATTTTTGGGGGGGGGTATTTTTTGTTGCAATTTCCATCTCTCTACTAAAGGATCCACCTGGTCTTGAATGCTGTTCAAATTTGCCATTAGAGACTACAATGCATTAAGTGATTTTTATATTTTGTAAATTTTATGTCCACTAGTTTCAGCATCTGCGTTATATCTCAGTTTGCTTCCAATTAGTACATTTTTTCTGAGAAGTAAATTGTTTATTCTTTCTTTATACTGTGATTTTTGTTGTCAAAAGATGAGCATCATTTGTAGTACATAAGATCTGAGATAAATATTTTTAAAAATAATATCTTTATTTAAGCACAATGATTACAAACATGTTTGCAGTTGAGTTTCAGTCATAAAAAGAACACTTCCCTTTACCAGTGCAACCTTCCTATCTCCAATGCCCCTCAGTTCCCTCCTTACCCACCTCCTGCCTGTATTTGAGACAGGCATTCTACCTCTCTCACTCATTAACATTGTCATGCTAGTATTTCTCTAACTGCACTCACCACTCTTTGTGGTGAGCTACATATCGCGAGCCGGTCCTTCCAGCCCTCATGAAATAAATATTTCCTATGCCCAAAAGTGAACAAATCTCCCTCTTTGTAAATTGGAATATGTAACATTAATCCAATCAGTTTGCATTTAGTTGTTCCTCTGCCTGCAGTGCAGTGTAGTCCTCAGAATTGGCAGCAATGCTTTTTTAGGAGACATGATGCTGGCCATTTGTTTTTCATTCATGTTTTTGGGTTATTTTCATTGTGGGCTCCATTTTCAGCTTTTATTTTGTGTGTGTGTGGGGGGGGGGGAAACTTGGTGCTGTTCAGCATTTACTCCTGATTCTGTATTCAGGAATTACTTCTTGAAGTGCTCAGGGGACATATAGGGACATCAGATGGGTCACATGCAAGGCAATGGTGCTGCTCCAGCCCCAAACATCCTCATTTTTTAACATTCTCTTTACTCTGAACCTTAACGATTGATTGTATTTTGCAAGTTTCTCACTAGTCAGTGTGAAGGGGCAGGAGGGGCTGGTATCTCTGATGAGCCTAAGACTAGTAAGACAGAGCTGAGCTCAGGGTTGTACTTCTCCCTGCTTCTGAGCTGGACACTATCCTTTCCTGATTCTTTTCCACATGAGGGAACTCTTCTCTTTTTTATTCAGAGCTGTCCTAAGTTCTATTGCTTTCAACCCTGTCCTAAGGTCTATTGCCTTTTGAATCCCCCACTACCCCATTTACAGATTAGGACTTTGTTCTGTAGGAGAGAGAGAGTAGATGGTTCCCTGCAGAGTTATTATTAATTTCTCACTCAGTGAGTTCATCGTATTTGCAGCCTTGAGGCCTTAACCCCCCACCAGTACACAGTAGCCCATTACTACCAATTCTCTAGCCCAGCCCCGAACCTCATGTCTGGCTACACTTTGTCCCAGAGAGCCCCTTCAACATCTTACCTGACTGCAAGTACCTCCCTTTGATTGGGAGGTCACTTATCCTATTATCTCAGCTTCCTAATGGGAATGACAAAAGTCAGGTGCCAGCAGTTTGCCCCTTTTTCGTGATAAGTATAGGAGGAACCTTTTTTATTTAATTTATATTATCTTTATTTAAGCACTATGACTACAAATATGTTTGAAGTTTGGTTTCAGTTATAAAAAAGAACACACATCCCTTCAACAGTACAACCTTCCGAACATCAATGCCTCCATCTTCTTCCCCCACCCCTGCCTGTATTCGAGACAGGCATTCTATTTCTTTCACTCATTACCATTGTATGATAGTTGTTAGTGTAGTTATTTCTCTAATTGCACTCACCACTCTTTGTGGTAAGCTTCATATCATGGGCCAGCTCTTCCAGCCCTCATCGTTACTGTCTCTGGGTATTATGAAAATAATGTCTTATTCTTCTTAAATCCCCTAGATGAGTGAGACTATTCTGTATCTGTCTTTTTCTCTCTCTGACTTATTTCACTCTGCATGATAGTTTCTATGCCCATCCATATATAGGAAACTTTTATGACTTCATTTTTCCTGATGGCTGCATAGTATTTCATTGTGTATATGTACTACAGTTTCTCATCTGTTGTTGTAGCCACTCATCTGTTGTCGGGCATCTGGGTTGTTTCCAGATTATGGCTATTGTAAATAGTGCTGCAATGAATATAGGAGTGCATAAGGCAGTTTTGTATTGTGTTTTGTTGTTCCTAGGGTATATCCCTAGGAGCAGTATAGCTAGATTATATGGGAGCTCAATTTTCAGTTTTTTGAGGAATCTCCATATTGTTTTCCATAAAGGTTGGACTAGACTGCATTCCCACCAGCAGTGAATGAGAGTTCCTTTCTCTCCACATCCCCCCAGTACTGTTTGTTATTGGTTTTTAATTTTTGTGATGTGTTCCAGTCTCTGGTGTGAGATGGTACCTCATTATTGTTTGATTTTTATCTCCCTGATGATTAATGATGTGGAGCATTTTTAGGTGCCTTTTGGCCATTTCTATTTATTCTTTGAGGAAGTGTCTATTCATTTTTTCTCCTCATTTTTTGATGGGGTTTGATTTTTTTCTTGTTAAGTTCTGTCAGTACTTTGTATACCTTAGATATTAGCACTTTATCTGATGGGTATTGGGTGAATAGTTTCTCCTCTTCTGTGGGTGGCCTTTTTATCCTAGTCACTATTTCCTTTGAGATTCAGAAGCTTCTAGCTTAATATAGTTCCATTTGTTTATCTCTGCTTTCACTTGTTTGGAGAGTACTGTTTCCTCCTTAAAGATGTCTTTAGTTTCAATGTCATGGAGTGTTTTACTATGTGTTCATCTACATACCTTATGGTTTCGGGTCTGATAGTAAGGTCTTTAATCCATTTGGATTTGGCCTTTGTGTATGGGGTTAGATGGAGGTCCGAGTTATTTTTTGCATGCGGCTGACCAGTTGTGGGAGGGACCTCTGACAATACTCTAGTTACCTTGAAAGACATGGTAGGAGTTTACAAATTGGACATTTTCTTGTCTGTATACCCACAGTAATTATCATGCTGCACTTTAACTCACTGGAAGGTGGTTGTATGAATTAGTGATGGTATGGAGCAAACATGATGCTGTGTAGGCAGATTCAGAGAGCAACATTGACTGCAGAGTGAACAGTGACTGAGTTTGTTGCACACAGAAACATACAAACATAAAAGGCATGAAAGACTCTGTCCGCAAGACTACAAATCCACAACCTACTTCTGCTGGCCCAGAACAGAGGGTTTTGTGGCATATAAGAAATTGACTGCCTTGAATTACTGGGTTATCAATAATGATTTTAATATATTTGCATTTTACACTTTATTTCACATGGACTTTCCTTTTTTCTGAGATTCAAGTTTGTGCTCATCTCTTACTCTTGTTTCCATAGATTGGAAGTTCTACAAACACACTGGATGCTCTGCAAATTGCATTTTCTGACCAAGAAACACAAGTGATCTATCTTTTGACTGATGGGAGGCCAGATCAGGTAATTATCAAATCTGGGGACAGAGAGGGATGCCCTGTTACATCTTAAAAGTAAATGCTGAGTTTGGAAGACTTTGTTATTTACCATCAATGCTGAGTTTGGAGGGCCCTGTTATCAACTGTCAGATGGCTATTTCTTTCATCAGAGATATTTCTTTATTGGAGAACCAGAACTGAGGTGAGAGAACACAGAGCACTTTCTTTGTCTTCTAACACTTTGTGGAGAATTTTTGGAACAGATAGTAGCTTCTGGTGACATGATCCTCATATCCCTAATGTCCTTGGTCTATGAAAGAAGACCCTGAAAGCTGAAAGCTGGTTTATAGTTGATCATAAGCTGAGAGTGAGAAGATTCTTTGGATTTTTTTCCCTTTTGGGGACTCTTAAATCTAAACATGTCACTGCACAAAGTCCTAAGTCTTGTCATAATTCAAATTTAGCATTCACTTAAACAAAAACAAGTCTTTCCTGGGAAATGTTTTTTGTTCTTGTAGCCTGACTAGAAGATATTTTAAGTTTAGTAAAGTCTTATCATCTTGTTTTGAGCTTTGTGAGTGAGAAAATAATGCTCTGTGAACTCAATGTATTGACCCTCAGATTGGCAGACCAATACAGTGTAAATGAACTGCTGAAACGAATTAGTAGTAACTTTTTTCCTTTGTAATAAGATGTTTAAATGTAAACATCTGACAGGCAAATTTTATAACAGATCCTGAAGTGAATGGTTCAGAACTTAAAGAGTGAATTAAACTAATTTTATTGCAGCATGAGATTTATGGCAGAGAGCTTGTATGGAAAGCAAATTTTGTCTTGAATGATTTCCCTATCAAACTCATTATTTCTTTTGTTCAGGAATTAGATGCTGCTTGCCTATGATCCATGTATAGTACCAAGATTTGAAGCTAAGTTGATAGTTCATCTTGCCTAGGAAAGCTTAGGCATTAGGCAATGTGGTAGACTTACTGGTTAACTCTGGTCAAGAAATTAGGTTGCCTGTGCTATAAGATGTGTAAGAGCCCAGACTGTGCTGTTTGGAAAGAAGACCATGGAAGGATACATTGAGGGACAAGGAATTTTCCAACTAATGTCTCAGGTACAGAGGTATGAAAGGAACAGAGGTATGAAAGTATGTAGACTTCTCAAAAACAATGCAAGAGAGAGCAAAGGCAGTAATGAGAGTATAATCATTGAACCTAGAGGTGTGCTTGAAAGAGACTGGCAATGTCCCTGATGGTTACATGGAAGGGGCAGGTCTACCACCTAAGATTCTCAGAGGGACAAGCAAATGTCTCAGTAAGGGCAGGGAAAGTAGATTTTGGTGAAAGCCAGTGGTCCTCCTCAGGCAGGAGCAGCATAAGTACAGAGGAAGGGACTCTTTAGAGATGAGGTCAGAGGAAGAGTCTTGGATGTGTTGGTAGGCAAAATGAGGGTGGGGAGCAAGTGAGGAAGAAGTCAGGATAGTTGATTTGCGGCTTCTTTTTTTTTTCTCTTATAGTTTTGTTTTGATTTGATTTTATTTATTTTTAGGGTTGGTTTTCTGTTAATGTTTATTTGTTTTTGTTTGTTTGTTTGTGGCTCCTAAGTGTTGTGTTGAAAAATTTAAAGTAAAGAAAGCATTGGCACAGTAACTGCTGATGTGAGGAAGCTGAGACCCATAGGCCCTTTAGGACTTGAAGCCCCTAGAGAAATGGATTAAAATTTAGGAGATATAGGGGCTAGGAATTCTGATTTGAGAGCCTTCTGAACAAGGGGCCATTTTCTTTTCAATAGACTTGTTTATTTTATTGTCCATACTATAGATAAAACCAGAAGAAAAAATAAAATCGCTCATAATTCAATCTTGTGTTCTGCTTATGTTCATCTAATATATAAACTTTTCCAAGCACACAGTTTTCTCAGAAACATCATTCTCAATAATGGCATTATTCCAGCATACAGATTTAATAAAGCTTCTAATTTAATATTTAATTTTATTTAGCTTTGAATCATAATGTATTTGCCTGGTATAAGTTTCAAAGGTGCAAAAGAGGTATAGTGGGACTGGAGCTATAGTATAGTGAATGGGGCATTTGCCTTGCACGCAGCTGACCAGGTTCGATCCCTGGCATCCTAGATGGTCCCTTGGCACTACCAGGAGTTCAGAACCATGTGTAACCCTTGAGCATCACTAGATATAGCAGTTCAACATTTAGGAGGTCACAACTGTGCATGCAATAGTCTTTCTTTTAAAAAAAGTTATGGAGATTCTATGATTTACAGTGCAATAATTGTTTCTCATGTACATAATTCCAATATCATTTTTCTTGTGCTCACTCTCTTTAGCTATATGAAATGAGCAAAATGGGTTTGAACTGAGGGCTATAGAGAGAACTGAAGTCCATCTCTTCATTTTAATGACTTTGGGCAAGTGTCTCCTAGGCAAGTTTCTCATCTGTGACCTATACTTAAACAACCCTCTTTTCACAAGTGTTTTTAGGAATAAATAGGATAATGTGCCTATAAATTTAGTCTCCCAAATATTTATTGAACCCCTTTTATATACATTAATGTTGTCACAAGTCTGTGATAAAGTGGTAAGCAAGATGGTTTTATTGTCTGTATTCAGTGATTTTATTTTATGGAGAAAGAACCAATGAACAAATAACTACATTAAATGCTGGCCACATCCTCTCAGGATCAGAACCCACTATGCTTGTACTAAATAAATATTAGTTTATTTTTCTTTCCAATTATCTCAGTTATACATAAAGAAAATTTCTTGCTAAAACTTCTATCATATAAGCAGAATTTAGGTCGCATATCTGCAGTTTAGGACATGAGATAAGGGAGGAAACACACAGGAAATTCCTTCAGTTTGACTATATGAGAGTATGTGAAAGTCTCTGGGAAGTGATGAGTGTAATGATTGTTCTTACCTTGGAAGGCTATTGGGAGGAAGTATGCAAAGAGTCCAAAAGAGCTCTCAATTCTGAAATTACAGAGTGCTCAAAAGGGAACTTAGGTTGAATAAAGAGGAGAGAACAACGAGGGCATTGCTCTGACTTGTAGTGGACAGAGGAACAGAGTCAGCACTTAAGTAGGCTATATTATTCTCTGATAGAAAACCATTTTATGGATTGATGGGTAGAAAGAAGAGCAGAGGAAAAGAGATAGTCAGGGTAGGCTCCTAATTAGAACTAGATACAGAGAGTGAGGCCATCTATAAGTGGTAGCTGAATGATGCCAAAAGTCAGGGAACCACTCAACTGACTACTTTTCTAGGCATATGTGCATGACCCAAGGAAAACTAGAGTGATTCTAGAGTCATCCCTCTCGTAAAAAAAAATAGCATATGAGAAAGGGTACAAGGTCAAAAAAGAATAAGAACTGAAAGTGGAGAGTAGGACTTGATTAAGAGCCAGAAAATTGGCCCAAAGGACGTTGGCTCCCAGAAACACAAAGGAGAAGCAGGAATATTATAGGCAGTTCTTAAGGTTTCCACCTGAGCCATATTAATTGTGATAGTGATGACAAGGGAATGCATCTCTTTTCTGCTAGTTGGTAATGTTTACTGAGCATATGGCCTTAGTAAGAGAGTAAAAAATTGATCTAGCATTGTTTATAATAGCAAATATTAGCTTTGAATTTTAGTCCTACAACTTAAAATCTTGGTGGGTCTGTGAATCCCACTCTGACTGCAAAAGATGGTTACAAATGATCTAGAGGAAAACAAAGATGGACACAATTGATGGGTAGAAAATTCAGACATTTAAATTTCTATGGGTAAGTATTTTAGAGCCTATAGTCTAGGTAGGAGATTATACAACTGCTGAATTTTATCCAAAAAAATCTTGCTTTTTATCTTATTCTCCACAATTTTTGTATTTGACTCCTATATATATAACTCCAGCATCAAATCAGAGTGTCCATTTATTTTAATTAAGGGAGAAAGAAAAACACATTAGCTTTTTCTTGTAGTTGTTTGCTTTTATTGGAGACAGGGAATGTCTTCCTTGGAATCTCATCCTTGTATTTCATTGGTCAGAACTGACTTATATGCCCAACCTAACTGCCAAAAAGTCTCAGAGGTTTAGCTGTATTTGTATGTGTTTTTGTTTTTGTTTTTGTTAATTGAGTACAGTATATATATATATATATATATAAAAGGTTAAGACAACTTTCAAAATCCCTTTGCAAAATGGGTGTGAGGATTAAATTGATTATAATGCCCCTTACTAGTGGACACAGAAAGACCCATAATATACATCTCTTTTCTACACTCTGTTAGAGGCATATTGATCTTGACAAGTCTAAAGCTATAGATTATTATTTTAGAAGAGATATTTGAAAACTAAACCAAGATCCATTGGTTTTACTCTATGTAGTGCCAATAGCCAGGATATTCTATTCTTGGCTTTCACCTACTTATAACCGATCTAAATAGGTCTATAGTGTAAAATCATGGACAATAAGCATATGTACAACTAAAGTTGAGATATTTGTCAAGTCAATGCATTATCCCTGATTATTTTTCCACCAAATTATGAGCTCTCAGAGAATAAGGGCATGTCACTGATTTTTGTATTCTCACTATTTGATTGCTTTTAATGATTGATACTTTTGAAAGAAGACATTCAGGAATTACTAGTTGAGAATTTAGTTATCTATATTTAAAACAAGGGTTTTCATGTTTTTTTCCTTCCCATTTCTTTTTTTATCTTTTCCCTAATCCCTAAATTATCATTTCAGCCACCTGAAGTAGTTATAGACCATATTAAAGTATTTAAGAAAATTCCTATTTATACTATCTCCTTCAATTACTATGATGAGGTTGCAAATGGATTTTTGAAAATGATTTCTTCTATGACTGGAGGAGAGTTCTACTGTTATAACTTTTGCAACAAAGATCCATATCTTCCAAAGAGAGTTCAGGTAAGAGCTTGATGAGCTGAGAATACTATTTCACAAAGACCTTTTGGGCAGAGCCATAGAGTCACAAGAGACATGTGGCATGTGAGTATGGAAACCCCTACTTCATCAGGTAGGAGACCCAGTGCCAAGAGATCAGCAACTACTAAAACTATACAAAAAAATCTTCAAAAGAAGCTTCCATTGGAGTGAAATTCCACAACCATAAGACAAGTCTTGTGTAAAATTTAATCAAGATCATTGACAGCTGAAATTAAAGATTTTTAGTCAGACCAGAGTTTTCTGAAACAGTTGGCAGAATTTCCAGAAAACTGTAAAAGAAAAATCATCAGCATGCCAAGAAATCAAGAAAATCATAACAAAAAGTAGAAAATGCAGTCAGATGATACTCTGTCCTGATCCAGAGAGGATCAGATCTTGAACTTTTCTGAGAAAATTTTATTTTAAAATTTTAGTTTGAAATATTGGGAACAATTTGTGTTGGTGAGTATGTGGTAAAATGGAACTCTTATGCTCTCTAGTGGGAATGTTGTCTGGCCCAAGCCTTATGAAAAATAGTATGAAGGGTTCTCTGTAAACCCAGAATTAAATATGAACAGCAATCTTGCCTTTGAGTACTTATTCCCAGAACTACAACAACAATAACAACAAAAGCCCCACTCATTCAAAAGGATATATGTACACCACTATTCATCATAGCACTCACGACGATAGCTAAGAGTTGGAATCGATCTAGATGTTCAACAACAGACAAGTGGATCATGAAGATGTGACACATATACACAATGGAATACTACATAGTTATAAGAAATGATGCCATCATGTAATTCACTGAAACAGGATGGAACTAGAAGATATTATATTAAATTAAATAAGCCAGAAGGAGGATAAACATAACATACCACTTATATGTAGTATTTAGAATAACTGCATGAAGATACGCAATGGCTTAAATGGAGTTGTAGAGAACACATAGGCCCCAAAATATAATGGAAAAAAATTTAAATATATATCAACCTGCTTTAAAAAAAAATGAAACTTGTCACACTCCTGCCAGAAGATGTGTTGACCACACACACGAAAGAAAGAAAGAAAGAAAGAAAGAAAGAAAGAAAGAAAGAAAGAAAGAAAGAAAGAAAGAAAGAAAGAAGAAAGAAAGAAAGAAAGAAAGAAAGAAAGAAAGAAAGAAAGAAAGAAAGAAAGAAAGAAAGAAAGAAAGAAAGAAAGAAAGAAAGAAAGAAAGAAAGAAAGAAAGAAAGAAAGAAAGAAATTTAATGGGGAAGAAGAAAGACATATGAAATGACAGGAGACAAGGGCAAAGGGGTCTCAGGTACAATGGCAGTGTTAAGAAAGGACAGAACTAAAAAAAAGAAAAAGAAAAAGAAAGGACAGAACTAAATATCTAAGCTAGAGTCAACAATGAAACTTTGAGACCCAAACTTTCAAAACTGAACTTAAAACAGTAACTTTTATGATGGCAGGCTAGGACAGGGGGTGGTGGCATTGACTGGACATAGGGAACATTGTTGGAGGGAGGTTGATATTGGTGATGAGATTGGGCCTAAAGCATTATATGTATAAAATCTAACAATGAATAACTTTGTAAATAACAATGGTTTAAATTAAAAATAAAAGATTAGTTTGATTAAATGTTTTGTTTGTGATCCTGGGGACCAGTCTCATATATGCAGGAAATGCCTTATATTGCTGAGTATTCCAAAAGAATTATAAAGTATTTGTCATAAGACTATTTTAATAATCAAGTAAATTATCAGAAGACACAGAAAATCTCATCAATGAAGTCAAGTCATAAAATTTTTTGGTGGCAGGCCAGAGAGATAGCATGGAGGTAAGGGCATTTGTCTCGCATGCAGAAGGACAGTGGTTCAAATCCCGGCATCCTATATGTTTCCCCTAGCCTGCCAGGAGTGATTTCTGAACATAGAGCTAGGAGTAATCCCTGAGCGCTGCCAGGTGTGACCCAAAAACCAAAAAGAAAAAAAATTTTTTTGGTGGCGTAGAAATTATAGAATTGAAAGATATAATAAGAAATTTGAACTAATTAAATGTGTTCAAGATATCAGTGTGAGGTTCTGGGTTTGATCATCAGCAATGCAGCTCAAATGAAGGAAAAAGTAAAGAAAGGAAAAGGAAAGAAATTAATAGTCTGATCCTTCAATTTCACTAAAAAAAATTGTATTTATAAAGGCCAGAGAGATAGCACAGCAGTAGGGTGTTTGCCTTGTATGCAGCCAACCCAAGACATATCTGAGTTTGATTCCCAGCATCCCATATAATTCCCTGAACCTACCAGGAGAGATTTCTGAGCACAGAGTCAGGAGTAACCTGAGTGCCACTGGATGTGGCTCAAAAACCATAAAAAGAAGAAAAATACCCAAAAATTATATTTGTAAGTCTAATGCTTAATGTCCAAATTTGTTTTATCTCACAAGTGAAAAGTTGCTATAACATTTGAAAATCAGTATGCAATTCCCACTATTAATATAAGCAACATTATAATCATCTCAGCTGTACCTTAACAGAATCCGACATATATCTCTAATAAAAGTTTAACAAAGTATGAATAAGTTGAATTTATACAATCAAATAAATGTTATCTATTAAAAACCTACAACTATACTACACCATATTTTATGGTTAAAGATTATATGTTTTTCTTCTATTATCAAAAATTATAAGGGTGTCTGCTTTTATTACTCCTATTTAACAATGTGATAGAAGTTTTAATTGTTTCAGTTAATGGGACTGAGGGAAGAGAGAAGGCATTCAAATTGAAAAGAGTAATGTGTGGAAGCAGAGATAAACAGACGGGAATATATTAAGCTGAGAAGCTTCTGCGCCTCAAAGGAAATAGTGCCCAGGATACAAGAGCCACCCATTGAGTGGAAGAAACTATTCATCCAATACCCATCAGATAAGGTGCTAATATCCAAAATATACAAGGCACTGACAGAACTTCACAAGGAAAAAACATCTAATCCCATCAAAAAAGGGAGAAGAAACGAACAGACACTTTGACAAAAAAGAAATACAAATGGTCAAAAGGCACATGAAAAAAATGCTCCACATCATTAGTCATAAGGGGGATGCAAATCAAAACAACCATGAGATATCATCTCACACCACAGAGATTGACACACATCACAAAGAATAAGAACAAGCAGTGCTGGTGGGGATGTGAAGAGAAAGGAACTCTTATCCACTGCTGGTGGGAATGCCATCTAGTCCAAGCTTTATGGAAGGCGATATGGAGATTCCTCCAAAAACTGAAATTGAGCTCCCATTTGATCCAGCTACACCACTCCTAGGAATGTACCCTAACAACACAAAAATACAATACAAAAATCCCTTCCTCACACCCATATTCATTGCATCACTATTTACAATAGCCAGACTCTGGGAACAACCAAGATGCCCTTCAACAGATGAATGGCTAAAGAAACTGTGGTACATATACACAATGGGATATTATGCAGCCGTCAGGAGAGATGAAGTCATAAAATTTTCCTATACATGGATGTACTTGGAATCTATTATGCTGAGTGAAATAAGTCAGAGGGAGAATAGTCTCGCTCATCTATGGGTTTTAAGAAAAATAAAAGACATTTTTGCAATAATTTTCTGAGACAAAAGAGAGGATGGCTGGAAGTTCCAGCTCACTACATGAAGCTCACCACAGAGTGATGAGTGCAGAGAAATAACTACATTGGAAACTATCATAACAATGTGAATTAATAGAAAACCTGTCTAGAGTACAGGTGAAGTGGGGTGGGGAGGAGGGGAATTGGGACATTGGTGATGGGAATGTTGCACTGGTGAAGGGAGGTGTTTTTTACATGACTGAATCCCAACCACAATCATGCTTGTAATCAAGGTGTTTAAATAAAAAAAAATATATATATAAAAGAGTAATGTAAGCCTGTCTTTTAATTCATCATGGTAATATATATAATTCAATAGTATACAAAAATACTCCTGTAACTAATAAGTGGATTTACCAAGACTTTAGGATAAAAATAAACTTATTTATAATTGTGCAAAGATTAACCCTTGACATACAATTTACAATACAATAAAAAAATTTAAACATAAGGAAATAATCTGTCAAAATGTGTGAAAAACTTATACACAGAAAAGTACAGGATCATGCTGCCAACCAGGATTTCCGAGATTGTAGATATCTATCACAACCAAGATTGTAGATATACCTCACAGTGCTAAGAGACTTATTATTTTTGAATTGCTCTATATATTTGTAGCAATCAAAACAAAAATTTCAGAAAGATTTATTTTTGGTGAAATTTAACATTCAATTTGATGGAATATAAAGGATTTAGAAAAACCAAAGCAACTTTGAGAAAAAAAAAACAAAGTTGGAAGACCAATACCATCTTATTTCAATACTTAGTATAAACTTATAATAAAATGTATATATTTAGTATAATATAAACAAGAAAAAGTGCTTAAAACATTAGTCAGTAGAGAATTAAAATTAAAAAACAGGATGACAGATACTATTAAGTAGCTCTCAGTGTTTAAAAATGAAAATAACTGATCATACCACATGCTTAAATATGTAAAGGCACTGGGGACAGTGCAATAGCACAGTAATTAAGGCATTTGCCATGCAGGTGTTACCCCGGCATCCCATATAGTCCCATGAGCCTGCCAGGAGTAAATTCTGAGTTCAGAGCCAGAAGTAATCTTTGAATACTACTGGGTGTGGCACCAAAACAAAACCAAAATAGATGTACAGGAACTAATAAAATTAATAATACTGTAAAGTAGTAAACCACTGGGAAAATTCTACTATTTTATTTAAAATATCCACATTGCCACCCACTTGATGCAATAAAAGCAGATGTTCATACAAAGAACTATACTCAAATACTCAGGTTCATAAATTCAAACTTGTAAACAACTCATAATTATGAACAGATAATTTTTTCAATATCCAATAAAATAGCAATAAAAAAGAATGGTCATCTGGCCCACTCCACAACATAAGTGAAGTTAAAAATAATTGAATGAGGGTCTGGAGAGATAGCACAGTGGTACTGCATTTGCAGTGCAGGCAGCTGACCCAGGACCAACAGTGGTTTGATTCACCAGCATCTTATATGGTCCCCTGAGCCTACCAGGGGTGATTTCTGAGTGCAGAGCCAGGACTAACCCCTGAGCATCACTGAGTGTGGTCCAAAAACTAAAAACAAAAAAACAAACAAAAACAAACAAACAAAAAAGACTCAAGGAAGCCTGACAAAAAGTTCCATATGAAGTGTTTGAAAAATTAAATGAAAAGCAAATCAGTAGATGCTTGGAAATATGGAGGATTGTAGAGGAGAGGCAAATTTACAAAGGGAACACAGGAAAATTTGTGGTGTGGTTTTACCCTTGATTACAATGGCAGTTTCAAAGGTATGAATGTCAGAGCTATTTAAGTGCTACATATGACTTGCACTCAGTTGATTGTATGTGAATTACATATCAATAGAATTGTTTAAGCTGGAATAATATGTGAAATACTTTGGGTTCTTTTTCTGGACATTCTTTCTTTTATAATTGTGTTAAATATGAAGCTTATAATTTTTTTTTGCTTCTTTTTTTGGCAGAATGAAGATCTTAAGCTTTTGATTGAAGAAGTGGAGCAGGGACATAAAAACCTGGAGAAGTTGCAAAACCTTTATTCAGAGTCATTGGTGTTGGATTGGTGGCACAACTGCATAAAGGAAAGAGACAGGTGAGTGCTAGCAGATGTTCCACTCACTCCCTTTGGCATGATCCTAAGATATTTTACTTGTGAAAAGCAAAGCCACATAGAATTTTTCTAAACAAAGAGAAATCAAAAGGTACTAATTTAATAATGACTATTTTTAATAGGGGCCATTAAAATGCCCTTAAAAAAGCTGGCATGGCCATACTATTATCAGATGACACAAGCTTTAGACTCAGAAAAGTTGTAAGGGACAAAGATGAACATTTTATACTCATAAAGAGATATGTTCAACAGGAAGAAATAACACTCCTAAACATATATGCACCCTATGAGAGACCAGCAAAGTATTTAATACAAATGTTGACAAACTTGTAAGAAGATATCCATAGAAACACAACAATTGTGGGAGATCTCAACACTTCCCTGTTACCCCTTGATAGGTCAGTTAGACTGAAACCCAACAAAAATATACAAGCTCTGAAAAGAGAAATGAAAGAAAGTGGACTAGTAGATATATATAGGACACTCTATCCTCAGAAACCTGGATACACATGGGTCATTCTCCAGGATAGACCACATGCTGGCCCATAAAACATACCTCCATAAAATCAAAAGGATAGAAATCATGCATACTACCTTTGCTGATCACAAGGCACTGAAATTAGACGTGAACTACAAAGGGACACAGAAGAAAAACTTTTAACAGCTGGAAGTTAAACAGCTTACTACTGAACAACCAGTAAGTCCAAGGTGAAATCAAAGAAGAAATTAAAACATTCTTGGAAACAAATGACAATAAAGACACAAATTATCAGAATTTATGGGACACAGCAAAAACAGTACTGAGAGGAAAATTTATAGCTTTGCAAGCACACATCAGAAAGGAAGAAGGGGCCTACATGAATAGCTTAATGACACAGCATATAAAATTAGAAAATGATCAACAAATGGAACCAAAATAGGTAGGCAGAAGGAAATAACAAAGATTAGAGCAGAAATAAATGAAATGGAAATCCAGAAAACAATTCATAAGATCAACAAAAGCAAAAGTTGGTTCTTTGACAAAATAAACAAGATTGATAAACCACTGGCAAAACTCTCAAAGAAAACTCATGAGAGAGAAACTTGACAAACTATTAGAAATGAAAAGGGCGGGTTCATTACAGATATTGCAGAGATTCAAAGGGTAATCAGTGTCTACTTTGAGAAACTCTATGCCACGAAACATGAGAACCTAGAAGAAATGGATACATTCTTGGAGCCTTATAACCTTCTATTGTTGAATAAGGATGAAGTAACATATCTAAACAGCCCCATCACATTAAGGAAATTAAAATGTTGATCAAAAACTTCGCCAACACAAAAGCCCAGGCCCAATTGGATTCATTAATGAATTATTTCAAACTTTTCGAGAGGAACTACTATCAATCCTTTTCAGGCTTCATAAAATTGAAGAATCAGGAGTACTTCCAAATAGCTTTTATGAAGCTAACATCACCTTGATACCAAAACCAGACAGAGATGTTGCTAAAACAAAAATTATAGACCAATATCCCTGATGAACACAGATGCAAAGATCCTCAACAAAATCCAACGCCTCATCAAGAAAGTCATACACCACGACCAAGTTGGTTTCATCCAGGAATGCAAGGATGGTTTAACATCCATAAATCAATCAACATAATACACTATATCAACAAAAAGAAAAACAAAAATCATGTGACTATATCAATAGATACAGAGAAAACGTTCAATATGGTCCAACACCCATTCTTGATAAAATCCCTCATCAAGATGGGAAAGGAAGAAACTTTTCGTGATATAGTCAAAGCTATCTACCACAAGCCAATGGCAAATATTATTCTTAATGAAGATAAACTAAAAGGCTTTCCCCTAAAGGCCTTGTACAAGAAAAGGCTGCACTTTCTCACCACTCTTATTCAACATAGTGCTGGAATGTCTTGCCAGAGTGATTAGGCAAGGAAAAGATATCAAGGGCATCCAGATAGGTAAGGAAGAAGTCAAGTTCCACTCTTTGCAGATGGCTTGATACTATATTTAGATCAACCCTAAAGACTCTGCCAAAAAGCTTCTAGAAACAGTAGATTCATATAGCAAAGTGGCGGGCTACAAAATAACATGCAAAAGTCAATGGTCTTTTTTATAAACCTATAATGATAAGAAGAAACGGACATTAAAAAAACAATCCCATTCACACTAGTGCCCCATATACTCAAATATCTTGGGGTTAACTAAACTAAATTGGTGAAGGACCTAAACAAAGAAAACTACAAAAGCCTGCTTCAAGAAATGAGAGGACATAAGGAAATAAAGACACATACCTTGCTCATGGATTGGAAAAATTAATATTATTAAAATGACAATACAACCCAAAGCATTGTTAAGATTTAATACAATTCCTCTAAAGATACCCATGACATTCTTCAAAGAATGTCAAACTCTCCTGAAATTCATTTGGAACAATAAACACCCATGAATAGCTAAAGCAATTTTTGGAAAAAGGAATATGGAGGCATTACTTTCCCTAATTTTAAATTGTATTACAAAACAATAGTTATTAAAACAGCATGGTATTGCAATAAAGACAGATCCTCAGATCACTGGAATATACTTGAGTATTCAGAAAATGTTCCCCAGACATAGAATCAACTAATCTTTGATAAAGGGCCAAGAAATCCAAAATGGAGCAAGGAAAGCCTCTTCAACAAGTGGTTTTGGGGCAACTGGTCAGCCGCTTGCAAAAATGTGAACTCAGGGGCTGGAGAGATAGCACAGTGGTAGTATGTTTGCCTTGCAATTAGTCAACCCAGGACCAACAGTGGTTCGAATCCCATATCCCATATGGTCCTGCATGCTTGCCAGGAGCGATTTTTGAGCACAGAGCCAGGAGTAACCCCTGAGTTGCTGGCCCAAAAACAAAAACAAAAAAAAAGTGAACTCAGACCACCATCCAACACCATGCACAAAGATCAAATTCAAATGGATTAAAGACCTTGATATCAGGCCTGAAACCATAAGGTACATATAACAACATGAGGGTAAAACACTATATGACATTGAGACTAAAGGCATCTTCAAGCCTCCTTTAAGCACTCTCCAAGAAAGTGGAAGCAGCAATAAACAGTTGGGACTATATTAAGTTGTGAAGCTTTTGCATCTCAAAGAAAGTAGTGCCTAAGATACAAAAGTCACCCACAGAAAGGGAGAAACTATTCACCCAATACCCATCATACAAGGGGCTATTATCAAAAATATACAAGGTACTGACAGACCTTAATAAGAAAAAAAACATAGCCCCATCAAAAAAATGGGGAGAAGAAATAAACAGACACTTCCTCAAAAAAGAAATACAAATGGCCAAAAGACATATGAAAAAATGCTCCACATCACTAATCATCAGGGAGATTCAAATTAAACTATAATGAGGTACCATCTTATACCACAGAGACTGGCACACATCACAAAGAACAAGAACAATCAGTGCTGGTGGGGGTGTGGAGAGAAAGGAACTTTTATTCACTACTGGTGGGAATGCCACCTAGTCCATCCTTTATAGAAAACAATATAGAGATTTCTCAAAAAACTGGAGGTTGAACTCCCACATGATCCAGCTATATCACTCCCAGGGATATACCCTAGCAACACAAAAATACTATTCAAAAATCCCTTTCTCACACCTGTTTTTATTGCAGCACTATTTACTATAGCCAGACTCTGGAAACAACCAAGATGCCCTTCAACAGATGAATGGCTAAAGAAACTGTGGTACATATGCACAATGGAATATTATGCAGCCAATAAGAGAGATGAAGTCATGAAATTTTCCTATACATGGATGTGCATGGAATCTATTATATTGAGTGAAATAAGTCAGAGGGAGAGAGATAGACACAGAATAGTCTCACTCATCTATGGGTTATAAGAAAAATTAAAGGCATTATTGTAATAAGGCCCAGAGACAATAGAGTTAAGGGCTGGAAGGGCCAGAGAACTGGCTCACAATTTGAAGCTCACCACAGAATGGTGAATGCTGTTAGGGAAATAACTACACTAACAAGTAAGATGACAATATTAAAGAATGAGAGAAGTAGAATACCTGTCACAAATACAGGCGGGGTGGGGAAGTTGTGGGACATTGGTGGTGAAAATGTTGCATTGGTGAAGGGGAATATTCTGTTTCTGACTGAAACCCAACTACAAACATGCTTGTAATCATGGTTGTTAAATAAAAATTTTAAAAAAAAGAAAGAATTTTAAAATGTATTTATTTGTGATTATTTCTACTTTATTGAAACTCTCACTTTTCCTCTTTGCAAATTAAATTTATTATGCCTGAAGACGGCATGGGATCAGTAAAAATGTACTGGACCATCATAAAAAGAGATAGTATTACTTTTTTTAAGTGTTTGTTTTGGAAAACTCACATACATCTTTTTAAATTTAGAGAACTTGAATCTCAGTACACAATTACCAACTGCTTTTTGGAAGCTACCTTAATTATTTGGCTGGCTGAATATGCTGTTGGTAAAGTCATGAGTCGATTCGCCCCTTACCCCCAATCATTCTTGCCCTCTAGAAGAAGGCAGGTTCTAGAATCACTCAGAGCAGTGTTTTAATTAAGGCTTCTCACATGATGTATTACATAAGACAGATTTACTTAGTCTTTCCAATCCTCAGCTTCATCTGTTATAACATGAAAGTTATAGTAGATAAAGGAGGGTTCATGTGAGGGATTGTCAAATACATAAGAACTTTTTTTTTACACCACCCATCACCAGTGCAAATACATAAGAACTTAAAGAATATCAAGACAAGTAAAAAAAAAAGCACCCAACTTTATAGACTTTATGTTTCTCTGTCCTTATAATAAATTTAGAAAAGTTGGTTAACTCACTAAGCTGTAGTGTAAAGTAAATTGTTTTGCTCTAATATTCTACCAAGTGAAAAAAGTCACAGCTCCCAAGTCACCTTTCTGTGCCTTCTTTTCTCAAACACTGCAAATCATACCCCAGGAGACTTGAAGTGTACAAATTTATGGGAGCCTGCTCTATTACTGGATGCAGTAGTGAGGGGGCTGTACAACTGGGGTGAGGGATTCTATGGAGTTAGGCATGAGGGCAAGGGACAACACACTTCACAGTGTTGGCCATTGTTCTGAAAACTCCTTTTTGTGTGTTGTGTTTTGAGCGTCAGATGTGTATCAGATATGCATTTACAGTTATTTCTGGGGCCCCTTGTTCCAAACTTTTGCCACAATATAACTGGAATTCCCATTTTTTTCTGGCTTTTCTAAAAGCTAACTGCTCAATAGGTTAGAGAAACAGATTTCTGCAGTGTTCTTGTTTGCTGCTGCCTCTCTCTCCTGTTAATCAGCTCTGTGCAGTCAGTGCATAGCAAAAGTTTCCTACAGTTTATGGGAGAAAAGAGCCCAGCTAGGGCTGGGCTGGAAGAAAGTGTGGTGTGCGTCATAGCTAATATCAGGCTAAGGTAAAGTTATTTTGTGTGTCAGTAATTTATCCTTACTCACTCTTCTACATGGAATGGAGATAATGACTTTTTCTATATTACCCAAATTGACAGAGATGAGGGCTCACTTCTTTAAATTAGGGACATAAAAGTTTTGTGTTTTCTTTTTCAATTTTTTCCCCCTTGTCTTCCTTTTAAATTAAAACAGGCATGCAAAAGAAATCTCTTCTGTGGTTTTGCCAGCAGAAAATTGTGCACAACACCACTCTGGTGTTGAATCAACGCTACTATCCTCCTTACCTATGACAAAAGTACAAAAGGACCCTTCAGATAAAAAGACTCATAAAAAGAAAGTGCTCCATGCAGGTATCAGTGAACAATGTGTTTGCAATTTTATTAACAGTTTTCCTTCAATGAAACAAAGCAGGAAAAAAAGCCATATGTTATTTTGAAAGAAGACTAAATCTGTATTGTTTTGTGTTTTGGGGTCACATTCAGTGGTGGTCAGTATTTACTCCTGGATCTGTGCTCAGGAATTATCCTGACAGGGTCAGGGTACCACTGGGGTAGAGTGAGACACCACCCATAAAAAAGTGAGACTATTGTGTTTATCTCTCTCCTTCTGACTTATTTCACTCAGCATAATAGTTTCCATGTCCTTGGGGCCGGGTAGGTGGCGCTGGAGGTAAGGTGTCTGCCTTGCAAGCGCTAGCCAAGGAAGGACCGTGGTTCGATCCCCCGGCGTCCCATATGGTCCCCCCAAGCCAGGGGCGATTTCTGAGCACATAGCCAGGAGTAACCCCTGAGCGTCAAACGGGTGTGGCCCAAAAACCAAAAAAAAAAAAAATAGTTTCCATGTCCATTCATGTATAGGGAAAATTCATGACATCATCTCTCCTGATGACTGCATAATATTCCATTGTGTATATGTACCACAGTTTCTATAGCGATTCATCTGTTGAAGGGCTCCTTGGTTGTTTCAGATTCTGGCTATTGTAAATAGCGCTGCAGTGAATATAGGTGAGAGAAAGGCATTTTTGTATTATATTTTTGTGTTCCTTGGGGAATATTCCTAAGAGTGGTAGAGCTGGATCATATGGGAGCTCTATTTCCAGTTTTCTTTTTTAAGGAATCTCCATATTGTTTTCTAGAAAGGCTGGACTATACAGCATTCCCACCAACAGTGAATAAGAGTTCCTTTCTCTCCACATCCCTGCCAGCACTGGTTGTTCTTGTTTTTTTGTGATGTATACCAGTCTCTGTGGTATGAAATGGTACCTCATAATTGTTCTGATTAGCATTTCCCTGATGATTAGTGATGTGGGGCATTTTTTTAAATTTTTATTTAAACACCTTGATTACATACATGATTGTGTTTGGGTTTCAGTCATGTAAATAACGCCACCCATCACCAGTGCAACATTCCCATCACCAATGTCCCAAGTCTCCCTCCTCCCCACCTGACCCCCACCTGTACTCTAAACAGGCTCTTCATTTCCCTCATACATTCCCATTATTAGGACAGTTCAAAATGTAGTTATTTCTCTAACTAAACTCATTACTCTTTGTGGTGAGCTTCCTGAGGTGAGCTGGAACTTCCAGCTCTTTTCTCTTTTGTGTCTGAAAATTATTATTGCAAGAATGTCTTTCATTTTTCTTAAAACCCATAGATGAGTGAGACCATTCTGCGTTTTTCTTTCTCTCTCTGACTTATTTCACTCAGCATAATAGATTCTGTGTACATCCATGTATAGGAAAATTTCATGACTTCATCTCTCCTGAGAGCTGCATAATATTCCATTGTGTATATGTACCACAGTTTCTTTAGCCTTTTGTCTGTTGAAGGGCATCTTGGTTGTTTCCAGAGTCTTGCTACGGTAAATAGTGCTTCAATGAATATAGGTGTAAGGAAGGGGTTTTTGTATTGTATTTTTGTGTTCTTAGGGTATATTCCTAGGAGTGGTATAGCTGGATCGTATGGGAGCTCGATTTCCAGTTTTTGGAGGAATCTCCATATTGCTTTCCATAAAGGTTGAACTAGATGGATGTGGGGCATTTTTATGTGCCTTTTGAACATTTGTATTTCTTCTTTGAGACATTGTTCATTTCTTCTTCTGATTTGTTGATGGGGTTAGATGTAAAGTTTTTTGTATAGTTTCTTGGAAAGTTCTGTCAGTACCTTGTATATCTTTTATATTAACCCCTTTTCTGATGGGTGTTGGGTGAATAGCTTCTTTGAATCTTTGCAGTATCTGAAGTGATCTCCCCTTTTCATTTCTAATCCAGTTTATCAAGTTTATCAATCCAGTTTGTCTCTCTTTTTCTTTGTGAGTTTTGCTAGTGGTTTATCAATCTTGTTTATTTTTCAAAAAAACAACTTTTTATTAAAAATAATTTTTATTTTGACCAAAGTGGATTACAAATCTTTCATAGTAATATTTTAGGTACATTGAATCAGGGGCATTCCCAACACCAATGTTGTCCTCCCACCACCCCTGTTCCCAGCATGCATCCCATATCCCTCTCCTTTGCCCCCCCAGGCTGCTAGTACAAGTGGTCCCTTCTGTGTCTAGCTTGTTGTAGATTGGGTATCAATTCTGTTGTCATTGGCTTTGTATTTGGTATTTAAGTCTGATCATTTTTATTTCTACTCAATGTTCACATGACTATTTGGTCTTGATACCATCCATTATTTCCCCCTCAATTTATGAGGCAGACTAGATGATTCAAGTTATGTGGTTTTGTTTGAAGGAAAAAGAAAAAAGGGGGGAGGTGAAAATCAAACAAGCAACAAGTGGGCGGAGTCCTGCTAGAGGCTATAAATATCAATTTAAAAGAAAGGGAAAAGGAAGAAAAACATAACAATACCAAAAAACCCTACAAAGACCAAAAAAAAAAAAAAAGGAAAATACAACATCCAAACAATAATCTCAATCCTGAAAGAAAAACAAAACAAAGCAAAAAAGAAAAACAAACAACAAACAACAAACAAAAAATGTGTGCCTTTTCTTTGCATAGGCACAGTAAATATTGGGGAGATTAGAAAGGGAATTCCCTTGGCCTAAGTGTTACAAGGTTTCTCCACCCTTGAAGCATACTGTCATGGGAGTAACTACAGGCTTCATACATGCTCTTTTACTCTCTCCTAGGCTTTTTGTGTGTGTGTGTGTGTGTGTGTGTGTGTGTGTGTGTGTGTGTGTGTGGTGTCTGGAAACTTTTCGTTCAGTCGTGGATGATAAAATTAGTCCTCTGTAACTAGAGATCTTGGTATTTGCACAAGTCATAGGATGGAGCCTAAGATGGAGTCTTTCATTACAGTTCTAGAAGTTCTGTTTCATCACTGTTGTTTTAATCAGTCTCCTGTAGTTGGTGGGTCTTGGTTTTTGCACGGATTCTAGGACGAAGCCTAGAATAGCATCTTTCATTATGTTTCCAGAAGTTCTGCTCAGCTGCAGTTGTCTCAGCCAGACCTCTGGAATTAGAGATCTTGGATGTTGTACAGATGATAAGCCAAAGCCTATACTAGGGTCTTTCTTATTGGTCCCAGGATAAATTCTGCTCAGTCATGGTTATCTCAGTCAGTCTTCTGTAGTTAGTGATCTTGGCTTTTGCACAGATCGAAAGATGATGTGTCTTCTGATTTTATCTTATCATTAGGTGGTGAGATAAGACAACCTGCTCTTGGATCAAGCTGTTGCCATTTCCTCATTGTCAGGATGTTATATCAAAACTGGCTCATGTTGGTGTCAGAGCTATTTTCAGAATGTCCCAGAGAGATTTTGGTTACTGAAGCTGTTGCAGATAACTATGTCAGTTCTATGTCTGAGATCTAGGTTTCGGGGGTGGAAGGTCACTGTCTAATCACATAGAGTCTAAGTTGGGACCACACAACATATGTTCAAGGTAAGAGGTGTCCCTGTATTGTAAAATTTATGAGTTCTTATTTCTAGTAGATAAGAGCTTGTTTCTATAAGTAAAAATTTCCCCTTTTTAGTAGGCCTTTGCAAAAAGAAATGGTGCGATATTATATTGCTGGTGCATTTGGGGGTAAGAGTGTCAGGCTCCATCATCTCTATGCCCTGATTTTAACCTGAGCTTTTATCCCAGGCAAGACTTTTTCTTGTAGGTTTTTGTACCAAGTAGAGCCAAAATAAGCTGAAGTTAAAGAAGAGAAGAAAACAAAAACAAGACTATATATACACACATATATAAAGGAAAAAATAAATAAAAATAAATTTAAAAATAATTAAGGGGTTCTTCTGAGGAAACTGAGGACCTGAAGGGAGCCCTGTCCTACTCTTCTCTGTCTTTCCTGAACTCTGGAAGCTCTCCTCAGAGCCCTGGGAAGCGAACCCCAAAGAAACTACATTCGGAAGCTACCCAGCGAGCCAGTGAGTGAGTAAGAAATGGCTGGATGTGGGGGTTTCCAGGCAGAGTGCTGATTGTTCTACCTGCAGAGTCTCCATCAGGCTGTGCTGCTTCTGAGGAAACTGAGGACCTGAAGGGAGCCCTGTCCTACACTTCTCTGTCTTTCCTGAACTCTGGAAGCTCACCTCAGAGCCCTGGGAAGCGAACCTCAAAAAAACTGAAGCTACCCAGCAAGTGAGTGAGTAAGAAATGGCTGGATGTGGGGGTTTCCAGGCAGAGTGCTGATTGCTCTACCTGCAGAGTCTCCACCCGGCTGTGCTTCTTCTGAGGAAACAGAGGACCTGAAGGGAGCCCTGTCCTGTCTTTTCTGAATTCTTGAAGCTCTCCTCAGAGTCCTGGGAAGCGAACCCCCAAAAATACAGCATTCTGAAGCTGCCCAGCGAGCGAGTGAAAACTACGCCTGTCCAGTGGGGCCCGACTTTGAAAAACTGTGAGTGCTTCCTGTGTGTGTCTCTCTACTATCCTGTTGCGTGAACCTCTTGAGAGTGGGCTGAAAAGAGGCTCCAGAAGGCACTTAGCTCCACTTCGCTATGCAGCCGTGCACTCTTTCTTAAAAAAGAACACCATCACAAGAAGAAAAAAAAACACACTAAGAACTGTGTTGGATCACAGAAGCAAGAATTTCTCCCCAGACTGTCTTCTCTGCTGCATGCTCGGGCCTAAGATTTGATCCTGTGTGAGGCTTCATCCACAGAGGACTCCCCTACCTTGGAGGCAAGTCGGCCCATCCAGAAAGGGCGGACCCAGAGAAGTGTGCTGCCTGCATCATATAACCAATGAATACCACCACAACACGTAGAAAAACCCACAATACAAGTGTGACAATGGGGAAACAACGCAGGCCAGCATCAGACATAGAGAATGAAGATGACAATTCTGATGACCAGTTAATGACCAACCAACTAATCAACCTCTCAGATAAGGACTTTAGAGTAGCAATATGGAAGATACTCAAAGAACTCAAAGAAACCATGGATTGAGTTGAACAGAACACTAATAAGAATCAAGAAAATATGAAGACAGAAATCACAAAACTCTAAACTGAAATAACATGTCAACTAACAGGCCTTAAAATATCAGTAAACGAAGTGAATGACAAAATGGATAAGCTCTGGGACAGGATATCAGAAGCTGAGAATAGACTTGGTGCTGTGGAAGATGAGATACATAACAATTCCATACAGCAGGAGAGATTGGAAAAAAAACTTAAAGCAAATGAGCAGACAATGAAAAAATTAGTCAAAGAATGGGAACAGATGAAAATAGAAGTCTATGATAAGATCAACAGAAACAACTTAAGAATCATTGGAGTCCCAGAGACCCAGGAAAAAAATTTCCAGGAAGAATCAACGGTCAAGAACATCATTAAAGAGAAACTTCCAGAGCTAAAGAATATATGTGATCAAATCCTGCATGCTCGAAGAGTACCAACCAAAAGAGACCCAAGAAAAACCACCCCAAGACACATCCTAGTCAAAATGACAAATCCCACAGATAGAGACAGAATTCTGAAAACAGCAAAATCAAAAGGGGAAATTACATTCAAGCAAGCATCCTTGAGATTTACAGCAGACCTGTCACCAGAAACACTCAAGGCCAGAAAGCAGTGGTGGGATATTGTGACAAGACTGAATGAAATGAATGCTTCACCTAGAATACTGTACCCAGCAAAACTCACTTTCCCGTTTGACGGAAGAATACATGGTTTCACAGACAAAAAACAGCTCAGAAACTTTATAGACTCAAAACCAGTCTTAAGAGAAAAACTGAAAGACCTAATTTAAAACAATACTAACCAAAAGACACACCAAATTTCGATATAAAGATGGCATTAAATCCTAGGACAATTCTTTCTCTCAACATCAATGGACTAAATGCACCAGTTAAGAGACACAGAGTGGCTAAATGGATCAAAAAACTCAATCCAACCTTCTGCTGCCTACAAGAAACGCACCTGAATAGTCAGAACAAACATAGACTCAAAATAAAAGGCTGGAGAAAAATTATCCAGGCAAACAACACCCATAAAAATGCTGGAGTGGCCATACTAATATCAGATAATGCAAACTTTATACTCAGGAAGGTTGTAAGGGACAAAGATGGACACTTTATATTAATCAAGGGGTATGTAGAGCAGGAAGAAATAACTCTCCTAAACATATATGCACCGAATGAGGGGCCAGCAAAATATTTAAAACAGCTGTTGACAAATCTGAAAAACAATATCAATAACAACACAATAATTGTGGGGGACCTCAACACTGCTTTGTCAACACTGGATAGGTCAACCACACTGAAACCCAACAAGAATATACTAGACCTGAGGAGAGAAATGGAAGAAAGAGGCCTAGTGGATATATATAGGACACTTCATCCCCAGAAACCTGGGTACACATTCTTCTCCAATGTACATGGGACATTCTCCAGGATAAACTACATGCTGGCACATAAAACATACCTTCATAATATCAAGAGGATAGAAATTTTGCAGACTACCTTTGCTGACCACAAGGCTCTGAAATTATTTGTGAATTCCAAAGTGACTCAGAAGAAAAACTTTAACACCTGGAAGTTAAACAGCCTCATACTCAATAACCAGTGAGTCTGAGATGAAATCAAGGAGGAAATCAAAAGGTTCCTGGAAACAAATGACAATAAAGACACAAACTATCAGAACTTATGGGACACAGCAAAAGCAGTACTGAGAGGAAAATTTATAGCTTTGCAAGCACACATCAGGAAGGAAGAAGGAGCTTACCTGAGTAGCTTAATGACACAGCTAATAGAACTAGAAAGTACTCAACAAAAGGACCCAAAAATAGGAAGACAGAAGGAAATAACAAAGCTGAGAGCAGAAATCAACAAAGTGGAAACCCAAAAAACAATCCGAAAGATCAACGAAAGCAGAAGTTGGTTCTTTGAAAAAATAAACAAGATTGATAGACCACTGGCAAACCTAACAAAGAAAGAGAGAGAGAGAAACTTGATAACTCGTATTAGGAATGAAAAAGGAGAGATCACTACTGATATGACAGAGATTTAAAGGGTAATCAGAAACTACTTTGAAAAACTCTATGCCACTAAAAATGAGAACCTGGAAGAAATGGATAAATTCTTGGACTCTTTTAATCTTCCACGGTTGAAGGAAGAGGATGTAGCATATCTAAAGACCCCCATCACCATTGATGAAATAATAATGGTAATCAAAAGTCTGCCCAAAAACAAAAGCCCAGGCCCAGATGGATTCACTAATGAATTCTTTCAAACTTTCCAAGAGGAACTACTGCCAATCCTGGCAAGACTCTTTCATGAAATTGAACAAACGAAAACACTCCCAAATAGCTTTTATGAAGCCAACATTACCCTGATACCTAAACCAGACAGAGATGCTACGAAAAAAGAAAATTACAGACCAATATTGCTGATGAATGCAGATGCAAAGATCCTCAACAAAATCCTGGCAAATAGGATTCAATACCTCATTAAGAAGATCATCCACTACGATCAAGTAGGTTTCATCCCAGGAATGCAAGGATGGTTTAACATCCATAAGTCTGTCAACATAATACACAACATCAACAACAAGAAAAATAAAAACCACATGATCATATCAATAGATGCAGAGAAAGCATTTGATAAGGTCCAACACCCATTCTTGATCAAAACTCTCAGCAAGATGGGAATGGAAGGAACCTTTCTCAATATAGTTAAGGCCATCTACCACAAGCCAGTGGCAAATATTATCCTCAATGGAGAAAAACTAAAAGCCTTCCCTCTAAATTCTGGCACAAGACAAGGCTGTCCTCTCTCACCACTCCTATTCAACATAGCACTGGAAGTACTTGCTATAGTGATTAGGCAAGAAAAAGATATCAAGGGAATCCCGATAGGAAAGGAAGAAGTCAAGCTCTCACTGTTTGCAGATGACATGATGCTCTACTTAGAAAACCCTAAAGACTCAACCAAAAGGCTTCTAGAAACAATAGACTCATATAGCAATGTGGCAGGCTACAATATTAACACACAAAAATCAATGGCCTTTCTATACACCAACAGTAATAAGGAAGAAATGGACATTAAGAAAACAACCCCATTCACAATAGTGCCACATAAACTCAAATATCTTGGAATCAACTTGACTAAAAATGTGAAGGACCTATACAAAGAAAACTATAAGACTCTGCTCCAAGAAATAAGAGAGGACACGCAGAAATGGAAACACATACCCTGCTCATGGATTGGCAGGATTAACATCATCAAAATGGCAATACTCCCCAAGGCATTATACAGATTCAACGCTATCCCTCTAAAGATACCCATGACATTCTTCAAAGAAGTGGATAAGGCACTTTTGAAATTTGTTTGGAACAATAAACATCCTAGAATAGCTAAAGCAATCATTGGGAAAAAGAATATGGGAGGAATTACTTTCCCCAACTTTAAACTTTACTACAAAGCAATAGTTATCAAAACAGCATGGTATTGGAATAAGGACAGGCCCTCAGATCAGTGGAATAGGCTTGAATACTCAGAAAATGTTCCCCAGACTTACAACCACCTAATTTTTGATAAAGGAGCAGGAAATCCTAAATGGAGCAAGGAAAGCCTCTTCAACAAGTGGTGTTGGCACAACTAGCTAGCCACTTGCAAAAAATTAAACTTATACCCCCAGCTAACATCATGTACGAAGGTAAAATCCAAATGGATTAAAGACCTCGATATCAGACCCCAAACCATAAGATATATAGAACAACACATAGGCAAATCTCTCCAGGACATTGAGACTACAGGCATCTTCAAGGAGGAAACTGCACTCTCCAAGCAAGTGAAAGCAGAGATTAACAGATGGGAATATATTAAGTTGAGAAGCTTCTGCACCTCAAAGGAAATAGTGCCCAGGATACAAAAGCCAACCACTGAGTGGGAGAAACTATTCACCCAATACCCATCAGATAAGGGGCTAATTTCTAAAATATACAAGGCACTGACAGAAATTTAGAAGAAAAAAACATCTAATCCCATCAAAAAATGGGGAGAAGAATTGAACAGACACTTTGACAAAGAAGAAATACAAATGGCCAAAAGACACATAAAAAAAATGCTCCACGTCACTAATCATCAGGGAGATGCAAATCAAAACAACAATGAGATACCACCTCACACCACAGAGAATGGCACACATCACAAAGAATGAGAACAAACAGTGCTGGCGGGGATGTGGGGAGAAAGGAACCCTTATCCACTGCTGGTGGGAATGCCGTCTAGTTCAACCTTTATGGAAAGCAATATGGAGATTCCTCCAAAAACTGGAAATCGAGCTCCCATACGATCCAGCTATACCACTCCTAGGAATATACCCTAAGAACACAAAAATACAATACAAAAATCCCTTCCTTACACCTATATTCATTGCAGCACTATTTACCATAGCAAGACTCTGGAAACAACCAAGATGCCCTTCAACAGACGAATGGCTAAAGAAACTGTGGTACATATACACAATGGAATATTATGCAGCTCTCAGGAGAGATGAAGTCATGAAATTTTCCTATACATGGATGTACACAGAATCTATTATGCTGAGTGAAATAAGTCAGAGAGAGAAAGAAAAACGCAGAATGGTCTCACTCATCTATGGGTTTTAAGAAAAATGAAAGACATTCTTGCAATAATAAATTTCAGACACAAAAGAGTAAAGAACTGGAAGTTCCAGCTCACCTCAGGAAGCTCACCACAAAGAGTTATGTGTTTAGTTAGAGAAATAACTACATTTTGAACTGTCCTAATATTGAGAATGTATGAGGAAAATGCAGAGCATGTTTAGAGTACAGGCGGGGGTCGGGTGGGGAGGAGGGATATTTGGGACATGGGTGATGGGAATGTTGCACTGGTGATGGGTGGCGTTATTTACATGACTGAAACCCAAACACAATCATGTATGTAATCAAGATGTTTAAATAAAACAAAAAAAGAGAAAGTTATTGCCAAGTTAGATTTTAGAATGTTCCAGCAAAAATTCCAAGTCTTGTGGCTATCTACCTGCACCCATGTTCCCCAAATTTATCCCAGACCACCACCCCTCTACCCCATTAAGCCCTTTAATTAATTAATTTATAAAAAATAATTAAGGGAAAAAAGTAGACTGCCTTACATTTGGTGATAGACAGGTTAACAGGTAGTATTATGGAGGTATTAAACATATAAAGGAAATATATGCCACCCCATTGTCTTTTGAGATATTTTGTGGGAGGTGGAATTTAGGGCACATTTTCACCACACACTCTGGTCTTGTGCACCTTTTAAAGCAGTTTTATTTTCAGCTGATGACAGAAGTCAGATATAAATTCTGATGTAATTCAATCTGCCTCTGCTGGCTTGCAGGTGGAGAAGACTGAGTGAATGTCAGTACATTAGGAGCCAAGAGAGGTCTCAGGGAATAAAAAAAAGTAACCTCTGTTCTAAAATTGTAAGGACTTAAATCTTGCCACTACCCTAAACGAATTTAGAACTATATTTATCTCCAAGAATAAATATGGAGCTTTCAAATCAGTTAAAGAACTCATTATCAATGTTCAGTCTCTCTTTCTGGGGTTGGGAAAGCTATATTCTCTTTGTGATACTCTAAAGATATAGTTGTATTTAATGAAGAGTCTTTTTCCATTCCAAATTCCTTTAACTCTTCTCTCTATAATACCAACAGAATCAACCAAAACTAGCATGCTCAGAAGCCAGCTGTCCATGCGCAAGAATTTAGCTGACAGTGCAAGGAATGACAGCTTTTCCAGTTCCAGCAACTGGAGTACTTCAGGTGACAAAGGCAAGACAAAAAGGGCTCTTCCAGGAAGCATGAGCTGACCCTCCTTTCCCAGTATACCTTCTCCTGAAAGAGCTGAATATAGATAGTATGTAGGATGGAGGGGATGGAAAAGGGAGAAAGGAACATCTTAAGTGGGTCCAGATTGAATCCTGTCCCCAAAACGCCTGTAAATCAGGTCTGCCCTCTTTAGTGACCAGTATTTTCTCAGAGCAAGATTTGCATTGTGTTGGGTGTTGAAAACATGCCTGGCTCACAGACGCATCATGATGACAGTAATACTCTCTTCACCCCATGGTTTGAGTTTAAAAAAATCTAGCACTTCATAGTTGTATTACTTTCTTCCCTTTATTCACAGTGTCTCCATTCTGAGAGCCCTTCTCTAGATCATATTATTAGTATTTTGCATGTTAAATATGATGAAAAATACTTTTTAATACTGATGATATTAAATGATAATTTTTGAAAAATTTAATTTTTGTAGTAGTTATCTTACATTTCAAAAAGATTTGAATAAATGATGAACTCACCTAAAAACACATACATACACTTCTTGGTTCTTTAGAAATTATAGATAAGCAATCAAATAATCATCATACACAAGGATATGCACCCAATTCCCTGAATGATGTAAGTACATGAAGATGACATTTGTTATAAGTATTTCTTATGCTTTCTGGAAAATTATTGTATTTCATTTTCTATATAATGTGATCTCTGTATACGTGGGGCAAGGTATAGCACAACAATGATAGAACCATGATTACCTATTGGTCTTTAGTGTCAATTATAAATTACTCTTGCCTGAGAAACCCAATGTGGCAGATTAGTGTTTTGTAAAATATGTCCCACTGGGGCTGTAGTGGTAGTGCAAGTGGCAAGGCATCTGCCTTGCCCACACTAGCCTAGGATGGACTGCGATTTGATCCCCTCACATCCCACATAGTCCCCTAAGTTAGGAACAACTTCTAAGCGCATAGCCAGGAGTAACCCCTGACTGTCACCGGTTGTGGCCCAATCCCCCCACCCAAATATGTCCCACTGACTAGTACTCACCCATTTGCATTTTGATATAAACTACACATATGAGGAAATTATATTCTGTTATTTTCTCTTCTACAGAAATGAGCATTCATCTGACAAATGAATGTTCAGATGACAACTTAAAAACAGTGACTGAAGAAAGGAATCAAAATCATAACCTAATGTGAGTGCTTTAAATTTGCTGGGATGGTTATTGCTTATCTTTCTGATTGTTTGTTGGGCCACACCTGGCATTCTTGGGATCACTCATGTGATCATTCCTGGCAGGGCTTGGGTGGTCAAGCCCTATGGTGCTGGGTATTGATTGAAGTTGGTTCTGCTGAATGCAAGGGAAATGTCCTGCCCTCTGTACTATTACTCCAGCCCTTTTATCAATATTTAAAGGTCAGAATCTTGTGTTCTTAGTTCTTCAGGTATGTCTACAGCAGCCTGGCTCAATATCCATGGCTTAGCTGCCAAGAAACTCACCATTAAAGATGTCTTCTCAGTGCCTCACTGCTCCTCCTATGTTCCCATTCTGGATAAGAGTGTTGTTTCCAAAGTCTTTTATGAGGTAAACTGACTTTTTTCTTAGCCGTGCTTGATATATATATATATAAAATATCCTGTTCTCAACAAAAATAGTCAACTTCTATTTCCTGTACAATTGTAGCAAAGATTTATTTCAATCATTGGGAAAATTTTTTATAACAGCAATTAAAAAGGAAAAAGATTTTTTAAGCATTTTTGTTTCTAGGCTGAGAAACTGGTCTGTTGGACTGTTAGCTTGTGACTAGTCAATGGTCATGTGGAACTGTAGAATTGTCTGAAGATCTTGTTTTCTGGGTGAACACATCAACCAATATCCAAGAACAAAGATAAGTTGTGAGAGGTTAGTTACATTTTCCCTTAGCTTAAATTACTTAATCCATTTTCTTTCCCATCATAAAGTCTCAACAGGAAAAATGTCTGAGTGAGTGTAAAGAGGAGAGATAACATCCAGTTGGGAGCATTTGGGAGGGTAAATGTGGAAAAGGCAAATGAAAACAGAAGACTTAGCACTCAGAAAAGGGAGGAGGCAGATTGCACTTTCTGTATGAACTATGGCAAACTACACTCCTGGCCCTGACAGAACAGCTCAGCTCTGCTACTGAAATCAAATAGTATGAGCAGCTAAATCTTCTCTGATGAGATAGGACGACAGGGTTGAAAACACTAGGACTTCCCTTTTGGAAGGAGACTGGGCCCATAAGTTCCCCATTACCTACCACACCACTGGAAAACCCAGTAACTCCTACCTACTGCCTCCATCTTCTTGGCGAAAAAATGGTCCAACTCCTCCACCAAGCTCAAAAAAAAAAAAAAAATTAAATGACTGCCAGTTCTTCCCAGATAACCAAGTCTGGGCTAATACCTCTGTGGCACTCGCAGAAGGGAAATACAGTGTGTGAAAATTCCCTTCTTTTTCTTTTATTTTCTTTTTTTTTTTTTTTTGGACCACACCTAACAACACTTTGCATCACTGACCTATGCTCTCAGAATCGCTCCTGGCTTGGGGGACCATATGGGATGCCAGGGGATCAAACAGCGATCTGTCCTAGGTTAAGCAGTGCAAGGCAAATGCCCTCCGGCTTCACCATCTCTCCATCCCAGGGGAAGATTCCTCTTTCTCTATGAATGCCTGCAATTCAACACCACCTCCTATAGAAGGCACCCAGTTCCAATACTTACCCTATCAAACTTTCAAGCCAGCAAATCATGCAGCTGCATGCCGCTACATGACACCTCAATATCTTAATGTAGTGTGAGCACAGTAGTATCACAGGAAATATGAGAGGAAAGTTACATAGAAATCTACCAACCTCAGTGAGCCTAAACAGTAACACAGAAGGCTCAACCAGCACTAATCATAGCCAGTAAATCCTTAGACATTGACTTTAGTAACACCATGTGAGATAAAATAATTATTTCAAATGGACTGTGTTTATTTAAGTTTTGATAATTCTATTTGCCTTTATGTAGTAAGAAGCAATGTGAGGTAAATTTGTGTTTACATGGAGGTAGGCTATGGCAGTGAGTGGGAAATTAGGGACACTAGTGAAGGGAAGGTCACACTAGCCATGGGATTGCCTTTGGATATTTAATGCCTGAAATGACTGTATCATAAACAACTTGGTAAATCACCATGTTGTATGCTTAAACATGTTCGATGAGTAGGTCCTATAATATAAGTCCGTGGGTCACAGTTGCCTGCTTCAGTGTTCTGGCTGGTCACATGCTTCAGATCCTAATAGAGGTGATAACCTTGAAGACTACATTGCTCTTCTAAATCACTATGTTGTAATAAAATTTAGAAAAATAGTATTATGGTTTATTCTTTTTAAATTCTTTCATTCATTTATTTTATTTTGGAAGTTTCTGAACTAGGCCAAGGCGCTGTTTTTGGCTTTGTGCTCAGGAGTGACCCCTGGAAGTATCTGGGGGACATGTTATGCAGAGCTCCATTGGGGGTAATCCATATGCAAGGCAAAAATGCCTTATCTCCTGCACTATATTTCTAGTCTTTTTATTTGGTGTTTAAAATAAATAATCCAGCTCATCACATAGAGTGATGAGTGCAGTTGGAGAGATGACTACACTGAAAACTATCATAACAATGTGAATGAATGAGGGAAGTAGAAAGCCTGTCTCGAGTACAGGTGTGGGGGGGTGGGGAGGAGGGAGATCTGGGAAAGTGGTGGTGGGAATGTTGCACTGGTGAAGGGGGTTGTTCTTTACATGACTGTAATCATACAACTATAATCATGTTTGTAATCACGGTGTTTAAATAAAGATAATTATAATAAATAAATAAAATAATCCATTATACACTTCTTGGTTCTTTAGATATTATAGATAGCAATCAAATAAGCATCATACACAAGGATAAAAAAGTAAGTTTATTAAAAACAATTATACTTCCTATGTCATGGAAAAACTGAGGAGCTCATATATATGCTTCAAAATTTGTCACTAAATAGTTTAGTTAAAGCAAAGAACACTGGAAGAAAAAGGGAAATCCAGTTTGAGTGGCTGGGATGGCTCAGAAAAACAAAAGCAAGCAGATTTAACTTCTGTCTGTTTTATTGGAAAGATAAAGAAATTAGTCTCCTAGAAGAATACTAATAATACCCTTAAGAGAAAAGTTTAGATGTAAATATATTTCACAAAAAAATTTACCTTTCCTTAAAATTAATTTTATTTTTCAGGAGCAGATATTTTGCACTTGTTTTGCTTCTCCTTTTAGCCTCTTTATTGACAGTGAATGGATGTGAAAACACTTATGTTGTGTGTTCAAATCATTCTCAATATTCTTAAATTTACTTTTATTTAAATTAGTAAGTTCTACATTATTTGTTAATATTTTTGATGGTATATGCTAGAACACTCAACTCAGTGTATTGGCTTGAGCAATAGGAAAAATATCCTATATATTGATCTGAGAAACTAGCCATGCCACCAGATCTATTTTATTCTATTTCTTTGTTATAACCACTTTTTGGAAAACCATTTCTTTTTATTTTTACATTTTATTTTATTGAAAACATTGTGATCTACAGAGTCATTCATAGCTGAATTTTAGACATACAGTGAGTCAGGGCCATTCCCATCACCAGTGTCAACTTCCCTCCACTAATAAACCCAGAGTGCATCCTATATAACACCACCCTTTGACCCCTGGCCTGCCAGTATAACAGGCCCCTTTATGTTTAGATTGTTAAAGTTTAGGTCTCTTGATTCTATTGTCATTGACTTTGGCGTGAATATTTAGTTCTGTCCTTATTTTTTTCCCAACCAATGCATCTGAGACCACTTGGCATCTGACCCCCAGACGTTTATTTTTTTCCTTTCTTCTTAGTTTTATAAAAAAAAAAGCATAAATATTTGGTAAAACAAAGTAATACGTGTCCCAAGATTCTATGAAAAAATGGGAGCCCCTATTTAAAAGATAACAAATAAAAATACATAAATGATAAAAAAAAAGGGTTTGTGTGTGTGGCAGTTTTTTTGTATTTGTTTTGTTTTGTTTTGTTTTTTGCATAGGCACAGCAAAAGATGGAGAAAATAGAAAGGAAAAACTTTGGCTTAAAAACAAGGAGACCCTACCCATGAAGCATCCTGCCATAAGACCAACTATTTGGCTCTGGGAATACAAAGTTGTCTAACCCCAAGTCTTTCTTTGTGGTCCCAGTAAAAGTTCTTCTCACTCATGGTTGTCGCAGTCAGGTTTCTGTAGTTAGAGATCCAACTTTTTGTACAAATCCTATGTCAAAGTCAGAGTGACATCGAGTGTCTTCTGGTTTCATCTTACCATTAGGTGGCAGTGCAGGGAACCCTGCCCTGAAAACAAGTTGTTGCTGTTACCAAGTCATCAGGATGTCATATGAATCCACTCTGTAGCAAGTCAGTGCCAGGGAAGCATTAGAGCCTTCCTTGGTAGAGGTCCAATTCCTGGTGCTGATGCAGAAAATCATGCTGGTTTCATAGATGGGTCCAAGATTCAGGGGTAAATGATCAATGTCTGATCTTCTGAAGCCTAAGCCAAGTCACTATGACAAATGTTCAGAGTGAAAGGCCCCACTGCAATATAAAATTTATGTGTTCCTATCTTTATTAGATTAAGAACTTTGTTTCCACACACAAGATTTCCACATTTTAATGTGCCTATGGAAAAAGGAACAATGTCACATGGTATTGCTGGTGCATATGGGAATAAAAATAATAAGCTGAATAATCCCAATAACCTGGATCTAACATGAACTTGGAACCCAAGGAAAACTTATCTAGTATAATTTCCTACTAAACAAATCCAAAAAGGGAATGGGGAAAACTGCCTCTACATAAGGAAATAAACAATAAGAATGGTACTATTAAGAAAATACATCTAATGAAACATACAAAGGAGATATACATATCCCTGTTAAGTTCTTTTTTTAATAGTCTGGGGGGAATTGTAAAATCTGGAGCACAGCTTCAGCCTGCAATATGGTCATGTGAGTCTGAAAAATGGCTTTCAGCAGTCACATATCAAGAAATGTCCTCAAGCTGAGGTTTTCTCAAAAAAAAAAAAAACCTGTTGGTAGTGAACAACAGTTCACAGCGAAGGGAGATGGGAGAAACGGGACTGACTGGAGCAAATCAGCAATGGCAGTGGGTAGCAGCTTCTTCTTGAGTTAAGGCAAGTGGGCTGGGAATCTGACTTTTCACTTTGGGAGCTGGTTGCCAGCTGGTTGGGGTGAGAGGAATCTTCCAGTTCCTAACTGAGGGTAAAAGGGGTTAAATGAAGAGAAATAACAGGTTAGGATTGAGAAAGTGAAGGTCTAGAAAAGAAATTTTAAATAATATTTTTATTTAAGCACCTTGATTACGGAAGTCATTGTAGTTCGGTATCAGTTATATAGAGTGCCCCTTAGTGTAACATTCTCACCACCAGTGCCCCCCATTTTCCATCTCTCCCCCCACAGCCTGTATTTAGAAACAGGCTCTCTACTTCTCTCACTCATTGACATTGTTATGGTAGTTGTCAGTGCAGTTATTTCTAATTGTACTCACCACTCTTTTTGGTGAGCTTCAGATTGTGAGCCAGTCCTTCCGGCCCTCCTCTCTATTGTCTCTGGGCATTATTGCAACAATATCTTTTTTCTTTCTATATTTTTTTTTCCAGTTAATCCTAAATTGTAGTGCATCTTTTATACTTTTTCTTTTTTTTTTTTAACACCACCCATCACCAGTGCAACATTCCCATCACCAATGTCCCAAGTCTCCCTCCTCCCCACCCGACCCCCGCCTGTACTCTAAACAGGTTCTCAATTTCCCTCATACATTCTCATTATTAGGACAGTTCAAAATGTAGTTATTTATCCAACTAAACTCATCACTCTTTGTGATGAGCTTCCTGAGGTGAGCTGGAACTTCCATCTCTTTTCTCTTTTGTGTCTGAAAGTTATTATTGCAAGAATGTCTTTCATTTTTCTTAAAACCCATAAATGTGTGAGACCATTCTGCGTTTTTCTCTCTCTCTCTGACTTATTTCACTCAGCATAATAGATTCTGTGTACATCCATGTATAGGAAAATTTCATGACTTCATCTCTCCTGACAGCTGCATAATATTCCATTGTGTATATGTACCACAGTTTCTTTAGCCATTCGTCTGTTGAAGGGCATCTTGGTTGTTTCCAGAGTCTTGCTATGGTAAATAGTGCTGCAATGAATATAGGTGTAAGGAAGGGGTTTTTGTATTGTATTTTTGTGTTCTTAGGGTATATTCCTAGGAGTGGTATAGCTGGATCGTATGGGAGCTCGATTTCCAGTTTTTGGAGGAATCTCCATATCGCTTTCCATAAAGGTTGAACTAGACGGCATTCCCACCAGCAGTGCATAAGAGTTCCTTTCTCCCCACATCCCCGCCAACACTGTTTATTCTCATTCTTTGTGATGTGTGCCATTCTCTGTGGTGTGAGGTGGTATCTCATCGTTGTTTTGATTTGCATCTCCCTGATGATTAGTGATGTGGAGCACTTTTTCATGTGTCTTTTGGCCATCTGTATTTCTTCTTTGTCAAAGTGTCTGTTCATTTCTTCTCCCCATTTTTTGATGGGATTAGATGTTTTTTTCTTGTAAAGTTCTGTCAGTGCCTTGTATATTTTGGAGATTAGCCCCTTATCTGATGGGTATTGGGTGAATAGTTTCTCCCACTCAGTGGGTGGCTCTTGTATCTTGGGCACTATTTCCTTTGAGGTGCAGAAGCTTCTCAGCTTAATATATTCCCATCTGTTAATTTCTGCTTTCACTTGCTTGGAGAGTGCAGTTTCTTCCTTGAAGATGCCTTTAGCCTCAATGTCCTGGAGTGTTTTACCTACGTATTGTTCTATATATCTTATGGTTTTGGGGCTGATATCGAGGTCTTTAATCCATTTGGATTTTACCTTCGTACATGATGTTAGCTGGGGGTCTAAGTTCAATTTTTTGCAAGTGGCTACCCAGTTTTGCCAACACCACTTGTTGAAGAGGCTTTCTTTGTTCCATTTAGGATTTTTTGCTCCTTTATCAAAAATTAGATGATTGTATGTCTGGGGAACATTCTCTGAGTATTCAAGCTTATTCCACTGATCTGAGGGCCTGTCTTTATTCCAATACCATGCTGTTTTGATAACTATTGCTTTGTAGTAAAGTTTAAAGTTGGGGAAAGTAATTCCTCCCATATTCTTTTTCCCAATGATTGCTTTAGCTATTCGAGGGTGTTTATTGTTCCAAATAAATTTCAAAAGTGCCTGGTCACTTCTTTGAAGAATGTCATGGGTATCTTTAGGGGGATCGCATTAAATCTGTACAGTGCTTTGGGGAGTATTGCCATTTTAATGATGTTAATCCTGCCAATCCATGAGCAGGGTATATGCTCATATATATCTTCTTAATGCCTCATTAAGAAGATCATCCACTACGATCAAGTAGGTTTCATTCCAGGAATGCAAGGCTGGTTTAACATCCATAAATCTATCAACATAATACACAACATCAACAGCAAGAAAAATAAAAATCACATGATCATATCAATCGACGCAGAGAAAGCATTTGACAAGGTCCAACACCCATTCTTGATCAAAACTCTCAGCAAGATGGGAATGGAGGGAACCTTTCTCAATATAGTTAAGGCCATCTACCACAAGCCAGAGGCAAATATTGTCCTCAATGGAGAAAAACTGAAAGCCTTTCCTCTAAATTCTGGCACAAGACAAGGCTGTCCTCTCTCACCACTCCTATTCAACATAGCACTGGAAGTACTCGCTATAGCGATTAGGCAAGAAAAGGATATCAAGGGAATCTAGATAGGAAAGGAAGAAGTCAAGCTCTCACTGTTTGCAGATGACATGATACTCTACTTAGAAAACCCCAAAGACTCTATCAAAAAGCTTCTAGAAACAATAGACTCATATAGCAAGGTGGCAGGCTACAAAATTAACACACAAAAATCAATGGCCTTCCTATACACCAATACTAATAAGGAAGAAATGGACATTAAGAAAACAACTCCATTCACTATAGTGTCACACAAACTCAAATATCTTGGAATCAACTTGACTAAAAATGTGAAGGACCTATACAAGGAAAACTATAAAACTCTGCTCCAAGAAATAAGAGGACACGCGGAAATGGAAGCATATACCCTGCTCATGGATTGGCAGAATATCTTTTTTCTTAAAACCCATAGATGAGTGAAACTATTATGTGTCTATCTCTCCCTCTGACTCATTTCACTCAGCAAAATAGATTTAATGTATAGTAGAATTTCATGACTTCATCTCTTCTGATGGCTGCATAATATTTCATTGTGTACATGTACCATAGTTTCTCTAGCCATTAATCTGTTGAAGGGTATCTTGGTTGTTTCTAGAGTTTGGCTATTGTAAATAGCACTGAAATGAATATAGGTGTGAGTAAAGCATTTTTGTATTGTGTTTTTTTTGTTGTTGTTGTTGTTGTTCCTGGGGTATATCCCTAGGAGTAGTATAGCTGGATCATATGGGAGCTCAATTTCCAGTTTTATGAGGAATCTCCATATTGTTTAGGAAAGAATTTGTAAAGTCGTAACTGGGGGGGAGGGGTTACATTTAACAAGGAGAAGGACAATATACAACATAGACAGACTATGTATATTACAGATGAACATTAGACAGACATTGAGGTGGCCAACACATACACATGCTCACACATAGACAGATGCTGAGGATTGATCCATGAGTTACAGTTGAGAAGCTGACCCAGATGGAATGGGTCAGAACCCTTAAAAAATATAAAGCCAACAAGTCAGATGTAAAGGGAAAACCATTGCTTTCTTGAAAACCACTTTACAAGCAGGTTTTCATTTGTGGCAGATCAAAGCTTTTAATTTTCCTCTCTGATTATTCAGGAGTTCTGAATTTAGTAATTGATCTAACTGGGTCACCTGTCCATTCTTGAAACATTGGGAACAAGTTCTGAAATGTTCTTCATAAAAAATAATGTATCATGCAACCTAATTTATGTTTCTAAATTTAAAAAATGGGAAAATGATAAAGAATTCTTTATGATAAAAACTCTTATAAAATATTCAATAACATTTTAATGATTCATTTGCAAAAAACAGCTGAAGCTTATGAAAATTGAAACCAGTGCTTCATGGAAAATATAACAGCAACTTTAGAATTCAAATAGAACTCATTGGGCTTTATACTCTTTGCATGAAATAATGTCTTTAAAAGAACTTATCTCACAGAAATATTTGTAAAGGAACTATACTCTATTTGAGATTTTCTACAAAATAATCCAGATCATGGGAGTAGTGGAGGAAAAGGAGAAGATAAGATTGGCTATAAGTTGTTATTTGTTAAATTTGGATACCTAAGCATTTGGGTGTGTATCTGGAAGAGGCAGATGAATTGGTGAGTGTTTCTTTGGTGGGTTTGTTTTTTGTTTTTGTTTTTTTGGTGATATGCAAGACACATACTGTTGTCTGACACCATGGATGACTCTCACTATAGAGAATGTGTGTGGTCTCAAAACAACATATAAAAGTTCCGTTTTCATCCTAACTCTGATATCACTGTTAGTATTTTTAACATTACACATTTGATGATTCAGAGGATTTGACTATTTCTAATTTACATATTTTCTAAATGCGTATATTTGGTTACCAGAAAAAAATATATAAGCTTGCGGTTTTACCTTTGGCTTTTTCCTTTTCTCCCCAATCCTGGATTTTCAATTAATTTTAATTTTAATTTTTAATTTATTTTTTGTTTATTTCTCCATCCGTGGATCTTTCTCTGTTGTGTTACTCATTTTTTTACATCTTTATAAGATATGTGTATAAGAATGCCTGTATACTAAATACTAACTATACATATCATTGAATTAAATAATCAATAACTAAACACACCATTAAATTAAATATATCCCTGTAAAGAAACATGTTTAACACATTATTCCAAGACTGTGTCATATGTGTTACAGTTATTTTCAGATATCTGCCCTCATTTCACTTTTGTGCAAAATAATTTATTTTATGCCTTAAGCTCCTGGTGCTGGATATAACTTTGTGACTGGCAGATTGTATTTATACCCCCAAATGAATTCAATCTAGTCATATATCAACTTACCATTAAACTTGATTTCCTTCATAAGTGATAGGAAGAAACTGAACACTGCAATGCCTCAGGACATGGTGTTGCTCAGTCCTGTTGTTCCAGAAATTGTGGTCACCACAGTAGTGGTTAGGGGCCATCAGGGCTGCAGCTAGAAAATCCTAGGACCATGTGGTTCTAGGGATAAATCCAGGATTAGTTGCATGCAAAGCATGCACTGTCACCTCTATACTATCTCATCAGCTCCTTAAAATAAACTCAATTTTTTCTCACATTTGGTTATGGACTGTATATGATGTCATTGTGTCAGTTTAAGAAGTCAGGATTAAGTCTAATAGAAACTAAAAAGAAAATAAAAGAGTAAGTTAGTATTTCTAAGGGCATGTTAACAGTTGCAAAGGCAGTGCTGTTGTTCAATATTTCATTTTTATGGTGACAGAATAGGTACTGTTTTAGGAAACAATGAAAAGTCTAAGAGCATTCTGCTCAGAAGACAAGGCCTGAACATACTTAATGAATGGATCAAAGTGCAGGAGACAATAGAAAATACTATTATAATTCTCTGCAAACAACATGAATGTGTCTGAGCAGAGAAGAATTAAACTTTTCCATGAAGTGAGTCAAGATTCAAACATATTTCCTTTTTAGCCCAATCCTCTTTTATTTTTGTTTTTGTTTTTGGGTCACACCCGACAGCGCTCAGGGGTTACTCCTGGTTCAACACTCAGAAATCGCCCCTGGCAGGCTGGGGGGGACCATATGGGATGCCGGGATTCTAACCACCATCCTTCTGCATGCAAGGTAAACACTCTACTTCCATGCTATCTCTCCGGCCCCAGCCCAATCCTCTTCAATTTTTTTTTTTTGTCAATTTAAAAAACTCCTAGGTCTAAATATAAAAAATATATCCCATTAAGTGGGATGTATTTTTAGAAAATTGTTTTTCTGCTTTTCTATTTATAGCTAGAGGTCTCTTCCAGTCAGAAAGAATGTTAATTTATAACAGACAAAAGTGTGCTTTGCCGGCTAAATGAAACTATATACTACATTTCTATCATCATGATAGTTATTGTTCTTACTATCTTTGAAGACAGCCAGCATGCTAAGCAGAGAAATACACATTTACCTTCAGGTCTGTGCTGATATTTTTACAATACTTCAAAAGCACCAAGTACAAAAAAACCAGGTCAGCTGCATGTAAGGCAAGTGCCTTACCTGCTGCACTATCACTCCAGCCACATTGGAAGGCATCATATTAAATGAAGCAAGCCAGAAAAAGAACAACAAACACAGGTGTTCTCACTTCTTTGTGATATCTTGAATAACTGGACAAGGGAATGCAACGTTTTAAAGCGGGGAGGTGGGGTGGGGTGGATAATAAAATCACCCTTGGCCCCAGAGTATAAGGAGGAAAAAGGACAGAGAAAGAGAAATTGATGAGGGAAGAGAAAATAGATGGGAAGAAATGGGGAGTTGCAGTCAAAGGGATACAAATACACTGGTGGTGTAAAGGAGTTGTGAGATTTTTGGAAATTTGGGAGGTTGCTTATGTACTTCTTAGTTTTGTTGTAGTACTTTTTGTTTTCGAAGCACTGTGATTTCCAGTACTGTTTGTGACAGGGTTTTAAGCATGCAGCATTTCAGTACACACCCTCCACCAGAGTGTCCACTTCCCTCCACCATTGTCTTGGTGTTTCCTCTCTCCCTTCCCCCTACCTTGGTAGCTCAGATCTATAAATCAGTTCTCAGAGTCTGTTGCCTTTGGTCTTTTGTTTCTTCCTTACTGTGTTTCTTTCTATATGAGAGAAACCATTCTGTGCATGTCCCTCTTCTTCTGACAGATTTCATTCATCATGATGCCCCTTAGAGATATCCACCTAACATGTCCATATTGTTTTCCAAAGAAAGACCATCCAACATTCCCACAAATAGTAGTGATACTTTAAACATATTTTCTTTATATGGATGCATATATTCCATGATGCGCATTAATCAGTGTCCAGTAAACAGACACAATTGCACACACATTCATCCTATAAAGGAATAAGAAAAAGATAAACAATGGGAAAAAAAATTTCCCCCTTATTCATGTCAGCACCATTGATTTTGCTCTTTTTCCATGTGTGCTTGTCTCACTGGTGTAAAGTGATGTATTATTGTTTTTTAAAAAATTGATTAAAGTACCATGATTTACAAAGTCAGTCATAGTTGGATTTTAGACATACTGTGTTAAAACACCAATCCCACAACCATTGTCCTCTTCCCTCCACTAGAATTCCCAGGTTCTGTGTCCTCTGCCACTTCTCTCCCTCCTCCCCAGCCTGCCACTTTGATAGGCTCATAAGTTTGGTTGTTGAAATTCAGATCTCGTTTTCAGTATTGTTAACTTTTTTTGGATATTTAGCAGTAACATTCCTCAAATAAAAGCTATGAATATTTTGATAAAAGAGAAAATGGAGGAAGAGAGTGCTATGTCTTCATAATTTATGTATTAATAAGCTATCTTGAGTTTTTCTTTATGATTTACCCTTATTTTTTATTTATAATTATTTTGAGATCTTCTAAATATCAGTTATTCTTCAGAATCAATTTAATAAATGTATTCCATGACATAATATAGATATAAGACCTATATATTAATATATTTGGCAGTATTTCTGATGATTTTCCTAGTTATATTTTAGAACATTTACATATGAATTTGCCAGTACAAATTTGCTGGTAACATTCCTTTATTTTAATTCTTTATATCCACTAGATGTGTCCCCCAAAATACAAAACAGAAAGATTAGCACTTGGCCACTGCAAGATGTGTAATAGCCTATCTTTAAATTCAGTTATTCATATAGTATGTACACCCTTTTTTTTGTGCAAATCAAATAGACTTCTCCTTGACCAATTTGGCAACAAGTTCTGGGATAATTATTACAATGTATTTAATTTTTTAAATTTTTATATTTTTGGCTTTTGGCTCACACCTGGTGATGCTCAGGAGTTGCTTCTGGCTATACGCTCAGAAATCACCCCCTGGCCTGATGGACCATATGGAATGTCGGGGATTGAACCGAGGTCCATCCTGGATTGGTCATGTGTAAGACAAAATGCCCTACCGCTGCGCTATTGCCTGGCCCGCAACTTATTTAATTTATTTTTTAAAAAGCAAGCACAGGTAAATTCAGTCAGGACTAAACAATAATCATAAATTCAAGTTTTACAGCATTTTACAGCATTTCCTAATTTTCAAAATGTTGTGTTTCTTTCTTTTTATTAATATCTTCATTTAAACATTTGGATTACAAGTATGACTGTGATTAGGTTTCAGTCATGTAAAGAACACCCCCTTCACCAGTGCAACATTCCCACCACCAATGTCCCAAATCTCCCTCCATCCCACCCCAGCCCCACCTGTACTCTAGATAGGCTTCCAGTTCTCTCATTCATTCACATGGTTATGATAGTTCTCAGTGTAGTTATTTCTATAACTACACTCACCACTCTTTGTGGTGAGCTTCTTGAAGTGAGCTGGAAGTTCCAGCCCTCCTCTCATTGTCTCTGAGGATTGCTGCAAAAATGACTTGTTTTTCTTAAAACCCATAGATGAGTGAGACTATTCTGCGTCTCTCTCTCCTGAAAGGTTTGGCAGTCCAGATACTGCTCCAAAGCAGAGAAATGATGAGATGGTTACTCAGGCAAAAGTTCAAGTGGGGTTCTTTATTCTGGCTGGCCAGGGTTCAGTGCTTGTTCAGAACCGAACAGAGGCAAAGGACCACGTGGCGTTCTACGTTTGTTCTTATATACCATAAGAAGGGGGAGGGGGAAGGAAGGAGTAGTGACGACTTCCTTAAGGGTGGGACATCTGCCAAGGTAATAGAGTTATTGGTGGGGGCAGGGTAGTGATGACCTCCTTAAGGGCGGGAAATCCGCCAGGGTTGGTGGGGGTAGGGTAGTGATGACTTCCATTTTCACTTCTTATGACTTATTTCACTCAGCATGATAGATTCCATGTACATCCATGTATAGGAAAATTTCATGACTTCATCTCTCCTGACGGCTGCATAATATTCCATTGTGTATATATACCACAGTTTCTTTAACCATTCATCTGTTGAAGGGCATCTTGGTTGTTTCCAGAGTCTGGCTATTGTGAATAGTGCTGCAATAAATATAGGTGTGAGGAAGGGGTTTTTGTATTGTATTCTTGTGTTCCTAGGGTATATCCCTAGGAGTGGAATAGCTGGGTCGAATAGAAGCTCAATTTCCAATTTTTGGAGGAATCTCCATATCGCTTTCCATAGAGGTTGGACTAGACGGCATTCCCACCAGCAGTGGATAAGAGTTTCTTTTCTCTCCACATCCCCACCAGCACTGATTGTTCTCATTCTTTGTGATGTGTGCCAATCTCTGTGGTGTGAGATGGTATCTCATCTCATGGTTGTTTTGATTTGCATCTCCCTGATGATTAGTGATGAGGAGCATTTTTTCATTTGCCTTTTGGCCATTTGTATTTCTTTTCTATCAAAGTGTCTATTTCTTCTCCCCTTTTTTTGATGGGATTAGAAGTTTTTTTTCTTGTAAAGTTCTATCGGTGCCCTGTATATTTTGGATATTAGCCCCTTATCTGATGGGTATTGGGTGAACAATTTCTCCCACTCAGTGGGTGGCTCTTGTATTCTGGGCACTATTTCCTTTGAGGTGCAGAAGCTTCTCAGCTTAATGTATTCCGATCTGTTTATCTCTGCTTCCACTTGTTTGGAAAGTGCAGTTTCCTCCCTGAAGATGCCTTTAGTCTCAATGTCATGGAGTGTTTTACCTACGTGTTGTTCTATATACCTTATGGTATCAGGTCTGATATCAAGGTCATAAATTCAAGTTTTACAGCATTTCCTAATTTTCAAAATGTTGTGTTTCTTAATCAAAATGATTGCTTCTCAGCATAGCTCAGATGTTATCAGGTAGTCACATTTGAATGTGAGGTGTTCTCTTCTGTATCCTGCTTCGATCAGCATGTTATTTCTTTATAAAGAGCATTTTTGGATGCATTTTAATGGCTTACTAATACCTAGTGATATGAATTACTACCATTTATTTTCCAGTATATTTGCTAACACTTGAGAATAGTAACATTAAAAAAGTAACTGCATTCAGCTATGTGAAAATGGCTTTAATTTTTTATTCATTTGAGAATAGCTTTTCTTTTGTAAACTAAATATATCACTTAAGATCTTGTTCATATTCATATTCTTAACAACTACCCCTTCAATAACAAGATTAAACGCTTTATAGCATATGCCTTTATGAATGTTATTAAACTATTATTATTTTTTAAGATTATCCTTAAGTGCAGTTATGGCTTAAAGGCTTTTTCTCACCTTTTTCTTCTCTCAGGATAAATTCTTCACACAGAGTGTGATTTTTAGTATCAGCTAAGTAAAACTTCTCAAGAAGGAGAATTGCAGAAGATAAAACTTTGAGGCTTTTTTTAATTATCAAATATTTTAAGGACTCCTCATAAGTTTATTATGTTTGATTTGCATCATAAGAGCCAATAAACTATTTTCAGAAAAGTTATTTATAATAATATTATTGATTATAAAATTATATAATAAATCATTTTATTATTGAATAAATATTAAATAATAAAAATATAATACATGGGTCCGGAGAGATAGCACAGCGGTGTTTGCCTTGCAAGCAGCTGATACAGGACCAAAGGTGGTTGGTTCAAATCCCGGTGTCCCATATGGTCCCTGTGCCTGTCAGGAGCTATTTCTGAGCAGACAGCCAGGAGTAACCCCTGAGCACTGCCAGGTGTGGCCCAAAAACCAAAAAAAAAAACAAAACTTCATAATAAATACAATAAGTGGTATTATTTTCTCTATAAAACTGTCAAGTTCTTTACTAACTACACTCCTTCCCCATTTGCTTCTTTACCATGAGTGTCCATATTTTTGATTGCCGAAGACCCTCTGAGAATGTTCTTTATGACCTCATAGCCACCCCAAGTTTGACATCACAAAGATAATGTCCTCAAATATCTCCATATGCCTACCATGTTTGAAAACTAAGACCACAAACTGAGGTGTTTGAGTAAGACTTTGTCCTCTCCTAAATCTGAGTGAAGAAAGGAACGAGAGTGGATGCAAAAGAACTAAGTCTGAACTAAAACCACACTGAAATGCATTATGGCCATGAAAAGCATCAGATCCAAATCATCAAAAGAGGGAAGTAGAACTTCATATTGTGGGTTTTTTGTAAGTAGGTGCTACAGGTGTCTTGCGTCCCAAAAACTCTAGTGGGGGAAATATCCTTTACAAGAGGGAAGTGGGTGAAACACAAAATGACCGGTGGAAATATTTTTGAAGAAAATAATAACCACACAAAACGAATTGTATGGGGACCCCCATCTTCTGGCAGACATGAGACAAATTTAATCTTTCATGTTGGTAGTATATATACAGGGCAAAACCAGTTTTAGGCGTGAAAGGAATTTCCATGTTGACAAAAGGCATTAGTTCAAGAAAAACATTAACAGTAGGCCCTGATAGTATATACATGACAAAATGGCAGGCTAGGCTGGGTTTAAAAGGAAGATGTTATAACAAAAGATGAGAAACTTAGTTGACTGCAATTTGGGGTCTGGGCCCAGATGGCAGTCTCTGTAAGCTAGCAGTGAAGGTAGAACCTGAAACCAGGATAACAGGTTTTGCAAGCTAGCTGGCTGACTTGGCTTAAAGATGTAAATTTTTCTGACAAATAGAGAGGAAGCTTTTTCTTTGTAATCTTTGGTGCTGGAAGTTCTCTGTGCAAAAAAATTTGATTGAGGTCATATTTCAGTCTGTGATTTTACAAGGGAGAGATAGCTAAATGTGACAGAAATGTAATGTCAGTACCATGGCATGAATCTCAGAAATATTGCCAGTAATCCACGTAAGGGCAACGGACCTGCTGGACAAATATTTCAGGAAAATCTGAGGATACATCTGGTGGGCTTGCTGAATTCCCCTTAAATGGAGGTTCCTTAGGCATGGCATGACAAGTTGGTGTAAGATGAGAAGTTGATCCAGAATGGCATGATTTTTGGTAACTATTTTGTGGTTTTAATGTGCAATTAAATATAATTGGTAAATTTGGAGAGTTAGTATTGATTTTGCAGGGTCCGGAAAACCCTATCTCGAGCCCAGCAATGATGCAAGCAAGTTCTGTATAATATCTGACCGGTCAGAGGTCCGAAACGTACTCGTGGCCGAGTAGAAGTTTACGGACCCTGAAACCTTAAGCCAGTCTTTTTTTATACAGAATTTAGACAGATTAATTCATTCTTATCATCAAAGCACAATCTTAAAAGAAACAGGAATGAGCACTGACATAGGAGAGCTGCACCTGGGGTTGTGATATAAAGGTGATTTCAAATTTCAAGATTTTAGGGTGGGTGGGCCACACAGGAGCAGGAAGCAGGGAGGCCGGGGGGCAGGGTGGCAGCATCTTCAAATCTCAAGGGTGGGTGGGTCATACAGGAGCTCGAGGGCAGGTGGGTCATACAGGAACTCAAGGACGGGTCGGTCACACAGGGGATCGGAAAGCTGCGGGAAGCAGGGAGGCCGCAGGGAGGTTCTGTAACTTGGCAGATAAGAAATATATGCAGGCAGGCAGTTAGGTGAAATGAAACGGGAGAGAAAAACAACTTATGGCTGGAGTTTAATAAATTCATATCATATTTTAAGGCTTTCACTAAAAGTATGTTTTTCACTTCTTTCAATTTCAAAGACACTGATTTTTCAGTAACAATAAAAATGTCTAGATTATTTTGTTGAGGCTAATTTTTAAAAGTATGTGTAGTATTTTGCTCTATTTTGAAAGATGACTTTTCTTCAGGCATTGTTCAGTTAAAGTCCAGACTGCTAACTTTAAATATGCACTATTCTTGCAACTTCCCTTTTATATAGATTGTTTAGGAGACAGATGCTGATAAGTTTTTTGAATCTTTGATTATTGTTTCTTTGGGTCTTGATTTCAAAATCAATTTTCTATGTTCATATATACTCCTGTTTTGGCTTTTGGACCACACCTGGTAATGCTCATGGCTTATTCTAATATCTGTGCTCAAGGGAACATGGAGCAGTATTGGGAATGAGTTGGGGCCAGCTGCATGCAATGCAAACAACTTAACCACTTTACTTTCTGGCCCAATATCTCCCTCCATGACATTCCTGTATGCATTTGTGCTATAAATACTTGCATATTTAAACAACCTAATAATCATTGTAAAAATAATAAATATTATGTATTCATAATATTAATTAAAATAATAAATAGATTATCTAGAAAGTTAATTTCTTCTTAGATGAACTGACATTCTGATTGTTGATATATTAAGCTTATCAGTTATGCATTTTGTTTCATGTACTTTGAAACTTTTATATATTTATTAATTCTAGCAAGATAGTACCATTATTTTCTTCCTCCATCTGCTTTCAATTATGTTTTAAACCTATTTGCGGCCACCTTTATCACTGGCAGTTAGTTTTATAGTGATATTGAAACTATAGAGGCCGACATCAAAGTGATATTAATTAACCACAATTGTGTTAAGTTCAATATACATAAGCAAAATAAAAAGCAGGCAAATAAGCAATTTTGTTTACTACTTACTTGGAAGCCGACATCAGCATCCTAGCTCAGTAGGCATGGTTTACCTTCCAAAATAAAGGATCTCCTACCAAGATTGGCTTTCAGTGCTGAACCTCTTGGGTCTTTGTCTCAAGAGCTCTCATGGCCCCATGCCTTCCAGAGCTGGATTTCTACTGCTGTTATTGGCTGTGGGGTAGTCAGTGGACAGCCTTAGCCCTGATTTCTTTTTTTTTTTTTTTTTGTAGTTATTTTGTTTATTTATTTAAGAGGGGGTTGGGCCATACCCAGCAGCACTCAGGGGTTACTCCTGGCTCTGTACTCAGAAATCGCTCCTGGTAGGCTTGGTGGGGGGGGGGGGGTGGCATATGAGATGCCAGAGATTGTTTGTCCCAGATCTTCCATGTGCAAGGCAAATGCCCTCCTGCTGTGCTAACACTTCAGCCCCAGCCCTGCTTTCTTACTTACAGAATTTATTAAAAGTAAAAGTTCTTCAAAGTAAATCTCCACATTTCCAAATTGCACATATACTCTTGATTGGCTCTCATACAGTTTTGAAATAATAATAGGTATTCTTCTATATTTTTGCTTCAATATTAAAATAAGGAATATATTTTTGTGAAAATACAGTAAATATTTCTTAAGGTTATATTATCTGTCAGGCACTGTTGTAGGTGATAGGAAGATAATAATGAATAAAACAAAGTTTATGTTCTGATGAATTTTACCTATTGAAGCAAGATAAATGATATGGAAACAGAGTTACTATTTTTAATGAAGTTTTTATTTAAGAAACATGATAACAAGCATGATTGTAGTTGGGTTTCTACATGACATTCCTGTATGCATTTGTGCTATAAATACTTGCATATTTAAACAACCTAATAAATAAACAGAATACCTTCCTTCACCAGTGCAAAATTCCCACCACCACTGCCCTTTCCAACCCCTACCTGTATTCGAGACAGGCTTTCTACTTCTCTCACTAATTAACTTTGTCATGCTAGTTGTTAGTGTAGTTATTTCCCTAACTGCACTCACCACTCTTTGTGATGAGCTTCATATTGTGAGCTGGTCTTTCTGGCCCTCATCTCTATTGTCACGGCATTGTTACTATAATGTCTTTATTTTTTCTTAAAACCCATAGTTGAATGGAATTATTCTGTGTCTATCTCTTTCCCCCTGAATTAATTCATTCAGCATAATAGATTCCATGTACATACATGTATAGCAAAATTTCATGACTTACTTTCTCCTGACTGCTGCATAATATTCCATTGTGTATATGTACCACAGTTTCTTTAGCCATTCATCTGTTGAAGGGCATAGGTTGTTTCCAGAGTCAGGCTATTGTAAATAATGCTGCAATAAATATAGGTGTGAGGAAGGGATTTTTGAATAGTATTTTTGTGTTCCTAGAGTATATCCCTAGGAGTGGTATAATTGGATCATATGGAAGCTCAATTAAGAATTACTATTAACAAGGCATGAAATCATAGTCACTGACAAACCCAGATTACTAAGTACAAAGTGGGGCAGGAGAAAAAAACCCTTTCTTTATGGTACTGCAAATTCTCAGAGGATGTAGTTTTATCATTTTATAATTTTTTTGTTTAACATATAGAAGAATCTATTGTAAATCAAGAAAGAAGATGATGGTCCAGAGATAGAGGGCCAGAGGGCCAGAATATGGTAGGAAGCTTGCCACTTTTATTGGGGCTGTGCATTTAGGGCAGAGAAAGGACAACTCTGATAATGATAGTTGGAACTGATCACTCAGTACAATAACTGGGCATTGAATAGATATAAAGTGATAAGCCTGGTCCCCCTTCATTAACAATAGTGCAAACCAGTGTCTAAAAGGGAAAAAATAAAAAGAAAGTGGAGCAAAATGCCCACAACAGAGGCTGGGCAGGAGGGAAGGTGTAGGGGGAAACCAGGGAGATTGGTTGTGAAAATATTTATGGGTGAAAGGTGGAATACATTGTAAGACTGAAACTCAGTCATGAGAAATATTTTAATCATGTGGTTTAAATAAAAACGAATCTTACTACAAAATAAAGGAAGATGATCAAAATGTATTAGTTTTAATCAGATAGTCTCAAGAGAACACCAAATATAAGTATATGGAAAAGATATTTAATCCAACTATTAATTGACAAACAACAATAAGATTCTGGTTTCCTTTATTCTCATAGATCTGACCAAAACAATGATACTCACTTATGACTGGGGTTCTAAAACAGGTTTTCATACATTTAGTTTGATCATTTTTATTTTTGCTTTTTGGCCACACCCAGTGGCACTCAAGGGGTTACTTCTGGCTCTAAGCTCAAAAATTACTCCTGGTAGGTTCGGAACCATATGGGATGCTGGGGATTAATCCCGGATAGGCCACACACAAGGCAAATGCCCTACCTTCTGTGCTATTGCTCTGGCCCCTTATTTTTAAAGTGAGAAGGAAAAGGCTAGTTGTGATGTCTCTTATTGTTTTCTTTTTCCTACAATCTCAACATTGACTTTATATCAGAAGAACTGTAAACTATATATTTTATATAATTATATCTATTATTAGAGGCATCTGTTGGCCCATCAGATGATGGTTTTCTTTTGTGTTGACATGCAGGTATTCCATATGGCACAAGTGTGCAATGACACAAATAAGATGTCATTAATTAACCCACAAGGATTCAAGCTCAGCATCTACAAGCAAAACGTGGAACAGGCTATTAAGTCTTATGAAAGGTGAGTATTACTTCTTGTGGCTCTTTCATAAATGTGTCACTTAGTTTTTTGTTTTGTTTTAATATAATTTTTATTTTGATCATAATGGCTTACATAGTGTTGACAATAATATTTTAGGTACATATTTACATAAAATCAGGGGGGATTCCCATCACCAAATTGTCCTCCCTACACCTCCATTTCTGTCCTACCTCCCATTTCCTCTTCCCTCATCCCAGGTCGGCTTGAATATGTGGTCCCCTCTTTATCTAACCCACAACTTAGTAGTCTTGCACCTGTTTGGTCTTGGTGCCTCCCTTATTTCCCCCTCTAACTGGGAGGCAGGACTAGCTAGTTCAAGTTGTGTGGTTTTGTTTGAAGAAGAGAAAAGTAATAAACTGGGGTAAAAGTCTAATACGCCGAAAATGGGCGGAATCCTTCTAGAGGCTCTCATCATCGATTTTAGAGACAAAGGAGAAAAAGAAGCACTTAGTTTTTATCCTATTAATAATAGTCTCCTTTTTAGCTTAGTTTACTGTCTTTAAAATAATTCTTTTAAAACTTCACAAGGAATAGCAACAGTCACTGTCACAAACCTGGGCACTTCCCCATAATAAGTGCAATTTCTTGAAAATGTTCAACTGAATTTTAGACCATCTCCCTTTTTAAAATCTATAGATTTCCCATGTTACTATGAGATATAGAAAGCTTTCCTTTTATTAGAATGAATTTGGTCATTTGGACGTATAACATTCTATAATATGACTAATCAAATATAATAAACTCACGGAGATCATCTATTTATTATTTAAACAAAGTTTATATAAAATCAAGAAAATAAAAGATGAATACAATGAAAATATCTTCTAAGGAGTCCATGGTCAGATCTGAAATGAGGGCTGGGGAGACCTCTTTTCATAGAAAGGGCACCCAGCCTCACTTGTTTCTGTCTAGTCATCTCATCACCCACCATCTCCAGCTCTTAATTAATCCTTGGTGCACAGCATTTAATTAAACTTGGAGCACATCCAGCTTCTCTAAACAAGTTTGTTCTTGGTTCTGGAAGCTACACAGTGGGACTTAAGTTTACCACCATGTAAATGAAGTGAAAGAAGTACATAGAGGTTAGTGAATATAGCCCAGGGGTCAGAGAAATAATACAGTGGATAGGGAGCACAGTATGGAGTAAGTTCTGAGCACCACTGAGTATCCCCCGCAAAAGAAAGATGTGTCCTACACTGCACCTACATTTTGCTGTATGTCTAGTTTCAGTTTCTGCCAAATAAAGCACAGAACTCTGTCCTAAGTCTAGCTTCCCCACCTCATCCCCTCACATGTCTCTCCCAAAACTACTTCTACCACTCTGCATGAGTTTCTGTTGCTGCCTCCCTCAGTTTCTTTGTTTTTGTTTGTTTTTTTGTGTGTGTATTTATCTGTCTCTTTCCTTCAGAATTAAGGAGGCTGAGCTCTGTCCAGGCATGCTTCCATCTTCCTGGTCTGAGACTTGGCAAAGTACCTCTTCTCAACTTTCCTGCTTCTAGCAGTCCTGACCTTTCTCCCAGCTTTACGGTCTTCCTATTATGTTGCTGCCACAACTGACCACATTAGCCATATCCCTCCCTTGAGAGAGAACTTTGACTTTACCCTAGAGCCCTCTGTGCAAGGGCTCTCACAGATACTATTTCCCTTATTTCCCCTGCAAGGGTCTCAAGGATAGGCCTTGGCACACCCCTTCCTCCTCTTCTCAGCAATAGACTCTCTCTGTAGACATGATTGTTGGACTTTAACTTGAGTTCACTCTAATTGACTCATTAACTTTGTCAATTCAGTGATTCAAAAAATTATTATAGTTTATATTCTAATTGAATTTGCATGAATCAAATATTCAGGTTCTATAATGAACCTTTGTGTGGAAGACTAGTGTAGGATCCCATGAGAGGGCATTAGGATCAGACAGTGCTAGGTTTCTTTTTCGTTTATTTGTTTATTTGTTTCAGTTTTGGGCCACACCTGTCTATACTATGTGCTCAGGGATCACCTTTGATGGATTTTGGGGTACTGGGATCAAACTCTGGTCAGCCTTTTGCAAACTGAGCACCCTACCTACTGTGCTATCTCTCTGGCACCTGAGTTTCTTTATTTGCTCTGACCTCCATGGTAAATTTTGTGAGTTTTAGTTGTCTTATTTATAGAACTCACAGGATGGTGGTGACCATTCATCAAATGAAATACAAAGAGAAATTGATACTAATTGCTCCTATTCTCTGAACCTGATGATCCTAAAATGACATAGTGTGTGATAGTCATGTGGCTCTCCTCACTCTGTGTACCGGCCTAAGGCAGGAAGGAGCTAATAAGGACAAGGATAATCTCCTTTCCTCCTTCCTTTTCTATCTTGATGCCCTTGATATCATTTTCTTGCCAAATAGCAATGGCAAGTACATCCAGTACTATGTTGAATAGGAATGGTGAGAGAGGGCAGCCTTGTCTTGTACCAGATTTTAGAGGAAAGACTTTTAGTTTATCTCCATTGAGAATAATATTTACCATTGGCTGGTGGTAGATGGCCTTGACTATATTGAGAAAAGTTCCTTTCATTCCCATCTTGATGAGAGTTTTATTTTAATCAAGAATAGATTTGGACCTTATCAAATACTTCCTCTGCATCTATTAATATCTTCATATGATTTTTTCTTGATAAGGTGTATTATATTGATTGATTTACAGATGTTAAGCCATCCTTGATTCCTACTTGGTCATGGTGAATGACCTTCTTTGTCTGCATTTTGTTGAGGATCTTTGCATCTGTGTTCATAAGGGATATTGGTCTGTAATTTTCTTTTTTGGCAGCGTCTCTCTCTTGTTTGGGTATCAGGGTGATGTTAGCTTCATAAAAACTAATTGGAAGTATTCCTGATTCTTCAATTTTATGAAAGAGCCTGAAAGGGATTGGTAGTAGTTCCTCTTGTAAGATTTGAAATAATTCATTAGTAAATTCATCTGAGCCTGGGCTTTGTTTTGGGGAAGACTTTTCATTATCATTTTAATTTCCTCAATAGTTATGGGGCTGTTTAAATATGCTATATCATCCTTATTTAACCATGGAAGTTTATGAATTCAAGAATTTGTCCATTTCTTCCAGGTTCTCATGTTTTGTGGCATAATTTCTCAAAGTAGACTCTGATTACCCTTTGAATCTCTGCAATATCGGTAGTAATCTCCCCTTTTCATTTTTTAAAATAATATTTTATTTAAACACCTTGATTATAAACATGATTGTGATTGGGTTTCAGTCATGTAAGAGAATACCCCCCCCCCATCACCAGTGCAACATTCCCATCACCAATGTCCCAAATATCCCTCCTCCCCATCCACCCCCCGGCCTGTACTCTAGACAGGCTTTCTATTTCCCTCATACATTCTCATTGGTATAGCTGGATTGTATGGAAGCTCAATTTCCAGTTTTTGAAGGAATCTCCATATCGCTTTCCATAAAGATTGGACTAGACGGCATTCTCACCAGCAGTGGATAAGAGTTTCTTTCTCTCCACATCCCTCCTTTTTATTTCTAATCCTGTTTATCAAGTTTCTCTCTTTCCCTTTCTTTGTGAGTATTGCCAGTGGTTTATCAATCTTGTTTATTTTTTTTCAAAGAACCAACTTTTGCTTTCATTGATCTTTTAGATTGTTTTTTGGATTTCCGCTTTAATGATTTCTACTCTAAGGTTTGTTATTTCCTTCTGTCTACCTATTTTTGGTTCCATTTGTTGAGCATTTTCTAATTTTATAAGCTCTTTCCATCGTTGAGCAGTCCTTAAGCCAGATACAGTGTTGAGAATGAAGAGATGTCCCCATTCTGCAGACAGGGCACCTACTGTCTTAAAATCTCACAACTGGTACAAAGAAAGTTAAATGAGCTTTGAGCCCAGGAGAACAGATTTTAGTGAATGACTCCTCACAGCCTTGCCAAACCCCATTCTGTCAACTGATCAAAATCAGGTTGGGAGGCCAGGGCCAAATACTAACACTCATGCATGGTCTCCATACCTGTGTTGGTGCTGGGTGCAGTGGTTACTGTTATCACAAAGCCAGAGGCTTCTTTTAGAGATGCTGAGGGAGGCAAACATTTCTATTGGGTCTTGTTATACAAATGACAGTCTCATGGTCCATTGGTGACAAGCACCTGTGTTGGGCTCCTTTTGCAGTGCCCTTTAGAGGAGTCACCTTTGGCCATAAAGTAAAAGTACTGGGGGCTGGGTGGGGGAAAAAAAGTAAAAGTACTAAAGAATTATTGTTGATTTTTTTTAAAAACAGGCGATTGAATCAAATTGTTTGGCGAGCATTATCTCAAGAGGAAAAAGAAAAGTAAGTCACTCTTCCCTTTTTAAAAAAATGTGGTGCAATCTACATAAAGTATTGTTAACCAGGAGTCAGAGAGATAGTACAAGGGTTGCAACACTTACACACAGTGTACCCAGGTTTTATCCTTGGAAGTGCATAGGGCCCCTCGAGGATTACTAGGTGTACACCCTGAACACAGAACCAGATGTAAGCCCTGATCACAGTCTGGTACGACCCCAAAATAAACACAAAAACATATAGTAAACTGCTTTAATGTCTGTAATTCTGTAGCAAGAGTATTCAAATGGTTCTAAAAACTTCCATTTTCCTTTAGTTTCAAAACTTTTCATCTCCTCAGAAAACATGAATTTATTCTAAGTTGCATCATGTAACATGTATCATGTATTATTTCTCCAGTGCTGTATTATGATTTATCATACATACAGATCAGTCTGTTTATGTGTATTTTATACATATATCATAGTTACACTGATGAGCATTCTGTTTGCTTTTGCCTTTTGGTTATTCTGAATATTACTGGTATATACATTCATATAAAAGGTTTATGTGGATATGATTTTTCTTGATTATATACCTAGAAGTAGATTTTATAGTTATAGGGAAATTTTGTATTTAACTTTTTGGAGAAGCTTAAAAGTTTTTGCCACTTTACATGCCATCAGCAATATACAAAGGTTCTTGTTTCTTCATAGCCTTGTATGTGTGCTCCACAATTTTCATTGAGATACTGTGATTTACAATATTATTAATGATAATTTTATGCATATATCATTCCAACTCCATACCACCACCAGTGTCCACTTTCATTTAATAATGCCATAAGATAATCTCTCATTTCTTCCCAAAGTAAATTCAGTTCTGTCCACTAACCTCTCAGATTGCCTTAGCCATTTGCTGTTCCCTTACTTTGTTCCTTGTTTGCATATGAAAAAATGATTTATTTTGTCTTTGTCCCTCTCCTCTGTCTTACTTCACTCAACATCATACAGCAAGTATCATGATTTCATTTTTTTTTAAAACTGAGTAGTATTTCCATTGTGTATTCAGTCACCTGTTCTAGTATATTTAGTTTAATTTTTAGAAGTTGGCTACTATGAATTGTGCTTTAATGAAAATGGTGGAATTGCTGGGTCATATGGAAGCTTAATTCTGATTTTTCTGAAGAAAAAAAAAAGTCTATATTGTTCTCTCAAAAAGTTGTCAGTCAACATTCCCAACAGCAGTGAATCTGGGTTCCTTATTTTTCTCCCGTATGCACACCAATACTAGTTGTTTTTGTTCATCATGATGAATTTCAGTCTAATTGGTGCTAGATGATATATATTGGTGTTTTGATTTGCATTTCCCCAATGATAGTCAATGCAAATCATTTACTATCTTTTGGTAATCTGTATGCCTTCTTTGAAATAGATTTCTTTTCATCTCTTCCTCCCATTTGTCTGGGTTGGTTGTTATGTTTTGTTTGTGTAGTGCTCTTTATATCTTGATATCAAACCTTAATTCAATGAACGGTGGAAAAATATCCTATATCAGTCTATAGGGTGTCTTTTTGTTCTGGCCATCATTTCCTTATCAGTAAGAAGTTTATTCATTTAATATTGTCGCATTTGTTTGTTTCTAATTTCTTAGCCAGTGGTTCTGATTCATTGAATGCTTATCTTCAATGTTATGCCTTTGTTTTTCCCAATGTAACTTATGGGCTCAGGTCTAATATCAAGGTTTTTAATTCATTTTGATTTGACTTTAGTGCATGGTGTTGGAAAGGGATCTGAATTCATTTTTTGGCAAACGACTGACTAATCTTCCTATCACTATTTCTTGAAGAGGCTTTCCTTGTTCCATTTAATATATTTTTACTCCTTTATCAAAGGAGTATATGCTTATGCCTGGGTATCTATCTGTGGACTTTCAATTCTATTCCATTTGTCTGAAATTGTACCATTATTTCCACTTTTTATTGCTACAGCTTTATAGTATAGTTTGAAGTGTGAGAAAGACACTTTCCTTTTTTTATCCTTATTTTGGCTATTCAGGATAAGGAGGGATATTGTTCCATATAAGCTTTATGATTTTTAAAATGGTATAGATATTTTTAGAGATTATACTGATTCTGTATCATATTTTGGACAAGGTTGTCATTTTGTAGTATTAACTCTTTTAATAAGTAAACAAGGAATATATTTTTATTCACTCTTTTATTATTATTTTTTAGTTTTATAGTTTTCTCTATATAGAACATTTTCTTATTTTGTTAAGCTGATTCCCAGGTACTTGATTTTTCTGAGACACAATTTTGAATGGTATTGATTTTGTAATTTTCTCTTTTCTATTAACATTATCTCTGTATATTTATTTTTGTAGCCTGCTACTTACCTGTACAAGTTTATTATTTCTAGGAGCTGTGTTGTGGAGTCTGGGATTTTCTAAGTATAGTAACATGTCTTCTACATATATTAGAATTTAATTTCCTTTTTTCTGATATGATACACTTAATATTGCTTTCTTACCTAATTGTTGTGTCAAGGACTTCCAATATCATATTGAATAGTAGTGGTGAAACTGGGCAAGCTTGTTTCATGAATAATTATAGAGGAAAGACTTTTTTTTTACCATGGAATATGTTTGCTGTGAGTTTGTGGTAAATGGTTTCAATTATGTTGAGGAAATTTTTTGTCAACCTTCATTGAGAATCTTTATCATGAATGCATATTGTATTATGCCAAATGCTTGCTCAGAAGTTAGAATATGACCATATCATTTTTACTTGATATTGTGTGTTAAGTTGGTTGTCATGTATCTATTAAACCATCTTTGCCTCTCCAGGATGATTCCTATTTGTGGTAGAAGACCTTGATGTATTGTTGGAATCAGTTTGCTAATATTTTGTTGAGAATCTTTTATCCATGTTCATCAGAGATAATAGATCTATAGTTTTCTTTTATTGTAGTGTCTTTGTCTGCTTTTGCAAGGTAATGTTTGCCTCATACAAACTATTTGGGAGATTTTATATTTCTTCAATTTTCTAAAAGAGCCCAGAGAGAACTAGTAGTAGTTTTTCTTTAAGGTTTTTCTTTAAAGGTTTGTAAGACTTCACCAGTAAACCAATCTGGGCCTGGTATTTTGTTTTGTTTTGTGGGGGAGACTTTTGATCACCATTTTTATTTCTTCAAGAATAATTGGTCTCTTTAGGTGCTCTGTTTCCTCTTTGCAGTGTTCTATATACACTGTAGCCATATCCTCATTCTCATTTGTTTCAAGGAACTTTTAGTTTACTTTCTAATTTCTCCTCTTACACTTTGTATTTTCAGTAGTGAATTGTTCAATTTCCAAGTATTCCAGATTTTTCCTTATTTATGTTTTTGATTGATTTCATTCTCAACATATCATGGTCTGAAAGGACTGTTGATTAAATTTCTATCCTCTTGATTTTATTGAGGCATGGTTTGTGACCCAATATGTGATCTGTCTTGAAGAATGTCCTATATTCAGTTGAGAGGAATTTGTATTCAAGGAACCAGAGAGACAGCAAGGAGGTAATGCATTTGCCTTGCATGCAGAAGGATGGTGGTTTGAATCCCGGCATTCCATATAGTCCCCCGAGTCTGCCAGGAGCAATTTCTGAACATAGAGCCAGGAGTAACCCCTTCATGCTGCCGGTTGTGACCCAAAAACCAAAAACCAAAAAAAAAGAATTTGTATTCAAATTTTGGGGGATATTATGCCTGTAAATATCTGGTAAATTAATTTCTTCCTTCAAAGCCAGTGCTTCCTTTTTTATTTTTACTTTAGTTGCATTGTTGATGGTCCCTCATTTAGTGCATAAATGTTTAGAATTGTGAGCTCTTCATGATATATGTTTTTTGATCATTAGAAATGATTTTTAAAATTTGAAGTTTATATTGTCTAATGTAAATATACCCTAGCCTTTTAAAAATGATTGCCCAAATTTTGGTGCTTGGTGTCTAATTTTATAGCACTATGAACAACAACAAGAAAATACTTAATATTATTTCAAGTTAATTAAGTATTTATATATATTTTGCATATCAGTCTCTGGTCTATCCTTGAAACATTTAAAAAACAGTAAATTCAGCTTTCTTGAGTCAACATGTACAATAAATATCTATTAACACAATTCTCATTAGTCATGTAAGACTAATTTCTTTATTCTGTTTCGTAGTTCAGTCCATTGTTGTAAGTGAAATGTTAAAAAAAAAGTTCCTACTACTAATACTGGATGATCTTACTCATCTGTGGTATATAAAGAAATAAAACAAGGGTTTGGACAGTATTAAAAAATAACAACCCCTTGACTTTTGAGCACAAAATTGAAATTATTAAGCAATGGAGGTGGGTGAAAGAGGTGAAGTCAGACTACAAGTAACACAGAAATTGTGAAAGAGTGTTTGGGCACTGGTATTGGTGAAGATGTAATAGCCTTGTATAACAAAGCCATAAAAGTTACACTATTGTAACCATGCTACCTTAAACATAATTTTGAAAATTCTTTACTATTATTTGTTAGGGTCCAGAAATTGAAGGACAAGACCACACAAATTTGAACAAAGTTTAAACTTTATTCTGCCTGCCAACGACTCCTAACTGACTGGCCAGGGTTCTCTCCCATGAGGGATAAAAGAACTCTGCCCAAGGTCGTGAATGGGATTATATAGGATAAGGATATAGGGAAGATCTAGCTTTCTGATGACCCTTAAAATAATTGGCTCTAGTCTAGGGGTACCTTTCTACTGCTTTCTTGTCCTTCCCCGATAGGCTACCTGGTATGGCCAGGTAGATTGAGGCGGGGTCTAGGGAAATAGACTTCTGAAGCCCCAGTATGTGGCTCACACCATGTGATCCTTGCAAAATGGTGTTTCTCCCTGCTCAGTACCTAAGAAGAAGCCTGCCATGTGGCTCTTACAAATTGGTGTCCCTCCCTGTTCAGAATTCAGGTCCCAACATTTCCTCCTATTCTTATGGAACTGAATCAAGTCTTTGATTCTCCTTGAAATTCCTCATCCCTGTGCCTACTTATGGGCACATACTGGGACCTTAGCATGAGCATCTTAACCGCACTTATGCGTGCCTGAATAAAGCATGTGAGGAAATTAATTATGCAGGGACCTACTAAGAGGATCATTAAAAAAAAAATGAACAGTGGCTCAGCCAGAGCTGTTATTAGAGAAAATTTCCAGGGTGATTGATCAAACCACTGTTCATACCAGGAGGCAGAACTTTTCTGTTGCCTTTCCCATTCCTGCAAACTAGCCTTCACCTGCTGCAGTGTTTCACGAATGACTCCTGACTTGTTAGCATAGAAACAATACTTCTCCCCCAGCACCATGCATAGCCCTCCTTCCTTCATGAGAAGTAGATCCAGTCCCCACCTGTTCTGGAGAGCAACTTCAGCTAGGGAAGCAACCTATTCTAACATCCTGATAGAAAAATGATATCTTTTCAGATCAACGTCCACTTGTCGGGAGAGCTGTTTAAGTTGTATGTCTCCCTTGACAAGGGAGGCCACTCCCACCCCAGTGGAGCCTACAATACCAGCTGCTACAAGGGTTGGAATAAGAAGGGGGACCATCCTCTTACAACGGGGATGATGACCTTGCTCAATTTGTTCTCACCCACCTTCTCCTGCCAGGTATGACAACTGGTGTAAGAGAATGACCATGATGCAAATTTCATCTGGGTTTGCAAAGGCAGTGGCAAACACAGGTGTCAGTTCCTTGTTGCAAGCAAGCCATGTCCCATTCGGTCCCCAAAGGGGATTACTTCCCCCATGCAGCTAAAGCTACCTCTATAGTCTTATTGCAATTGTCCAGGTAAGGGGAGGAAGCCCTAGTTGCCCCCCCTCAGGGGTGGGTATGAGGCATGTACCTTGTATTCCTTGTATTCCCTGCAGAGTGATCCTCCCCTCAGGCCTGGGGCAGCCAGAACCTGTTGTCTGTACCATTGCCCCATTACTCCCACTCCCATGAAATATGGGTCCAAACATAATCAGCAATCTTTGGCCAGCCCCGGTTGGGTAGCATTGAGAAAATGGTAGGCTGCTTTTATGGTCCTGAGTGCCTCTTCCCCTTTAATTATTGGGCCAAGAAGAGGTATGGGATTAGGGGGCTCAGGTGTCATCTCTGGGGAGGGTAGTGCTGCTGGGCTCAGTGGGGGTGTTGGCCTCCTGGGTGGCTGGGGTATCTGGCAAGTGAAGACACTTTTTCCAGGCCCTATTGCTGGCCCCATTCTAAGTCTGACCACCTTTTGGATGGAAAATTCCATCCCAGAATCATATCCCCCTTGACAGGCCTGGAGACCCCAGGTCTTTCCCCTTTCCCATTCTTCCATGATTCCCACTGCTGGGGACTCAGCATGATGCTGTTGCACCTCCCCACAGTGCAATCTTGGCTGCAGCCTCGTTCCGAGAGCCTGGTCACTTTCAAATTCTTATCACTATTAGGTTTCCAGATGGCCAGGGACTGGCAGTCCCAGAAAGCACAGTGGAAGTCCTAGCTACCCCCACACTCTCCATCTTCTGATCCAGGGCAAATATAGAAGTCCACACTGAGGAGGTTGTACTCTATGCCCCATATACCACACCCAGCCAGGCGGGTACTGACCACTCAATGCCAGTATCCAGAGTTGGTGGTGCCTTGTTGCTTGTCCCCTAATCCCGTGTCTATGTCCTTAACAAGCTGGAACAGGTCTTGGTGAAACCTAGGTGGTCTGGTGGTGGTGTTCACCTGTGCCACCACTCGCCCTATCCTCGGATTTGAATAGATCCACTCACCGGGGGTGGGGAGGTCAAACTGGTGTCCTGCCATCTCCAGTCCTACCAGTATCAGAAACCAAACCAAGGTCACTAATTGTTGTGTTGGACGGAGGTTCCTAGTGGCTTTCTGACCAATCAAAGTTTCAGTTCTTGCAGTGGCTCCGCCTGCCAGGTGTCTTCTTCTGCTGGTGTCGTCTTTAGGTGGGAGACGTGAACCCATGGTTTAACTCTAACTTGGCTGCAGTGGGAGTGGTCAGGATCACTGTCTAGGGCCCCTTCCAGCGGGGTTTGAGAGTTCCGGGGTGGTGTGATCTTAGCAGGACTGCATCACCAAGCTAGAACTTGTCTTCAGCTGTCAAGCTGTGTGCTGTCTCAGCTCCACGCTCTCCTTCATGGGCAGTTCTTTTTTGTTTTGTTTTGTTTTAGTTTAGTTTAGTTTTGTTTTTTTGTCCTCCAATTCACAATACAGACCAGGCAAAGAGCTTGGGTTGAGGTGTATATGGGGTGCATTTTCTGTACCTCCTCTTTCTATACAGTCAGTGTAAAGAACATAGCCTGTGGTAAGAATTGGGAGGCCTTATCTTTTCTTTTCTTTTTTGATTTTTTAATATATATGAACATTATATATATATATATATATATATATATATATATATATATATATATATAATCCTTCACCAGTGCAACATTCCCATGACCAATATTCAAAGTGTCTTTCCTCCCCACCCCACACCAGCCTGTACTCTAGACAGGCTTTCTACTTCCCTCATTCAGTCACATTTTGTTATGATAGTTCTCAGTGTAATTATTTCTGTGACTGCACCACTCCCTGTGGTGAGCTTCATGGGCAGTTCTAATGCTCTGGTGTAGAGTTCTCAAAAACTTGTCAGAGGGCCTGTAAGGACTCGAGGACAGCGTGATCATTCAATGTTGCTATCACGTCCTCCCGTAACCTAGGACACAAAGGGGGCTTTCTTCCAAAAAGAATCCCATAAGGAGTGACAGAACAAATGTAAGGGGTACACTGAGCCCGAAGGAGGGCAAAAAGAAGATCTACCCACTGTCCTCAATTAATTTTGTTAATGTTTTTTTTAGGGTTCGATTCATCCTCTCTACTTGTCCTGAACTCTGAGGCCTATATGCACAGTGCAGCTTCCAATTAGTCCCTAGTGCTCTTGCCATCTCCTGGGAAATGGAACTGGCAAAAGCCGGACCATGGTCAGATTCTATAGCTTCTGGTAACCCAAACTGGGAACAATCTCCTCTAGGATTTTCTTCGCTACCTGACCTGCAGTCTCCCTTTTTGTGGGAAAGGCCTCAACCCAGCCTGAAAATGTGTCCACCATTACCAACAAATATCTATACCTATACTTCCCTGGTCCCAGTTCTGTGAAGTCAACCTCCCAGAATATTCCTGGTTCTTTCCCCCCATGAATGCTTCTCAGGTCTGGCCTTACTTCCTCCTTCATTCACTTTCCTACATATAAGGCATCTGTTGACCTACCATTCCACAAGTTTTCCCACTCTCTCTATGGCATACTTTCCCCTAAGGAGTTCCTTCATCTGTCTGCTCCCCAGATGGGTGCAGCTATGCACCTGCCTGACTAATAGCTCCCCCAGCTTTAGGGGCAAAAAGATCCTTCCCTCTTCATTCTGCACCCAGCCATACTCCCATAACTTCCCCCTTTTTATTAATATAGTACTCATCCTTTACAGTATATTCAGGTTTCTCAGGCAGTGTGGGTGCAGGCAAGGTCAGAAGAGCTTCAGAGGTCTCTCTGGCAGCTGCTCAAGCAACCAGATCATCATGTCAATTCCCAGCTGCAATTGGATCTTTTCCTTTTTGATGACCTGGGCAGTGAATCACTGCCACTACCTTAGGCTCCCACACCACCTGAAGAATCTCTAAAATCTCCTGCTTATTTGGAATTTCCCTCCCTTCAGCAGTTAGAAGCCCTCTTTCCTTATAAATAGCCCTGTGAACATGAATAGTGGCAAATGCATAATGGCTATCTGTGTAGATGTTGATTTTCTTCCCTCTTTCCATGCATAAGGCCTGTCTCAGGGCCACCAATTCAGCCTGTTGGGCAAAGGTGCCTTTCAGTAGAGCTGCTTTTCAGATGATGCCATTGTCGCCCACTGCAGCTGCCCCTGCATATCTCTCCCCATCCTCTATCTAGTTGCTTCCATCTGTGAAATAAGTGGCTTTAGCATCAGGGAGTGTGGTGTCCTTCAGGATGTCTTTCAACCCCATCAGGTGATCCAATACCTCTTCACAGTTGTGGGGGTATTCTTCCAGTCAGTTGGGGAGCAAGATTGCAGGGTTCAGCATGACAGGGGGTACTATAGTGATGAGGGGCTCATTTAGTAGTAGAGACTGGTATCCAGTGATTCTTGCATTGCTGATACATCTACTAGGGCTATTCTCAGGACTTCCTCTATTGCACGGGTGGGCATGAGCTCTACCTGTTGCCCTAGCATGAGTTTTCCTGAGTCTTGAACAAGTGCTGCTGAGGCAGCTACTATGCATAGGCATGATGAAAACCTGGTGGCGACTGGATCTAGTTTTTTGCTTAGGTATGCAACTGGTCGTTGCCAGAGTCCCAATTTTTGGGTCAGAACTCCCTTTGCAAGCCCTGATATCTCAACCACATGGAGTTGGAAGGGCTTTGTCACATCAGGGATAGCTAATGCTGTGGCCTTTAAAAGGACTGCCTGGAGGCTTCTGAAGGCTTGTTCCTGCTGGGGCCCCCAAAGTCTGAACCTCTTGTCAAGTTATATAGGGGTTGTGCCACTTCTGCAAACTGGGGAATCCAGTGTCAGCAAAACCCCAAGTCCCCAGGAATTCTCTCACCTGTCTGCCAGATGTGGGAATGGGATATCTTGTGATGACAGCCTTCCGGGAAGCAGACAAGGTTCTCACACCTCCATGCAGGTGGTAGCCTAAGGTTGAGCCTTCTTTGATAACACCTTATAACCTTTGTCCTGTAATATCTGTAGGAGGGCTCCCATACCCTCAGACAGTCCTCCAAGCTTTCAGCTGTTATTAAGTCATCTACATAATGAAGGAGGGTTACATAAGAGTGTCTCTCCCGGAATTCCCTAAGGTCCTCATGGAGGGCTTCTCCAAATATTGTGGGGGAGTACTTGAACCCATCTGGCAGTCATGTTCAGGTTAACTGCCTGCTATAGCCACCATCAGGATCCACCCACTAGAAAGCAAAAGGGGGCTGAGAGTACTTAGCCAGCAGGATGCAGAAGAATGCATCCTTTAAGTCCAGGACAGCATAGACTGTCCTTTTGGGCCCCAACAGGGAAAGCAAGGTATAGGGGTTGGGGACCACTGAATGAACATCTTCAAGTTCTCTTATTGACTTCTCGCAGATCCTGTACTGGTCTATACTGTCCTGTTTCTGCCTTACTGACAAGTAGTAGGGGGGTGTTCCAGGGTGACTGGCACAGGACTAGGACCCCTGCTTCTCACAGGCAGTTGATGTGTTCCCTTATTCCTTTCTTTGCCTCCAATGGGATGGGGTATTGGTGTACCCAGATGGGAATGCAGAGAGCTTGAGTTGCATCACCACCGGGGGTCGATTTGTCAGCCCAGGTGGTTGTCCTTCAGCCCAGACCTCAGGAAACTCCCTCTGTAGAGTATCAAGGAGGGGGCTTGGGTTTCCTTGGGACAGTGGATCAAACATTAAGTGTTCATCTGCCACTGCCAGTAGCACCTTGACTGCTGGCATTTCTCCAAAAGTTACTGTTACATCATTTTCTAAGAACTGGATCCCAGCCCACAGTTTATGTAGGAGGTCTCTCCCTAATAAGTTATAGGGGGCTGTCGGGAGCCTGATGAACTGATGAGTTACCTGACTTGTTGCCAGATCCAAGGTCCTATGGGTGGTCCACTCGCATAGCTCAGTCCCATTTGCTCCTTAGACCCATATGCTTCTCCCAACTTCTTGCCTCTGTGAAAACTGGGCACTGGTGTCAACTAGAAATTCCACTGGCTGACCCTCCACAGGAATGAGTACCTTAGGTTCAGGGAGGGGTTCCAAACCTCAGCCCTCTTATTCTTATGTAGAGAGGGCCTGAGTCCTTTCCTCAGGACAGTTTCATGTCCAATGTCCCATCTTCCCACAGTTGACACACTGGTCCTTGGCCAGTGGCTCTTGATTGGTTCCCTGCCTCTCGTCCACTGTGGTCTCTGGCCTCTGTGGCCCCCCATCCTGCTCTCATGTAATGCTAGAATCCTAGTTATCTTCTTAGTTTGCCTATCATCTTCCTGCTGATCCCTATTACTAAAAATTCTTTCTGCTATCCCTACTAATTCACTTAATTGTTTTCCTTTAAACTCATCTATCTTCTTTTTACAATTATCCTTATTTAAACACCATGATTACAAATATGATTGTAGTTTTATGATTTCAGTCATGTAAAGAGCACCCCCTTCACCAGTGCAACATTCCCAAGACCAATGTCCCAAATCTCCCTCCTCCCCACCCCACCCACACTTGTACTAGAGATAGGCTTTCTACTTCCCTCATTCATTCACATTGTTAGGATAGCTTCATGTCATGAGCTGGACCTTCCAGCCCTCATATTTTTTTGTCTCTGAGAATTATTAAAAAATGTCTTTCATTTTTCTTAAAACCCATAGCTGAGTGAGACTATTCTGCGTCTATCTCTCTCCCTCTGACTAATTTCACTCAATATAATAGATTCCATGTACATCCATGTATAGGAAAATTTCATAACTTCATCTCTCCTGATGGCTGCATAATAGTTCATTGTGTATTTAGCCACTCATATGTTGAAGGGCATCTTGGTTGTTTCCAGAATCTGGCTATTGTAAATAGCACTGCAATGAAGATAGGTTTGGGGAAGGGATTTTTGTATTGTATTTTTGTGTTCCTCAGTATATCCCTAGGAGTGGATCATATGGGAGCTCAATTTTCAGTTTTTGGAGGAATCTCCATATCGCTTTTCATAAAGGTTGGACTAGATGGTATTCCCACCAGCAGTGAAAAAGTGTTCTTGTCTCTCCACATCCCCGCCAGCACTGTTTGTTCTCAATCTTTGTGATGTGTGCCAATTTCTGTGGCGTGAGGTGGTACCTCATAGTTGTTTTGATTTGCATCTCCCTGACAATTAGTGATGTGAAGCATCTTTTCATGTGCCTTTTGGCCATTTGCATTTCTTCTTTTACAAAGTGTCTGTTCATTTCTTCTCCCCATTTTTTGATGGGGGTTAGATGTTTTTTCCTTGTAAAGTTCTGTCAGTACCTTGTATATTTTGGATATTAGTCCTTTATCTGATGGGTATCGGGTGAATAATTTCTCCCACTCAGATTGGCAGTGGGTGGCTTTTGTATTCTGGGCACTATTTCCTTTGAGGTGCAGAAGCTTCTCAGCTTAATATAGTTTCATCTGTTGGTCTCTGCTTCCACTTATTTGTAGAGTGCTGTTTCCTCCTTAAAGATGCCTTTAGTCTCAATGTCATGGGGTGTTTTACCTATGTGTTGTTCTATATACCTTATAGTTTCAGATCTGATATAAAGGTCTTTAATCCATTTGGATTTTACCTTTGAACATGGTGTTAACTGGGGGTCTGGGTTTGCTTTTTTGCAAGTGGCTAACCAGTTGTGCCAACACCACTTGTTGAGGAGGCTTTCTTTACTCCACTTAGGATTTCTTGCTCCTTTATCAAAAACTTGGTGGTTGTATGTCTGGGGAACATTCTCTGAGTACTCAAACCTATTCCTCTAATCGGAGGGTCTGTCTTTATTCAAATACCATGCTGTTTTGATAACTATTGCTTTGTAATACAGATTAAAATTGGGGAAAGTAATGACTCCCATATTGCTTTTCCCAAGGAGTGCTCTAGCTATTCGAGGGTGTTTATTGTTCCAAATGAATTTCAGAAGTGTTTATTTGAAGAATGTCTTGGGTATCTTTAGAGGAATTGTGTTAAATCTGTACAGTGCTTTTGGAAGTATTGACATGTTAATGATGTTGATCCTCATTGTCCCATTTTAAAGAAACTATAGTATTTATACAGGTTCTCATAGTTTGTCATCTCACCCATATTTTTTGGTGTGTCAGGAATGACTCTAGGTGGTAAAGCCAGCCACGTTCAGTTCTGTTAGCCAAATTCACAGTGTTCTGCAACATGTTTTTACCTTTTAAAATGGAAGTATTAAGGTTGAAATGATAGTACAGCAGAAAGGGTACCTGCTTTATATGCATCCAACCCAGATTCAATCCCTGGCTTTCCATATAGTCCCCTCAGCACAAGGAGTAATTACCAGGAATAATTTTGGAGGAGGGCCAGAAGTAACCCCTGAGCATTGCTGGGTGTGTCCCCTGCAAAATGGAAACATTATGCCCCAAAACAACCATCTCCCACTCCTAGTCCTAACAATTGATACTTTATCTTTTCCTTCCTTTCTTCCTTCCTTCCTTGTTTTTATTTTAATTTTGGGCCACACTTGGTGGTGCTTCTGGCTTATTCTTGGCTTAATGCTCAGAGGTCACTCCTGGTCCAGATCTAGGGTGCCAGGGATTGAACCCTGGTTGGCCAGTTGAAGTATCCTACCTGCATGCTATCACTACAAATCCAGACTGTTAGGTCAATGCAAATAGGCATATGATAAAATACTGTTTGCCACACCATGACATAAGACACCTTCAGATGTATCTGCAGATTTTCCTGGAGCAGTGACTTGATAATCCCCAAGAAATATTTTAGCCAGCAGGCCCGTTGGTAGATGTTAATTATGCCCCCTATGTGGATTGCTGGAAATATTTCTGAAATTTATGACATGATAGTGATATTACAATTTCTTCTTATTTGGCATATTCTCTGCATTGAAAAATTACAGACCAAAATAGGGCCTCTATTAATTTCATTTTTCCAGAGAAATTTCTGCACCAAGACAGCCTTGGTCTCTTTCTGTCAGCCTATTTACTTCTAAAGGCCAACTCAAAATGACTAGTGCTTTGTAGTACAATTTAAAGTTGGGTAAAGTGATTCCTCCAATCTTCTTTTTCATAAGGATTGCTTTAGCTATTCGTGGTGTTTATTGTTCCAAATAAATTTCAGGTGTGTTAGATCTACTTCTTTGAAGAATGTCATGGGTATCTTTAGAAGAATTGCATTAAATTTGTACAATGCTTTGCCATTTTAATTATGTTAATCCTCCCAATCCATGAAAAAAGGGTATGTGTTTCCATTTCCTTGTGTGATCTTTTATTTCTTGAAGCAGGGTTTTGTAGTTTTCTCAGAGGTCTCAAACTTGCGGCCCGTGGGCCACAAACAGCCCTCCATACAACATTTTGTGGCCCTGCCCTAGAGGAATCTTTTTTTGTTTTGTTTTGTTTTTTTAGTTGTTTGGGTCACACCCCCCAATGTTCAAGGCTTACTACTGACTTTGCACTCAAGGATCAACCCGATTTTGCCTCCTGTGGCCCCCAGGTAAATTGAGTTTGAGACCCCTGGTAGGTCCTTCATGTCTTTAGTTAAGCTGACTCCAAGATATTTGAGTTTGTGTAACACTAATGTGAATGAGATTGTTTTTTAATGTCCATTTCTTCTCTATCATTATTTGTGTATAAGAAGACATTGATTTTTGTGTTAATTTTGTAGCCTGCCACTTTGCTATATGAATCTATTGTTTCTAAAAGCTTTTGGATAGTCTTTAGGTTTTCTAAATATAGTATGTCATCTGCAAACAGTGAGAGCTTGACTTCTTCCTTTCATATATGGATTATCTTGATATCTTGCCTAATACCTATGGCAAGAACTTCCAGTACTATGTTAAATAGAAGTGGTGATAGAGAGCAGCTTTACCTTGTTCCAGATTTTAGAGAAAAAGCTTTTAGTTTATCTCCATTGAAAATAGTATTTGCCATTGGCTTATGGTAAATGGCCTTGCTACATTGAGAAAAATTCCTTCTATTCACATCTGGTTGAGTTTTTATCATGAGTGGGTGTTTGACCTTATCAGATGCCTTCTCTGCATCTATTGATATGATCATATCTGTTTTATTGTTAATATGGTATATTATGTTGATTGATTTGCATATGTAAAACCATGCTTGCATCTCTATAATGAAATCTACTTGGTCCATGGTGTATGACCTTCTTCATGAGGCATTGGATAATATTTGCTAGGATTATTTTTAGGATCTTTGCATCTGTTTTCATCAGGTTTATTGTTCTGTAGTGGTTCTTTCTGTTTTTTGTTTGTTTGTTTTTTGGCAGCATTTATGTCTGCTTTTGGTAACAAGATGATGTTAGCTTCATAAAAACTGTTTGGGAGTGTTTCTGTTTTTTTCAATTTCCTGAATGAGCCTGAAAAGGATTGGTAGTAGTTTCTCTTGAAAAGTTGAAAAGAATTCATTAGTGAATTCATCTGGTTCTGCACTTTTGTTTTTTGGAAGACATTTGATGACCATTTTGATTTCCTCAGCAGTGATGGGTCTATTTATATATGCTAGATCATCCTGTTTAGTCGTGGAAGATAAGAGTCTAAGAATTTATTCATTTATTCCAGGTTCTTATTTTTGTGGCTTAGAGTTTCTCAAAGTAGTCTCTGATTACCCTTTGAATATCTGTAGTATCTGTAGTGATCTCCCTTTTTACATTTCTTTTTTTTAATTAATATTTTTATTTAAACACCTTGATTACAAACATGATTGTGGTTGGGTTTAAGTCATGTAAAGAACAGCCTTCTTCACCAGTGCAACATTCCCATCCCCAATGTCCCAATCTCCCTCCTCCCCACCCCACCCCCACCTGTACTCAAGACAGGCTTTCTAATTCCCTCATTCATTCACATTGTTAGGATTATTCTCAATGTAGTTATTTCTCTAACTACACTGATCATTCTTTGTGGTGAGCTTCACGAAGTGAGCTGGAATTCTCAGCCCTCCTCTCTTTTGTCTCTGAAAATTATTGCAAGAATGTCTTTCATTTTTCTTAAAACCCATAGATGAATGAGACTATTCTGTGTCTTTCTCTCTTCCTCTGACTTATTTTACTCAGCATAATAGATTCCATGTACATCATGTATAGGAAAATTTTATGACTTCATCTTTCCTGACAGCTGCATAATATTCCATTGTGTATATGTACCACAGTTTCTTTAATCAAGTTTATTAAGTTTTTCTTTCTTTTGTGAATTTTGCTAGTGGTTTATCAATCTTGTTGATTTATACAAAGAAAACCAACTTTTGCTTTTATTGATCTCTTGAAATGTTTTTTGGATTTTCACTTCAATTTCTTCTCTAAACTTTGTTGTTTCCTTCTGCCTACCTATTTTTTGGTTCCTGTTGTTGATCATTTTCTAATTTTATAAATTGTGTCATTAGGTGTTTATGTATGCCCCTTCTTCATTCCTGATGTGTGCTTGCAAAGCTATAAATTTTCCTCTTAGTACCACTTTTGCCATGTCTTTGCTATCATTTGTTTCCAGGAATCTTTTGATTTACTCTTTGGTTGTTCAGTAGTGAGCTGTTTGATTTTTGGGTGTTAAGGTTTTTCCTCTGTGTCTGTTTATAGTTCGCTTCTGATTTTAGTGCATTATGATCTGAGAAGGTAGTTTTTACAATTTCTATTCTCTTGATTTTATAGAGGTATGGTTTATGGGCCAGTATGTGGTCTATCCTAGAGAATAACCTAGGCACCTAAGAAGAATGTGTATCCAGTTTTCTGGGGGTGGAGAGCTGTATGTATATATACATACATATGTATATGTATATATGTACATATATGTATAAATATGTATACATTTGTATACATGTATATTTGTATATATACATATGTGTATATGTATATGCATACGTATGTATATATACACACATACAGATGTATGTGTATATATATACACTAGGCCATTTTCTTTCATTTCTCCTTTCAGAGCTTTTTCTCCTTTCAGTATATTCTTATTAGATTTCATACAGGGCAATGTTGAGGACTTCCACTATTATTGTGTTATAGTGATGTCTTCTTTCAGATTTGTCAACAGTTATATTAAATAATTTGCCAGTCTTTCATTGGGTGCATATAGTTTAGTAGCATTTTTTTCCTGTTGAACATATCCCTTGATTATTATAAAATGTCTATCTTTGTCCCTTATAACTTTTCTATGCCTAAAGTTGTGTCAACTGATATTCATATGTCCACCTTAGCTTTTTTGAAGGAGTTGTTGCTTGGATGGTTGTCCTGCAGCCTTTGATTTTGAGTCTATGCTTGCTCTGATTATTCAGATGTGTTTCTTGTAGGCAGCAGAATGTTGGATGCAGCTTTATGATCCATTTTGCCACTATGTGTCTCTTAATTGGTGTGATTAGTACATTGTCATTGAGAGAGTTAATTTTCATGGGATTTAATGTCATCTTTGTGTAGAAGTTTGGTGTGTCTGTAGGTTATTCTTGTCTTAAAATAACCTTTCAGTTTTTTGTGGGTTTTTTTTGTGTGTGTGTTTGTTTGTTTTGGGGGCTACACCTGGTGAAGCTCAGGGTTTATTCCTGGTTCTGTGCTCAGAAATTGCTTTTGGCTTGGGGGGGACCATATGGTATGATGGGGGATCAAATCACAGTTTGTTCTATGTCAGCTGCATGCAAGGCAAATGTCCTACTGCTCCAGCCCCTCATATTTTATTTTAAGGCTGGTTTTGAGCCTGTAAAGTTTCTGAGCTGTTTATCTGTGAAGCTATATATGCTTCCTTAAAACCTGAAAGTGAGTCTGGTTGGATGAAGTAGTCTAGGCAAAACATTTTTTCATTAATCTTTACCATTATAACCCACCACTGCCTTGATGGTCTTTTGTGACAAATCTGCTTTAAATCTTTAGGGGGGAGTCATACCTGATGGTGCTCAGGGATTAATCCTGGCTCTTCACTCAGAAATCTCTCCTGGCAGGCTCAGAGGACCATATGGCATGCCAGGATTCTAACCTGGGTCTGTCCTGTGTTGGCCAAGTGGAAGGCAAAGGCCTTACCACTTTGCTATTTTTCTGGTCCCAGATATGCTTTAAATCTTAAGGATTCTCCATTGAATGAAATTTCCCTTTTTGATCTTGCTGCTTTCAGTATTCCATCCCTATCTGCGGGATTTATCATTGTAACTAAGATGTGTCTTGGGGTGCTTTTCTTTTGGATCTTTTTAGCTGGTACACTCTGAGCATGCAGGATTTGTCTGCATGCAGTCTTTATCTCTGGGAGTTTCTCTGCAATGATGTCCTTGATTGATGATTCTTCATGGAGATTTTCGTCCTGGGTCTATGGGACTCAACAGTTTTTATGTTGATTTTGTTGAGTATCAAAGACTTCTATTTTCATCTGTTCACATTCTTTGAAGATTTTTTCCATTATCTGATTATTTGCTTTAAGGCTCTTTTCCAATCTCTTCTGTTATATGGAGTTGTTATGCATCTCATCTTCCAGCTCACTGATTCGGTCCTCAGCTGATGTTACTCTGTTGGAGAGACTTTCCAGTGAGGTTTTCATTTTGCCTACCATGTTTTCCAGTCCTGTTATTTCAGTTTGGAGTTTTATCATTTTATTTTTATATCCTCTTGATTCTTATCTATGACTTAATCAGCTCTAACCATGCTTTCTTTGAGTCCTATTAATATCCTCCATATTTCTTAAATATGGTCATCTGAAGCTGCTAGGACCAAATGAAAAAATGCTCCACATCACTAATCAAATATATAAATCAAATATCAATATCAAATATGTTAATCAGTTAAATCATATTTTATAATGAGGATGGAACCTATTTTAATTCACAAGATGGTTATTTGGGGACAGGAAGGCACACCCATAAGTGCTCAGGGGTCACATCTGGTTCTATGCTCAGAGCTGCTACTAACTCTTTCTCCAGGATCACACTGGTGATGCAGAGGGAACCCTATATAATGCTGGAATTTAAAACATTGTTGCAGCCACATCCACTTGCAAAGGCAAGTGCCTTGGCCCCTTTTCTATTTATATTAAATACCAACATGGTTATTTTATTTTTATTTGTTTATTTTTTGTTTTTATGGTGGGGCACAACCATTGACACTCAGGGGCTACTCCTGGATATGCACTCAGAAATTATCCCTAGCTTGGGGACCATATGGGACTCTGGAAGATCAAACTGTGATCCATCCTGGGTCAGCTGCATGCAAGCCAAATGCCCCACTGCTGCATCAACAAGATGGTTATTCTAAACTTGTTCAGTGTAATCTGTTTATGTTCCTGGTGAGAAATTGTCAGTTTTTCCAATTGATGGCTAGTATTTCTGTTGATTTTGATTTTCTCCTAGGAGGGCATATTGAATATTTATGGAAAACTATCTTAACAAATTTTTCTGCTATAATTACTTTGTAAGTTGTATTATCTCCTCCTTCTATTCCTTTTTCTTATTTTTTTCAGATTAGAGTCAAATAAACCTATTATGTATTTGGAAAACAAAGAAGCTTTAAACCAGGCATTAGAACGATTAAATTGGCCTATTTCATTGCAAGAGTTGTCAATGCTGGAAGATGAAATCCTAGCTGGGAAAATGTACATACAGCAGGCCATGGAACTAGAGGGGGTCATCAAGAAAGAACATGAAAGGAGAACACAAATAGAGGTGGGTGCTTTGGGGCTGTCTGCATTTCCTCTCTCACCTTTCCTAACATTCCCCATCTAACTCATTTCTCTTTTGGGGGTGATGGGGGCTACATCCAGAGGTGGTCAGGCATTACTCCTGGCTCTGTGCTCATAAATTACTCCTAGCAGGCTTGAGGTACCATATGGGTTGCTGGGGATCAAACCCAGGTCAGCCAGTTGCATGCAAGGCAAATGTCCTACTCACTGTGCTATTGTTCCGGCCTCCCAACCTCACTCATTTTAGAAAGTTAGAACAACAACTGGGCCCAGAGAGATAGCACAGTGGCGTTTGCCTTGCAAACAGCTGATCCAGGACCAAAGGTGGTTGGTTTGAATCCCGGTGTCTCATATGGTCCCCCGTGCCTGCCAGGAGCTATTTCTGAGCAGACAGCCAGGAGTAACCCCTGAGCAATGCCGGGTGTGACCCCCCCCAAAAAAAAAAGTTAGAACAACAGAAAGAAAATGACATGTGTTTTTTTCTATGACCTTGGTAAAGGGGTTCCTAGACTCATGTGGTGCTCAGGAGAATGGAGGCCCCATCAGTGATTTCCCACCAACTTAGTGAATCAATGCAAGGGCCTGAGAATATGGTGTTGATGCTTAAGCCCTGGGGTGCTGGGATAACCAAATCAACTCAATAGCCCCAGGGCTGACTTTGCTTTAAAAAATACATCTTTTTCTTGAAAAACCTAAAATATAATGCAGTTATTAAAAAGCTAAACTTTAATGTGAACCAAACCAGGGTCTAACCTCAACCCTGCCACCTAATCCTTGTGGAATCCTTCCCAGTTACTTTGTATGTCCATCTTCCAAACTTTACCAGGGCTTTATCTGCTAAACAGGAACATAATTTGTGTCTACCCTCTTGGTGGTTATGATAATAAAATGAGTGGTTAAAATATATGATATGGGAAGCCCTTCATAAATGTTAGCAACTACTTTTTAATAAAACAAGCTTCCTTAAAAATAAATTTTAATCTAACTGCCTTAGTGCTAGAAGTTTGGATAAAATATACAAACTTATTACTGGATTACTCTTAGGACTTTTTTACTCCTTGAATATTCATGCTTGCATAACAGGAGAGTCCACAATTATTTCCTATTCAGTGTTTTAATTTAGCAACATCTCCATGACTTTTTGAATCTTTGGATTGATTATTTTTACAAGTCTTTCACAGTGTATTTCAATAACATAGTGACAGTAAATTAGGGATGTTCCCACCACCAATATTGACCTCTTTCCACCATAGTTCTCAGCAGGCATTTAATATCTCCACCCGTAGTCCCCTAGACTTCTAGCATAATAGGTCCATTTTGTGTATAACTTACTATAGGTGGGCTTCTTGATTCTACTATCTTTGACATTGGATATTTAGGGATGACCATTCTTTATTTTTTGGATTGATTTTTTTGTGGTAGCATACTATTCCAGCCAAATTTATTAATTCTTCATTGTTTTAAATTTGCATTATTTTACTTTCTATGTCTTCCCAGTGGTGCTCAGGGCTTACTGCTGGCAGTGCACAAGGGGTCATCTATAGAGTCAGGATAGAACCCAGGTCGGCTGTATGCAAGGCCTTAGCCCCTGAACTATTTCTCCAAACCTCTTATATCTTAATGACTTCCATGATGCATATGGTACAATCATTGCAGATTTTATGTCAAAAAACTTTGGGAAAAAGTGGGCACAATCATTATGTGATTTTTTTAACGTTTTTTTTTTTGTTTGTTTGTTTTTGTTTTTGTTTTTGGGCCACACCCAGCGGTGCTCAGGGGTTACTCCTGGCTGTCTGCTCAGAAATAGCTCCTGGCAGGCACGGGGGACTATATGGGATATCGGAATTCGAACCAACCACCTTTGGTGCTGGATTGGCTGCTTGCAAGGCAAATGCCGCTGTACTATCTCTCCGGGCCCACATTTTTGTTTTAATTGTACAATTGAAAAAAATAGAGTATAATTATTGTGTGACTGTAATCTGGCATCATTAAACTCTGCTTTTTTTTTTTTAATTTATTTAAAGAAAATGCATCACATAGTCGACACAATTGATCATAATACATTTGTTTCAGGAAGAACAAAGGCAAAGTTATTTAAAAATAGAAAAACTTAAGAGATGAAAGAGAAAGGAAAGAATAAAAAGTTAGTAGCAAGTATATTTTTGAAAATTATTGAATCACCAATGAACTCATTAAAGCCCTAGCTGAAGGTTTAGTAAGTTCCTTTTTTTTTTAGGATAGGAGTTAAAGAAATACAGTAAAAATGGTGTTTGAGTGACAATTATTATTGTTTGCATGCTTTTAAGATAAATTTTCAAAATGAGATTCTTTAATCAAGCAGCATATTTGGGTTCTAAATATGTGCTTCCACTATCATATCCCCTTTCTGACTGCAATTGCAGGGATATGGTCCTAAACTAGTTTATCCAAAACTTCTGAATTCCACAAAACTTTTCTGTTTTTACTATATGGGAGTTTGAAATAATAGACCCAAATAACTCACCTTTGAAAAACCTCTTCCTGTTTTCAGTTTTAAATACATAATACTAATTTTTCTAAGAGTTGATTCTGTATTTGTTGCTCTAGGTTTTTTATTTTGCTTTTTTTTCTTTAAAGGCATTTTCCTCTGCAAATCACATTTTTTCTTTCAGTGTAGAACTCTTGTTCATATATAGAACTTTTGTCTTAAAGTATCTTAAGCCTATTTAAGTTACTTAAACCAAATGACTTCCTCAGAGTTGTGTAGTATATAACTGTATACTGATTAGAATATGGTTGTATAACTATAATATATAGTTGTCATTTATATTTGTATAGTGTACTGCTGTGTATTTTGTATCATATAAATGCTCATAGTGCATAGTTAAATAGTTTATGGTTTATAGTTGTATAATATATCATTATATAATTATATAGCATATTATAAAGAGTCATTAACCATGTAGTTGCATTGTATAGTTGTATATCCTCCCTTGAGAGGCACTATCCAAAAGGGTCTAAGTCTATAGCCATAGCTCAGTAAAAGTGCTCGCCTTTCTTCTATGAAGTTCTGGGCTATTTCCTAGCACCTCAATAACAGTAATAGCAACAGAGTCACAGATATGTCGCTATATTGGACTTCCTCACCTAGATGGTCCAGAGGCATCCAAAAAATCCAAAACTGTGAGTGAATTAATTCCCTCTCCCTGAAAAATTATCTCCATTAGCACTGCTTTGCCATTCTTCCTTCATTTTAGTGAAATATATGCTTCTCCAAGGGGCCAAGAACTATTCTAGGAACTGTGTGTCCCAAGGACACAGTTACCAATCCCAGCTCTTCTAGGAGGGTAGAGAAAAGAATAGATCCCAAGTGGTGAATATTCCCATGCAGAACTATGGATAAAACACTCTTAGCAGTAAATTTTTCTGGAAATATTATTAGATATATACTATATTAAATGTAAAAGGGAAAATATTGTTAATGGCATATTCAGGGGCCTCTTGTGTCCAGAACAAATAAATTATTCCACTGGACTTGTCAAGAACTCTATTAATCAAAAGCATGTTGTTCAGGGTAGGTAAATTAATTATTCTCTTTCATTATTTTCTATTTAAAAATAGAAATATTGGTAAGTTCTGTAAGTTCTTCAACATTAAATGTGTTCACTATATGCCATGAAGTAGATCCCATGCTCAGCAAAAGCTCTCAGACAGAAAACTGCTTGATATCATTCTTGTCTCTATTTGTCGGGCCTCCCTGTTGGGAACAAAATGAGATTTTGTTAACTATTGAAGACAGAAGCCCTGTCTAGTGAATAAACACTGGAAATGAATGGGTCTGGAGTCAGGCAAAGTGCTACTACTTTCTAACTTTGTGACCTTATTGAGTTCCTGTATAAATCAAGCCTCATTTTTAAAAATTTAAAATTTTAGTTAAGTTCTTAATTTATTTTAAATTTAAGAAAAACAAGTCTCAATTTTTAAAATTTTAGCTAAGTACTTAGCTAAAAAGAGTTGTAAGATAATGCACACAGTATGTTCAGGACAGTGTAAAGCACTAAGTACTCAATATTTACTAATACTCAACATAGAAATGCAGTACATTATGAGGCATCTCAATGTCTTAAGAATGATGCCTGGGAGCCATTTGATTTGGCAAAAGGGAGATGAATAGTGATACTAATGAGAATAAATTCAGTGTCATTAGGGGACTACATGTCAGTCTGAAATGGGTGGCAGGGTGGGTAGAAAAAAAGAAAGTAAATATATTACATGAATACCTTTATTTAAAGATGTTCATAGGTAAGTTAAACAAGAAAAGAAGGTGGGAACTCGAGTCAAACTTGAAGATGTTTTGTTTGTGTACTGGTCTGATGGGCCACTAGAACCTTTATGCTCAGCTTCACTGCCCACTCAGGCCCACAGCTGTTCAGTGGAGTACTTTGTGCTCAGGGTCTTTTTGATCCACAGATGTGTGTGTGTGTGTGTGTGTGTGTGTGTAATAGGTCATTCATACTTGACTGCTTTTATTATAGCCCTGCGCAGTTGATATTTTTACACACTTTTCTTATTATGCTTTTCCTTAACAGGGGTTATATATACTATGAGAAAATTATATTTCCTTTCTATTATGTCCTATTAATTGATTTCATGATCCACTCACAATTCTCCAACATGGACAACATTCATTAGGACCAAATTTACAACCCTTTTAAGATTTTAGGATGTACTATAGGTAGTCTTTACTGATTCATATGTAAGTATATATAATTTTAAATGGTTTTACCCAAAAAGACTTGGGTCAATGATTGTCAATTAGAGAAGGAGAAGTCTCTTATGACTTCAATATGTTATGTGTGGCCAAAAGTGGATCAAAGTCTGGGACGGTTCTAGTCAAAAACACATTTCTATTGAGAAATGAGTGGTCATCATATTTGGCCTGATGTTTGGGGCCCATGTAAGTCAGTTCTATGATATTCTCCTCTGTATTGCATGATCCATCTCCCATGTTTGAGACTACTTTGTAGTTTTCCATAGGAGATGATCAGAGATGAGAGCATTGGCTGCTCAAGAATCCCACTCCAGCCTTTAATGGCAGTGCTTTGTGGTATCAAGAATAAGACTTGAGAACTGTTATCCTTCCTCCTCCATCCAAGCCCCTACGTTGGCCACATTCCATTCCACACTTGCTATGTAACTGCCTCTTCTCCACTTCCATAATACAATAGCTTTGTAATACTCTGAAAACAGGTGCGGACTTACTGGGCTTGATAGAGGTCATGTGAGAGACTCATATTTCCTCCTCCAAAGGGTAAACTTGAAACAGAAAATTTCACTTAGAATCTCATTCCTTAGGCATGAAGTTTACCTGCTAACACAGAGTGTTGGAAATAAAAGCACATCAAATGCTTCCAACTTATTTCTCTGGGTCACTCACTCCATGGTCTGCAGAGGGCTGGGCAGAAGTTTGTCATTCCCAATTCCCGTTTCCCATCAAGGTCTTTTCTTTCAGTCTTTCTAAAGAGAGCTCAGGCTTAAAAGGAAAATGGCCCCTATATATTTTCAAGGTGAAGGAATATCTAATGCTAATTTGAATTTGCACCTTGGGAGGCAAACAGAGGAACTGTCCAAAATTAAGGCCACCTGAGCACTCTTCCTCAATTCAAAGCAATATTCCCCTAGCCCCCCAACTGGTGAGCTATTGTTGATAAAGACATTAAGACCAGTTAGTAAAAGCACATCAACATTTTAACATTCAATATGTACATAAAGATTAGAGGCCAGGTATTTTACATAGGTGCCTGAATATTTTAAAATACAAAGTCCTGACACTTTCCTGTTCAATACCCTGTTCTTTGGTATGTTCTGCAGCTTATCTCTAAAGTCTTCGGCAGGATTATTTTTGCTCATGCTGCCTCTATATCTAAAAGGCACTAAACAATCTTATTCTATGCTTTCCTGCTGCATTTTTTGTAGGTGCAAATAATAATTCTATTTTTTCCTGCTATATTATTCTTATATTATTCTATATTATTCTTTCCTGTTATATTATTCTATATTAAATTATCCTCGGTGAAGATTTACAAATCTTTTTGCATTTTAATACCTAAACTATTTTTCCTTGGGGCATATCACATCCTTGGGCTATTTTGATAGGCTGACAAATTCCCACAGAGAAAACAGCTCCAACTCTTAATGAGGGGAGAGATCATAAAGGTCAGAAAATGCTGCCCTGTGCTCCTAACCAAGGTTTTTTAAGGGTGTTAATTCAAAGGGGTAGTTCTTATCTTATAATTAGGCATCCTGGAGTGTGGAGAGGTCAGAACATGCCTGACACTACATGTATTATCTCGATTGCATCAGTCAGACTTTGGTTGGTTGGTTTTAGAAACAAAAGATGCACAATAAGGAAAGTTGAGTTCTACTGCCTGAGAATTGCATACTTTTAAGTTTTTAATGATTTGGGGCAGAAAAAACATTGACAAATGGTTTTGATTTTGAGCCAAAGACTCATTCTAGTTCAGTTGTAGAAATGTGCTGTGATGTAGAAGGAAGCACATTGTTAAACTAAAGGGAGATTTTTTTTTAATCATTTTTTTATTTAAGCACTATGGTTACTCATAGAATGCACCAGTGCAACTTTCCCACCACCAATGTCCCTCATTTCCTCCACCAGCACTCTTTGCTTATCTCTGGGTCAGGCATTCTGCTTCTCTTTCTCACTATCATTGTCATGGTAGTGGTCAATACAGTTAGTGCTTTGTGATCACTCCTCCTTGTAGTAAGCATCCTATCATGGGCTAGTCCTTACAGGCCCTCATCTATATTGTCTCTGAATATCATTACACACTGTCTTATTTTTTTATATTTAAAGAGAGAACTTTAAAGCACTAAACACCTATTAGTCACTTCACTGTTCCTACTAATGCAAACATCAGAGCAAACCTGAAATTAAGTAATTAAGAAATTAAGCAAGACTTTGAAATTAAGTCCTAAAATAAAAAACGTACCTTTTTGAATTGTGTTCTGCATCATCAGTCAGTTGAATATGGCAAATAAATGAATTGGATTCTCTGAATCTTGCAGACAAGGCAAAATCAAATTGCCAGTGGAACACATTCCAATTGCCTGCATCATTGTTCATCTGCCTTCCTCACCGAGATGTGACATGCAGCTATTCTCATGCACTTCAGCATAAAGATGGTGTCTGTTTATTCATTACAATCATTACTTACTCATTCTCCACCCTTGCCAATTCTCATTACACAGTTTCTTTTTTTAAACTTAATGATGTACTTGTATCTTATCTGTGTATACATGATATGGGGCAGGAATGAAAAGAGACTAGGAATGTTCTTTGGTATGCATTTTGTCTCTAAAGTTTGGCAAGATTAAAAGAAGAGCAAGATTTGGGGAAAGTGCTGTGAGCATTATGGCTGAAGGCATGGATGGCATGTGTAACTGTCCTGATTAGATTGTTTTCCATCCTGAGAAATTGGTGTTGCTTTTCTGTGGAATGAAAAGTTAGCCCCTTAGGTTAGTTTCACTAAGGGCTACTCTCCTCTTCAGTGTATGACTGAGTTAGTTGTGCAGTGGTATGAATGCTGATTGTTCAACTGTAGAACAAATAAATTCCATATAACAAAGTAATTTGATTCCAAACAATGAAACTGGCCTGTCCATGAGATAACTATAGAATCTTAAGGGTGGGCCCGGAGATATAGCACAGCGGCGTTTGCCTTGCAAGCGGCCAATCCAGGACCAAAGGTGGTTGGTTCGAATCCCGGTGTCCCATATGGTCCCCCGTGCCTGCCAGGAGCTATTTCTGAGCAGACAGCCAGGAGTAACCCTGAGCACCGCCGGGTGTGGCCCAAAAACTAAAAAAAAAAAAAAAAGAAAAAAGAATCTTAAAGGTGAATTACCTAGGAAGGTCTCTCCTGAGGTGATTGATATCTCCAGACGTTTGAAAAAAATTTTAGTCTGAAAAACATTCATACCCACTCATTTTGCTTAAACTTCACCAAAAGAATCTCATTATTTATAATGTATTGATTGGTGTTGAAAATTGATACAAAAGACCCTAGAAACATGTTGTATGCTACTTTGATTCATCAAATTAGTAAGTATGTTTATGGTTTCGTGAGTATGTGTGTATTATCATTGTAATACATATTGATTCTTTTTCTGGATAGGGGTTTCATTTGTCTTAAACCTTTGGTGACTTTGTTTAAATGGAGATGCTGGCAATATGATATAAATGATATAAGAGCACATGCCTAATATGTGCAAGGCTTTGAATTTTATTCCCAGCACTGTATACTTCCCCGAGTCCCACTGTGTAGCCCTTGCTGGTATTTCCCTAGCCCTACTCTTTAAAAAAAAGAAAGAAAAATGGAGTCACTCTTGCACAGAAATGAAATGCTCCTTCTATAAATTATAGAAGTAAAATAATCAGAAATGGATTCTTGCCAATAGTAGTAACAGTGGGAAACAAAGCTGAATAAATATGAGGTCTGGGTACAAAGCCCTTTAGTCTAAAATAGGCTTCCAAGTGAACTTCTATGTGAATGACTTATTGAAGAGGGGTAACATTTTACAGTCATTTAGAAAAACATTTTCTTCTGTTTCCATTTTAGTATATTGAAATCAAACCATTACACTCTGTTGCTGCCATTCATTTTTGCTCATCCAGGGAAGATTTTCACAGAGTTCTAATTCTATAATAGATAACTCATATAAATTTATACTAACTGCACAATATGAACTCACAGAAATGTAGAAAATAACCTTATTGGTTAGCTACAGGTTAGGCTAGAGAGAATTGGTATTTGGAGTCTAGAGATCTAAGAGAAATTAATTATCTGATAATATTCCCTTAGTATTTCCAAAAGCAATTTAAGTTTAAAGGAATTTACTTCCTAGAATAACACTGGATATCTTCTTATAGTAATGGGTCATCTAGGTAACTCTGGAGCCTTCTTGTAAGTTGGTCTTTGATGTGAATACAAGGTAGTGTTGAAAATTACATTTTATGTAGAAATGGAGGTTTTAAACAATAGATTTAAGTTAGTGTATTCTATTTCTCAAGATTCTATTTTCTATCAACAGTGAGAATACTTCACATGATATTTTTGTCAGAGCTGACTTATAAACTGTGGTATGGAATTCTCTTTGGAGTATGAATATAAAACTACTACTTGAGTTCACAGTTCTAGTGGTGTAGCCTCCATTTAGCATAAAAGCTACAAACAAGGAATACCATATTCTAAGTCATTGATATCCACAGCCTGACAATTTCAACAGCCATTCAGAATAGGCTAGTAGGTCTAGACTTTCTTGACAGAAATGTGGAATTAGGGAATGTTAGAGAGCATATTGTTTACTCCCTCATTTTACAGAAACTAAACCTTGGGGAAATTGATTGGTCTAAGAGACAGTGTCACTGAGCAGTACTCAGTCCTATTTCTCCTTCCTCCTGGTCAATTTTTCTCCTCCTGAGGCCATTTTAAAGGAGATTACTCATTTTCATGTGTGTCTATGGTCTCATAGACTACCAGTAACGCAGGCCTAAAGACTTGAGAGCATCTTACAATTCTTTCAAGAAATCTTGACCTCCTTTGTTCAATCAGTAACCTATTTCTCTAGCAGGAAATGAGCCATCTTTCCACTTATTTTAATCTACTAAATTCTAGATCCAGGCTAGTTTAAACTTGAATTACTACCCAAGTAAGTGCCGCTCAGACTGACTGCAGTTATGTCAATTATTATAGTCAATTGCATCATAAATGAGAGAATCTCTTAAGGGGATTCTAACAGAATCCATAAAAACGTATTAAAGGATGTACAAAAAAGCAACATCAAAATGAATGTGAAGTGCATAATATTGAGCTTCTATCATGGATATAGGCATTTGATATAGTCTGTAAAAAGGCAACGCTAATAATAGACACTGAGATGAGACCAGTTGCTTTGAGAAACCCAAGAATTAGTGAATTAATTGCTGTGAAAGGAAATCTAGGAGGGAAAATAAACAGCTTCTGCAGTATGACAATATTAAGAAAAATGACTATTTTATTTGTCTTTTGATTTGAATAGATTGAGGTTTCTTTGACCTTTCACTCACTCAGGCTACTATAGGCAAAAGCTGAGCAGTTACTATAGGCAAACCGAACTAAACTGCTGCTTTCAGGGTGTGTGTGTGTGTGTGTGTGTGTGTGTGTGTGTGTGTGTGTGTGTGTGTGTGTGTGTGTGTGTTAAAGGATTTGGCAGGACTGGGGAAATAGCTTAATGCACTGAGCTCATACTTTGTATTCATGAGGTCTGAGTTTAGTCACTAGCATGGAAGATTTCCAGAATATGGAGTAACCCTAGCACAGAGCCAGTAGTAGTCACTGAACACCAACAAGCATGGCAACAACTAAAAATAAAGCAAAACAAAAAAAAATATAGTCAGTAGTTGAAAATTGAGTTTAGGGCCTGGAGAGATAGCAGAGCAGTGTTTGCCTTGCAAGCAGTCGATCCAGGACCTAAGGTGGTTGGTTCGAATCCGGGTGTCCCATATGGTCCCCCGTGCCTGCCAGGAGCTATTTCTGAGCAGATAGCCAGGAGTAACCCCTGAGCACCGCCGGGTGTGGGCCCCCCCAAAAAATTTTGAGTTCAAATCCCAGTACTATATTTCTATTAAACTCCCTCAGTTATATCCCTACCTATTGGTCCCAGGAATTGTGGAATGTGAGCACTGAAATACAGGCTGTCTGTCGCACAGCCCCCATCTCCTGAGCTTGGGAACCCCTATAAAGGATTTATTCATGCATAATTTTGTAATATAAATTTCACTTATTTCTGTTCACTGAAGAAATAGTCATCAACTGTAACCCTAAATCCAGTCTCAGAACATTTCAATAAGTCTCCCAATTTTTAAAAGATTTTAAATTGAATTACCATGAGATACAGTTTCAAAATTGTGTTTGAGTTTCATAGTGTCCAACACCTGACGCTTAAGTGCACATTTTCCTCCCCTCACCTCTATGACAGACATTTTTCTCTCTCCCTCTCCTTACTCTCTCTTTTCTCTTCTTCTTTTTTTTTTTTTTTTTTTTTTTTTTTTTTTTTTGTGGTTTTTGGGTCCACCTGGCAGCGCTCAGGGGTTATTCCTGGCTCCATGTTCAGAAATTGCTCCTGGCAGGCACAGGGGACCATATAGGATGCCGGGATTCGAACCGATGACCTTCTGCATGAAAGGCAAATGCCTTACCTCCATGCTATCTCTTTTTTCTCTTTCTTTTTTCCTTTTAGACACTGTGGTTTGTGATAGTGTTACTGAAGGGGTATCCTGCATACCACTTTACCATCTTTTAGTACCCAGTCCTTACCGAGAGTGATTATTTCCAACTATCATTGTCATTGACCCCTGTTTCCTTGCTGCCGTCCCACTGCCAGCCTTATGGCAGACATATTTATGGAATCCTCCTGGCCCTTGTCTCTATTGCCTACTCTTATTATTACCATGCTCTATGTCAGTGGTCGGCAAGCCATGGCTCGAGAGCCACATGCGGCTCTTTACACTTTTGTTTTGTTTTGTTTTGTTTTTTGGGCCACACCTGGCGGTGCTCAGGAGTTACTCCTGGCTATCTGCTCAGAAATAGCTCCTGGCAGGCACCGGGGACCATATGGGACACCGGGATTCGAACCAACCACCTTAGGTCCTGGATCGGCTGCTTGCAAGGCAAACACCTCTGTGCTTTTTAATGCGGCTCTTCTGTGTGCCAGGCGGCAGCTCCAGGAGTCAGGACTCTGCTCCTAGCCTGTGTCAGTGCACGCCCTGTGTGCAGCCCTGGCGGCCGGTTCCACACAGCTCTGATCAGAACCAAGGCCAATGTTCACATTAGTGTTTGTGACTTTGTCAGTTATTGTCAGGATGTAATTTTCTCCTCATTGTAAGGCAAATTTTACAGAATTTAACGTTATTGATAAATAATAAATAATATCGTTCTAAAGTTTCTGTTGTATTAGTTGTGTTATTTGTACTTGCATGCAGAATATTCTCAATAAAAACTTATTGAAACTAAAAACAGTGTACCATCCTATGTATTTTCGGTTTTAAAAATGTGGCTCTCAAAATAAATTTCAAACGTGTTTTGGCAAGATTTGGCTCAGTTGAAAAAAAAAGGTTGCCCACCACTGCTCTATGTTCATATATATCTCATGAATGAGTGCAATCAATCTATATCTATCGAAGTGTCTAGCCCTCTCTTTAACTTATTTCACTCAGCATAATAATCTCCATATCCATATATAAGCTAATTTCTTGATTTCACTTTTTCTAACAGCTGCATAGTATTGCATTGTGTAGATTACCACAGATTCCAGATTCTTTATCCACTCATCTGTTCCCAGGCACTTGGGTTGTCTCCAGATTCTGGCTATTGTGATTAGTGCTGCAATAAACAATAGGAATGCAGAGGCCTTTTCTATATTGCATTTTTGAGATTCTAGGATATATTCTTGCCAGGTCATATGGAAGCTCAATTTCTAGGGTTTTTGTTTTTTTGTTTTTGTTTTTGTTTTTGTTTTTTTGAGGAATATCCTTGTTGTTCTCCAAAAATTCTGAACCAGTGTATATTCCCATCAGCAATGAAGAAGAGACCTTTTATTCCTTGCATCCAAACCAACACTAATTGTTTCTGTTCTTTGTGATGTGTGACAGTCTCTGTGACATGACATATCTCATTGTTGTTTTCATTTGCATCTTGCTGCTGGTGGTTTTTGATAGAAGCATTTTTCACGTGCCTTTAGACCATCTATTTCTTTGAGAAAACTCATACTTTTTTCTCATTTTTTGATGGGGTTAGATTATTTTTCTTGTTAAGCCTTTCAGGTTTTTCTTGATAAGATCTTCCCCATTATCATATGGATATTGGTAAATAATTTCTCCCATTCTGTGGGTGAGTCTTTGCATCCTATTCACTATTTGCTTTGAGGTGCAGAAGCTAAGCTTCTTTGTTTAATGTAGTTCTATTTGCTTCCACTTGCTTGGTCAGTGGTGTTTCATCCTTGAAAATACTTTTATATTCAATATCATGGAGAGTTTTTTCTATGTCTTATTCTATATTTGTACTTTTACCCACAGGTTAGTCATAAGTCTACTTGTATTTATAAATGTTTTGTTTCTATACATTACATATTAAACAGTAGAATAATAGCTATTTGGATTACATTTTTTGTTTCTCCAGTCCCCACTGTATTCTTTCCATTTTCATTCTTGTGAGTAATGTGGATCTTAGTACCACATGCAGTCTTTATGTGGCATTTCTCTTCACTATATGTTATACTAGTATTTCCAGGATATATGATTTTTGCTTATTTTTTAAAGAGACAAATAACATTAATATATTTCTGGATTTTCAGTACTGTTCCATTAATCCTAAAGCTACCCTTATGTAAATATTAACTTTCTTCATTGTTGAAATTTTTATTATGATGTCTTTTTTAATATCTTTATACAATTTAATTACAAACATGATGTAATTGGGTTTCAGTCATATAAAGAACACCACCCCCTTCACCAGTGCAACATTCCCATCGCCAATGCCCCAAATCTCCTACCTCCCTACCTCCCTGCCTGTATTTGAGACAGGCTTTCTACTTCCCTCATTCATTCACATTGTTATGTTAAGTTGTCAGTGTAGTTATTTCTCTACTTGCACTCACCACTCTATGGTGAGCTTCATATTGTGAGCTGGACTTTCCAGCCCTCATCTCTATTGTCTCTGAGAATTATTACAAAAATGTCTTTTATTTTTCTTAAAATGCATAAATGAGCGAGACTATTCTGTGTCTATCTCTCTCCCTCTGACTTATTTCACTCAGCATAATAGATTTCTGCAACTCTACAACCTCCCGTGGGAGACCCCCGACCCGCGGGGGTGTGGAAATGAAGGTTGCTAGTTATTAGTGGGTTTGCCCGAGCAGAACCGACCTGTAAAGAAGAACTTGAGAAGTTAGTAAGAAGGGCCCTCAAGACAACGCATGCTGTTCAAAAGGGATTTATTGTCGGGGGGAATCAGCTTTTAAGGGCTGAAATACGTCAGAGGGTGTTACAAGTTTTCCACCAATCACAGTTACAGGCATTCATTAGCATAAGCTGGGGCAGGTAATAGGGAGGGGCAAAGAGGTAGAGAGCACGTTTTACCTGAAGGCATAAGATTCAAACAGTTCTATAAATTATACTCAACAAGCATAAATAGAACATCAGCTGTAATCCTTTAGCTAACACAAAGGCAAGTTGCTCTATATTTTTCTTTCTGGCTGGATGTATTGGGCTGCTTTGAATTACTTTAGTATTTGTCTATTTCCTTTGTTCTCAAGGCATGGGCACCTTTGGTCACGTGAGTGACCAGATTAGGAATTATGTTCTAGGTTTCATCAGCTAGGCTCCCCACAGATTTCATGTACATCCATGTATAGGAAAATTTCATGACTTTATCTCATGATGACTGCATAACTTTTGTGGCCCAGTATGTGGTCTATCTTGAAGAATGTCCTATGTGCATTGAAATGTTTGACTTTTGGAGAAAGAACAGCCTTCTATATATCTACTAACCCCTCTTTTACATTTCCTTCTTCAAAGCCAGTATTTCTGTAATGAGTCTTAGCCAGGTTGATCTATCAAGTTGTAATAGAACGATGTTGAAATCTTCATCTATTATGTTGCTATTAATGTCTTTCTTTGCATATTCTTTACAGTGATATGCAGATTTCAGGATCAGACTCTTCAAAGGATCAGTTTCTTCATTTGCACAAAAAAAACCAAGCAAAATTTTTTTGTATTTTTATTGAATTATATTGACACTATATCAGTTTGGAAGCCATGGTTATTAATGCCAGGTCTTCTATGAACATACATTACTCCATTTGTTGGATACTACTTTCTCTCAACAATGTTGTATAGCTTTGAGTGTATAGTTATTTTGTTTATTACTAATTATTCCTCCTCTGTTCTGTTCAAAAGTATCATTTTCAGTTTGTTCATTGCCAATACATATAATTTATTTTTGTTTATTTTGTGAAACCATGCTAAACTTAATTCTGGTAGCTCTGGGATGAAGTACAGAATTTTTGCCTATAAAGGATCAGATTATTTGTGAATAAAGGTGGGTTTTTTTTATTTTGCCTTTATAATTTAGATGCTTTCCTTTTTCTTTTCCTCATATACTGGCTAGAACCTCAAGAATCATGTTGAGGGGCTGGAGAGATAGCATGGAGGTAAGGCATTTGCCTTTCATGCAGGAGGTCATTGGTTCGAATCCCAGCGTCCCATATGGTCCCCCGTGCCTGCCAGGAGCAATTTCTGAGCATGAAGCCAGGAGTAACCCCTGAGCACTGCCGGGTGTGACCCAAAAACTACAAAAAAAAAAAAAAAAGAATCATGTTGAATAGAAGGGGCAAGAGAGCCTTGTCAGGGGCCGAAGCTGTAACACTTCAGTAGGGCATTTGTCTTGAACACAACGGACCTAAGACAGACCGCAGTTTGATCCCCCAATGTCTCATATGGTCCTCCAAGCCAGGAGTGATTTCTGTTTGCACAGCCAGGAGTAACCCCTGAGCATCACCAGGTGTGGCCCAAAAACAAAAGGCAAACAAACAAACAAAAGAGCCTTGTCTTGTTTCATTGTTTGCTGCTTTCTCCACACATTAAAATGCCCCCCAGACCAGTAATTTTTTAATAATTACTATTTTTTCTAAAAATAATAACATGCCATTCATTCAAAATTATTTGCCTATAGCATATAAGTTATATTGATTATAATTGCCATTTTAATCTATACATTCCAACATCTGAGTCTTCTAGGATTATAATATATTCACTATTTTTAACCTTGAAAATTGGTCAGATTTTCTTGCTTTTTACATAATTTTGAATTGTATAATGGAAAAATTGAATATTATGTTTTAAGACTTTGATTCCTGTTTAAATTCTTTAGGAAAATTTGACTCCTTTTCCTGAGACAAAAAGGTTTTTAGAAATTCACTTAGAGAAAACTGAAGAGAAAGAGAAATATATCTTCAAGAGAGAATATGGGTTTTTAAAATTTATTTTCTTAACTATCATTAGCTAAAAATATTTTTTCAAATTTTGTGCTATGGTTCCTACATCTATTCAGTTTTTAAAGCCTGTGCCCAACAACATAGAAAAGTATTCCAGAATACATAGCTAACTAAATGTATATTCCATTCTTCTTCAATAGTGTGGCTTCTCCATAAAGAATCTGAAACTATACTTTATCTGTGATCTTTCCTCTCTGCATTGAGTTTGTCTAAAAATAATTGATTTTTTTAATCTTTTTTAGCAACAGAAATCCACAGTAAATGTATCAAAGAAAAATAAATCAAAAAAACTGGATCCTCTCAAAGGCCAGAAAGTTATTGCACGATGTGATGAAAATGGATTTTATTTTCCAGGTAGATATTTTATTTTCTAATATTCCTTGGTTAAAAATACAGTAGTGTATATCAGAAGTTCTAAAACTGCTTTCCTTAAACATTAACATTTTATTAAAATATTTCACTTCTAATTTAAAATAATAAGGTGATATTATATTTGTAAATCCTCCTGAAAATCATGAAGAAAAATAGAAAAGTATTTACTTTAATGTTTCCTTTGCTTGGTAAACAAATTACTATTTGTCTGCTCTGTTCTAATATGTAACATTACAATAGTATAAAATTCCATAAGATAAAAATTCTTTTCTGTCGTGGAGACTAATAACAACCAAATAAATTATTTAGTGTCTGATACAGTTCTATAAAAAATTCAAATCATAAGGGGAGTCAAGAGTATCAGGAAAAAGGTTGCAGTTTTAAATATATTTATTTTAAAAGATATTTATTTAAGCATCATGGTTACAAAAATTTTCATGGTTGAGTTTTAGTCATGCAATATTCACATTTATGCCACCAGTGTCACTAGTTTTCCTCACAACTTCCCCCCGTCTACCTTTGTGGCAGATATTTTACTTTTCTCTAACACACATTCCTTTTTTCCTTTTTTTTTTCCCTTTTTTTGGTTTTTGGGCCACACTTGGTGGCACTCGGGGTTTACTTCTAACTCTACACTCAGAAATTACTCCTGGCAGGTTTGGGGAACCATATGGGATGCCAGGGATTGAACCTGGGTCTGTTCTCGGTTGTCAGTATGCAAGGTAAACACCCTACCGCTGTACTATTATTCTGGCCATCTTTTTTTTTCTTTTGGCACTGCGGTTTGCACTATTATTAATGAAGGCATATCATGCATATCAATTTAAACCCTTTCAGCATCCAGTTCTTATCCAGAGTGATCAGTTCCAACTTTCATTGTCATAATGGACCCTTTCTACCCTCACTGCATTGCTCCACTACTGTGGCAAGATTCCTACGATGGACTGATCTTCCTGACCTTCATCTCTATTGTCTTTGGATACTATTATCATACTATTCTTTATCTCACAAATGAATGAGATTATTTCATGTCTATCCTCCTTCCTCTGACTCATTTCATTTAGCATGATAATCTCTATATCCATCCATATATAAGCAAATTTCATGACTTTAATTTTTTCTAACAGCTGCATAGTATTCCATTGTGGAGCCATATCACAGATTCATCCACTCCTCGGTTCTCAGGTACTTAGGTTGTTTCCAAATTCTGGAAATTGCAAATAGTATCAATGAACATAGTGATGAAGATGGCTTTTCTGCAAGGTGTTTTTTGGTTCCTAGGGTGTATTCCTAGGGTGGTATTGCTGGGACATATGGGAGCTCAGTTTCTAGGTTTTTGAAGAATATCCATATTGACTTCCAAAATGCTGAACCAGTCTACATTCCCACCAGCAGTGAATGAGAGTCCTACCTCCCCACATCCAAGCCAACACTGTGTACCAGTCTCTGTGGAGTGAGATGTTACTTCATTGTTGTTTTGATATGCATTTCCCTGATGATTAGTGATGTGAAGCATTTATTCATGTACCTTTTTGCCATTTGTTCTTTGACCACTTATTTTTTCTTTGAGGAAATGTCTGTTCATTCTCCCCATTTTTGGATGGAGTTAGATGTTCTTTTCCTGTTAAGTTCTATTGATGCCTTGTATATCTTAGATATTAACCACTTGGATATTAATACCCATTATTTGATGAATAATAGTCGTGTAATAATTGTGTAAATAGTTTCTCCCATTCTGTGGGTAGTCTTTATATCCTAGTAACTGTTTCCTCTGAGGTGCAGAAACTTCTCCATTTAATGTAGTCCCATTTGTTTATCTTTGCTTTCAACACTTGCTTGGCCAGTGTTGTTTCATCTTTGCAGATGGCTTTAACTTAAATATATGGAGTCTTCTGCCTATGTTTTCCTCTGTATACTTTATGGTTTCAGGTTTGATATCAAGATCTTTAATCCTTTTTGTTTTGTTGGGCCACACCCAGCGGCACTCAGGGGTTACTCCTGGCTCTGAGCTCAGAAATCGCTCCAGGCTCAGGGGACCAAATGGGATGCCAGGGATCAAACCCAGGTTCGTCCTGAGTCAGCCATGGGCAAGGCAAACACCCTACTACTGTACTACCACTCTGGCCCCAGTCTTTAATTCATTTTTATTTTACTTTTGTGCATAGCATTAAAGAGAGGTCTGAGTTTACTTTTTTGCATGTAGTTGACCTTTTATTCCAGAACCACTTGTTGAAGACCACTTGCTCCACTTTAGATTTCTTGCCCCTTTATCAAAGATTAATTGACCTGGGAGGCAGTCTCAGAATACTCAAGGCTAAATATGGGTCTATAAAAAGTTTCCAGAGGTGCAAGTTGTTGTATGTTGTATGACTGTAAGTCAATCATGGACAACTTTATCTGTGGAGGGAAAAAACTTTATTAACTTGTAATCATAGTGTTTAAATAAAAAAAATTTAAATAAAAAGAAAAACCTCCCAAGGGGCTAGAGTGCTACTACAGTGGTACAAGCTGGTTCATTCATCAGCATTCCATATGGCACCTGAGCCAGACAAGTGTGATTCCTGAGCAAAAAGAACATTACAGGGTATTCTGTAGAAAAGAAAAGAAGAGAGAGAGAGGGGAGAGAGAAAGAGGAGAGAGAGAGGAGAAGAGAGAGGGTGGAGAGAGAGAAGAGTAGAGAGGGTGGAGAGAGAGAGAGGAGAGACAGAGAGGAGAGAGAAGAGAGAGAGGAGAGAGAGAAAGAAGAGAAAGAAAAGAAAGAAAGAAAGAAAAGGAAAGAAAGAAAGAAAGAAAGAAAGAAAGAAAGAAAGAAAGAAAGAAAGAAAGAAAGAAAGAAAGAAAGAAAGATAAAGAAAGAAAGAAAGAAAGAAAGGAAAGAAAAGAAGAAAGAAAGAAAGAAGAAAAGAAAGAAAGAAGAGAGAGAGAGAGGAAGGAAGGGAAGGGAAGGGAAAGGGAAAGGGGAAGGGGAAGGGGAAGGGGACGGGGACGGGGACGGGGAAGGGGAAGGGGAAGGGGAAGGGGAAGGGGAAAGGAAAGAAAGGAGGAAAGGAAGGAGGAAAGGAAGGAGGAAAGGAAGGAGGAAAGGAAGGAGGAAAGGAAGGAAGGAAAGGAAAGAAGAAAGAAAGGAAGAAAGAAAGAAAGAAAGAAAGAAAGAAAGAAAGAAAGAGAGAGAAAAGAAAGAAAGAAAGAAAGAAGAAAGAAAGAAGAAAAAGAAAGAAAGAAAGAAAGAAGAAAGAAAGAAAGAAAGAAAGAAAGAAAGAGAAAGAAAAAGAAAAGAAAGAAAGAAGAAAAGAAAAAGAAAAAGAAAGAGAAAGAAGAAAGAAAGAAAGAGAAAAAGAAAGACAATAGAAAGGAAGAAAGAACAGAAAGAAAGAAAAAGAAAGAGAAAGGAAAAGCATGTAATAAATCACTTAGAGGAGGACGAACAAACCAAAGGGTACTCTTGAGTGAGAAACTTCTGAACAGATGGAACAGTGGTACAGAGTGGTGAGTCTGGACAGCATATGGACACATTGCCAGTGTGGTTTGATCCATGAAATTTGGCCTAAGGCTTCCTACAGCCTGTGATTTTGAAGAAATAAGCCAGGCAGAATGTAGTCAGCTCTTTAAGAGAGGGTTCTGTACATATCTGACTATACTTTTTTTTCAGTGCACATGGAACATTCTCCAGGATAGACCACATGCTGGGGCATAAGAAATGTACCCATCACATTACAAAATCGAAATTATATCAAATATTTTTCAAACAGCAAAGTCATAAAGGTAGAAATTAATCATCAAAGGAAAGTGAAAAAACTCTGTCTAAAACTGAACAACAGATGGCTAATTATTGAATTAAAGAGGAAGTAAAAAATTAAAATATTCCTTGAAATGAATAAGAATAAAGATAGATACACCAAAGCCAATGGGATATAGCAAAGGGAGTACTAAGGGGGAAGTTCATAGCATAATAAGCTTATGTTAAGGAAGGAGAGAATGTCCAAGTCAGCAACCGAATCTCATAACCGGAAACTCTAAAGAAAGAGTAACAAATTAATTTTAAAGAGGAAAAAAAAGAAAATAATAAGCATTAGAGCAGAAAACCATGAAGGGTTAATGAAATCAGGATCTGGTTTCTTTGAAATCATATACAAAATTTACAAGAGTTTAGTTAGACTTATGAGGGAAAAAAATCAAAGCTCAATTAATGAGATAAGAGATGAGAAAAGAACAATTGATTTCTCAGAAATACAATAACCCTGAGCTTGCTATAAAAAAATTTTTTTTGTTAGAAGTTGTAGTGATAGTACATTAGGCAGGGTGTTTGCCTAGCATGTGGCTTACCCCCACATCCCAGCATCCCAAATGGTTTCCTGAGCTTGCCAGGAGTAATATCTAAGCATCACTAGGTGTGACCCAAAAGCCAAAAAAAATTTTATGATAATATAATGAATAAGTTAGAAGTTATGAACGCATTTTTAGAATCACGAAACCTCCCAATACTGAAAGTAGAAAATCCTAAGAAAATAAATCAAAAGTATGAAAATTAGGGCCAGAGTGATAGCACAGCAGTAGGGTGTTTGCCTTGCATGTGGCTGACCTAGAATGGACCTTGGTTTGATCCTTGGCATCCCATATGGTCCCTCTTGCCAGCAGTGATTTCTGAGTGCATAGCCAGGAGTAACCCCTGGGTGTCACTGAGTGTGGCCCAAAAACCAAAAAATAGTATGAAAATTAGAACAAAATTCAAATTCATCTCAGGTAAAAAGCTCAGGTCTAGACAGATTCACTAGTTCTACCAAACTTTCAAAGATTTATCACCGATACACCTCAAGCTCTTCTAAAGTATTAAAGAAACAGAAGCTCTTCCTAACAACCTTTATGAAGCCAATATTACCTAATATAAAGTAGATAGCGATATTACTAAAAAAGAAAATTATAAGCCAGTACTCCTGATGAATATTAATGCAAAGGCAATGTACAGAATCTTAAACTAATTTTAACTATCAAAAGGCTCATCACTGTAGCCATTAGGGAGAAAAATGAAATCAACTACATTCAAGTTGAAAAGGAAGTTAAACTCTCACTATTTGCAGATAAAATGATGATATATATAGAAGACCCTAAAAATTATACACTCACACACAAACACCAAAATCTTTTAAAAATCTCTTGGAAACAATAAACCAATACAGTGGGGGCAAGAATGATGGCACAAGCGGTAAGGTGTCTGCCTTGCCCACACTAGCCTAGGATGGACCACGGTTCGATCTTCCAGCGTCCCATATAGTTCACCAAGCCAGAGACGATTTCTGAGTGCATAGCCAGGAGTAATCACTGAGTGTCACCGGGTGTGGCCCCAAAAGCAGAAAAACAAACAAATAAAAAAAATAAACCAAAATAGCAAAGTAGTAAACTACAAAAATCAATATACAAAATATGTTGAGCTTTTGTATGAAAATAGCAAACTAGAAAAGAGGAATAAAAGATAAATACATTTAACATATTGTTCACATGTTATGTTATCCTAAGAGCAATGTGATTCTTAGTTTGGATTTTGTTATCTTAAAAATATACAGCTTTCCCCCCCTTTCAAATATTAAAATAGTGTCCAAAAGTACCAACTACCTAGGAATCAATTTAATGAAGAATGTGAAATATTTATACACCAACAATGAAATGATGTTAATAAAGTAAATAAAAAAGAACACTCAAGAATTTAAAAATATGGGGCCGGCAAGGTGGCGCTAAAGGTAAGGTGTCTGCCTTGCAAGTGCTAGCCAAGGAAGGACCGCGGTTCGATCCCCCAGCGTCTCATATGGTCCCCCCAAGCCAGGGGCGATTTCTGAGCACTTAGCCAGAAGTAACCCCTGAGCATCAAATGGGTGTGGCCTGAAAAAACAACAACAAAAAAATTTAAAAATATTTTGGGTTCATAGATTGGAAAAATTAACTTTTCAAAATGACCACTCTTCTCAAAAAATATTAAATAGACTCAATGCAATTCTATCAAAATTCCAATGAAATTTTTATGGAATTATAAAACTCCTGTAATGATCAAATAAACCCTGAGAAATAAAAGCACTGCATTTTCTGACTTTGTTATACTATATAGCTATAGTAATTAAAACTGTATGGTACCAGAATGAAGGTACACTCTGAGACCATTGGAATAGATTGATAACCAGAGATAAATCTTCAGATATATGGATCTATGACAAAAGAGCTGTGTGTCTAAAATATAGAGTAACATTTCAACAAATGTTGATGAGAAATCCAGTCACATACAAAGTATTAAAATTGAATTCCTTGCTTCATACTACAAACAAAAACCAATATAAGCTGAATTAAAGAACTCAATATTGGACGAGAATACATAAGATAAATTGAAGAAAACATAGGTTGACCTCTTCAAGATATGGCTTCAGGAGCCAGAGAAATAGCATAGAGGTAGGGCATTTGCCTTGCATGCAGAAGGACAGTGGTTAGAATCCCGGCATCCTAAATGGTCCCCCGAGCCTGCCAGGAGCGATTTCTGAGCGTAGAACAAGGAGTAACCCGAGTGCTGCCAGGTGTGACCCCAAAACCAAAACAAAAGAACAACAACAAAAAAAGATATGGTTTTCAGAGGTATGTTCAGTGATTTGGCTGTTGGTAAAAACAACAAAAACAAAAATAGACAAATGGAACTGCATCAAACTAAAAAGAATGCATGGGGGAAAATTCTGGATTAAAATTGGAAGTTACTTGGGTTAAAACTAAATAAAATTGAAAGTTACTCTGGATAAAAGTTTTTCTTATTCAGATAAGATTATCTGAATAAAATTTTTCCAGATAAAATTATCTGGAAAAATTTATTCAGTTAAGATTATCTGGATAAAAATTGAATAGGAGAAAATATTTGCACACCATACATACATCAGATAAGGGTCAATATGCAAGCCCTCAAAAAGGCCCAACAGAAAAATATCAATAACCCCATTAAAAATAGGGAGGGGAATGAACACTTCCTTAGAGAGGAACAAAAACAGAATGTCATAAGCACCATCTTCAAGTGTGCGATTCTTGATCAGAAGGATGATAAGGGGAAAATAAGGGGAAGAGGATGAAATACTGATTTTCATGTGTGTGTGTGTGTGTGTGTGTGTGTGTGTGTGTGTTTGAAAACATTTTTCTTCAAGGTCTTTGACAATTTAAGAGCCTTGGAACCAACTTGAAAATTAGAAATACTTCTTGTTTCCATGTATATGCCACTTTGCTAAGGCCAGCAAAGGAGATGGACAGTGTTCTTATGCTGGAGAGCCCAGTTGGAGTGTGGAATATTAACCTGTAAATGTGTCCCAGTAAAATGTGTCCCTGTAAAAAATGTTCCTTAAAATGTATAATACCCTCTGAAAGTGAAACTAAATTTCAGCAAGAATAAATGACTAAATGTATGAACCTTAATGCAGGCCTTCTCTTTTCCTATTATAATAAACACTTTGAGTAGAACAAGAAAACTTCTTGTCTTTTCATTTTTATTTTTAAAAACTGTATGTTCTGGGAGACTGTGGGGTGCATTCAAACCAGTGATTTTTTCATTTGTTGCAATAGTTGATAAAAGCTGATGATGAAAGTTTATTTTCTTTCTACTTTCATAATTTAGCAACTTCAAGTTTTCTCTAAATATTACAACAGGAAACAAGGCATAAGCAAATACCTGCCTCCACATGGCAATCTGTGGGTAGTAAGTGTACAAGAGAGGACATTTCTTTCTGATACAATGATCCCTCAGAATAGTTGCTGGTAAGGCTGAATTGACAGATTTCCCACATTTTCTGGCCTTTCCAGCTCCATACGAGGCATTGCACTTCACCTTGTGAACTGATCTAGTCAGTATCCAAAAACATCTAGTGGAGCAATTAGGAGGGCAGAAAACCTACCACAGAAGCATTTCTGTAAGTAAGGATGATGTTGTAAGAAGCTGAGGAGGACATTGACAAATCCAGGGTAACATCCCCAGCTGACTAATGTGAACTGAATTTAACAGTGTTGTAACTCATCACAGCTAACCAGAATTTGCATGATTTGCCTAATTTTTCTCACACAAAAGAAACAATTTGGGGACACATCCAGCAGTGCTTGGGGCCTACTCCAGGCTCTGCACTCAGGAATTACTCCTGGAAGTGCTCAGAGACCATATGGGATGCCAGAGATCAAATGTAGGTCAGTGTGTGCAAGGCAAGCGCTCTAATTGTTTATTACCACTCCATCCCCAAAACATTTAATTGTTATTGAGGTAGTAGGCCATTATTTTAGGCATACCTCATAACGTATTAATAGCTCTATTTACTAACATTAAGTTCTTGTCTTCTCTAACATTAAGCCTTGTTCTGTCCTTTTTCATTTGTTTCCATACAGGAGTTGTAAAGAAGTGTGTGAGCCCTACTCAGGCACTGGTAGACTTCAGGTATGGTGACACCAAGGTTGTACCCATCTCCTTCATCACACCTGTGGGAGGTGCCATGCCCTGCCCACTGCTCCAGGTACCTGTCCTCTGATTCTTTCTTTGTGAATAAAAGAAACCCCAAAGTGAATGAATGAGGGAAGTGGAAAGCCTGTCTAGAGTACAGTTGGGGGTGGGGGTGGGGGAGAGGGAGATTTGGGACATTGGTGGTGAGACTGTTGCACCATGAAGGGGGGGTTGTTATTTACATGACTGAAACCCAACTACAATCATATTTGTCATCAAGGTGTTTAAATAAAGATATTAAAAAAAAAACCATGAGTCACTGCTGGACACATTGCTGAATATCTGATTAATTTCCTGTGGAGGGCTTTTACTGAGGAAGTTCTGTTCTTGAGATTGCAGTCGACCTTGCATTTCTGGAGATTGATATGAGACTTTAATGTACTTACCATGCATTCCATCACTGATAGAGTCCACTGACTGTGAACTCACCTGATTATAGTTCAATGAGCTATGCTGTATTTGACCCATATGCATACCCTATCCTCTTCCCTGCACCGAGGTCAGAGGGAGAAGTATGGGGCCTTTAGTTATTCCTGTTTCTTGGGAAGTTTGAGAGAGAGCATATCTGTTTACTTTCCTATGACACTAATGTGCTCAAACAAGTGACTCACTGTCTCCAAATGCCCCCCCCCGTAAGATATTCTTTCTTCTGAATAATCATCCTTTTCATTTTTCCTCATGGATTCTAGATATTATTTACTTGGTATCTCTGCTGAGATTGGTCTTGAAGCACTGAAGCAATGCCATTTATATGCTGGAGGCTCTGGAGTGCTAGAACTCTAGCAGGGCAGGGAACTTTGTGCCCCCTCTTGAAGCCCCAATGTTTTAAACCCTAAGGCCTAGTGTGCCCTGGAATTTTATCAGCTTCACATCTTTTCCAAATTAATACAGCTTGAGACATTTTAAAATAAGGTACATGAATGCAAGATACAATGTGCAAGCAAACATTGGTTGTGAATTGTATTCTCATCATAGGTTGGAGATTATGTGTTTGCCAAAATTGTGACTACCAGTGGATTTGACTTCTATGTCCCTGCCATAGTCATAGCACTTCCAAATCAAAATGTGGCTGAAGATAAATTCTACACAGTTCTGAAATGTAACAACCGGAAAGTACGTATATTTCTGTGTAGACAAGTTTCTCCCACTGCAGAAAGTTTCTCTTCGTTTACCCCTGACTTTCTTCTGGGCAAGTCTTGAATGGTTTCACTAACTGTTTCCATTACCCCGTCCCCCCACCCACTTACTCAAGTTTGGCTATTCCAACTGCACAGCACACATCTGCTCTGCTTAGGCCTCAGTTGTCATCTGATTCTTCTAACAGACTTTGGGCGTCAGTCCACAGTGGCAATGGGGGATGCTATCCTACTCCCATTCCTGATGTCATCAGTGTCCTTCCAATTTCTTCCCACACTGATGCTCCCTGCAGACTGTTCCTGCTTTTGACTATTTATTGGTTCTGTTTCTCGTGTATGTGTGTGTGTGTGTGCATTTACATAGGAGGAAATATGTTTCTCCATTTACAAATGTGATGCTATCCCGCCCTAGATTGCCTGATGCCCGTTCCACCCCCACATCTGCTTTTCCCATCAGCCTCATGGAGATACCTCAAGGTGCAGCCTTGATGATCAGACCCACTCTCCCTATATTCTTTCCAAAAATACTTCTGTTACCCCAAAGACTCGGTCCAAATGTGATTTTCTTCTAACTACACACACCCCTCTCCTGCCCAAGGACATTCTCTGCCAACAGTGCAGTACACTCAGTTTCAGTGATGGGAAACAGAGGCCAAGGAGTCAAGTTGGATTCAAGTTCTATTCCGTTTATTCAGAGCAAAATGTGGAATATTTATACTCAATTTCTTGACAAGTCATAATTTTTAGACAAAGCTAATTTATCAAAAAAGGCATAGGGGCAAATTGTTCAAGGCATTTTTCTGATGCAGGACAGTTTCACTTTTGAAGCAGCAAAAAGCTTCTCGGTAGCAAGGTCAATTCAGAATTGTCTTGATTTTATTTATACTGAATTGGGGCCTGAAATGTTAACACTTACTATGACTACATGTAGGCTAATAGCAAAGTTAGATTAGGGGTTGAGTAATACTTCTATAAGACTTAATAAAAATACTTGAATTTATGCAAATGTTCCTCATAGGGTGTGTTTATATAGCTGAGTAATCTTTAAGAGAGGTTCTAGGAAAAGTGAGTAATGATTATTAGATACAGAATATTTCAGCTCATGTAAATGTTAAATATGAGTAATCTTTAGAATACCAGCTGAAATTATGTCTCAATTAAGATTTGTGCTACATCCCCTTATTTCCTGAATGTCTCATGGACAGACAACCAAGGTTTTTTTCAGGGCCCTAATGCCTGTGAGTACAGGTTATTTTTTCAAGTATCTTTTCTTACAGGTTTCATTTTCCATGCTGCTCTCTCCAGCAGAGTACAGGATGCTTTGAAAAAGTTCCTGTACTAGCAGACAGCTTTTTAAAAAAAAATCTCCCCTAGGTAGTTAGGGCCTTTTTTTTTTTTTTTTTTTTTGGTTTTTCAGGCCACATCCATTTGATGCTCAGGAGTTACTCCTGGCTAAGTGCACAGAAATTGCCCCTGGCTTGGGGGGGACCATATGGGATGCCGGGGGATCAAACTGTGGTCCTTTCCTTGGCTAGCGCTTGCAAGGCAGACACCTTACCTCTAGCGCCACCTCGCCGGCCCCATTTAGGGCCTTTTTAAACTTGGTGCCTTCCCAGGTCTAGGGATTTGTTAACACAGGGGATGTAGCACACTGTCCTGTGGCTTTCTTGCCAGGGTACCAGTACATAAAGGCAAAGATTAAGTTATGTTCATCTGTGTATCCCTGGAAAAGAGAAGATTCTCAGTTGCTCTTTAATTTTCTCAAATAAATGATGCTCCTAAAACTTGTGTTGCCTGGTGAACTGTTTTATATGCCAAGAAAATAGTTGTTGGTTGAAAACCAATTGCAAACAAAATAATAGTGATTAAGTTCAGAGTGATAATTCAATGGGTTAGAACACATGTGGGAAGACCTGAATTCGATCTCCAGTACTGCATGATCCCCTGAGCTAGGAACATTCCCAGAATACCAGTAGGTATGACCCCAAAACAAAGTTCCATTGAATACTCAGAATGCATCCATTGAAAAACTTTAAGGGTAGATAACAATCTTATTTTTCATATGAAAGCTAAAACAAAGGTTAAGTTGCACATGTGTTTGCAGTAGGATTAACCTAGATTGTTCTGTGGCAACATGTGAAATTTATATTCCTGTCTGATTACTGTACAGAATAAAATATCAATCTGTTCTTGTAGTCTGAGGTAGACTCATGATGGAGATCTGTGGTCAATGAATCTTAGGATTCAGAATAAAGACTGTCAGGACCAATAAACCCAAAGCACAGAATCTGAATAGAAGAAGAAACACTAGGGAGTCTTACAAGCCCAAGGCATATTCCTGACAATACTGAAGATACCTGGTAACAGTCAAGCAGCAGCCTGAGAAGGCAAGCAGGGGCTGCATTTTGATCTTTTGGATGCTGTCATGTAGTGCGTCATGGTCAGAAAGAGAAAAGAAGCCAAGAATCATTTGAAAAGATGTCCCTGGGTTTGCCACTGGGTGTTAGTACTGAAAATAGTTGGTGCATGATCCCAGATGCAGTGCCTTAGAGTAGGAAAGACCTTGGAATTTACCCTCAGAGACTAGTAGCTGAGGGGATGAATATGAAGTACTAGTGGCAGTTTTAGTAGGAATTCTAAGAGTGTTGGGTAGGGGATGGTAAGTTATATAAGTCAGAGAAAGAGATGACCAAGACTGAAATAAAAGTTAAAAGAAAGGCAGTTTTATGGGGGCTACAGGGGGGCATTGTATGTTCATTTTAATTACATAAACTTAGCAAGCAATGAAGGAGAAATGGCAGGAATTGGCATTTCAGTCATGATGATCTTAAATCATCATATAATGATCAAGTTAGGCCCCAAGTTTATACTGGTTTTTATGTCACTTAAAATAGGACAGTGGCTAGTGTCTTTCCTAGAATGGTGTTATATCTGAGTGGTGAACATTACTGGCTTAAATTGAGTCAACTCTTTTGGCATTATTTACAGGAATTTTGTACTCGGGGTTCACTTATTAAAATTAGCCAAAACAAGTATGCTCTATGTTGTTCTCAGATAAAGTCACCCCTACTTCAGGACTACATGAAACTGTAAGTAGACTCAATTTTTTATTCCCTAAATTTTATTTATTTATTTGCACCTTTAATCTGTTGATGGATGGTCTCTAAATTCTGGGTAGAATAGCAGAGGAGGGTGACTTCCTACTGTGATTGTTGATCCTTCAACATCATGCCTTCTATCTGTTCCTAGTTTTTTTGGTTCTCATATCAAAGCCAACATGATTTTACTGACTGATTAGAAAAGGATTCAAGTCAATGATCAACCAGTGGTGAATCTGAAGGAATTACTTTATTTGTAAGCATTTAAACTTTTTGATGAACACTACAAACAAAAGTGAGGCTAACTTGCAGTTGAAAACAGCCAACCATCTGCCTCTCACCTTGATGGGGGTGAGAATGAGGTTCTGGAATTAGCTTGCCTATGTTCACATAAATGTGTGTGTTAGGGGAAAGGGGGAGGAAAGGGAGTGGTTCTCAGTGATCAAAATGAACAATTTTTTGATAGTATATCGCACTCTGCAGTACTCAGGGGTTACTCCTGGCTTTGTGCTCAGAAATTACTTCTGGCAGGTTCAGGGGCACATATGGGATGCCAGGGAGCAAATCCAGGTGGCTGCATGCAAAGCAAATGCCCCAACTACTGTGCTATCACACAATAAAAATGTTTATTGGAGGCATTTTTATTGGAGGCAATGGGATTGCTAAAAGTGAGAATCTGAGCTAAAGCAAAGTCAAAATCCAAGTCTAGCAAGTCAAAACTCTAATCTGTGGGACCAGCAATGCTCATCTACAAATTTGTAAACCATAGTGTTTAAATAAAGTAAATTTTTTTTGTTTTGGAGCCACATCTGAAGGAAATCAGGGGTTACTCTTGGCTCTGCACTCAGGAATATTCCTGATGGGCATGGAAGACAATATGGGATCTTGGATTGAACCTGTGTTGGCCATATGCAAGAGACATGCCCTACCCATTGTACTATCATTTCAGTCCCCTAAATAAAGTAATTTTTGTTAGAATTATTTATTGGTTTATTTTCTTTTTTATTATCTTTATTAAAACACCTTGATTACAAATATGATTGTAGTTGGGTTTTAGTCATGTAAAGAATACCTCCCTTCACCAGTGCAACATTTCTATCACCAATGTCCCAAATCTCCCTCCTCCCCACCCCATCCCTGCCTGTACTCTAGACAGGCTTTCTACTTCTCTCATTAATTCACATTGTTAGGATAGTTCTCAATGTAGTTATCTCTCTAACTGCACTCATCACTCTTCATGTCGTGAGCTAGACCTTCCAGCCCTCCTCTCTTTTGTCTCTGAGAATTATTACAAAAATGTCTTTTATTTTTCTTAAAACCCATGGATGAGTGAGACTATTCTGCATCTACCTCTCTCTCCCCCTGACTTATTTCACTCACCATAATAGATTCCATGTACATCCATGTATAGGAAAATTTCATGACTTCATCTCTCCTGATGGCTGCATAATATTCCATTATGTATATGTACCACAGTTTTTTTAGCCATTCATCTGTTGAAGGACATCTTGGTTGTTTCCAGAGTCTGGATATTGTAAATAGTGCTGCAATGAATATCGGTGTGAGGAAGGGAATTTTGTATTGTATTTTTGTGTTCCTAGGGTATACCCCTAGGAGTGGTATAGCTGGATCATATGGGAGCTCAATTCCCAGTTTTTAGAGGAATCTCCATATTGCTTTCCATAAAGGTTGGACTAGACGGCATTCCCATCAGCAGTGAATGAGTTCCTTTCTCTCCACATCCCTGCCAGCACTGCTTGTTCTCAATCTTTATGATGTATGTCAATCTTTGTGGTGTGAAATGGTACCTCATAGTTGTTTTGATTTGCGTCTCCCTGATGATTAGTGATGTGGAGCATTTTTTCATGTGCCCTTTGGCCATTTGTATTTCTTCTTTGTCAAAGTGTCTGTTCATTTCTTCTTTCCATTTTTGATGGGATTAGATGCTTTTAATTGTAAAGTTCCATCAGTGCCTTGTATATTTTGGATATTAGCCCCTTATCTGATGTTATTGGGTGAATAGTTTCTCCCACTCAGTGGGTGGCTCTTATATCCTGGGCACTATTTTCTATGAGGTGTAGAAGCTCATCAGCTTAATATATTCCCATCTGTTTATCTCTGCTTCCACTAATTTAGAGAGTGCTGTTTCCTCCTTAAAGAAGCCTTTAGTCTCAATGTCATGGAGTGTTTTACCTACGTGTTGTTCTATATACCTTATGGTTTCAGGTCTGATATAAGGTCTTTAATCCATTTGGATTTTACCTTTGTACATGGTGTTAGCTGGGGTCTGAGTTCTCTTTTTTGCAAGTGGCTAACCAGTTGTGCCAACACCACTTGCTGAAGAGACTTTCCTTGCTCCATTTGGGATTTCTTGCTCCTTTATCAAAAATTAGGTGATTGTATGTCTGGGAAACATTCTCTGAATACTCAAGCCTATTCCACTGAGGGTATGTCTTTATTCCAATACCAAGCTGTTTTAATAACTATTGCTTTGTAATACAGTTTAAAGTTGGGGAATATAATGCCTCCCATATTCTTTTTCCCATTAATTGCTTTGTCTATTTGAGGGTGTTTATTGTTCCAAATGAATTTCAAAAGTGCCTGATCCACTTCTTTGAAGAATGTCACGGGTATCTTTAGAGGGAGCACATTAAATCTTTGGGGAGTATTACCATTTTAATGATGTTAATCCTGCCAATCCATGAGCAGCGTATGTGTTTCCATTTCTGCGTGTCCTTTCTTATTTCTTGGAGCAGGGCTTTATAGTTTTCTTTGTATAGGTCCTTCATGTCTTTGGTCAAGTTGACTCCGAGATATTTGAGTTTGTGTGACACTAATGTGATTGGGATTGTTTTCTTAATGTCCATTTCTTCCCTATCATTATTGGTATATAAAAATACCATTTATTTTTGTGTGTTAATTTTGTAACCTGCCATATTGCTATATGAATCTATTGTTTCTAGAAGCTTTATGGTAGAGTTTTAGGATTTTCTAAGTAGAGTGTCATGTCATCTGCAAACAGTGAGAGCTTGACTTCTTACTTTCCTATCTGAATTCCCTTGATATCTTTTTCTTGCCTAATTGCTATAGCAAGTACTTCCATTACTATGTTGAAGAGGAGTGGTGAGAGAGGACAGCCTTGTCTTGTACCAGAATTTAGAGGAAAGGCTTTTCATTTTTCTCCATTGAGGATATTTGCTATTAGCTTGTGGTAGATGGCCTTAACTATATTGAGAAAGGTTCCTTTTATTCCCATCTTGCTAAGAGTTTTGATCAAGAATGGATGTTGGACCTTATCAAATGCTTTCTCTGAATCTATTGATATGATCATGTGGTTTTTCTTTTTCTTGTTGTTGATGTTGTGTATTATGTTGATAATTTATGGATGCTAAACCATTCTTGCATTCCTGGAATGAAACCTACTTGATCGTAGTGGATGATCTTCTTAATGAGGCATTGGATCCTATTTGCCAGGATTTTGTTGAGTATCTTTGCATCTGTGTTCATCAGGGATATTGGTCTGTAATTTTCTTTTTTGGCAGCATCTCTGTCTGGCTTAGGTATCAAGGTGATGATGGCTTCATAATAGCTATTTGGAAATGTTCCTATTTTTTCAATTTTATAAAAGAGCCTGGCCAAAATTGGTAGTAGTTCCTTTTGAAAGGTTTGAAAGAATTCATTAGCGAACCATTCTGGGCCTGGGCTTTTGTTTGGGGGCAGACATTTGATTACTGTTTTAATTTCCTCAATAGAGATGAGGTGTTTAGATATGCTACATCCTCCTAATTCAAGCATGGAAGTTTATAAGAGTCCAAGAATTTATCCATTTCTTCGAGGTTCTCATATTTAGTGGCATAGAGTTTCTCAAAGCAGTCGCTAATTACCTTTGAATCTCTGCAATATCTATAGTGATCTCCCCTTTTTCATTTCTAATACATGCTACAAAGTTTCTCTCTTTGTGAGTTTTGCCAGTGGTCTATCAATCTTGTTTATTTTTTCAAAGAACCAACTTCTGCTTTTGTTGATCTTTCGGATTGTTTTTTTTTTTTTGGGTTTACACTTCATTGATTTCTACTTTCAGCTTTGTTATTTCCTTCAGTCTCCCTATGTTTGGTTCCTTTTGTTGATCATTTTCTAATTTTATTAAGCTGCATCATTAAGCTGTTCAGTTATGCCCCTTCTTTCTTCCTGATGTGTGCTTGCAAAGCTATAAATTTTACTCTCAGGACTGCTTTTGCTGTGTCTAATAGATTCTGATACTTTGTGTCTTCATTGTCATTTGTTTCCAGGAAAGTTTTGATTTCCTCTTTGATTTCCTCTTGGACCCACTGGTTGTTCAGTAGCAGGCTGTTTAATTTCCAGTTGTTAAAGCTCTTCTTCTGTGTTCCTTTATAGTTAACATCTAATTTCATAGCCCTGTGGTCAGCGAAGGTAGCCTGCAAAATTTCTATTCTCTTAATTTTTTTTTGGTTTTTGGGTCGTACCCAGAAGTGCCCAGGGGTAACTCCTGGCAGGCTCGGAGACCATATGGAGTGCCAGGATTTGAAGCATCATCATTCTGCATGCAAGGCAAATGCCTTACCTCCATGTAATCTCTTCGGTCCCTATCCTCTTGATTTTATGTAGGTATGTTTTATGTGCCAGCATGTGGTCTATCCTGGAGAATGACCCATGTACATTGGAGAAGAATGTATATCCAGGTTTCTGGGGATGGAGTGCCCTATATATATTTACTAGGCCTCTTTCATTTCTCTTTTCAGGGTTAGTATATTTTTGTTGAGTTTCAGTCTGGTTGACCTATCAAGTGGTGACAGGGTCGTGTTGAGGTCTTCCACAATTATTGTGTTATTCCTGAATCCTCTTTCAAATTTGTCAATAATTGTATTAGATATTTTGCTGGTCTTTCATTGGGTGCATATATATTTAGTAGCACAATTTCTACCTGTTGCATATATCCCTTTATTAGTACACAGTGTCCATCTTTGTCCCTTTCAACTTTTCTGAATCTAAAGTTTATGTCATCTGATATTAATATGGCCCCTCCAGCCTTTTTAAGGATGTTGTTTTTACTCAGTCTTTCTTGGCTTTTCTACTTGGGTTCCTCCAGGAGACAGTCTCTGCTGGGTCTTTCCTGGTCCTCTCAGGAGAATTTCAGGAGACAGAAGAGAAGGGCAAAGAAACATGCAAAAGCGACAGTCTCTCCCAGTTGGTAATCTCACATCAGGGCAGACCCTTCCCGCCTGCCTTCACAGACAAAGGAGGTACCTTTCCGCCGGGGCCAAATAAAGTAATTTTTAAAATAAAAATACCCTTATGATAAAGGGTTAATGTCTAACACATCTAGGCACTGGAAGAGCCTAACAAGAAAAAAAATTATCTAACTCCATCCAAAAATTGGGAGAGGAACAGACATCTGTCAACTGGTCCAGTCTTTTTGGAAAACAATATGGATGTTCCTCAAGAAAACTAAAAAAAATTGAACTTTAATATGACCCAGTGATATAACTCCTAGGAATATACTCTAGGAGTTTAAAAAACACAGTGTAGAAAAGCCCTCTGTATTCCTATGTTCATGGCAGCCCTATTCACAATAACCAAAATCTAGAAACAATGCAAGTGCCCAAGAACAGTTGAGTGGCTAAAGAATCATGGTACATTTAACACAATGGAATACTTTGTTGCTACTAGGAAAGATGAAGTTATGAAATTTGCTTATACCTGATTGGATATAGAGAGTTTATGCTGAACAAAGTGAATCAGAGGGAAAATAATACAAAATGATCTCACTCATTTCTAAGATATAAAAAAGATAATATGGTAATAATATCCAAAGACAATACAGACAATTAAGGGACAAAGAGACAAGTCCATAGTAGGAAACTTGCCACAAATAGCAAGGGAATGCAGTTAGAGCAGAGAAAGGCCCACTATGACAATGATCATTGGAAATGATCACTCTGGGAGTTGAAAGGAGATAAATGATATACATGATATCCCTTTAGTAACAATATTGCAAACCACAGTGTCTAAATGAAAAAAGTGGAAGAGAAAGAGAAGAAGAAAAAGAAAAAGGAGGAGGAGGTCTCTATAGTGGCAGGCAGCAGGAGAGGGCAGGGAGGAGGGTGTGAGGGAAACCTGAGATATTTGTCGCAGAAAATGTGCACTGGTGAATAACTGAAATTCAATCATGAAAAAGATTGTAACTGGGAAAAACTGTATTATGAACAATCTTGTAAACCACTGTGTTTAAATCATTAAAAAAAATAAAGGAGTTAGATGTAAATAAAAGGAGGCCCATTATGGCTGTTTGGAGTGATGACCTTGAAGCTAATGGTTAATTTTAAAAAGAATTGGGACACTTTTAGGAAACACCCTCCAATTCCTTTGGAGTCCACAGATAATTTTTAAATTGCAACTTTCATTGTCTCAATATCCTTGGTAGATAAACCTTCAGTCATTCTCTCTTAACATACTCTTTGTCATAGTAATTCTTCTCAATTAAGGTAGATTTTTCCCATCCAAGGTGGCTCTGGAGGCTCATTCCCTCTGCCAGGATCCTAATTATCTTCTTGCCTCTCTCCTTAGCTCCTCACTGTTGAATCCTTTACTGCGGCAAACATGCATCTTCACAACACATATGTGCAAGCACATACGGTAATTCTGATTAAGCAGACCTCCACTGACTCTCCAGTGCCATCCTACAATGGCTTTTGCACCTCTGCTAGGTTCCACATGCATCATAGCTATATGTTTTCCCATTCCTGCCTCCCCTGCATGCTCTAAGCACTGGGCTTTGAGCTCCCCACTCCTCCTCTACAGAAACTCCCCAAAAGTCCCTGCAGGAACTCTCATACACTCATACCAATGAACTCCAGTAATACTGACGTGATATTTTAGTCATATTTGACAGTCAACTTGTCCCTCTTTTCTCATCCCCTCATTCAGACATGCTGCGGTTTCCCTCTCTAAATCTCCCTTGGATGATACGCATCCTTCCCTTCATGTGTTGTATAAAACTGTGGTCAGATATAAGCTGTTATCCTTGACCTGGAAGTCCAGGCTCCTGACTTCATTACAGGAAAAAATTCAAAAGTAAACCAAAAGTAAATTCAAAAGTAAAATGAATAAAGTGCAGAAAACAGTTTATTAAGGCAGAGTACACACTCAAGAATGAACACAGGCATAATATAAAAAAGTATCTTTGTTTCTAAGTCATGCTAATAGTTTACTAAATATACGAGAAGATATTCAGGGTACAGGCATCCTCTAGAAGAGAGTAGCATCTTGCTACACAGATTTCTAGGCTGTGTAGTATAAAAATGGGGTAGGTTAATAAGGAACAGAATATGCGTAGGATGTGAAAGTGGTAATTTCTCAGTGTGAAAGCATCATCCAGATTCTTACCAAATCAGGGTTGACATGGCAACTGCAAACTGTCCTGAATAAAAAACATTTGTGGTTTTTATTGTGCAAATAATTTCACCTTTTGGCACCCAGCTTTTGTAACTCAGTAACTTCATTAACCAAAGCATGCTAGGCTTTCTGGATTTGTGCATATTTAAAAGATGGAAAAGAAAGGTGATGTTGACACATTCAAGGATAAGAGTACAATAGTTACCAGTCCTAGATAAGCATGTAGATGTTTGCTTAAGGGAACAACAGTATGTATTGTTATTTAACTTAACAGTGTCTGTACCAGAGAATATTTTTATGAGAAGAAAAGTTGATTCCTCCCCCTCTCAGTTAGTTGTATACTATATTTACACTTGCAGTTTTCCTGTTTCAACTTCAACTATGTGGTCTTAGGAACAAAATTGTATATATGTCTGTGGTAAGGAAGATTCCCCTTTTCTGGGATTCTTATGTAGTTTGCCTGAGTGTAAATGGGTCCAAATTCCTATTATATAAATTAGCCTCTTTTAATTTTTTAATTTTTTAATTTTTTGGTTTTGGAGTCACACCGGCAGCACTCTGGGGTTACACCTGGCTCTACACTCAGAAATCGCTCCTGGCAGGCTCAGAGGACCATATGTGCTGCTGGAATTCGAACCACCGTCCTTCTGCATACAAGGCAAAGGTCTTACCTCCAGGCTATCTCTTGGCCCAGATTAACCTCTTTTTAATCTCTCCTAGCAGTTTAGTAATTTTCCATTTAACTATTTGGATTTAGAAGTAAATCCCAAAAGAGAAGCTATAATCCTAGCATGTGTACATAAAACCCACGCCCCCAAAATTTTAGGAACCCCTTGTCCTCATCAAACATCTATTTGATGCCTATCCCATATGTCTTCCTTTTCTGTATGTTCTATATGATCTTGTTGTCAGAGAGATTCTTTGAGCAGAATGAGGCCATAGCCAGAATCTGAGCAAGCTGGCAATGATCAAGCAAGTGAAATGACTTCTGATCCAAGGTGACCATAACATGGATGCCCTATCTGTAGAAGCTCCAACACTGTCTTCCCACAGTGGATCCAGCTGTTCCTGAAGAGTCATTGGAAGCACAGTTTCTCTCTCTCTCTCTCTCTCTCTCTCTCTCTCTCTCTCTCTCTCTCACACACACACACACACACACACACACACACACCACAAATATGCATATGCATAGACATACACACAGAAGCATTTACACAGAGTTTTGTGCTATTTTTCTTTGATTTAACCAAACCTGTATCCTAAAACAAAGGGCACTTAATGTAAGTGATATGGGCCATGATAAGGGGCAAAACAAATCATTGCTTAGGCCCTTCTCTAGGCATGTTCACATTGAATGTTCACTGACGGTCTTTCCTGCTCTTCTTTCTGGTCTCCTTACCAAATATTCTTCTGGTTGTGCTTCAGATAGATTTTAGACCATACCTGTATCTCCAAAAGTCTTTACTTCCACTCCTTCCTTGTTACTGCTCTTACAGAGAGGTTGTCGAAAGGAGTGATAATCAAGGCTAACACATAGGTTATAATTGATTTCCTATGAACATTTCCTATTTTTATCCAACTGATAAAATGTCTGATGAAAGAAATCGAATATTCTTCTTAGTCTGCCAGCAGAGAATTTGATATTCATGTGACAAACAATAGTTTTAAAGTGAACAGAACCACTGTGGAAGTTCTTATGTGCTTATAATCTGATTTCTAGATAAATCTCTAAGACTCTGGTCTCACAGAGTTTGCACCACTACATAGGTGCTGGCATCATATTTAAAAAGAATTTTGGGGCCAGAGTGGTAGCATAATGGTACTTAGCTAATCCAGGACAGACGCAGATTCAATTCCCAGCATCCCAAGCCAGGAGCAATATTTCTGAGTGCAGAGCCAGAAGTAACCTCTGAGTGCCACTGAGTGTGGCCCCAAAAAAAAACAAAAAATAAAAAATAATAATTTTGTTTGTAGCATCCAGGAAGCATTTTTCTATTGTTACCACATCCAAGACAAGTGTTCTATCCTCTGTACTATCACTCAGACTACTAGTTCTGATTCTTTTATTTTTCTTTTTGGGTCACACCCTATGATGCTTAGGGGTTACTCCTGGCTATGCACTCAGAAATTACTTCTTGCTTGGGGCACCATATGGGATGCCGAGGGATTGAACTGCAGTCCCATTCTAGGTTAGCACATGAAAGGCAAAAGTCCTAACACTTGCACCAGTGCTCCACCCCCTTTTTTTAGTTCTGATTCTTAAATTTAATGTTTTAATAATTGCCTAGTTATTTTTTGTAGTTATGGTACAATTCCATTTTTTTTGCATGTAGCTGTCCAGTTCTCAAACACTGTTTTATTTTGTTTGTTTTGGTATATTTGTTTGATCTTTTGATAATGCTTAGTGGTCATTTCTAGCTCACTCAGGTGATCATTTGGGATGCCAAGGATTGAATACAGGTGAATTGCATACAAGGCAAACCTACTATACTATTGCTCATGTCCCACCAGTTCTCAAACACTGTCATAAAGGATTCTTTTTTCCATTTGAGTATCTATGGCTCTATTATTGATCATTAGCAGACAATGTAAAAATATTCTAAATTGTAAGTCTAACTCTATGACTTTATTCTCATTTATTAGACTTATCAATTAAATTTTAATAAAGGTTATTGTTTTTGGATTGTGGTATACTTTGCAATAATTAGAAAGACTTGAGTATAGAGCATCATTCCTATTACAGATGTTCTAGTTCAGCACAATTAGGGATGAACTAGGATTGATATGTACAAAATGATAATACAGGAATAGATTGAAGCCAGTGCTTGAGATTTCTTAGCTGTTAATCCTTCTCTGACAAGGTAAGAAACAATATACAAAAAATTAGGTTCCCAGCCAAGTGATGGGCACCTAAGAACAATCTGAGTGGAATAAAGCCCAGTACAAATTATCAGGAGCCCACACAACCCCTGAGCTTCCATTACATAAAAGGAGAGATGGTGGGCAAAGAGCTAAGAAACAACTATGACACTAGCTTAAACATATGTGTAGATAGAGATGTACATTACCAAGATAAGGCTAATTGATCTCTCTCCCTCTTTATCTCTCTTTCTCTGTCCCTTTCTCCCTCTTTATCTTTCTAGAAAGGACACCGACTCAGTTAATTCTACCTTATTAGTATGGCCACTTGAAATTGAATCTAAGAAGTTACAAGAGCTGAAACATGAGAACAATAAAAAGAAGAAAAAGAAATCTACCAAGAGGTTTCCTCTGGAGGAGTCAGTGTCTTTGGACTCCGACAGACATTTGCAAGAAATCAAGTCCAAGAGCTATCACAAGCCCAAAGTAAGAGACAGACATTTTTTTTCAGAACAACCTAAAATCTCTCTCAACAATAGTGCCACTGAGATTATTCCCCAGTTTCCAGGCCAGTTTAGATCACAACACTGCAAAAACACTAATACCTGAAACTAATATTGACATTCACTTCCCCAAAGAAGCTCTTTAGCCCAGGTCCTAGGAGTCAGCCAGCTTTGTCATCACTGTGCCACATCTCCACCTCCAGCTGCCAGCCCTATCGGCATAGAACTATCCATAGCAACAAAGGGCTGAGACCTACAAGAAACTTAAGGCGGTCTAGTGGCAACTTCTTTTAAGCCAGCATTCCTTCAGGGCTGCTCAGACTCAGACTTCAGGCAGCTGATAGACACTATCGAACTAGCCCCTCTGCTATGGGCAGGTAAGACTGCTCTCGCTCCACCCGTGCCTTTCCCATTTGTAAAAAGAGTGAGCACTTTGTCCTCCCCACTCACTTTCCTGGTTTGAAGCTGATTGGCTTCTTCCTGACCATTCTTTATCCTGTTCTCTTCCCTGGCCTCTCAAAACTATGCTCAATTTTCTGGCAAACTCCCCACACCCTGAAGTTTAATCTCACAAATTACTGACAGAGGCTTTTCAGATTTGTTTGTAAGTCAACATAAACATAATATATCTTATTTAATTACATCTTTTCTAAATCAGACATTTTTATTGATGAATGGTAGGTCTAAAATTAAGACTTGTCTAATATCTGCAAAACTGAACATTCCTGAGTTTATTATTTTCTGGCATTGTTACTAAACCCTCTCTGATTATTTTTGTCTATAGTCTTTTGTAGGTACCTCTAGAGCATGGAACCAGAATAAAAACTGACATGGAAAACATTTCAAAGTGATTGGATTGTGTTTTCTTTGAGAACATTTTAGTAATGACATATAAAAATTACTCCCAAAGATGTATAAAAGTTAATTAATTTGTTATTAAAATGGGCTTTCCTAACCAAGTTATCATCTTCTGATAATTAAATCTAAATTCTCTTTTCACTTTTGTTTATTTACATTTTATTCTTGTTTTACTTTATAAGTGTATTTAAATGTATTCTTATCTAACATTTTTGCTTCTCTTACTTTCTTCCCTTTATTATTTGAGAGGTAGTCACAATGACTGGCGGGGGCTCCACACCTACCCACGTGTAGTGCTGGTGGGGGACGCACAGTGGACTGCAGTATATGCATTCTTTTTTTTTTTTTTTTTTTTGGTTTTTCGGGCCACACCAGTTGGATGCTCAGGGGTTACTCCTGGCTAAGCGCTCAGAAATTGTCCCTGGCTTGAGGGGACCATATGGGACGCCGTGGGATTGAACAGCGGTCAGGATCTTTCCTTGGTTAGCACTTGCAAGGCAGACACCTTACCTCTAGCGCCACCTCGCCGGCTCCGGTATATGCATTCTTGCGCATAATGCTTACTGAGCTGTGTGCTCTTTTTTTCTTGTACTATTGCACTCACTGAGGCTTATCTGAAGCACACAAGTTTTCACTGTGATGCTCTCCAGGGTTCTCTGTGCTGCTTGCACATGTACCTATGGAAAGTCACTGTTTCAGGCCATGGAACTTACACATTATTGGGTTTTTTTTCTATGTTCATCTAAAGTTGTACCCTGATGCGCTGTTCAGGTGTGTACCTGACTGTTGTAATTAGAAATCACTGGAGGCACCAGGAATCAGAGAGCAGAGTTGCCATGCTCAAATAGCAGAGCTGCCTGAATTATACTCAGCAGATTTTGAACAAAGAACTCAAACTTGTGGCATACATATGTGTAAGCTCCTGTGTTATTACTTTGTACTCCACTTTAATTTTGTTTTATTTTTACCATTTTTATTGAAGTACCATGATTTATAATACCGTTCATTATATGTTTCTCACATACGTCATTCTAACACATCTATCACCAGAGCCCATTTGCCCCTTGTACCAGTACCTCAAGGGCCCCTTCCAACCAGTCCTTCTCCCAAGTTAAAACAAAATCTAGTTCTGATGACTTTGACCATTTGCTGTTTCTCTGCTGTCTTCTTTATATTTCATAAATGATATACATTTTAAAAAATTTAAAAAGACTTAAAGGGGATACATATTGCCTTTGTATGTGTCTTTAGGAGTATTTTCTTAATAGGTGTAATTTTTATTGTGTATTTCCTTTTGTAGATGTATTTCTCCCCACCCCCTTTTTGGATTTGTTAAGTAAGAAATTCTAGAAAATAAGTGGTAATATAGGATGCACTCTGAGAACATTTTTCAGGAAAGTCAACACTGGTGGTGCTATTGGCCCTATTGTATGTCTGAAATCTAACTATGAAGAATTTGTAAATCACAATGATTTTAATAAAATAAAATTTAAGACAAACATTTTTCTTATTTAGATATATAAATTTAAAAATTAATAGTGTTAGGGGCCAGAGCACTGGCTCTCTCTACATAACCTAACTACAGCAGATAAGGCATTTACCTTGCAGGTGGCCAATCCAGGTTCTATCCCAGGCATCCTAGATGATCCTCATGTACTGCCATAAGTAATTCCTGAGTGTAGAGCCAGGAGTAACCCCTAAGCTTCACTGGGTATGGCCCTAAAACAAGCAAAAAAATAGTGTGAATAATTCTATGCTAATACATTTTAAAATTAACTAAAAAACAGGTAAATTGACTTAGGTACATAATTTAGTAACACTAAGAGAATTAAGAGAAATTTTAGGGAAAATCTAAACAGACCTATAAAAGTGAAAAAGTGTATTTTATCCTAAAAAAGAAATATAAGCTTTATGTTAGAAAACAGTATGCTATAGATAATGCCTAAAATTTATGTTAAAAAGCAAAAGATTGTAATAAGATATCTAAATACAAAAAATACAAAAAAACCATTCAAATAGACATAGGATATTAATAAAAGTGAAACATTAATTCATTATTTAAAAGTTAAAGTTCTTTAGAAAGCTAGGAATAAACAGACCTGTTTTTAAAGTTGCTGAGAAAAATTATGAGTAAATGTCTTAATGGCAAATTGCTGAGAAATTTTTCCTGTCTTTCAGTGAAGTCCCTTTAATACTTGTTGCAAAACTAGTTTCAAGACTATGAATTCCCTAAGCTGATGCCTAATCATGAAGTTTTATATTATTCCTTCAAATATGAATGATAACTTACTGGATAGAATATTCTTGCTGAGGTACTTATTTCATCAAATTTTTAAACCATATCACATCATTCTATTCTGCTCATAGAATTTCATTTGATAGAGCTGCTGTGAATCTTATGGTATTTTTCCTTTTAAGTTGCCTTTTTTGTTTCTTTTTTGTTTGTTTGTTTTGCTTTGGAGCTATATGTGGCAATGCTCAGGAGCTACAACTGGTTCTACTCTCAGAAATCACTCCAGGGACCACATGGGATGCTGGGATCAAACCCAAATAAGCATCATGCAAGACAAGCACCTTGCCTGCCATCTTTATAGCTTTATAAGTTCCTTTTTGATCATGCTGTTCTTAATATTCTGTATCTGTGGTTTCTGATTCTAATGTGTTTTAGTGTTTTTCTATTTAGATCTTCTTCCAATATCTTGACATTCCAAATACATTTTTATGAGTAGCTGATTCCACAAATATTGAATTCATGAATATTAATGATCAGTTGTACCTAGAATATACATAACCAGAAATATTTTAAAACAACAACATAAGAAATGCTTTGAAACACCACAACCAGGTATGTATGAGCATCAGAGCTAAAGCAAAGTCTTCCAACAATGCCAGGTAAAGCTATAAGGTCACTATATCCAGAAACTATGACACAGAGAATTTTAAAACTAGAAGATGCATGAACACAACTAAGGAATATAATCCAGCAAGACATAGTATGCTCAGGGAACACTTCAACCAAGTGAATGAGCACTGCATCTGTTATAAAATGCCTGTCAAGTATCACAACTAAAATTTGTAGCACCACAACCAATCATGACAGAGCAATAATAGGGGGATGTAAAGAGAAGAGAAAAGTTATTTATTATTTTATTAGGGTGTTCAGGGCTTACTCCTGGCACTGCATTCAGGGATAACTCCTGGTGATGCTCATGAGACCATATGTGCTATCTAGGACTGAAACCTAGTTGTATGTATGCAAAACAAGTGCTATTTATGCTGTGTTATCTAGAAATAGTACATAAAATTTAGTTTTTAAATGCAAAAGAGGACATGTGATATAGCTCAGTGGTAGAGTATATGCCTCACATGCAATATCCTAGGTTCAACCCACAGCGCCTCCAAATGCAAAAAGAAAATTTTAGATTGAATATGTACTGGACCAAGTAAAGAGAGAAAAAGAGCCCATGTACTTTGAAGACGTATTCATAAAAATTTATCAATTCAAGAAATATAAGCACTGGACTACTAGGAGACAGAACAAAAAACTATATGGGAAACTAATACAACATATTTCCAAAAGGTTAAATATTTATAGATACTAACCTCCATATCACATTCAAATTACTAAAAGATATCAATAGCAAGAAACCATTAAAATCAGATATGACTATATGTTGTGTAAGTAAATAATGTTAAAACAAATATTTCTTAGCTGAAACTATGAAGGCTGATTGGTAATAGAATAACAAAGCATATAGTAAAACAACAACAAAGAATTGCAAGTTCACTTGCGCTAGCCTTCAAATTTTTAGGATAATATGTTACATACAGAAGGCCCAAGTTTAATCCCCAGCACTAGAGTACCATTTTAAGAAGTTAAGAATAGCTCCAAGGACCTCCAGTGGTGAACCAAAAAAAAAAGAGTTTTTTTATTCTATGTGGTTGAGGAGTAAACTTTTTATATCTATATAATTTTTATTTTGACCATAATGGCTTACATATCTTTCACAGTAATATCCTAGGTACATATTAACATTTAATCAGGGGAGCTTCCATCACCAAATGTGTCCTCTCTCCATTTCTGTTCCCATCCTGCATCCTATATCCCCTACCCTCACCCCCCAGGCTGCTTGAATAAGTGGTCCCCTCTGTGTCTAGCTTTCTACTTAGTGATTATACAGCTGTTTGGTCTTGGTACCCTCCATCATTTCGCCCTCTATTTGAGAGGCAGAACTAGATAGTTCAAGTTATGTGGTTTTGTTTAAAGAAAAGATAAGCAATAAAATGGGGTAAAAATCAAATAAGCCAAAAATGGGCGGAGTCCTTCTGAGGCTCTCAACCTCAGTTTGAGAGAAGAAAGGGAAAAAGGAATTGAAACACCACAACAATACAAAAAGAAATATCAAATAAAATATCCAGTGAGCACTACAGCAATAAAGATAAGCATCACATAATAGCCAGGGTCCTGAAATAAAAACATGACAGCGCAAAAGGATTAAAAAAAAATGGAGACAACAACTTCAATATCCACAGCAAAATAAAGAAGTCAAAATAATAAATAAATAAATAAAAGATTATTTTGTGCCTTTTTTTTTCCTGGATAGGCACAGTAAATATTGGGGACATTAGAAAGGGAATTCCCTTGGTCTAACAGATACAGGGTTTCTTCCTTTGAAGTATACTGTCATAGGAATAACTATAGATTTAGGAGTAAACTCTTAACACATAACTTCTGATAGCTAACTATGAACTCTTTCAGAGACTAAAGAAGAACCAAAAGCAGATATATCCTGATGTAGTAAGATTCATGTTATTGCATATTGGGGGGGGGGAGAGATAGCATGGATGCATTCAGAAGGTTGGTGGTTCAAATCCCGGCATCCCATATGATCCCCTGAGCCTGCCAGGAGCGATTTCTGAGCTTAATGTCAGGAGTAACCCCTGAGCACTGCCAGGTATGACCCAAAACCCAAAAAACAAAAACAAAAAAGAAAACCATATCTTTTGGGAAGCAGACTGAAGCAAGATAAGGTCAGTATCACATGTGGAGGATATAGCCTTACTGAATTGAAAAAAAATCAGAAAACAATTTGGAGAAACTATTCTGCAAAATTTAAAGATAATCCAAACTAGGAAAGAATGAGAGAAAAGAGCTACAAGTTTTGTTTCTGATACCTAGTGGGCAGGTTACAAGCATAGACAGGTTACTAGATAGAATCTGATTTGTTGATAGAGGGAAGCAGTCACTCTGGATGAGGACTGAGGACTGAAAGGTAAAATGATATGATAATATCCTGTCATAACTTGCAAACAACAGTGCACACACACCCTCAAACAAAGAAAAAAAATGTGCCTGCCACAAGATTAAAGAAACTGTGGTAGACAGACAAAGCAGCAGCGGCATCCTCTATATGACTCAGAAGCACCATTTCACACCTAGGTCAATAGATTTAAGACAGTTCCACAGCCACGTGTTTCTTGTTTCTTCCATTCAATAAATCACACCACAACACACAAACACTTCAGACTGTAAAGTTCATAATGAGAAAGCAGTGCAGAAAACAACCATTCAGTGAGCAAAGAGAGTAGTTGAAGAGCCAACCAGTATCAACCAGCTAAATAAAATCTCTGATAAAGGATTTTAGAGAAAAAATGTTGAGGATGTTCAAGGAACTCAAATCATGGAATGGACACTCAAGTCTTGAGGATATGAAAGCAGATGTGAGGAAACATCAAGCAGAAATTACAGAATAGAAAAACTTGGTGGGTGAAATGAAAAACTCATGGGAAGACCTCACCAGCAGAGTCACATTTGCTAAGGGCAAAATCAGCTCGCGGGAGCTGCATAACACCTCCAGAAAACAGAATAGAATGCAGCAGCAGCATATTTTAAAATAAATAAACAAGCTAACAAGAGAATTTTGGGATGAATTAGACGCAGTGGTCCTCAAACTATGGCCCACGGGCCACATATTGTATTTGTATCTGTTTTGTTTCTTCATTGCAAAATAAGATATATGCAATGTGCATAAGAATTTGTTCATAAGTTTTGTTTTTACTATAGTTAGACCCTCCAGTGGTCTGAGGGACAGTGAACTGGCCCCCTGTTTAAAAAGTTTGAGGACCCCTGACTTAGAGGAACAGCATCAGAATTATTGACACCAGAACACCAAGAAGACAACCCCTATGAAGAAGCAACAAAGATACCATTCCTAAGAAGTACCCATAACAGGAGATGCATGTATCCACATTCTGGATGTCTAAAGGGTACTAAGAAACAATCCAATGAAAATACTTCAAGACACATCCTGATCAGAGTAATGAAAACCATAGAAAGAGAGAGAACACTGGAAGAGCAAGATCAAAGAAGAAAATCACATACAAAGAAGCATCCTTAAGATTTACAGCAGATTTATCAAAAGAAACTCCAGGCCTAAATCAAAGGAGATATAGAGAGTAAAAAAAAAATTCAACAAAATAAATGCTTCACTGGCAATGCTTTGCTCTTTTAGATTTGAAGGAACAATACAATACACAGCTTTGTGGAACAACAGCTCAGGAACTTTATAATTCAAAACCAACTTTAAAAGAAAAAAATGGGCCCAGAGAGATAGCACAGCGGTGTTTGCCTTGCAAGGAGCCGATCCAGGACGAAAGGTGGTTGGTTCGAATCCCGGTGTCCCATATGGTCCTCCGTGCCTGCCAGGAGCTATTTCTGAGCAGACAGCCAGGAGTAACCCCTGAGCACCGCCGCGTGTGGCCCAAAAACAAAAAAAAAAAAAAAAAGAAAAGAAAAGAAAAGAAAAAGAAAAAAATGAAGGGGGTGTTTTAAGAAAAGACAAGCCCCACAAACATGCCAAACTTCAACAAAAAAAAAAATGGCACAAATTTCCATGACAATAATCTCTACGTCAAAATATGTCTCTAAGTGCAAAAATTAAGCAAATAGTAAAATGGAGTAGAAAATTGAGACCGAGTGACCTTACCTCAGTGCAACCACCCCTGGGACCCCTGGAGCCCCTGGGACCCCTGGAGCCCCTGGAACCCCTGGGACTACTACTAGGCACATCAGAACCTCCCCTAAGACACTTCACAAGCTAAATCCCTTTAGATAGCAGAAAAAGAAAAAACTCACAGGCAACTTCCTCCCAGGCGCAGGGCTACTTGAAGATATAGGTTGGTAGCCCTAGTTTTACATTTTAGTGGTTTATATTAGACTCCAAATACAGTCCTCAACATGGTAATGCCTTAGAAAAAATATTTTATCTTATCATCTTCCATTTGATTGTGCCTGATATCACAATCTAGTGCTTATATCCACAAAGTCCATTGAAATAGGCAACTGCACATAAACTTTTGTTATAGGCCTCATTCATTGACTATGTTTTTACAATTTGTTTTTTGTTTTTGTTTTTTAAATCAAGATAGCATGGTAATAATATGATTAGGCAATAGAGATTAGAGCCAGGGGACCCCCTAAATATGTCTTTCATAAAGGCTGGCAGTGGAAAGGTAGGGGGGAAACGGGACAATGACAGTGGTAGTTGGAAATGATCACTCTAGGTAAGAACTGGGTGCTGAAAGAAGGTAAAGTGGCATGCAGGTATAACTCTTCAGTAACACTATTGCAAATCACAGTGTCTAAAAGGAAGAAAAGAAGAGAGATAGAAGAAGAGAAGAGAAGAGAAGAGAAGAGAAGAGAAGAGAAGAGAAGAGAAGAGAAGAGAAGAGAAGAGAAGAGGAGGGGAAGGGGGGAAAGTGGAAGGGAGGAGATGGGAGGGGAGAGGAAGGGAAGGGAGAGGGGAGGGGAGAAGAGGAAAGGGGAGGGAAGGAGGGGGGAGGAGAAGGGAAGGGAGCCATATTTATTTATTCTGAGCCATATGAATTTCAAAGAATTACAATATTCCTTTAAATCTAAAACTTTAATAAGTATTTTCTAGAAATAAAAACTTTCTCTTAACCATAGTACAGTTGTCAAAACTAGTAAATTAATACTGATAGCAGACTATGATTCAACTATATATTACATTAAAAGTCAAAAGTCACCATTTGTTTCAAAATATCCTTTACTGCACCAGGAATGAGTATGATTCAATAATCCAAACCAAGAACACATGTTGGCATTTGTATTGGGATTACATAGAATATGAAGGTCAATCTGGGACACAGAGTGGGAGGAATATTAAAAGCACTTACTTTTTTTTTTTTTGTGGTTTTTGGGTCACACCTGGCAGCGCTCAGGGGTTATTTCTGGCTCCAGGCTCAGAAATTGCTCCTGGCAGGCACAGGGGACCATATGGGGTGCCGGGATTTGAACCGATGACCTCCTGCATGAAAGGCAAATGCCTTACCTCCATGCTATCTCTTACTTTTACGTACTAATTTTATGTCCTGAAATAATTTGAAGGATTTTTCTTGGGGGGAAAATTAAGATAAAGTTAAACTTACTTTTATGTACTAATTTTATGTCCTGAAATAATTTGAAGGATTTTTCTTGGGGGGGAAATTAGAGGGGTTGGGCCATACCCAGTTGTACTCAGGAGGTCTTTACTGGTTCTGTACATAATAGTGATCTCCTGGTTGGCATATTGGCAAGATGCAAGTCTAGAGTTTTATCTTCTATTATATTTCTCTGGATGTTCTACAATCTTACTAAATCCATTTCCTCTGAAATTTTGTAAATTTGGGTGTTCTACATAACTATGATATCTTTAGATGACAGCTATCTTCTTGTCTTTATGCCATTTCCCCCTCCTATATCATATTGTCTTGAACTTTCTATGCAATGAGCAATGATGTATTAAAATTGAACATCCCAACCTCCTTCTTATCCTTAGTTTTCAAATTCATCTTGACAGTAACTGTCAAATTTCCTAAGATAATTTTGTCAACTTCCTTTTTTTCTGTTCTTAATTTGCTGAAAGCTTCTCTCCCCCTACATCCCACACCACTCAGACTTATCTCTCTCCCTCCCTCCTTTCCTCTCTCCTTCCCTCCCTCCCTCTTTCTCTCTCTCTCTCTCTAAGCATGAGTATTAAAATATGTGACATACCAGATGACTAAAATCCTAAATATTAGCCTCTTTCCTTTAAGGAAAAGTTTCTGACATCTTCTCTATAAAATTAAGAGAGACCCTCATTTAAAGCATATATCTTGATTTAATTTAAATTAAGAAACAAACTCTACCATAATTTAAATAGGAAATATTTCACATAAAACATAGTTTATATAAATATTATTAAACTTTAATAATAGGGTAAAAACTAGTTGGCATCCCAAGACTGAAGGAGAGTAACTAGGGAAAGGCATATCTGTTCATGAAACCCCTGCCCCAAAGCTAACATTTTGATTATCTTGGATCTGAAAAATCTGCAGTGCAAATTGTTACCATGTTGGCTGAGAAGTTCATCACTCAGTTTAGGCATACTCTGATCTTCTGCTGTAGCATAGCAGAAAATAGCACTGGAGTACAAGTGGGGTCCAGAGAATGCCACTCAGGAGCCTCTGTGTGAGAAGAGGAGCTGTGGTGCTTGTGTCCAGGACTGTGGCAGTAGGAGGCCACAAGAAACAAATATGAGAGAGAAGGCATGGAACAGGCAGTTGAAGCATCCACATTAGCAGAGGGTTGCCACATTCTGTGCTCATGCTGACAGGGCTGCAGAGAGTCCCTGGTCAGACAAATAATATTTGGAAAAAATGTATAATGCTCCTAATCTTCTTTTATATTGCTGTTATTCTTTTGACTGAGAAGCAGGTGAGGGGAAAACAATTCATCATCTTCCTTGCCTGATAAGGAAGCAATCAATTGAACCTTAAGGACAACATTTCAGAGCCAAAAGATGATACAGTGGGTAGGGCACTTTGATCCCTAGCACCCCAATATGAACCCCGAACCATGCCAGGAATGAGTCCTTATCACAGAGCTAAAAATAAGCCCTAAACATCACGTGGTATGCCCCTCCACAAAAGAACATCTTCCCTGGGGCCAGAGTTATAGTATAGTGGATAAGGTGCTTGCCTTGCACACAGCTGACAGGTGATTCACACAGGTGAGTCTTCCAGGAGTGTTCCTTGAGCACAGAGCTAGCAACAAGCCCTAACAGGGTTGTACTAAATAAACAAATAAATAAAATGAAAAAGAACAGCAGTTAAAAAATGTAAAGTGATATACATGATATCCCTTCAGTAACAATATTGCAAGCCACAGTGCCTAAAAGAGGAGGAAGAGGAGGAGGAAGAGTAGAATAAAGAAGAAGAAAGAAAGAAAAGAAAAAGAAAGAAAGAAAGAAAGAAAGAAAGAAAGAAAGAAAGAAAGAAAGAAAGAAAGAAAGAAAGAAAGAAAGAAAGAAAGAAAGAAAGAAAGAAAGAAAGAAGGAAGGAAGGAAGGAAGGAAGGAAGGAAGGAAGGAAGGAAGGAAGGAAGGAAGGAAGGAAGAAAGAAAGAAAGAAAGAAAGAAAGAAAGAAAGAAAGAAAGAAAGAAAGAAAGAAAGAAAGAAGAGAGAGAAGAAGAAGAAGAAGAAGAAGAAGAAGAAAGAAAGAAAGAAGGGAAGAAGAAAAAGAAAATGATGAAGAAGATGACAATAATGATGGGCGGGAGGGAAACTAGAGATATTGGTGGAAGGATCTGTGCACTGGTGAAGGAATAGGCACAGGAACATTGTATGCCTGAAACACAATCTTGAACAATTTTGTAGCAGTGTATCATGATGATTCAATTTAAAAATTTATTAACATCAAAACCCAGCATCTCTACCTCAGAAAACCTTTAACCCAGAAAGTTTGTGCTGAGAGCAGAGAACTCCTGTGGGGTAAATGAATGCATTCTACCTTCTTGAGTGAATCTACCTTGCTATGTATGTTTTATTTTCTAATAGCCATTCCTACAAACTATTTTATTTGCCAACCATCTATACTATCTGCGAAAGCTCTAGCCTTGTCCTTACTGAAAACTGGGCTTATCTGTTTTGCTTTTCTGTTTATCATCTGCTAGTCCAGCTAATCTCCTTATCAGATCGTCTTTACACACAGAACACCATATGTTCCCCTGGATAGAAGTGACTTTTTTTTATTTAAACACCCTGGTTACGAGATTTTTCGTAAAACATTTGTGTTTTTTTCCCACAGATAAATTTGATCATGATTGAGTTACAGTCATACAATATACAGTAACCTTCACAAATTCACATTTCCCACCACCAGTTCCCACTTTCCCTCTCACCCTCCTATGGCCTCTCCCATTCCTATCTCTGGGCATACACTTTTCTTCTCTCTTTATTTTTCTTTCTCTTTCTTCCTTTTCTTTTCCTTTTAGACACTTTGATTTGAAATACAATGCACATTTCCTGACACCTGTGAATAATCAAACTGAATCTTAGCATGTAGGTTTGATGAAAAATCCTCAATACCTCTCTGGTAGTGGGTAAACTGGTTTTATCTGGTTTTCTTAATCCATTACCCCCTCAGTTCCTGACACCAGATTCCATACATTCCCATTTTTCTGATTTTCTTCGTTAGTTCAGACTTAGACAGCAGCAATTTAGGATCTACTGGGCCCTCCCACCTCCCAGTCTCACTTGCCATATCAGAATAAGGCAATGGTGATTTCTCCAGTTCCCTTCTTGTGTTCTCCCCATTCTGATACTTGCTTTGGTTTTTCCTGGATCACTTGGTGCTACAGACTTGAAATTGCCTATTTCTGTCTGGGTCTTGAATCTTAAACATTACTATACTTCAATGTTATGCTATGTGTGCCTGGCTGTACCTCAGCTGAAGTTTGAGCAATAGAACAGGTCCTAGGGCCCTCCTGCACAGAGAAATTATCAAGTCTAAGACCTCTTTTCTGGCATCCCAGGATCTTGCTACTGACTGCTCTTTGCAAGTAAGTTAATAAATATCTTTCTACTTTTTCTCCAAATTCAGTTCATGTGTTTCATTAAGGTTCTTGAGTGACAACTATTGCCACAGACATCATTACCCAAGGGCCAGTAATATGCCTGCATGCTCTGTCTCATTTTATCAAACTTGTGAACTTTTCTATTTCATAGATTAATTGGGGGTGTCATTTCTCAGTAATGTTTGTGGCTTGGTGACCATGGTTTGGGAGTTTGGGCCAATAGTCATCAGAGCTACACAGACAGTGCTGGTAAGGTAGAGACAGGAAGAATGACATGTCATGCCAGGAATAGAAATTGGATTCCAGGATTCCAGCATGCAAACCAGTCATTTGGGCAATTATCTCCAAGATTCTCATTGATTAATTTTTATAAGGTTTGTTTCCCCCATGGAGCTTCACAAAAATAGTCCAAAGAGATTCATTTGTTTTTTAAAATTATGCTCTAAAATGATATCATGATAAACTACTTTGTCTAGTATCAATTGTAAACATTCTTTTTAAGCTCTGAAATGTTTCTAGACAACAGAAAATTAACCATCTGCTTCTAGTCTTACTCAAGGACAAGCCAAGAGGAAACAGCTTTAACATGTACCATAAATTATGAGGATCAGGAGGAAATAAAGGATTTTCTGACAAAGAGCTTTGAAAAGAAAAAGGTTGCACAGGATGGCTGATATAAATTAGAGGTTTTTTTTTTTTTGGATTAAGGGTTCTAAGGGTCTTGGTAAGACACTTTTGAAATTATGGGGATTTTTCATGTTTCTTCACTTCAGGTTTCTCTCAGAAAAATAAATGATAGAATAAGAGCTCTCTATTCCTCTAATTCCCGTGGATTCAAATGTTCGTTGTTGTTGTTTTATTCATTACTTTCATTTCTTTGTCTCCCTGTTATCACAACCCCTAGTAAATGAACCACCATACAGACTTCTTTAAGAATAATCAGCTTTTTAAAAGAGGATGCTTCTTTCTTTTAACTGAGAGTGTATATAATAGACTGTGTGTGAGTCATTCCAAGTTTCTTCTCCAGAGATTTGTAAATTTTTTGAGATTTATATTTTTGTGATTATCTTCAAGTGTTTACTGAGCTCAAAGAGAGAAGCTTCCTGGAGGGAATCTGCTCCCTCATTGTTACCTTTACAAAGAAAATGCCATGGAGAACACGGAGAAGCCTGTTTGTAGGTTGCTGTGAGGTTATGCTCAATAGTTTCTTCCCAACGGGTGTCAACCATAAAGAATTGGGGGGGCCGATCTAGAAGGCTGTGTTCCTTCTTATCTGCTGCAGCCGAACACAAGAAGGTGGAGCTGAGTTTATATCTTAACTGGTAATAGCATAGCATGTTCTTAGACGTGAGGCTTCTCTGGGGGGAGCGAGTTTAGAAGACTTTGGAGGTGATATCAAACAAACTTACCTTGTTCCTTTTGGCGCAATAGAGGGCAATAACTAGTTGAATTCATTGGTGAGTCTTAACTTTGGGGAGTCTGGATGCTGTTGTGAGCCCAGAAAAAAAACACGCTTGCAGAGAGAATGATTGTGCAACAGTCCTGAGATGTTTTCCCGGGCCAAGACTTCACCTGAGTTTAAGGGGACGCGGATACCCACCTTCACGCTGCCAACTCCCGCAAGGCCATCCTCAACCCGTGCGGTTGACACAACACAGCTGGCGACAGGTCCCGGGAGAGACTCCAGGTGACGCCCACGGCCGGTCAGCGCGTCCGGACTCCGAGGCGGCCTGTGCCGAGCGCCTGCTGCTCCGGGTTCGTCCCCAGAGTGGACGGGCCAACTAACTAACCCTGGCACCGCCTTCGAGGCTTCGGGCGTCCCGAATCTGACTGGGCTGAGATCGCGGGACCCTAGCGGGAAGCAAGGACGGAGCGGGACAGAACCCGGGGGACGCGGAGCTGCAGGAGCAACAGGACTTGGGCTAGTGAGTAAGTTTGGGGCGTCTACACGGGGAGCCCAGGGGTTCCAGCTTGTCTGATTCCAGACTTGAGGGTACCGGTGCGCGGGCAGCGACTGGCGCTGTCCTCGGGACAGGTGCTGAAGCTCAGGAGCCGGATGAGGGCAGAGCGAGCCAGACACCTACAGCTGGAACTGCAGCTGGAACGCCCAACTCGACCCCAGCCCGCGCCCCGCAGCGCTCACTCCCATTTCCTCGCGCCGGGCTGAGCCGTCGGGGTGGGCGGCAGGAGCAGCTGGACTGGCTCTCGAGGGGAGAAGAAAGGGGGTTAAGCCCTGAACCCTCCCCTACACACTCCGAAAGACCCCTTGTACTGGAATCCGACCCAGCATCTCGTGCCCCGAAGCAGAATTCCCGGGCTCTTGCCAGGTTGGCCCGGGGGTCACGGGTACTGATGCCAAGTTTGAAGATGAAGTTAAGTTAGGAGTCGCTAATTTGGCTCTTTTCTCTCTCTCTCTCTCTCTCTCTCTCTCTCTCTCTCTCTCTCTCTCTCTCTCTCTCTCTCTCTCTCTCTCTCTCTCTCTCTCTCTCCCTTTCCTTATTTCTTTCCTCTCCGTCCTTCTTTCTCTTCTTTTCTTTCTTTCGTCTTAATCTGCTCTCTCCCATGCTTGGGGCCTCTGGGCTTGGGGTGAAGAGAGGAAGGAGCCGTGCACAACAGGATCAGGGCAAGGGCGCCGTCGGTGGCCCCACTTTGCTCCGTAGCTCGGCTCACTGGCGCCCGCAATCTCCTCCTTTTATCGCCGACCACGTCCCCCAACCCCCATAATTATGGGGAACAAAGGCGCTGCTGTACACTGCAGCGATCCTTTCGTCCTGTCCATTTGGACGGCATCTCCGGTCCAAATGTGCAAGCACCCAGGCACAGGTCACCCAACTCTGCAGCGCAGCACTGGGCTTGCAGATTTTCCCGGTGTGTGTGGGGTAGAGGGTCTCCCCACGCTGCACACCGAGGGCTCGCCCTCCAGATGGGCAACACTATAGCCGGTTGGTGGGCTCAGCCGGCACGATTTCTGGAGGGGAGGAAAGTTACATCACATCCTGGTTCCCTCAACCCTTGGGGCACAGTGTCTTTGTGCCTGGAGTGTAAAACCTCTATAATCCCCACAGAGCATCCACAAGCTCTCATCCACACCCCCACCATTGCCCAACACCCTAAAATGGAGAAGAGTATCATGAAGGGGAAGCACCGGGCCACAGGCACCTTCCTAAGTGAAAACCCGTGGACCTGACACTGCCTCTGCCCTCAGCATCAAGGCTTGGTGAGGAGTCTCGATTCTTGGGAGTATTGCCTTGGTCAGGACACCCGGCGGCGGTGCTAGTGGAGGAGAGAAGGCCCGAATCCCCCTTCCTTTACATAAGTCCCAGTACACACACTTTCCTCTTCATCTTCTCCTCAGACTGTGAAGTCCTTTTTCAGTCGGAGGTGCTGGAAGAGTGTGGCATGTGGCTCTTGCTGTGACTTACCAGCTCTTGAGAGCTCCTGCACATTGGAGCCAGGTGTTGGCCCTAACTGGTCTGCCTTAGTTTATGTATTGTGTGTGATTGTGCGCGTGCGTGCGTGCGTGCGTGCGTGTGCGTGTGTGTGTGTGTGTGTGTGTTTAACGCCTTTTATGCGCCTGTTTTATGCTGTAATGTCTTTTCTCATTCACTCCCTGCCAGCCATGCCTGTGACTGGTTAATGAGTTGCCGTGGCAACCACCTCCTGTAGCCATGGTGTCCTAAAGATTAAACAGTTGGAAGCTGCAGGTTTGCATCCTTCAGCTGCTCACCATATCTTGCACGGGTCAATGGTTTCTTGCAGGGATATGAATTGCAGTCCCAAAGGCAGGCTCTATAAGCTTCTCCTTCAAGCTGAGATGGAGCAGATTTTTTTCCTCCACAACCCAATTACAAAGAGACAGAGTATGGTAAATATTTTTTTTCTCTGACCCACTTCTTTCTGGCTGCACTCTGACTATGCCTGAGTGCAACTCTGAAGACTAAATACCATAGGAGACAAAATTAAATTGCCCTCTGGTTCTCATGGTATAGAACCATCCCTGACACCACTACAGCACACGTCAGCTGGCCTGTGTTCTGGTTTGAAACAAGAGGTGACTGTAGAGCCTTAAGAATAGAGAGAGGGGGGCTGGCAAGGTGGCGCTAGAGGTAAGATGTCTGCCTTGCAAGTGCTAGCCAAGGAAGGACTGCAGTTCAATCCCCCGACGTCCCATATGGTCCCCCCAAGCCAGGGGCAATTTCTGAGTGCTTAGACAGGAGTAACCCCTGAGCATTAAATGAGTGTGACCTGAAAAAAAAAAAAGAAGAAAGAATAGAGAGAGGTATGAGGGATCAGAGTAGAACATTCATTCCATACCCTTTCATTATTTTCTAAACCCCAGGTCTGGGCTGGATTGTAGAGATGAAACTGAAGATGGGGAAACAAGCAAAGGGAATTCAACAACCTCGAGAGACCTGGAAAAATGTAGGGGCAGATTCCAAAGAAGCTAAAAGATACCTCTTTCTTGTTTTATACTAAGCCCCACTTCTTATTAGAGCTCATGGCACTGGATTATCACTAAGACTTTTGAATTCATGAATGAATATGAGGAATAAATAGGAGTTGGTGGCTTAACTGTTTGAGGACTCATTGATTCTGATTTAGGAAACTGAGAAAGAGGTGAAAGATCATACCATTGGATGATCAGTTGACCACCAATTTCCAATTGGTGGCCAGCTCTGATGGATCTTGCCAGAGAAAGAAAAAATGAGTAGCTGGAAGGAGGTGTCACTCTGTATTAGTTAGTTTTATACTAATAAAAAATTGTCTCTAGATAAGTTGCATACTCCTTTCTTGCACTTGGGTTACCTCCAAAAAATCAACTTTTTTCTAGGCTAATCTTTTGACTATTTGAATCGGTCATTGTCTTACTACTTAAATTGTGTTTTATCTCTATGTATCATATTGTTTTGTTTTATGCCTTACTGCAAACAGAAAATTTTGTACTATATCTAATTTTAATATTTGTTTGCACAAATTTGGAGAAATGTATTTTAGAGTTTTTAAAGTTCTCAGCTATCCTGGTGAATGTTTCCCTATTGCTATGTTATATTGTATATCTTACATAATAATTTTATACATATATCTCTGTTGTATTCCTGTTATAGACTTATCAATAATGCTTCTGTAGTAATACAAAAAATGGTGGAGAATGTGGGTATCCCTACCCCAATTCATCTATCCCACCTGAATTCAGAACTGCCCACACCTGGAATGGGCAGGTAGAGGAGTCTGCAGGGGGGAGAGAGAGGGGATAAGAAGGATAGTTAGAGAGAGAAGGAGAAAGAGGGCCATCATCATCAGAGATACAGAATCAGATTCAGCATCAGCAACTCGGTATTGTCAGGGAAGCAGCAGCAGGAACATCACCGGAGGGAGTTGGTCAGCCTGGAAGCCAAAAAGCCTGGAAAAAGCAGCTGAGGGCGAGACAGAAGCTGGAGAGGGCCCAGTAGGAGTAGAGAAGTAGTTGCTAGCTGCTTAGTATAAGAGGCCATGTGAGGAGATGTGCATGATGGTAGGGACTGTGAAATAAAGCTGGCTGACTCCTGGAACTTCATCTGACTGCTTTGTGAATCTCTCCGCCCTCACCCTGCAACCTTCAGACCCACCAGATCATAGGGGTTGCAGGAGCCAGTTCGAGTCCAGTAAGGCCTCACCATCCCTACACCAACTCTAGGATTCTTTAATTTATAATAAGACAACACTCCTTTAGTTGGCTTTACACAATCCATCTTGTTTTATAATGATGCAGCATAGTTATTGTCCCAAACAGGCTCTATATCCAAGGAAGATATCTCAAGAGGTAGAACACAACCCTAGCAAGCCCTAGATCTAGTCCCATGTAACACATGGTCCCCTAAACACCACTGGGCATGAGTACTATAAAAATATAAGGTTGGAGCAGTGGCATAAGTGGTAGGGCATTTGCCTTGCACACAGCTAACCTAGGACGACTGCAGTTCGATCCTCTTGCGTCTCACGTGGTCTCCCAAGCCAGGAGCAATTTCTGAGTGCATAGCCAGGAGTAACCACAGGGAGTGGCCCAAAAAGCATATATATATATAATTTAAATATATATGTGTGTATGTGTGTGTAGTCTTTTGTTCCCCAATTCTACTACTGGGTAAATTATTCAATCTTTGTTGAATAGCGTGGAATAAAATACAATTTCAATTTTAATCTTAATTTCTTTTTTGTGTAACTTGGAAGTAATGATTATATCTGTCCCATGTTGTTGATAAGTAACTGGAATGATTTCACAACACCAAGACTGTCATATAGCAAGTGCTCAAAGTTAAATATGACCACCATACTATTTCTTGTAATGACAGTATATTAATTTTATAATGATATCAAAAAATAATTAAGGAAAGTATACTTTTCCTCCCATGCCCATAGTAAGGCTTTTTTAATAGTTAAAACGTTGTTTTGATAATCAAGTATGCATTGTTTCAACACTCATCTCCACCAGTATTCATTTCCTGCTAGCAATTTCTACAATTTTCTTCCTATCCCCCACATCCAGCCTGTCTCTAAGAAAGGTGGAAGGAAGGAAGGAAGGAAGGAAGGAAGGAAGGAAGGAAGGAAGGAAGGAAGGAAGGAAGGAAGGAAGGAAGGAAGGAAGGAAGGAAGGAAGGAAGGAAGGAAAGGAAGGAAAGGAAGGAAGGAAGGACAGAGGGAAGGAGAAAGGAAGGAGGGAGAGAAGGAGGGAGGAAGGAAGGGAGAAGGAAGGAGGGAGGGAGGGAGAGAATGAATGAGGGAAGGAAGGAGGGAAATGAAGGAAGGAAGGAAGGAACAAAGAAATGAAGGATGGAATAATGAAGGAATGAAGGAGAGAAGGAATGGAGGAGAAAGGAAGGATGAAAGAAAGGAGAGAATGAATGAGGAAAGGAAGGAAGGAAGGAATGAAGGAAATTAGTAAAGGGAGGGAAGATAGGAAAGATGATGGAAGAAAGTTTACTTTGCTTGACTTCGTTGGACTGTATGCATGCAGTGTGTTGGGGTTCAGGGGGAGTTCTGAACAGAGTATCTCTAATTTGGCTACAGAGATCTAGTTTCTGCAGTTATAGCATAATCTGGAAAGTACTATTATCCTCTTGGAATCTCAAACCAAACAGCTGACTCTTATAAATAATAATAATTTTGAAACTTCACTTACAGCTGACAAATCCAGCGTTTCATTAGTTTTTAGTCACGTCTAAAAACCAAACCACTTCATTGACATGAGACAGGCCTCTTTCTGATGATTGAGAAACATAATTAATGACCTCCTTCCAGTTTCAGTATGTTCTATTTCACCCCCAAATCTCCTCCTCTACCTGAAAAAAATGTTCATTTTTCTTTTGAGGCAAGGATTGAAAATCTACATCTGGTATATGCAAGCTTTCCTTTACTTGTATTACAAAACTGCCAGATAAAAGAGAATTTCACTCCATAACCACTCAGAGGTTTCCTTTGGGAAAACAGTCTCAACTATCTTAATCCAAAATTATCTCTGTGCTAGTGAGGGGACATTCCTAAATTAGCTTATACTCCTCTTCACAAAAAGGAAGGACAGAGATTCTGACCTATAGCAAGATCACCTGGGTGCTCAACTCTGAAAACAAAAATATGCATACATGCCTGCAAAGAGTCAGACTGAGTTGCTCTTTTGAACTTTTGTTAAACAGATAAAAGAATCTTTAATACTTACTGGGCCCACAAATCCTTGGAGTGGCAAGGGATTAAATATCTAACTAGATTACCTGCTGTAATCCTTGGCAAAAGAACTATGGACCTGTTTGCTCATCTAAAATAGTAATGTATGGGGCTGGAGCGAAAATACAGAGGCAGGGCATTTGCCAGTTGATTCCTGGCATGCCATATGGTACCTTGACCACAACTAGTAGTAATTCTTGAGTGCAAAGCCATAAGTACCCACTAAGCATAGCTGCATATCACTGCAAACTATAAATAAATAAGTAGATAAATAAGTAAACAAAACAGTGATAAGGCCTGAGATAAAGGCACCTACCTTACATGCAGCCAAAAACAGCAACACATATAGTCCCAGAGCACTGCCAAGAGTGATTTTTGATCACAGATTCATAACCCACCCAGAAGAGCTCCTAAGGGCACAGCAAAGATCTCCTGAGGGCACAAAACCAGTGGCAGGCTGTCTTCACCAAAGGGCAGAGCCTGATTTCTGGCATGTGCTTTGGCAAATGGTAAACATTTAAGAAGATGTGTCCAAACACATCTTCTTACCAATGAACCCAGAACAACACATAGAAAACACCACACTGCCACATGGCAATGGGGAAATGCCACATGGCAATGAGGAAAATGCCACATGGCAATGGGGAAAAATGCAGGCCAACACAAAGCACAGAGAAAGATGACCCAAAAGTGCCAACCACCTATTTAGCCTCTCAGATAAGGAGTTTAGAGAAGAAATATGGATGAGTCCCAGAGCTCTAGGAAGAAAATTCCCAGTAAGAACCAACAATCAAGGATATCGTTGCAGAGAAACTCCCAGAGCAAAAGACTGTATGCAACCAAATCCTGCATGCCCAAAGAGTACCAGATAAAAGAGACCCAAAGAAAAGCAACCCAAGACACATCAGAGTCACAATGACGAATTCACAAATATGGATAGAATACTGAAAGCAGCAACATCAAAAAGATTTTACATTCAAAGGAGCATCCTTAAGAATTACAGCAAACCTGTCACAACAAACCCTAAAGGCCAGAAGGCTGTGGTGGGATATAGTGATAAAACTTAATAAAATGAAAGTTTAACTTAAAATACTTCACCCAGCCAGACTCACTTTCAGGTTTGAAGGACATATACATAGCTTCACTGATAAACAACAGCTCAGAAACTTTACAAACCCAAAACCAGCCTTAAAAGAAAAACTGAAAGGTCTACTTTAAGACAAGACAGACTAACAAGCACACAAACTTTTACACAGAGATTACACTACATCCCATGACAATTATCTCTTTCAATGTCAATGAACTAAATGCACCAGTAAGGAGACACAGAGTGGCAAAATGGATCAAAGAGCTCAATCCGACCTTCTGCTGCCAACAAGAAATACACCTGAATAGTCAGAGCATATCTAAGCAGACCTATCACTATTGAGGAAATTAAAATGGTAATCAAAAGTCTTCCCAAAAATAAAAGCTCAGGCCCAGATGGATTCACAAATGAATTCTTTCAAACCTTTCAAGAGGAAATACTATCAATCCTTTGCAGGCTCTTTCGGGAAATTGAAGAAACAGAAACAATCCCAAACAGTTTTTATAAAGCTAACATCATCCTGATACCCTAAACTGGACAGAGATGTTGCAAAAAAAAAAAAAGAAAAGAAAAAAAGAAAAAGAAAAAGAAAGAAAGAAAAGAAAGAAAGAAAGAAAAAATAAAACTACAGACCAATATCCCTGCTGAACACAGATGCAAAGATCTTCAACAAAATCCTGGCAAATAAGCTCCAATGCTTTATCAAGAAGATCCTACACCATAGCCAAGTAGATTTCATTCCGGGAATGCAAGGATGATTACATAAATACATAAATCAATCAATATAATACACAATATCAACAAAAGGAAAAATAAAAACCTTATGGTCATATCAATATACTGAGAAAGCATTCTATAAGGTACAACACCCACTCTTGATAAAAACTCAACAAGATGAGAATGCAAGACACTTTTCTCAATATAATCAAGGCCATCTACTACAAGCCAATGGCACATATTATTCTCAATGGAGATAAACTAAAAACCTTTCTTCTAATATCTGGTACAAGACAAGGCTGCCCCCTCTCACCATTCCTATTAAACATAGTGCTGGAAGTTCTTGCCATAGCAATTAGGCAAGAAAAAAATATCAAGCATTCAAGATAGGAAACGAAAAAGTTAAGCTCCACTGTTTGCTGATGACATGATACTATATTTAGAAAATCCTAAAGACTCTACCAAAAAGAAGAACAAGAACAATCAGTGCTGGTGGAGGATGTGGAGAGAAAGAAATTTTATTCACTGCTGGTGGGAATGCCATCTAGTCCAGCCTTTATGGAAAACAATATAGAGATTTTCGCACAAAACTGGAAATTGAGCTCTCATATGATCCAGCTATACCACTCCTAGGGATATACCCTAGGAACACAAAAACACAATACAAAAAATGCCTCTGCATACCTATATTCATTGCAGCACTATCATGACACTTGTAATGAGTGAGAGAAGTAAAATGCTTGTCTATAATACAGGGAGGTCAATGGGAGAGGAGGGGGTATGGGAGGCATTGGTATTGGGAAGGTTGCATTTGTGAAGGGTAGTGTTCTTTTTATAACTGAAATCCAACTACAAACATGTTTGTAATCATGGTGTTTAAATAAAGATATTTTTTAAAAAGCACTAATTAAATAAAGTATATAAAACAATGCATTCATAAACATTCACATACAAATTATTATGGGCCTTCCATTTCTCATAGGAACTTCTAGGTTATGTGGTTTGTTTACATTTCGAGAAATTGCCTGTGATTCCAAAGTGCCAAGCGTTTATAGTCACAAAAGTAGTATAGGAAGAATCCAATTTCTCTACATCCTTATCATTGTTTGTCATTGTCTGTTACTCCCCTTTAATTAGGGATCACAGACTATGGAGTTGCCAGGATTATTTCAGAGTATCAGAGTATCACTTAAACTCACAACCTTATGCTTGCCTGAAAGGTTCGTTAAACCACCAAGTTGTCTTCCAGGCCCCTGCTATTCTTTGTCAGTTATTTTCATTTAAAGTCCTTGAAGGAGGGATGGGATGGTGTCTCACTGTGATATTTATTTACATTTCACTGTGAACAAAATGTTAAGGATATTTCCTGTGCTTTTGAGTATTTTCTCAGATAAATGTGTTACAATTTTGTGCCCATATTTAATGTATTTTAATTTAATTTTAAAGTGTTCTGGATATTTTCTGAATATAAGTCCTTTAACAGTATATATATATATATATAATTTTAAATATTTTCTTTTATTCATAGCTTGCCTTTTTGCTTAGTATACAGTATTATATATGGGGACACGAGCAATAGCACAGCGGTAGGGCATTTGCCTTACATGCAGCTGACCAGGATCAAACCTAGGTTTGATCCCCAGCATTGCATATGGTCCCCTGAGCCTGCCAGGATCGATTTCTGATCTCCGAGCCAGACGTAACCCCTAAATACCACTAGGTGTAGCCCAAAAAAAACAAAAAAAAGTTATGTATATAGTATTATAGATATATATGATTATAGAAATAAGTATTATAAATATTATAGAATTATAGTATTATAAAATAATAGCATTATAAGCATTATAGAAATATAAGTATTATAGAAATAGTATTGACGAAGACTTTTTTATTTTGATAAATTTCTATGTCTCCCTCTTATCACATGTTTTGGTTTCATATCTAAGTATGGTCCAAGTTCACATAAACGTCCTCTTATATTTTCTCCTAGAATTATGTAGTATATCCCTTACATGTAAGTCTATGACACATTTTGTGTTATTTTGGGGGATTCTTGTGTGAATATTCTTTGCATATGATTATTTAGTTGTCCTGGCAACATTTGTTGAAAGTCTATCCTTTTTTTCATTTAATTGTTTTATTACTGTGTTAGAAATCAACTGATTGAAGACCAGAGAGACAGCACAGTGGTTAAGGTACTTTTGACAGCCAATTCTAGTTCCATTTCTGGCACCACAAGGTCTTCAGGGCCCCACAAAAGCAATCTCTAAGCACACAGCTGGCACTAGCCCCAATGCACTAAAAGGTGCAAGTCAGCACCCCCACCCAACCAACAAAATAAACTAATTAGAGCTGGGGAGTTTGCGCAAAGGAATAGAGCACATTCTCTGTACCAGGCAGCTTGGGTTCCTTAACCACCACAGTGCCTATCCCCTACTCCAAGTATTAGGAGAGCAGCCCCCAAACAATGAGGTGGAAATTGCTCCCCAAACAAATTAAATTGATAGGGTTCTGGACAATTATATATCCCTGTAGTACTTTTTAAAATTTTTATGGAGTTTGGGCATCATGCCCATCAGTCACTCCTGGCAGTACTCAAGGGAATATATACAATGCCAGGATGAAGCCAGAGTTAGTCACAGTGCAAGGCAAATCAATGCCAATCTCCAACCCTAATCCTTTATATCTATCCTAATGCTAGTAGGAATTAATATCTTAATGACTGTAGCTTTATAATAGGCTTTGAAGTCAGAAAGTGTGAGATTTCATTGTTCTTTCTGTAGGGGTAGGGCTTTATAGTCAGTGCTCCTGGTGATTCTCAGCCAACCGGACTCTGGTTCAATGGGAGGTCCAGCGGATACAGTGCTACTTAGGACCCGTGTATTAAGTTTTATCTGGGCCATTCCAGCACTGTGACGATAGAATAGGGGTCAACTACAAATAAAACATGCACATTAACTCCTGTATATTTCTACACCCTCCAAAGTTGTTCTTTTGCAAGATTTCAAGATCATTTAGGCTATTCAAGGTTCCTTAAATTTCCAGGTAAATTTTAGGATCATTTTGTCAATGCCGAAAATATTTCAGCAGATATACTGAAAAAATTAATATATAGAGATATGCCTTCATTACAATATGAACTCCTCTTTTATACAAAAGCTATTTTATTTAAATTTGCTTTTTTTACTTTATTAAAATACCATGGCTAACACATTTGCTCATAATACATTCTGTGTTCCTGAATGCATTAAACACCAATCTCACAACCAGTGAAACGTTTCCTCTATTTATTATCTCCAATTTTTCATCCCCAAGCCTGTTCCTTTGACAGGCACAAAATAATTTACTATATATTGATACAACTAATGGAATTATGGAAAAGTTTCAGTCACATAAGATCTATAAAAATTGTTATCTCACAATGGGGTCATTAAATCATTGAAGGTTTACTAAGCTGTTCATTGTTTGTGTTGCTGTTTTTGTTTGTTGAACTTACATGACTATTTTTCTTACTCTAATTTGGTGTGTTCCTACTGGAGTGATAGCATTAAGGAATTTGGAGTTTTTGTTAGTTACGTGTTAGAGTTAGTTAGAATTTAGTGGCAGAGTAATGAAGTTGAGCTGTTGGCATGGTGGTGACTGTGGGATGTGGATGCTTCAGCAGGGCTGGGAGTCAGCCTGCCTCCCTTCCAGGGGTGCCCCAGAGTCTTCAGCTGTGAGACTGGTGTACCCATAAATTTTAGTGGTTTGCATCACTTTCTAGAATAATGTGAGTTTATGGAGCTGGCCAATGAACTGACATGGCTGTGGCCATGGTATGTGGGTCCATTTATCTCTATTTAATTTCCTTCAACATTTACAGTATATAGAGCTTTCATTTCCTTTTTTAAAATCATCCCTATTTTTTATTTGTTGTTCCCATCAAATTAGATTTTTTATTGAATTTAGTTATTATATCTTGTTAGCTATATAGAAATACAAATTTTTTGTTGATCTTGTATTGCTAAACATTGTTCAATTATCATATGTTTCAGACATTGTCATATGCAAATGGAAATAATTTTGTTTCTTTTCCAATCTGAATATCTTTATTTTTCTTGTATAATGTTCTGGCTAGCAGTACAAAGTTGTCCTAAGGTGGTATTTCTAAATAGATTTTTTTATCTTGTTCTTAGACTTTTGTATTCTATGTCTTTTCTCAGGTCAAGGATGTGTCCTAGTCCTAATATGTTTATTATTTTTATTATAAAAAGTACACTAAATATTTGAATACTTTACTTGTATGCATTTAAAATATCATGTGCTTTTACTCTGTTCTATCGATATGTAGTATTGTTTTTATTTTGGAAGTTAAGGCAACTTTTCATGCCCATTATAAATTTCATTTGGTAATAGTATAAAATTCTCTTTTGGGAGTAGGGACCTCAGGTCATGCGGTGCTAGGGATCAAACTTGAAGTCCAATGCATGCAATGCATATCTCTGGTCCTTTTAGCTATCTCTTAAAATTTTGTTTTTATGCCCCCAATTTTTTTTTTTTTGGCTAGTCTTTCATTGAGAATCTTTGAATTTTTTTTTTTTTTTGGTTTTTGGGTCACACTAGGCAGTGCTCAGGTGTTACTCCTGGCTTTACATTCAGAAATCGCTCCTGGCAGGCACAGGGGACCATATGGGATGCCGGGATTTGAACCACAGTCCTTGGAAGGCAAATGCCCTTCCTCCATGCCATCTCGCTGGCCCCAGAGGATCTTTGAATTTTAATGTATTGTTCTGCACTCAAGTTCTTATATTAATTAATTAATGCTATTTCCACATATAATATCAAGAAAATATTCATTTCACTTATTTTCCATTCTGTTTTTGAAGCGCTGTGTTATTTTTGTTTAATCTATATATAATCACATTCACATACAAAATATGCAAGTTCCCTCAGTTTAAAATGTCCCATCAAATGGGGCTTTCATTTTCAGTTCTGTTCCACAGAGGTCTGTTAGGTGTTCTGTACACATCAAGAAGTTAGTTTTTATAACTATGTGTTCCATACCATATATTTTAAAACCAAATAAATATGACATTGACATGTCAATACCAAATTCTAATATGCTTAATATCCTGGTCAAAATAATATGCATCACACTGATTACTTATATAAAAGTCATCAACTACTTTCAAAAAATTCACAAATGAATATTACATGCATTGAAGTTTTATGGATGTTTTCATTGACATTAAGTCTCTTTCCAATACTGGAGGAAGAAACTGTTGTCTGTGTCACAATGCTCAAATATCAGACTAAGTAGAGAGGAAAATCCAGCTTTTCTCTCACAACTCTATAGTAAGAGAGGAAAATCCAGCTTTTCTTCCCCATAGTACAGAGTAAGAGGCTGCCAATATTGCCTTTCTAATATCATCTGTCCTAAATTAAAGTTACTTTTCTCAAGGTTTTTAAAAACACTGGAAAGCATACCCCGTGCCACTTAATGTTGTAATGTCTGTTCTGTTCTTTGTGTTTCTTTTGTAATGTCTGTTTGTTCTTTGTGTTTCTGCTCTTTATGTTTCTTTTTTTTGTTTGTTTTGGTTTGGTTTTTGGTTTTTGGGTCACATCCAGTGGCACTCAGGGGCTATTCCTGGCTCTGCACTCAGAAATCGCTCCTGTTTCAGGGACCTTATGGGGTCCTGGGGATCGAACCAAAGTCCATCCTGGGTCAGCTGCATGCAAGGCAAACACCCTACTGCTGTGCTACCACTCCAGCCCCTCTGTTCTTTGTTTTTCTGAGAGCTAGTTAATAGGACTGAGTAAAACAGTGGAATTTATTCACTTCTACCTTAGAGTATTAACCTTTCTATAGGAACCAGAGTGATAGTATATCACATGAGATGCCTGCCTTACACTTGGCGTTTATGGATTCAATTCCCAGAATTTCATATGGTTCCCAAGCCATCCAGGAGTGAATTCTGAGCTCAGGACTAAGAATAGGCCCTGAGAAACAATATGTGGCATCAAAACAAAACCCATCCCTCCCAGAAAAACAAAACAAAACAAACTGAGACTAGTAGATTACAAGAAAAATGAACAAATTTAATGGCATAATGAAGCAAAAGACCTTCCTTTAAAGTAATTGGAGGACATGATGATGGTAAAAGTTAAGAAATTATTAAGGGGCCAAGTAAGATAGCACAGGGTTAGGGCGTTTGCCTTAGACACAGAAGAACAGTAGTTCGAATCCCGGCATCCCACATGGTCCCCTGAGCCTGCCAAGAGCGATTTCTGAGCATAGAGCCATGAGTAATCCCTGAGCCCTGCCGGGTATGACCCAAAAACCAGAAAAGAAATTAAGAACAGATGCTCTGAACTGGTCTTAGCGCAGCGGTTACTTCGCAGTCATAAAGATTTGCTTTGAAACCAATCATCTCTGGTGGTTCGAGACCCGCAAGTGCTTTCCACTTCTTTAAAAAAATAAAGAAAGAAAAAGAAAAAAAGAACAGATGCTCTTCAATCTGATTAAAAAGTTCTTTTTTTTTTTTGAGAAAGTTTTTGTTCATCTCTTCTCCTCATTGTTTAATGGGGTTGTATTTTGTTTTTTTTATGAAATTGTCCCAGTGCCTGATATATCTTAGATATTAACCCATTATCAGATGGTTGGCAGATTTCTCCCAATCCATGAATTGTCTTTGTATCCTACTTATCATTTCTTTTGAAGTGCAGAAATGTCTTAATTTAATGGAGTCCCATTTATCTTTGCTTACACTTGCTTGGTCAGAAGTGATTTTCTTTAAAGATGCCTCTAGCTTCAGTGTCACAAAGAGTTCTTTCTATGTTATTTTTTCTATGTTCATTATAGATTCTAGTATGTTATCAAAGTGTTTAATCCACCTTGATTTTGCTTTAGTGCATGGTATTTGAAAAGTTGAATTTTTTTTGCATGTCACTAACCAGTTTTTTCAGCATCATTGAAGAATCTTTCCTTGCTCTGCTTTTTTGCTCCTTTATTGAAAATTAATTGATCGATATCTGCAAGTCTGTCTCCAGTTTCCTTACATTTCATTGATCTTTGGATCTGTCCTGATTCCAATACAATGTTGTTTTAAAGATTATCATTTTATAGCACAATTTGAAGTTGGGGAGGTATAGCTCCCATTTTATTTCTCCCAAGAATTATTTTGACTATTTGTGGACAAGGGCTTAATGTTCTGTATTAATTTCAGGAGTGTTTGATTTATTTCTTTGAAAAATGTCACAGATATACTATTGGGACTATTTTGAATCTTAATGAGCAGGGGATGTGTTTTCCTTGTGTCCTCTTTCATTTCTTTGAGTAGTGTTTTGTGCTTTTATTTGTATATATCGTTCACCTCTTTAGTTAAGCCAATTTTAGGTACTTGATTTTCTGAGGCACAATTGTAAATGAATTTTTTTAAATATCTTTTTTTATGTTTTCATTATTTTCAAATAGAAAAGCCATGGAATTTTACATGTTTATTTTGTACCCTGCCACTCTACTATAAAAATCTATTGTTTCTATTGCAAACTACGGTGTCAACAGAGGGAGAGAGAAAGAGAGAGTGAGGAGAGTGAAAGAGAAATGTCTGCCATAGAGGCAAATGAGGGGGAGGGTATGAGGGAAACTGGAGACATTGCAGGTGGGAAATATTCACTGGTGAAAGGAGTGATGGACATTGTACAACTGAAACTAAATCATGGGCAACTTTGTTACTATGTACATCATGCTATTCAATTAAAAAATTGTAAAAACAAAACAAAAACTCAATAAAAAATAAAACATTGGATCATTAAAACAAATATTGTTTCTAAGATATTTTGTAGAGTCTAGGTTTTTCTATATATAGAAACATGTTATTTGCAAATAGTGAGAGCATAAATTCTTCCTTTCCTATCTGGATGCCCTTAATACCTTTTACTTCTGTAAGTGCTATGGCAAGTACTCCAAGCACTATATTGAATATAAGAGATGAGAGTGGACAGCCCTATCTTGTGCCTAATCTTAGAGGGAAGGAATTTAGTTCTAATCCATTGAATATAATGTTTATTATGAGTTTGTGCTAAAAGGCTTTAACTATGTTGGAAGAAGTTCTTTCAATTCAATTCCCAGTTTATTGTTTTTATCATAAGTTAATGTTAGATCTTATCAAATGCTTTATTGCATACATTGATATGATTACATCATTTTTCTTGTAATAATATGGGATGTGTTACATTGATTGGCTTGCGTATGTTAAACCATCTTTGTATCCTACAGCTGAATCTCACTTGGTCAGCCTGTATGATCTTTTGGATGAGTTATTGAATTCAATTTGTTAGTATTTTGTTGAAGATCTTTTCATCTGTGTTCATCAGGGATATTGGTCTGTAATTTTCTCCCTTTTTGTGTTTCTCTTTTAACCTTTAGTATTAGGGCAATGTTTCCTTCATAGAAACTGGGCATGCTTCTGTTTTTTTCAGTTTCCTGAAAGAGCCTGAAAAGATTGAATGTAACTTTTCTTTAAATATTTGAAAGAACTCACTAGTGAATCCATCTGAGCCTTTTGATTTGGGAGAGACTTTGGTTTAGACAATGGAATAAAAGATCTTCTCTGTCTTTTAGGCAGAGAAAAAGAGCCCAGAGATACCTAACCTGCATTGCAGCAGTGACATTTAAAGACAATGCAAAGAGTGGCTAGAGAGATATAGCACAGTAGTAAGGCATTTGCCTTGCACATGGCCAACCCACCCAGGACAAACCCGGGTTCAACCTCCAGCATCCCATATGGTACCCTGAGCCTGCCAGGAGCAATTTCTGAGTGCAGAAGTAACCCCTGAGACTGGCCGGGTGCCCCCCTCCCCAAGAAAAAGACAATGCTAAAGGTCATGTCTGCAGGCTCTTGTTTAAGAGACTTGCCTTTGTGTGCAGTGAACTGGGTCTATAGATGCCTCCCATTAGGATGACATAACTGTCTTGTGTCCATCTTCCAGTAGTTACTTTGGGGTCAAATGTGACAAAGCAAGAAGATGGCCAAGATTAGCACCCAATACTCTCACTCCTCCCTAAGAAACCCTCCTGTAAGAAGCAAGGACAGAGATCTTGATCGACTTGAAAATGGCCTCAGCAGGTAAGACGAGCATCTATTTTGGATCTGAGAAGTTAATCCTACATCTCTGATCTATACTTTGGGGAAAGACTGTTTTAGTATTTGTCAGTCACTGATGGGAGGGCATGAGTGACTGATTAGCATAACTTGATGTAACCATCACCAAATTTCTGAAACAGACCACACTTCTAATAGGAAATCCTTCTATAGTTGTTCACTCTTTCTTTCATCTACTTGTCTCAAATCAGGGTATATGATGGCTAGGGCTTCTTCAAGCCTCTGAGGCCTCATAGAAGTCTCAAGCCCTAGAGATAAGAAGCAGGGACAATTTCCATGTCAGTTGCCCTCACACCTCCACATTCTAGCTGGGACCATGGAGACACCCAGTGAATTCAATGTATACATCATTGGAATGTGAAGGAAATCAGGTTAGCAGAAGATCCACATAAACATTGGAAGGATGTTTAGCCTCCTGCTCAGCTTCACCCAGTCCCTGAGACATAGTGGTCTGGATAGGAAGGATTTTTTCTCTTCTCATCAAAGTTACAAAGTTACCACTAAATGACATTGAATAAAATGATATTACTCAAGGACCTGTTGTACATTTAAAAAAAAATAAGGGCCAGAGCAATAGTATAGCAAGAAGGTACTTGCCTTGCATTGGCTGACCTAGGTTCTATCCCTGATATTCACAACAGGAATGACCCTGAGCACAGAGTCAGGCAGGAAGGAGTAAGCCCTGGGTATTGGGGGGAGAGGGGCTGAGTAAAAAAAAAGTTAAGTTTCTGATCATTATTTTAGGAGGAGGAACTGGCATTTGAAAACTCCAGTGATGTCTGTCTTGAAGTGCCAGATCTTTTAGAACAGTTTCAGGAGAAGTAAATGAAAATATGTGTTCTAAGGTCATAAAAGTTTCCTGGTGATCAGGGAGCTTGTGATAGCCTATAGGACCTCTGTGATCCTGAGAGGAAACATTTTCTGTCCACTGAGATATTGCTGCCTCTGAACTGAGGACCACTTTGGAACCCCAGTTTTAGTACCCTTATTAAATGATTGAAATCATTTTCTTACTAAAAAGCAATAAAAAAGATGAAGCACTTCATTGGGAATAAAGCATTATTAAGTCCATAACCTAAGAATACCTGAAATAAAAATATCTTGAATATAAAAATATCTAGAAGATGTTTAAATTATTTTGATCTGTTTGGTGGCTTTGATTATTTAAATGCTGCCTGACATATTTTGAAGAAAGACTTCAGAACTTGTTCAAGGGAATGGCAGCTAAAACCAAGAGCACCTCAAATCCCTGCTGTCAGTCTAGCTGTTTTAGGTGCATTTGAGGGGCATTTGGGCTTGTATCCTGTGGAAGACACAAACCTTGATGCTGCTTCTGAGTGGAATCTAAAAGAATTATCACCAAAGCAACCTGTTTGGTCTCTTGCAGCACAGACTCAGGCATCCTGTCCCACATAGTCAATGGCTCTGGAGACCAATCACTAAAAGTCCTCCTTTAGACATAGGAGAAGGTCCTACAAGATCCTAGTCTCTTCCTTTATTCTTTTTTTTTATTCTTTTTTTAATTAATTAATTTTTTTGGTTTTTGGGCCACACCTGGTGACACTCAGGGTTACTCTTGGCTATGCACTCAGAAATCGATCCTGGCTTGAGGGTCCTTATGGGACATGGGGGGATCGACCCATGATCTGTCCTAGGTCAGCCGCGTGCAAGACAAACACCCTATCACTGCGCCACCACTCTGCCCCACACCTTTATTTTCTTCCTTTATTCTAAAAAAGTCACTTCTGTTTATTCTTGTGACCCAAAGTCACCAGTGGAAGACTCACTGCTTCCAGAGTACAAGTCAATGAGCAGTTATACTTCTCACTTCTCCAGGGACCTGTCCCAGAGACAGAAAACACCTGCAGGATACCCTGAAATTCCTTTTTCTCATTGAACAAGGGAGCAACATAAATTGAATATGGTCCTGACTTTCAAAGCAGTTGCTGTTATGTGGCACTTTGTTTTTGATCCATACTCAGCATGCTCAGGAGTTACTCTGCACTCAGGAATTACTTCTGACTGGACTCTGGAGAACTATAAGGCATGCTTGAGATTGAATTTGGCTATCTGCTTGCTAGGCAAACACCCAACTTACTCTACAATGGCTCAGCCCCAACTAATTACCCATTTCAGGGGCTTCTTCCTCACAAGCACCACCCGTGCCTAGAACCTGAGCTTCATACAAAGGTCCTGACCCAGGTCCAAGATCTGTATCCAGCTGTAATCTAGATGGACCTGGAATCCCAGTTTCTCCTGGCTCCATATTTTCCAGAACATTTAGAGCCCTATTATTACATAGATTGCCAGTAGTTTCTCCATAAACCCTAGGAACTTTAATACTTCAGGGCTCTGCCCTCCTCATCAGCCCACCAGCTCTGCTATCCTGGACATTGATTGCCTTGCTACTAATACAGATGAATCTATCTGGTTTCATTATATGTCTACACATAAAAAGAAACTGGAACAGCTAGGGTTACTAACTGACACCTTGATGCCTGAGGAGCTTCTGGGTATGGAATGGTGGAGGGATACAAAACACTCCACCTTTGGGATTGCTCCAGATCTTCCAGGGACATGTCCTGGCAGATTTCTAACCTAGCACTCAATTCTACCCACATCCCCTTTCATTGGTGATCAACTGGTGGGATCCAGGGGCTGAAGAGATAGACACATCCTCCTCCTATGATTAACCTGTCATGAAGGTTACTTTCACTTTTATTGCATACAGATAATAGAAAAAACATGGAGTTCATAACTTCTGCACTACTGCAGGGTCCTTCTAAATAGATGTCCACATGGTGCCGCTGAGTGTGGATCAGAGCCAGTCATACTGCAGGACTCAGGCCTGTTCTACTCAGCTTTTACTTAAGTCAATGCCATATGTGAAAGTAGTATGGCAGCTCCATAGAATATATGTCAGCAGACTTTAACTAGGATAGAAGAGCATTTAAATCTCAGCTTGACCACTTTATTTGTGTATCCTCAAGCAGGTTTTTTAACTTCTATGAATCTCAATTTTCTTTCATATAGGATTATTATATAGATTATGTGCTAGAGGCAAAGGTCCAAAAGTAGTTAGTATGTGATCTGTGCATTTCATTGGTGGGTGACATAGTCAGAAGGAAAGACCAATGCATCCCAAGGATCCCAAACTATGCATAAGGATAACATCTGATACCTAATTTTATTTTATTTTATTTTTTGGGCCACACTCATTTGATGCTCAGGGGTACTCCTGGCTAAGCGCTCAGAAATTGCCCCTGGCTTGGGGGGACCATATGGGACGCCGGGGGATCGAACTGCGGTCCTTCCTTGGCTAGCGCTCACAAGGCAGACACCTTACCTCTAGCGCCACCTCTCCAGCCTCTGATACCTAATTTTAAAAAGTCATTTGTAATGCACAAAACGAGAGTTTCTGGTTTAGCAACAGTATGCGCTTTAGGACTTTGGCTTGTGCCTCTGGTTGCACAGAAGTCCACAGACATTTCTACAAAGACCTTCTGACCTGGGATCCAGGAGCATTATGGTGGACTTGTCTCCACCCTATCAGAGAAATTGTTCATGGGAGTGCTAAGGTGAGTATAAGGTCCTTGAACTTGAGGTGGGATGAGGTAGGTTGTGCTGGTGATTCCTGCATAAAGCCAGAAGTGGTGCAGACATGTGTGGCCTCATCACTGAAGGCAGGCAGGTTCAGGATGAAGTTGCCTGATTCCATTCAGTTCCAGTAGAAGCAGCCCTGCTGTGAGGAAGTTGAGGAAGGGAGGGGAAAAAATCTACATGTCTTTATTTGTTTTTGTTTTGAGTTATAATCAATAGTATTCAGGGCTTACTACTAGCTCTGTGCTCAGAGACCATATTGGATTTCAGCAATTGAAATCAGGACAAGTGCTCTGAACCCCTTTAAGATGGAGCAATTAGAACCAACTGCTGGTTGTGGAGAAGAGGTTGGCAGTGGCAGCAGCAACTCAGCAGGGGGGAAGCTGATACTAACTTCTAATCCATCTCTAGGGAGAGAGAACTCTTTCCCAGCATTAATACTGGACTCCTCCTTCAATCTTGTAGCCACCTTGTTAAGAGGCTGATTAGACTGAAACAGGTCATGTGAAATAATTCATTTGTCTTGCCTGGACTAGATAGAAGCGCAAAACCCTAGAGGACAATGCCTGGATGGCTTCCAGCCAGGTGAATTGAGTTTTAGAACCTAGTTGTTTGAAAAAGATTTTTAAATAAAAGTAAAGGGGCTGGAGTTATGGTATAGTGGCTAAGGTGTTTGCCTTACATATAGTTGATCCAAGGTTGAACCCTGGTATTTCATATGTTCTCCAGAGTCCTGCCAGAAATGAGCTCTGAGCTCCATCAGATGTGGCCAAAAACAAAAATATTAAAGTAAAGCAAAGAAAAGAGGTATCCAGAGTGATAGTACAGTGGATAGGGCAATTGTCTTGCATGTGGACAATTCAGGTTCAATCTTGGCAAACCATATGCTCCTAGGAGTAATGCTAGGAGTATGCTAGGAGTAATTCATAAGTGCAAAGCCAGGAGTAACTTCTGAGTACTACCAGGTATAGCCCAAAACCCAAATTTGAAAAAAAAAAAAAAAAGATATGAAGCCCAGCACATTAGTCTAGGCAATTCCACAGAGCAAACTCTGCCCATGTGCTGTGCACTCAGTGGAGTTGAGAGCTTTGAGCATGGCCCTGTGTGTGTTCATATTTTTCACCTTGAGCAGTGCAGGTAAATTCACTACTCCAGTTAGGCCTGTGTTGCAGGAAACAGAGTCTAGGGAATGGTCAAATTGCAGAGTAGATATATTTTCATTTGAAAGCACTGAATCAATACACATGGAAGATTAGGGAATTCCAAATAATATTCTGCAACTTTCCTCTGAGCTATACACACTAATAACTCTCTAGCTAAGGAGCCTACAACCAGCCATACAGCAGGCACGAGTCCAGGGAAGATTCTTGAAGACAGTTGCATTTTATCTGGCCTTAGAAGACGAGACCTTAGCATGCAGAAAATCATCCTTGTGCACTCACTGAGCAGGACTAATTACTCTGCTTACGAGGGCAGGTGCCTGAACCTCCCCCATCTTATGCTCTCGTGAGGACCATATCTGCTGGCTTGCTGCCCATGGGCCATCTCAACTGCCCCATGGCAACAGCTGGACACATGCTGCCTTCCAGGTTCATGCTTGCTACAAGGAAAGGCCACGTTTATCCTTAAACTCAGATGTGTGAAGCATGAACTTGAGGGCAGTCCCTGGGCTGAGATTAGTGGCAGCAGCTCTCCTCATTAAGGAAGGCATCTGGCATCTCATTCCTGAGTGTATCCAGAAGGTGGAGGAGCTTAAAATCAATTAATTTCGCTGCATATTTTATTTCCTAGGACCCACCCGTCATGCAAGGAGACATCAGCAGAGCCTCAGCAAAGGATCACCATGGAGACCAGAGGGCTGGCTGAATCCAGGGGAAGCCCCTTCTCAGGCCCAGGACCTGCCAGGTAATGACCTTACCCATCAAGAAGGAAGGGAAGGGGGGAGACTAAAACAGAAAGAAGGTGCTTACCTCCTAGGAAGAAGTTGCCATGGGTGGATGGGAGAACGAAGGGGCAGAATCAGAGCTATGAGGAGTCAGCAAGTCACTTCCTCTGAGCAAGGTGTTCTGAGCTCAGAAAAGTCTAGGAACTACTTTTAATTAAACATTTGTTTGTTTTTGCTCTATACCAGTAACAGCTAGGGGCTATTTGTGACTCAGCGCACAGTGGCCACTCTTAATGGTACGCAGGGGACTCTGTGTGATACCAAGTATTTAAGTAGGTGGTCCTATGCAAAGCAAATGCCTTAACCCCACACTATTTCTCCAGCCCCTAATTGAAATAGTTTCAATAAAAAGTAATAGTTGCTTAGTTCTAGAGCAATTCAAAAACAGGGCAATTAAAAATTCAGAAACTATCAGCCGGTGGGCTACAAAGCACAGTGCACAGAGCGGCATAGTATGCGGCAGCCTCTGCAGATTCTCAGAGGCGTGACTGGAAGGAACAGTGGGGGAGCAATTGCCTGGAAAGGTTAGTCTCTATCTTTCTTCAGAGGACATATGCACTTGACTGCAGCAGCTTCACCCCCTAGAAAAAAGTGACTGTTTTTCCTGGTCTCCTCTAGCAACAGACCTCATGGGCCCTATCTGGACTCCAATCAATGCTCTATAAATACTCAGAATTTCCTTCCACATGATTATTTGGGAAATAGAATAGCTTCGTGTAGTATACAGGAGAAATGACATAGAGAGAAGAGAATCCCTTGAAGTAGAGCAATAATTAAGCTAGGATGTGCCCCTTTCCACCCAATTTCCTAATATATGCTGTTGCCATTCACACCATCATGTGCCCTACAAGTTCAGATTATTGCAAATAATTCTTTTTTCACAGTTCTGTGCTAGAAGAAGATGCTACCATCATTTACTTCACCGGATAAGCTTTTTTTTTTTTTTTTTGGTTTTTGGGCCACACCTGGCGATGCTCAGGGGTCACTCCTGGCTGTCTGCTCAGAAATAGCTCCTGGCAGGCACGGGGGACCATATGGGACACTGGGATTCAAACCAACCACCTTTGGTCCTGGATTGGCTGCTTGCAAGGCAAACGCCACTGTGCTATCTCTCCGGGCCCTGGATAAGCTTTTAAGTAATGTCTGGTATTGTTGTCTTATGAATAAAAATGCTTTCTTGAACTAGAGGGAATTATGCAGGGGCTAAGGCACTTGTATTGCATGTGAACAAGTCTTACTAATCTATGACACTGCACTGAGTACCGTCAAGAGGGTCTCCTTAGCACAGAACTAGGTGTAGCCCCTAATCACTGTCCTCCAAATCCAAAAGAAATCAAATCAAATAATTTGCACTCTTAAGGCTCTTCACAGAGCAGATAACAGGCAGGAGTAATAGTACAGCAAGTTGTGAGCTTGCATTGTACATGGCCAAACAGGGTTCGATCCCTGACACTACAATTGCCTAAGTCTGCCAGGAGTTATCTCCCAGCAGAGCCAGAAGTAACCCGTGAGTATTGCTGGGTGTGCCCCCACCTCCCATCAGAAAAAAATGAAACCAACTTAGATTAGAGAGCTGGCACAGAGCTGTTGCAAGCTAAACTACAAACAATGCATGGAAATGGAGCTGAGGGTTGCTGGTAGGACAGCCATGGGACCTCCTCTGTCTTCTCATTCTCTCCTTCTCTTGGAATTTGATTTTTTTCTTGGCCTTTGATTTTTTTCTGTGTGCCCCTCTGTTTATGACTTTGTCTTCTCAATAGAGACATGGACACTGACTTAAAGTGACCTTCATTCTATGGCCTCAGTTACTTTTCCACCCTCCATTTGGAGCAGTTCAGAGTGGAGTGTTCACCATTCTGTTGTCTGGGGGATGTGGGATGATGGTGGTGAGATGTTTAGCAGAGAGAGGTTGTGACAGCAAGAATATGAATTGACCTCTCCAGCAGTGGCTGGAAGCATCTCTACAATGGATTTTTCTCATTTCCAGTTATTTCCCTATTTCTCTGAGGTTATTAGAGTATGAATAGGGTCAAGGTATGTTCAAGGGGGTTCAGAGTTGGTTTTGTCCAGTGTGTAGATGGGGTTGGCATTCAACAGCAAAAGTCAGATAGGAAACTGGATACACAGAAATAGTTGGATCTTTCTTTCTGAGGTCCTTCTGTAGACAGAAAAGCAGGCAAGAGGCAGAGAGGAGGTCTACCAGGGAAAGCTCCAGCAGACAGGCTTTGGAATGTGGACAGAACTCAGGCTTCAAGTGCCTCACAATGCCTGAGTCTAGGAAAAGGGTCAAGGTAAATTGCAAAGGAACTTTGTGAACCAGGAAGGAAAAAACAGAGCATGTAAAAATTAGACAAGAAACAGAGGCAGAATTCATCTGGTGGTTTCATTTCTTTGCTTGTTGGGGATATTTAGGTCATACTTAGTAATGCTCAGGGACTCTTCCTGATTCAATGCTCAGGGATAACTCATGTCAGGAATTCTTACCATGACTGTCAAGATGCAAGCAAGCATTTAATCCTCTGTATTATCTCACCAGCCCTGGTGCTTGTCCTTTTAGAACTGCTTTAAATGGCGGCATCCTGTTTGGAAATAGCTTAGTTATATTGAAGAGCTCCAACAGGTTCCTGATGGGGAGTAGAAAAACTCACTGCTGCCTCTGAAAGTTTCCAGGTGCTGGCAGAGTGAAGTCACAGTGAAAGTAATAGCCCCAGAGGAAGCTCTGCCCCTGGTTTAATGCCAGTCTTGCGCCTCCAGTGCCCAGTCTTCTGTGTTCTCATCTGTCCCCCGTTCTGGGTTTTCTGTCTCCTTTGGCTCCATGTTTATTGCCCATCTTTTCTCTCCAGGCTGTCTCGCTTCATCATCTCCATGCGTGCATGGGCTGCAAGGCATTTGAACCAAGAGGACCAGAGAGCTGACTCTTTTCTTGACCGTTTCCGTGAAACTGAGCTCAAGGAAGTATCTAGCCAAGAAAGCAATGTCCAACCAAACCTGGGCAGCAACGAGCCCTCAGAAAGAGGGACAAGGTAAGGAACCAGAATGGAGAATAAGCCAAGGACTTTTTCAGTCTAATGGGAAGTAACTTGCGAGTGGTCCTGGACCACTGGCCCATGAGCCAATATTTGAAGGTATCTTGGGGGGTCACTGCATGGTATTATAATCCCACCAAGTCTAAGAAGCAGGGAAGCATGAGGAAACTCTAGCAGAGCCTCTGCCTCATTCAACCACTGTTCGCACCCAACATGGTCTCTCTCTAGTACCACCTGAAATTAGTTCCCTCAGGTTGATATCTGGGAATCTCAACAACATCTCCATCAGTTTATAGAGTACCATGATGCACTTTGCTAAAAGAAAAACAGAATTAAAAAAAAATGAGTTTTCAGAGTAGGGAGCTAGTTGTTGGTAGAACAGATGAACTGTTCACAAGGACCTGAGATGAGTCCTTGGCTCCACATGGGCCTATGCAGCACTGCAGCAGCCACTGTGAGCTCACAACCATCCTGCTCCTGTTTAAGAAGAGGGAATGCCTCTGTTTCCCAGAGGGAAGATTCTGAGGAGAGTCAGTGTCCAGAAGACACACCCCTGGAATCTGACCACAGAACTGAGGTCACCTGAGAGGGAGGGCCATGATAAGGGAGCTGGAAGGAGAGGATGCAGACATTTTGGGGGAGAACATATTGTGACAGTATGGAGCTAAAACATAAACTCATTACACTTGTAAACTATAGTTCTTTTGATAAAGTAAAAATAGACTTAAAAAAATCAATCCACTAACCCCAGGAAGCATTCACGTGATTACACCATCAGCCTCAGGGACCACCCACACATTAGGGTTCCATCCATTCTTCTGGGAAAGGCTGTAGTTGATCAAAATGACTACCCACGTCATCTCATCATTCATCCACTGGATGAGGCTAAGAACCACAATTGGGGGAGGGGCTGGAGATACAGTACAGGAGTTTGGTACTTGACTGCTCCTAGTTCAATATCTGGTACCACTTATAGTCTCCAAAGCCCCACCAGGATTGATCTTTGAGCACAGAGCCAGGAGTAGGTACTGAGCAGCACTGAATGTAGCCAAAAACAAAGAAGAGCCACAATGAGAGTGGCTTTAATCTGAAAGATTAATCGGAGAGTGTTAATCTGACAAGGGAAGGGGTGGATCGAGGCCTCTATGTGCCATTGCCCCAAAAGGAAATAGAGCCATTTGGGATAGACATGCCAGAACATCCCCAACTCTCTCATACTTCACATAGATCTACCTCCCATTCTCTCTTGTCCTAGAGAAGCATGCTGGGGAGGATGTTGTGAAGAGACCTCTGACCCCCACAGGGGGAGGTTGAGGCCTGTTACAGAATAGGAGGGTTGCCTTTAAGATATAATGCCACTGAAGAAGAAGGTCCAAAAGGTGTCTCAAGGACTGGAACACTGTGTTTGCATGTAGAAACTTGGTTTTCGTCACTCAGCACCATTAGGAGCACCTCACAGCACAAAGCAACCCATAGATATGGCCCCAAATGAGAAAACAAAAAAATATATTTGCAAGAGACTCCTACTCTCAGCACGATGAACCATTGGACTACTTTCTCAAAGTTTGCTTTCTTGAAAAGCAACTTGAACAGTTCTTCTGAGTGAATTCTCTACTAGATAGTGCCAAGAGTTCTAAGATATAACAGAGAAATCAGCTTGGTTGCAAGAGAATGGTCTCTGTATTTCTGGGGGGGGGAAATGCTATTAGTTTCTGTATCAAATGAGCTAAAGAAGGCTGAAGTATAGGCACTGCAAAGGGGTACAGGGAGTACTAGGCATGGGGATGTGAAGTTCCTGGGCTATTTTGGAAACAGATAGGTGACTCTTTCATTTTATATCTGGTTAGGGAAGGGGAATATCTTAATTTGTGATTGAAGTGAATATAAGATAAATTAGGTTCTGAGAAACTGCCCTGTAGTGACCATGCTTGGAGTGGACAGTTAAGTCATTTTACTTGTGACCTTGTCAGCCTTTACTCTGCAACTGTAGTGCCATAGGAAGTCCTAGCATTCACAAGGCTGTGAAGGGACCTAAAGGCTCTCTATGCTAACCAGAATGTGTTTGCGACAGCCAGAGACCCAGGCCCAGCATCCTGGACCAAGCTTGAAAGCCCCTGCCTGCAATGCCTGTGCTCTACCTGGTGTTGAGGCAGGAGCCCAGAAGCAGGAAGGTGGAGACTGAAGAGAGGCAGGGAGATTTCTTTACAGTTGGTATACATTGTCTACAGTTCCCCGGGACAAGCTCATAGTCCCTTGATTTGATGGAGCCAATGATCTTGTCCTCTACCACAGACTGTGAGTGATGAGCAGTGGCATCTAATGTCCAACCTCATCAGAAGTAACACTTTATAGGACTCTCCACACCAGGTTCCATCTACAGTAAGAATTTCTCACTAAGGCAGTTCTTAGTGCTCCTTATGTCTGGCCTTGGGAGATGAGCACAATGAACAGTGCACTTCAGGAATCTAGTTTCCTTCACACTTTCAAGGGGATTTAATTGCTCAGAAAATTTTCCTGAAACACATTTCAAGCTGCAATGGAGCAGAGAAGATGGACATGAGCCAACCCAAGTGTCAAAGTGATTCTATGTTCAATATTGGAAAGGAGATCCTCTGAGCATCAGAGTGGCATTGGTTTCCACGGCCTCTAGTAGTGATGGACAATGAAGCCAGTTAGCTTTCTTTTTCATTTATTTATTTTTTTGATCACACCCAGCAGTGCTCAGTTCTTACTCCTAACTCTGTGCTCAGGGATCACTCCTGGAAGTGCTTGATGCTCAGGGACCATTATGGAGCCATGGATTAAACCCAGGTCAGCTACATGCAAGGCAAGTGCCCAACCCACTGTGCTAAAACCAGTTGTGTGCAATGTCCTGGCAGTAACCCATGGGAGACTAAACCATTTCCTTCAAAACAGAGAACCATACAGGTCAGATTTAAGTCAACATACAGCTGAGTGCAAAAGCAGCCCATACCTTCTAGCAGGTTTTCCCACAGATTTAGTGTGCCCCCTAAAGGAAGATTCTTCTGTTTTGTTTTATAGGGGGCTAGAACTTAGAATCTCACATGTTCAAAGTTTATACCTTGCATATCCTAGGGCCCCAGGGCCCTGGGGCTTTAAGATAAATGTGGGGACTAGAGGATAGAGAAGGACAGACTCCAAACTGGGCAATTCTGCCCAGGGTCTGTTTTTGCCCTTCACAGTGAAAACAGTGGCATTTCTAGGGATGCTATCAATCACAGTAGACCAGGGACACAGCTAGGTATCCATTCTGGTGTGGAAGGTGCTGGAATAGCTTCTCCTGAGAGCATGTAGAAGGCAGATGCTATAAGTAGTGTCTTGATCTGTGCACTTCCTAGCACCTGACACCCTGCCAGCCTGTGGTTAAGCAAAGAAATACAGGTGCTCTGAAGCCAGGTTACTGGATGGTGTCTAGAGTTAGTCCACTGATTTAGAAGCCTTCATTTAGCTATGGTTTCATCCTCTCATTTCCTAGAGCTAAATAGCCACACACAGAAAAGCTTTGTCCTTGACCGAAAACACCCCTGGGACTCTCTAACTATGTGGAAAGGCAGGGAGATACGGGGGGGGGGGGGGGGAAGGGGGGTAGTGGGAAGCAACAGGTTCCCAGATTGCTCTCTCTCCACCTCCTTGCAGCAACTGGCCCCTGGCCAGGGCCAATATCAACGCAAGCAACAACTCAGTGGAGTGAGTACCTTGGCACCCGCAGAGCTCTTGTTCTCGAGGATGCTTACCTTACCTCTTCCCTAGCTTCTGCTCCCCTTCTTCCACCACCACTAGACTTTCCTAGAATCCTATTCCTTTCCTCAAAAGGCATTCCCATGACAAACGGGAGAGGGATCATTATCCTTTAGCTCATGCTCACATTTTTCATCCTTAGAAAGCGAAAGCTTTAACATCTGATATCTTGAAGCACTTTAAAGTGCAGCCTTAGAGTTCCTGACAGAGCTGCGGGTTTTCTCCTTCAAGATGAACATGCAATTCTGCCTTATTCATCTATGTGCAGTGAAATGACCTCATCTTAAAGTCAATTTGGGCCAATTTGGAGGATGCAATCAGGTCAATGGAAAGAGGAGATTTAAATATTTCCAGAGAATAGCCTCTTGAAGCCATGACCCAAGGATTCTTTCTATCATCAGATGCTGAACTAGCAGACCAAGTTATATGTGTGAATTGGCAGGTGCTACTGCATAGCCTAGAAGAGAGCGAATGTGTGTGTATGTGTGTGCATGCGCACGTGTGTGTGTGTGTGTGTGTGTGTGTGCAGCATGTGTGCAAAATTCTCCAGTCTTCTTTATGGAATAAATACTAAGAAGTGATGGGTAGGGAGAGTGTTCAGGAGGAGTTTAGAAGAAAATCCGGGGCCGGAGAGATAGCATGGAGGTAAGGCGTTTGCCTTTCATGCGGTAGGTCATCGGTTCGAATCCCGGCATCCCATATGGTCCCTCGTGCCTGCCAGGAGCAATTTCTGAGCCTGGAGCCAGGAATAACCCCTGAGCACTGCCGGGTGTGACCCAAAAACCACACACACACAAAAAAAATCCATGAACCCTAGCAAAAATGCCCATATTTTTTACTTCTAATTGGAAAAGTGCCAGTTTTTTCCTGCCATTTCCCTTTGTTTCCCTGATAGAGTCTCCCCAATCATTTTTCTTCCACAAGCCTTAGTTGCATTTGGCTTAAATAAATTTGGAACATCAAGTCCAGAGATCAATATGCCAACACACAAGAAAAGATGAAATGATTTAATTGCAGAACAATAGCTATCGCAGTACTTGATTTAAAAATCATTGGGCCTGGAGATATAATAGAGCAAGCATCAAGGGTGCCTAGGGGTTGATCTTTTGCATCTCATATAATCCCCTGAGTACTATCAGGAGTAATATAGCCAGTTGTAACCCCTGAGCATTGCTGGGTGTGGCCCAAACCCTGCTCCCTGCAGTAGTCAAGCTTAGTATTAACCCATCTTATAACCCTACTGTTGAGTTCCACAATCAGAGAAAGGAAAAGAATGCTAGAAGTCCTTTGCAGTGATCTAGGGGTCTCTAGGTTTCTTTCTTCATATGAGATATTGGCAGGATTGGGGAGAGAGAGCCAGAGTGATAGTACAGTGAGTAGGGCATTTGCTTTGCATGCTGCCAACCTGGTTCAATCCCTGAAACCTCAGATCGTCTCCAGAGATACACCAGGCTTATTGATCCCTGCGTAGTCAGTAGTAATCCCTGAGCATTAATAGGCATCCCCACATCCCCAAAAGGATAAAAGCAGATGGCTACATCAGGTGGACACTTGTAAACCCTTTCAATTGAGCTCATGAATCCACAGTGCAAGTCCAAAACTGACACATCATTAAGGACAGTCCCAAACAGGACCACTTAAGCAAGAAGTATGGAGATACTTACTATAGCCCCTTTCTTTATTCTACCACATCCCTGCATTTTCATTTTATCCCATGTGTTTTGCATAATTTCTTCCTCTTTGATCAAATGATTTCCAGTCCAAGCCAGCATCATTTCACAGGTCTTTCAGGGAAGTGCTCTGAATTCTGAGATTGTGGGTAGATTCTGAATGGTATTGAGCTTCTCCTAGGTTCTCAGCAGGTTGGTAGACAGGTTGGTAGAAATATTAAGATTTCTAGCCAAGGACCACAAATTCTGAAAGAGCATACTGAGCCTGTAATTAAATGCGAAGCAGGGATAATCAAGCACAATAAGCTTGTGTGCAGTGCCCTCTACTGATGCCTTGGTGTTAAATCCTTAGCCCATATATTACAAAAACCAAAGGATGAATGAGGGCACTTGCTCTTCTCACTGAGTAAGCTTAATAACTTCTGTTTTTACTAATCTAATCCACACATATATGCACTGTCCCAAATTTAGAAAACATAGAAACACACTAAGAACCACACACAAAGTTCTCTTTATGTTGACAATGGAATCATGCCATTATCAGAATTAATTCTTCACAGATTGGCAAATATAACTCCAAGGTCTTTGACGCCATATAACCTGAATAGCTAGATTAGTAAAAGATTATATTTTATATGTGTTTGTTAGAAAATTTAGTGGCCTATTTTGGCCATCAAAGAGCTTGTGAATTTGAGTAAGTTATCTGACCTCCTTGTGCCTCAGTTTACTAAATAGTGTCTCACTATTAGTGTGAAGTTTAAACAAGTAGATATAGGCATATATCTTATATATATACTTATATATATACTTATAGGTATATAAGTATGTATAGGCAAAGTATATAAGTACCTGATACTTAATAAGTACTTGATAGAGATTCTTTTGTGTGGCAAACAGAATACTTTCTCTCTTCTCCCAGAGATCACTTTGTCCTAATTACCCTGAGACCTAAGAGCAGGTTACCTGATATGGTTTTCCTCTAAGACCCCTTTTCCTGGCAGTTTTTTTTTAGAGGAACTACCAAGCAATTCTTGGGGGCTCACTCCTGGAAATATATGGCCTATCAGAACATAGGTCTGAAAACTCAGATCCAGGGCTATAATGATAGCATAGCAGATAGGGCATTTACAAAGAGGAGGAGGAGGAGGAAGCAGCAGCAGCAGCAGCTCAGGTTCAGCTCCTGACACTAGCACAGATAGTCCCTTGAGTAGGGAGTAATCCTGAACACACAGCCAGGAGTAAATCCCAAGTAATGCCAGAGTTGCTTTGGGTTGTTTGATGGTACCTGATCTGATAAATTTGTTTTGGCAGCAATTAAAAACTACAACTACTATTATAAGCACTTGATGTGAACTTGTATCTTGGAAAAAGTAATAACAACATTTCTCCACACCCACCCAATATTCTTACAAATCATTTGAAGTATCTGCTTACAAGTCTATTTGTTTGTTTGTTTATTTGGCTTTTGGGCCACACCAACCAACAGTGCTAAGGGATCACTCCTCATGGACTCAGGGATCATATGGGGTATAAGTTTTGAACCTGGGTCAGCTGCGTGCATAGCAAATGTCCTACCCTCTATGTAATTGGTCCAAACCTCTTATTGGAATTTTTTTTTCTCTTTATTTGGATATCTTGATTACATAAATGATTGTGATAAGGTTTCAGTCCTATAAAGATCACCCCTCTTCACCAGTGCAACATTCCCGCCACCAAAGTCCCAAATCTCCCTCCATCCCACCCCACCCCCACCTGTACTCCAGACAGGCTTTCCAGTTCCCTCATTCATTCACTTGATTATGGTAGTTCTCAGTGTAGTTATTTCTATAACTGTGCTCACCACTCTTGTGGTGAGCTTCATGGAGTGAGCTGGTGTTCCAGCTCTCCTCTAATTGTCTCTGAGGATTGTTACAAAAATGACTTTTATTTTTCTTAAGACCCATAGATGAGTGAGACTATTCTGCGTCTCTCTCTCTCCCTCTGACTTATTTCACTGAGCATGATAGATTCCATGTACATCCATGTATAGGAAAATTTCATGACTTCATCTCTCCTGACGGCTGCATAATATTCCATTGTGTATATGTACCACAATTTCTTTAGCCATTCGTCTGTTGAAGGGCATCTTGGTTGTTTCCAGAGCCTGGCTATTGTGAATAGTGCTGCAATAAATATAGGTGTGAGGAAGGGGTTTTTGTATTGTATTCTTGTGCTCCTAGGGTATATCCCTAGGAGTGGAATAGCTGGGTCGAATGGGAGCTCAATTTCCAGTTTTTGAAGAAACCTCCATATCGCTTTCCATAGAGGCTGTACTAGACGGCATTCCCACCAGCAGTGGATAAGAGTTCCTTTCTCTCCACATCCCCGCCAGCACTGATTGTTCTCATTCTTTGTGATGTGCGCCAATCTCTGTGGTGTGAGGTGGTATCTCATCGTTGTTTTGATTTGCATCTCTCTGATGATTAGTGACGAGGAGCATTTTTTCATGTGTCTTTTGGCCATTTGTATTTCTTTTTTATCAAAGTGTCTGTTCATTTCTTCTCCCCATTTTTTGATGGGATTAGATGTTTTTTTTTTGTAAAGTTCTGTCAGTGCCCTGTATATTTTGGATATTAGCCCCTTATCTGAAGGATGTTGGGTGAATAGTTTCTCCCACTCAGTGGGTGACTCTTGTATCCTGGGCACTATTTCTTTTGAGGTGCAGAAGCTTTTCAGTTTAATGTATTCCCATCTGTTAATCTCTGCTTCCACTTGTTTGGAAAGTGCAGTTTCCTCCTTGAAGATACCTTTAGTCTCAATGTCATGGAGTGTTTTACCGACATGTTGTTCTATATACCTTATGGTATCTGGTCTGATATCAAGGTCTTTAATCCATTTGGATTTTACCTTCGTACATGATGTTAACTGGGGGTCTATGTTCGCTTTTTTGCAAGTCGCTAACCAGTTCTGCCAGCACCACTTGTTGAAGAGATTTTCTCTGCTCCACTTAGGATTTCTTGCTCCTTTGTCAAAAATTAGGTAATTGTATGCCTGGGGAATGTTCTCTGAGAACTCAAGCCTATTCCACTGATCTGAGGGTCTGTCTTTATTCCAATACCATGCTGTTTTAATAACTATTGCTTTGTAGTACAGTTTAAAGTTGGGGAAAGTAATGCCTCCCATTTTCCTTTTCCCTAGGAGTGCTTTAGCTATTCGAGGATGTTTATTGTTCCAGATGAACTTCATAAGTGTTTGATCCACTTCTTTGAAGAATGTCATGGGTATTTTTAAGGGGATCGCATTAAATCTGTATAATGCTTTGGGGAGTATTGCCATTTTAATGATGTTAATCCTGCCAAGCCATGAGCAGGGTAAGTGTTTCCATTTCCGTGTGTCCTCTCTTATTTCTTGGAGCAGGGCTTTATAGTTTTCTTTGTATAGGTCCTTCACGTCTTTGGTCAAGTTGACTCCAAGATATTTGAGTTTGTGTGGCACTATTGTGAATGGGATTGCTTTCCTGACTTCCATCTCCTCCCTATTATTATTGGTGTATAAAAAGGCCATTGATTTCTGTAGGTTGATTTTGTAGCCTGCCACCTTGCTATATGAATCTATTATTTCTAGAAGCTTTTTGGTAGAGTCTTTAGGGTTTTCTAAGTAGAGTATCATATCATCTGCAAACAATGAGAGTTTGACTTCTTCCTTTCCTATCTGAATTCCCTTGATATCTTTTTCTTGCCTGATCGCTATAGCAAGAACTTCCAGTACTATATTGAAGAGGAGTGGTGAGAGAGGACAGCCTTGTCTTGTACCCGAATTTAGAGGAAAGGCTTTTAGTTTTTCTCCATTGAGGATAATATTTGCCATTGGCTTGTGGTAGATGGCTTCAACTAGATTGAGAAAGGTTCCTTCCATTCCCATCTTGCTGAGAGTTTTGATCAAGAATGGGTGTTGGACCTTATCAAATGCTTTCTCTGCATCTATTGATATGATCATGTGATTTTTATTTTTCTTGTTGTTGATGTTGTGTATGATGTTAATAGATTTACGGATGTTAAACCATCCTTGCATTCCTGGGATGAAGCCTACTTGGTCGTAGTGTATGATCTTCTTGATGATGCATTGGATCCTATTTGCCAGGATTTTGTTGAAGATCTTTGCATCAGCATTCATCAGGGATATTGGTCTGTAATTTTCTTTTTTGGCAGCATCTCTGTCTGGTTTTGGTATCAAGGTAATGTTGGCTTCATAAAAGCTGTTTGGGAGAGTTCCCTTTTTTTCAATTTCATGGAAGAGTCTGGCTAGGATTGGTAGTAGCTCCTCTTGAAAGATTTGAAAAAATTCATTAGGAAAACCATCTGGGCCTGGGCTTTTCTTTTTTGGTAGATGTTTGATTACAGTTTCAATTTCCTCAGTAGTGATGGGGGTGTTTAGATATGCTACATCCTCCTTACTTAAATGTGGAAGGTTATAAGTGTCCAAGAATTTTTCCATTTCTTCTAGGTTCTCATGTTTTGTAGCATAAAGTTTCTCAAAGTAGCCTCTGATTATCCTTTGGATCTCTGCAATTTCTGTTGTGATCTCCCCATTTTTATTTCTAATACGGGTTATCAGATTTCTCTCTCTTTCTTTGTGAGTTTTGCCAATGGTCTATCAATCTTGTTTATTTTTTCAAAGAACCAGCTTCTGCTTTCGTTGATCTTTCGGATTGCTTTTTGGTTTTCCACTTCATTGAGTTCCGCTTTCAGCTTTATTATTTCCTTCTGTCTCCCTATTTTTGGTTCATTCTGTTGGTCATTTTCTAATTGTTTAAGCTGCGCCATTAAGTTATTCAGGTATGCTCCTTCTTCCTTCCTGATGTGTGCTTGTAGAGCTATAAATTTTCCTCTCAGGACTGCTTTTGCTGTGTCCCATAGATTCTGGCAGTTTGTGTCTTCATTATCATTTGTTTCCAGGAAAGTTTTGATTTCCTTTTTGATTTCATCTCGGACCCACTGGTTGTTCAGTAGCAGGGTGTTTAATTTCCAATTGTTAAATTTTTTCTTCTGTGTGGCTTTGTAGTTCACATCTAATTTCAGAGCCTTGTGGTCAGCAAAGGTAGCCTGCAAGATTTCTATCCTCTTGATTTTATGGAGGTATGTTTTATGTGTCAGCATGTAGTCTATTCTGGAGAATGACCCATGTACATTGGAAAAGAATGTGTATCCAGGTTTTTTGGGATGGAGTGTCCTGTATATATCTACTAGTCCTCTTTCTTCCATAACACTTTTCAGGGCTAGTATGTTTTTGTTGGGTTTCAGTCTGGTTGACCTATCAAGTGTTGATAGGGCTGTGTTGAAGTCTCCCACAATGATTGTGTTATTATTGATTTCTTCTTTCAGATTTGTCAGTAATTGTATTAGATAATTTGCTGGTCTCTCATTGGGTGCATATATGTTTAATAGTCTGATTTCTTCCTGTTGCACATATCCCTTGATTAGTACATAGTGTCCATCTTTGTCCCTTACCACTTTTCTGAGTATAAAGTTGGTGTCATCTGATATTAATATGGCCACCCCAGCTTTTTTCAGGGTGTTGTTTGCTTGGATAATTTTCTTCCAACCTTTGATTTTGAGTCTATGTTTGTTCTGACTATTCAGATGTGTTTCTTGTAGGCAGCAGAAGGTTGGATTCATCTTTTTGACCCATTTTGCCACTCTGTGTCTTTTAATTGGTGAATTTAGTCCATTGACATTGAGGGAGATGATTGTCATAGGATTTAATGTCATCTTTGTAGATAAGTTTGCTGTGTTTGTTGGTCTCTCTTGTCTTAGAGTAGACCTGTCAGTTTTTCCTTTAAGGCTGGTTTATCTTCTGTGAAGTTTCTGAGCTGTTGTTTATCCGTGAAGCTGTGTATTCTTCCTCCAAACCTGAATGTGAGTCGGGCTGGGTGCAGTATTCTTGGGGAGGCATTCATTTCATTCAATCTTGTCACAATATCCAACCACTGTCTTCTGGCCTTGAGAGTTTCTTGTGACATGTCTGCTGTAAGTCTTAGGGATGCTCCTTTGAATGTAATTTCCCTTTTTGATCTTGCTGCTTTCAGTATTCTATCCCTATCTATGGGATTTGTCATTGTAACGAGGATGTGTCTTGGGGTGTTTTTCTTTGGGTCTCTTTTAGCTGGTATTCTTCGGGCATGCAGTATTTGATTGCATGTAGGCTTTAACTCTGGGAGTATCTCTTTGATGATGTCTTTGACAGTTGATTCTTCTTGGAGATCTCCTTCCTGGGTTTCTGGGACTCCAATGATTCTTATGTTGTTTCTGTTGAGTTTATCAAAGACTTCTATTTTCATCTCTTCGCATGCCTTGAGTACATTTTCCATTGCCTGTTCATTTGTCTTAATGTTCTTTTCCAATTTCTTCTGTTGTGTTGAGCTTTTCTGCATCTCATCTTCCAGTACTCCGATTCTCTCCTCAGCTGCTGATACCCTGTTGGCGAGGCTATCCATTGTGGTTTTCAGTTGAGCAACCGTATTTTTCAGATCTGTTATTTCAGTTTGGAGTTTTCTGATTTCTGTTTTTGTGTTCTCTTCAGATCGATCTATGCTCTTTTTGAGGTCTACAAACATATTCCATATTTCTACTCTAAACTCCTTATCTGAAAGGTTAATCAGGTGGTTGTAATTTATTAGATCAACCGAGCTTTCGTCTTCATTCTCTATGGATGGTGTTTGCCTGCGAGTTTTCCCCATTGTCACGCTTGTAGTGTGGTTTTTCCTGCGTGTTGTGGTGGGGTTCATTGATTAGGAAGAGTTCGCGGCTGCAAAGGGAAGCGAAGCGGCTGAGCGCTTCTGTTGCCTCTAGTTGCAAGTCCTCAGAGTGAACAAAGGCAGGGCAAGGTAGAGCGATCCCGCAGCCCCAGAGTGCAGCTGCTCACCAGCTTCAAAATGCAGTTTTTTAGGGGTGCACTCCCTAGGCCCCTGAGGAAACCTTCGGAAGTTCAGAAGCACAGTTTCAGGCAGACAGAGATAGGAGTTTTCCCCGAAGTCCTCAGAGTAAACAAAGGCAGGGCAGGGCAAAGCGATTCCGCGGCCCCACAATGCAGGCACTCACCAGCTTCAGAATGCAGTGTTTTTGGGGGTGCGCTCCCTAGGCCCCTGAGGAAACCTTCGGAAGTTCAGAAGCACAGTTTCAGGCAGACAGAGATAGGAGTTTTCCCCGAAGTCCTCAGAGTAAACAAAGGCAGGGCAGGGCAAAGCGATTCCGCGGCCCCACAATGCAGGCACTCACCAGCTTCAGAATGCAGTGTTTTTGGGGGTGCGCTCCCTAGGCCCCTGAGGAAACCTTCGGAAGTTCAGAAGCACAGTTTCAGGCAGACAGAGATAGGAGTTTTCCCCGAAGTCCTCAGAGTGAACAAAGGCAGGGCAGGGCAAAGCGATTCCACGGCCCCAGAATGCACGCACTCACCAGCTTCAAAAAAAAAAAAAAAAAAAATCTCTTATTGGAATTTTTAAGGAGCCTTCTACTGTGGGTTAGTTTGTTAGGTCTCTGATAACTATAAAGAATGGCAGTGATGATTTTTAAAAATACTTCTCTTCATTGACATATAATTTACTATATTGTTGATGATGAATACTGGCTTTATGCATACATAATTCCAATCTACCACTCACTTTCCTCCATCAGGTTTCAAAGGCTCCTTCCATTAGATTCCCAAGCCCCCAAAATACAGTGTTTGTGGACCAACCTTCCAGTTGTTTTTGGCTTTTTATTGCTACCTTACTGTGTATCTTTAATCCATGTAGTTGAAGAATGTCATTGGAATTTTAGTGGACACTTAATTGAATCTGTATTATACTTTAGGTAGTAAGGTCATTTAAGGATATTAGTTCTTCCAATCTATGAAAAGGATCTTTCCATTTCCCAGTGTCTTCTATTTCTCTTAGTGATGATTTATAGTTTTTTCTGTGTAAGTCTCTAAGGTCCTTTGTTAAATTGATCCCAGGTATTTGGCATTTGGAAGTGCTATTTTGAAAGAAGTTACCTTTTTTTTTCGGTTTGTTTTTGGGCCACACCTGGTGACACTCAGGGATTACTCCTGGCTATGTACTCAGAAATCACTTCTAGCTTGGAGGACCATATGGGATGCAAAGGGATCGAACCGTGGTCCTTCTTAGGCTAGCTTGGGCAAGCCTTACTGCTTGCACCACTGCTCCAGCCCCAACTTTTTAATTTTTTTTGTTCTAGTTATTTGTATAATAAATGCAATATATTTAATGTATTATATTATCTTATTGTGTTGTATTATCTATTGTTTCTAATGGGCTTTTTGTTGTTGTTGGGGGAGACTACCCAATAATACTCAAGGATTATTCTTGCTGGTTCCTCTGATGGGGACCATATAGAATGGTGGGGGCTGTGCCAAAGTTAACCGAATCCAAGACAAGTGCCCTACTCATTGTACTATCACTCCAATTCTCTAAGAATCTTTTGGTGGAGTCTTTAGCAGTGACACTCAAACTATGGCCCGCGACCACATATTGTATTTGGTCTTATTTTGTTTCTTCACTTCAAAATAAGATATATGTAGTGTACATAGGAATTTGTTCTTAGATCTTGTTTTAACTATAGACCAGCCCTCCAACGGTCTGAGGGACCATGAACTTGCCCCTGTTTAAAAAGTTTGAGGACCACTGTTTTAGAGTGTACAATATATATTTTCATATCATCTTCAAATAATAATAGTTTGATTTCTTTTCTTTTTTTTCTAATTTGGATCACTTTGATATCTTTTATTGTCTTATTGTTGTGGAAAGGACTTCCAAAACTATGTTAAGAGTGATGAAAGTGGAAATTCTTATCTTGTACCTGACTGAGGGGAAAACCTTTAACTAATTCATCACTGAACTCATCTAGACCTGGGCTTTTGTTCTTTTTTGGGGCGGGAGGGCTTTTGTTCTTGATATTTTTGATTGTTGTTTCAATTTCTTTACTAAAGATTGGTCTGTTTGGATTTTTTATTTTTTCTTTTTGGTTCAATCTTTTGCATTTCTGAGGTATCTATTTTAATTTCTCCCTCTATCTTTTCTGAAGTTTGTCTTATCTTCTAAAGGAGTTCCTTTACTGCTTCTGGAAAAACTGGCTTCAAGACTATAAATTTTAGGGCCCGGAGAGATAGCACAGTGGTGTTTGCCTTGCAAGCAGCCGATCCAGGACCAAAGGTGGTTGGTTCAAATTCCAGTGTTCCATATGGTCCCCCGTGCCTGCCAGGAGCTATTTCTGAGCAGACAGCCAGGAGTAACCCCTGAGCACCGCCAGGTGTGGCCCAAAAACCAAAAAACAAAACAAAACAAAACAAAACTATAAATTTTCAAAATCTGTCCATGAAACTCTGTATCATTTCTTCAAATCTGAATAACAATCTAAATAGAGTGTTCTTGGTGAGGTGTTCATCTTATTAAGATGCTTTACTATACCCCTCCATTCTCTTCTAGATTATAAAGTCTCATTTGATAGATATGCTTTGAATCTTGTAGGCCTTCCTTTGTGTGTAAGTTCCTTTTTTGTCTTGCTGCTTTCACTATTCTGTCTGTCTTTAAGATTTTTGTCATTCTAATTATAATGTATCTTGGAATTTTTCTAATTTGGGTCTTTTTTCAATAGGACCTTTCAGGCTTCTTGAATCTCAGTGATTACATTACCTTAACTCTAGATAATTCTTATTTTTTTATTTATTCTTATTTAAACACCCTTGATTACATACATTTGTTTGGGTTTCAGTCATGTAAAGAACACCTATCACCCAACAACAGTGCAACATTCCCATCATAATGTCCCAAATCCACCCTCTTCACCACCCAACCTCCGCTGTACTCTAGACCAGGCTTTCTATCTTCCCTCCTACTTCTCATTATTAGAATAGTTCAAAATGTAGTTATCTTCTTTAACTAAACGCATCCACTGTTGTGGTGAGCTTATGAGGTGAGCTGTAACTTCCAGCCCTTCTATATTTTGTGTCTGAAATTATTATTGCAAGAATGTCTTTCATTTTTCTTAAAACCCATAAATGAGTGAGACCACTCTGCGTTTTTCTCTCTTTCTGACTTATTTCACTCAGCATAATAGGTTCCATGTACATCCATGTATAGGAAAATTTCATGACTTCATCTCTCCTGACAGCTGCATAAGATTCCATTGTGTATATGTACCACAGTTTCTTTAGCCATTCGTCTGTTGAAGGGCATCTTGGTTGTTTCCAGAGTCTTGCTATGGTAAATAGTGCTGCAATGAATATAGGTGTAAGGAAGGGATTTTTGTATTGTATTTTTGTGTTCCTAGGGTATATCCCTAGGAGTGGTGTAGCTGTATTGTATGGGAGCTCGATTTCCATTTTTGGAGGGATCTCCATATTACTTTCCATAAAGGTTGGACTACAACATTCCTACCAGCAGTGGATAAGAGTTCCTTTCTCTCCACATCCCCGCAAACACTGTTTTTTCTCATTCTTTGTGATGTGTGTCAATCTCTGGGGTGTATGGTGGTACCTCATAGTTGTTTTGATTTGCATCTCCCTGATGATTAGTGACATGGAGCATTTTTTACATGTGTCTGTTGGCCATTTGTATTTCTTCTTTGTCAAAGTTTCTGTCCATTTCTTCTCCCCATTTTTTGATGGGATTAGATGGTTTTTTTTTTCTTGTAAAGTTCTGTCAGTGCCTTGTATATTTTGGAGATTAGTCCCTTATCTTATGGGTATTGAGTGAATAGTTTCTCCCATTCAGTGGGTGGCTCTTGTATCCTGGGCGCTATTTCCTTTGAGGTGCAGAAGCTTCTCAGCTTAATATATTCCAACTGTTAATCTCTGCTTTCACTTGCTTGAAGAGTACAGTTTCTCCTTGAATATGCCTGTAGTCTCAATGTTCCTGGAGTGTTTTGCCTACATATTGTTCTATATATCTTATGGCTTTGGGTCTGATATCAAGATCTTTAATCCATTTGGATTTTACCTTCATACATGATGTTAAACTGGTAGTCTAAGTTCAATTTTTTGCAAGTGGCTAGCCAGTTGTGCCAACACCACTTGATGAAGAAGCTTTCTTTGCTCCATTTAGGATTTCTTGCTCCTTTATAAAAAATTAGGTGATTGTATGTCTGGAGAACATTCTCTGAGTATATCAAGCCTTTTCCACTGATCTGAGGGCCTGTCTTATTCCAATACCATGCTGTTTTTGGTAACTATTGTTTTGTAGTACAGTTTAAAGTTGGGGAAAGTAATTCCTCCTATATTCTTTTTCACAATGATTGCTTTAGCTATTCTAGGGTGTTTATTGTTCCAAATGAATTTCAAAAGTGCCTGATCCACTTCTTTGAAGAATGTCACGGGTATCTTTAGAGGGATTGCATTAAATCTGTACAATGCTTTGGGGAGTATTGCCATTTTGATAATGTTAATCCTGCCAATCCATGAGCAGGGTATGTGCTTCCATTTCTGCATGTACTCTCTTATTTCTTGGAGCAGAGTTTTATAGTTTTCTTTGTATAGGTCTTTCACATTTTTAGTCAAGTTGATTCCAAGATATTTGAGTTTGTGTGGCACCATTGTGAATGGAGTTGTTTTATTAATGTCCATTTCTTCCCTATTATTATTGGTGTATAGAAAGGCCATTGATTTTTGTGTGTTAATTTTGTAGGCCTGCCACCTTGATACATGAGTCTATTGTTTCCAGAAGCTTTTTGGTAGAATCTTTCGGTTTTCTAATAGAGTATCATGTCATCGGCAAACAATGAGAGCTTGACTTCTTCCTTTCCTATATGGATTCCCTTGATATCTTTTTCTTGCCTAATCACTATAGCGAGAACTTCCAATGCTATGTTGAATAGGAGTGGTGAGAGAGGACAGCCTTGTCTTGTGCCAGAATTTAGAGGGAAGGCTTTTAGTTTTTCTCCATTGAGGACGATATTTGCCACTGTCTTTGTGGTAGATGGCCTCTACCTATATTGAGAAAGGTTCCTTCCATTCCCATCTTGCTGAGAGTTTTTGATCAAGCATGGGTGTTGGACCTTATCAAATGCTTTCTCTGCATCTGTTGCTATGATTATGTGATTTTTATTTTTCTTGTTGTTGATGTTGTTTATTATGTTGATAGATGTATGGATGTTAAACCATCCTTGCATTCCTGGATGAAACCTACTTGGTAATTAGTGGCTGATCTTCTTAATGAGGCATTAAATCCTATTTGCCAGTATTTTGTTGAGGATCTTTGCCTCTGAATTCATCAGCGATATTGGACTGTAATTTTTTTTTTTCGTAGCATCTCTGTCTGGTTTAGGTATCAAGGTGATGTTGGCTTCATAAAAGCTATTTGGAAGTGTTTCCGTTTGTTCAATTTCATGAAAGAGTCTTGCCAGGATTGGTAGTAAGTTCCTCTTGGAAAGTTTGAAAGAATTCATTAGTGAATCCATCTGGGCTTGGGCTTTTGTTTTTTGGGCAGACATTTGATTTACCGTTTTAAATTTCATCAATAGTGATGGGGGTCTTTAGATATGCTACATCCTCTTCATTCAACCTTGGAAGATTATAAGATTATAAGAATTTATCCATTTCTTCCAGGTTCTCATTTTTAATGGCATAGAGTTTCTCAAAGTAGTTTCTGATTACCCTTGAATCTCTGTCATATCAGTAGTGATCTCTCCTTTTTCATTCCTAATACTAGTTATCAAGTTTCTCTCTCTTTTTCTTTGTTAGTTTTTCTAGATAAATCTTATATAATTTAACTAGTGACTCTTCAGTGAATTTTCCATTCTGTTCTTCAGGGACTCTGATGATTTTTCCATTATTCCTCTTGAACTCAATCCATAGTTTTGTGATGTACTGTTTATTTCTATCAGGCCATTTTCCCATTTCTATTGTTTTTTTAGAAGTTTTTTGCATCTTATATTGAGTTCCTTGGTCTTTTCCTCAGCTGCTGTGGCTCTGCTGCTCAGACCTTCTTTTGAGATTTTAATATAAACAACTTTTTTTTTTTTTTTTGGTTTTGGGTCACATCTGGCAGTGCTCAGGGGTTACTCTTGGCTCTACGGTCAGAAATCGCTCCTGGCAGGCTCGGGGGACCATATGGGATGCCGGGATTCGACCCAATGACCTTCTGCATGAAAGGCAAACACCTTACCTCCATGCCCCTAAACCACCATTTCTGATTGTAGTTTTCTCATTTCTTTTCTCAGACTTTCTTGTGTTTTGCTGGTTATCGGGCTTATTATTTCTTTAAGCTCATTAAACATCCTCAGCATGATGTCACTAGTCACTTTCAGGGATTTTAAAAGAGCTAGATCCTTTTGTGCTGTTATTTTTACTCATTCATCTTGGTAGAGATACTACATGGCTTCTCTATTGTATTTGCTGTTCCTACTTTGCTGAGGGTGAATATTTATAACTAACTCCCCGGGGAATCTTGGAAGGATAGGCTGGATATTGATCTTTTTCCTTTATTTTTTTCTTTCTTTAAATAAAGTTAGTATCTTCTCATTTAATCTGCATGTTGTTGTTCTTTGGGTTTTTATTTGTCTTTTGAGGCCACACATGGTAGTGTTCAGGGCTTTCTCCTGGCTCTGGGCTCAAAGATCACTCCTGGTGAGCTCATATGAACATATATGGTACCAGGGATCAAAACCAGGTTGGCTTTATGCAAGGAAAAACATCCTACCCTGCTTGTACTATCTCTCTAGCCCTTCTCATTTGTTTTGAGGAATCTTTGTATTTCTTCTTTGATACAATTGTTACTTAACAGTATGTTGTTCACTTTCTAAATAGTTAATCTCTTCTCCACTTTTTGTGATTTTGTGACTTTTTGATCTGAGAAGGTACTTGGTATGATTTCTATTTTTTTTTTTATTTTGTAGATGTTTGAGTTGTGTCCCAGCATGTAACATATCTGGGAAATTCCCAGGTGCACTGGAGAAGAATATGTATTCAATTTTGGGGGAAGGCAGACGACCCTGAATATGTCTATTAGTTTCAATTCTTCCAATTCATCATTTAGGGCTCTTGCTTCTTTTTTTTTTTTTTTCAATTAAAACCACACTTTATTAACAGTTAAGTATTAGTGGACAACAAAAGATAATTCAAAACATGAATGTAAAATTGGAAGACAGATTAATATTCTTCATCTTCATCCTCCCCATCAGCACTGTCTGCTCCAACCTCTTCGTAATCCTTCTCAAGGGCAGCCATGTCCTCACGGGCTTCGGAGAACTCTCCCTCCTCCATGCCCTCACCCACATACCAGTGAATAAAGGCACGCTTGGCATACATCAGATCAAACTTGTGGTTCAGGCGAGCCCAGGCCTCAGCAATGGCTGTGGTGTTGCTCAGCATGCACACAGCTCGCTGGACCTTGGCCAGGTCCCCACCAGGAACCACAGTGGGAGGCTGGTAATTAATACCAACCTTGAAGCCAGTGGGACACCAGTCCACAAACTGGATGCTGCGCTTGGTCTTGATGGTGGCAATGGCAGCATTGACATCTTTGGGGACCACGTCACCACGGTATAACAGGCAACAAGCCATGTATTTACCATGGCGAGGGTCGCATTTCACCATCTGGTTGGCTGGCTCAAAGCATGCATTGGTGATCTCTGCAACAGAAAGCTGCTCATGGTAGGCTTTCTCAGCAGAGATGACAGGGGCATATGTGGCCAGAGGGAAATGAATTCGGGGGTAGGGCACCAGGTTGGTCTGGAATTCTGTCAGGTCAACATTCAGGGCGCCATCAAATCGGAGAGAAGCGGTGATGGAGGACACAACCTGGCTAATAAGGCGGTTCAGGTGCTTGTAGGTCGGGCGCTCAATATCAAGATTCCCTACAACATATGTCAAAGATGGCCTCATTGTCCACCATGAAGGCACAATGAGAGTGCTCCAGAGTGGTGTGGGTGGTGAGGATGGAGTTGTAGGGCTCAACCACAGCAGTGGAAACCTTGGGGGACGGGTATACGGAGAACTCGAGCTTGGACATCTTGCCATAATCGACAGAGAGACGTTCCATCAGCAGGGAAGTGAACCCAGAACCGGTTCCCCCCACCAAAGCTGCGGAAACACCAAGAAGCCCTGAAGACCTGTGCATTGGTCAGCTAGTTTACGAATTTGGTCCAAGACAGGGTCAATGATCTCCTTGCCAATAGTGTAGTGCCCACGGGCATAGTTATTGGCGGCATCTTCCTTGCCTGTGATGAGCTGCTCAGGGTGGAAGAGCTGGCAGTAGGTGCCAGTGCGAATTTCATCAATGACTATGGGTTCCAGGTCTACAAATACAGTCCTGGGCACATATTTGCCAGTGCCCGTTTCACGGAAGAAGGTGTTGAAGGAGTCATTTCCTCCCCTGATGGTCTTGTCACTGAGCATCTGGCCATCAGGCTGGATGCCGTGTTCCAGGCAGTAGAGCTCCCAGCAGGCATTGCCGATCTGGACACCAGCCTGGCCAACGTGGATGGAGATGCACTCACGCATGATGAGGGGTTGTGGGTTTCGTGGGACTGGAGAAGTCGAGGGGTCGGCGTCGGATATCTTCCACTAGAGACTGACAAGGAGTCCGGAGAAGATGTAGTGCGGGCTCTTGCTTCTTTAATGATATTTTGTCTGGTTAATCCGCCCACTGACAAAAGCAGTATAATGAAGTCTCCCACCACAATTGTATTGGCAGTGATGAATCATCATTATGAACCGTATATATTTTGAATTATTTCCTGATTATGTGCTGTGCAATGTATACTGGCCTTATTAAGTGGGTTTTAAACCAGAGACACATTTTTCAGGGGCTTGTGGAAGACTGATGGGTGCTCTCTGTCTGGTATAATCTCCCTCAGCTATTCAATAGAAAAGCACAGTGCTTTGCAGGGCAGTTAGAACTATGAAAAGAGAAGCTTTTAAGGGTCCTTAATCATAAAAGGGCCCCAGAAAAAGGGAAATGGAGCTTAGCTGCTTTTATGGTCCCTCCCTGTTTTGCAGATGCAAGGGACTCCACCCTTTGCTTCCAACCCAGCCATGTTTGGACATAACCCTGCTTCTGCCAGTCTTGCCCTACTCCTGCCCCCTGGTTTTCTTCTTAAGGCCAGGTTGCCTCTGAAAACTCCTTCACAACAAGCTCTCCAAAACTCCAAATGAATTTTCTACCTTGTCAGTGGGAGTTGCCTTTTCCTTTCCATGACTTCAAGGTATTTCCAGCATCCAACTTTGTGTGACTTCCCGAGGTTCAGAACATTATCATATATTCCAATGAATCCTCAAACATACTTCTGTGTATGCACTGTCTGCTTCCACAGAATGTTCTGCCTTATACTTGGGAACAATAATTATAATTATCATTGTAATTATAATTTTAAGGAGTCAATGACCTCATGTAACCCCTCTGTGCTGGAAACACTCATTTCCAACACTGTGGCCTCTCCTCACTGTAGTCTAGCCTCTCTGCTATCAGTGTTCTCAGCTTTGAAAACTGTTAAATGTCACCCTAATATCATCCAGTGACGAGGCAAGAAAGGAGAAGAGAGAGAAAAAGGAAGATGAGCAAAAGAAAAACAGTCCCAGACCAGAGGAGTAAGTACTAAGAGATGTTGCCTCCGCAGGGGAGTGGTTAGAGGTCATAGAGATGTGTCCCTTCTCTGGGGATCAGTTTCTTAAGTCTGAGAGTTCTGGAGAGGGAGTGGTCAGAACTCAGAAAATACTCCCCATCAGGAAGTAAGCAGCTTCCAGAGACCTCACAATTGTCTCCTTTTGTAGGAGATGTCCTGACATTGGGCACCTAGGCAAGGCTTAGAGAGGATACTGCTGGCAGTCTGAGGTGATCAATGGGGACTGTCCCTGAGCCCCTACTTGTTCCTGAGTGTCCTTCCACTTTCCTCCAATTGTTTGCCAACCTAAATGGCTGTCCACACACTGGAAAACAGCCCACTCACAAACCTAAACTAAGTCCAATGGTGCCAAGAATCAGAACATTTCAGAGTCTGGCAGAGTTATTGATCTTGCACTTACAGAGACTAAACAAGAAGGAGCTTAGGTGTGGGAACAGACCTGCCCACTGGACCAGTATGTGGGCCCAAGGGGGTCCCACAGCCAGAGAAAGGGGCCATCTCCCGAATGACTGTCAATGTGGATCCAGAATATGTCCTGGCTGCCACTGTCTCCATGCTAATCCAGAATCTTGCTGGCCCTAAGTTCTGCTGGAAGAGTTAGGGTGCAGACTTGGAAAGGAGCTGAGAGCTTGTGCAGAGAGCCTAATGCAGGTCATCTCAAGAGAAAGTCCCAATTCCCAGCACAGTGCTCAGAGGAGTTGCCTCAAACTCCACCATTCATGAATTCAATATCCCGAAGACTAGTCTAGAATGTGCTTGATGGGCCTGAGGATCAGTATTTCCATCAGGTTCCTCTGCCTCCCTGAATCTCCCTATAGCATTATCATCACTGGCATCTGTAGGGTGTGATGAGATCAAGGGGCATTTGGGGAGTTCATGGCCACAGCTTCTGTTTCTTGTGGCTTACTGGGGAGTTGAACTGCAGAAGTCGGGAACCCTCCCAGCTTATCTTTCCATATGGTGTCCAATCTGAGGGGCCATCCCCTGAGACAGTCCTAGAGATGCAGCCCACCATAATATGAGCTAATTCAGGCCCCAATTTGTCCAGTTATCCCGAGGCCCCATGATGTACTCCAGTTGTGTTGTGTTTACAGGAAACCCACCATGGTGTTGGACCCCTCCAGTGATGTGTACTACCGTTGGCTCACCATCATTGCCCTGCCTGTCTTCTACAACTGGTGTCTGCTTGTGTGTAGGTAGGAACAGCCTGCAGGGATCACAGAGGGGGAGGGCAGCCAGGCCCTATGCCAAGTTGAATGCCCTTCAGGAGGCTGGGGTATGGGGCTCCTCCAAGCAACCACTCACTGCCCTGGTGGCTTTTTCCTGAAAGGTTCTGACATGTCTACACATGACACCATGATGGGGAAGAGCCTCAGCTCCCCCATGATGTCATTTTGACTTCAGAGAGAAGATGCAGGGGTAAGATTTTGCTCTTCAGCTTTCTGTGGAGTAAGCAGTAGGAGACTCTGGAACCTTCCCACTATCCTGTAGTAAAGGGCCATGGTCTCTCCTCCATGGCTCCTAGATGCTTTAAGCATTGCCTCTAAAGGTGAGGACGTGTGGGTTTCTGAGTAAGAAGAGGGGAGGCAAGCTTGTGTGCTACTGAGGGTAAATGCGGTGGGTCTTGATTGTCCCAGAAGAGAGCACATTGGTGGTCTGGGTGGGAAGCAAGGCTTAGGAAATATCTAAGAAGCCCTCAGGGTTGGGCAGAAGGCATGTTGCTCCACTCAGGGGGTGGAAGGAATTTGAAATTTCTTAGCAAGGTGTGCTGCAAATAGGCAGGGGCTGTGCTTATGGAGTTTCTGAGGAAGACCTGAGCTCTGGGGGTCCCTGTGTGGCTTTGGACATAGCTGCAAGGTAGGGTGCTGCCCTTCACGAGAGAGGTGCTGATGGGCTGGCGAGGCATTTGGGAAAGCTCCCAGCAAGTTGCTCTGTGAGGCTTTTTCAGGGAAGCTGTGGAGTAACGATGAGGTGCTGCGTAAGCAGGAATGAGCCTGCATAATTCCAAGCATGACTGTGGACAAGGATGCAGGACAAGCTGCTGCTGGGCTGAGGACGGCCTTCAGTGCCCAAAGGATAGAATAACTGGGGGTGGTGGTGGTGGAAAGGAGAGTCTCCAGAGAACAAAATCTTTGGAGAGTTCCTGGGCCTGTCTGCCAGGCAGAGCAGCTGCCCCTGAGTCTCAGCCATTGTCTGGGTTGCTTCTAACCCTTTTGGTGCAGAGGAACCTGCTGCTTGCTCTTCAAGAGTCAGCAGGGTTGGAGATCATCGAGCTGGTGCCACCTGCTCTGCTGAGAGCAAGTAGTAGGGGAGGAAAGCAGGAGAGCTCGAGCCTCTTCTTAACAAGTCTACAGGATATTGGAAACCACAGGCAGCTGCAGGCAGAAGGAAGGGAGGCTTGGGCTAGCAGGAACACAGAATCCACCACTGTTCTCAGAGTGGGTCAAGGATGGGATCTATAGTACAGTGAGTACATAGATGCAGGAAGGACATGTATGTTTGTGTGGTCCTTGTAATCTCAAAAAATCTTATGGGATTTGGAGTCCAGAAAGGGCAGGTGCTGAACCCTTTCCTGATTCCACCCTGTGAGACCACTTCAGAGACCTTCAGGGTCCTCCTGGCTTCTGTGAGACAGCAAGTCCCTCATTTCTTTGAATTTACTCCCAGTTCAGCATCTGCAGGGAAGCAATTTAGTAACAAAGTCTCCTCAGCAAGGTCTGTGAGGACTTGCTGGGCAGGCCCAGCAGGGGACTGTAGAAGAAACACAGATCTGGGCTGGGTCAGGCCTGGGCCCGCCCTGCCCTTGACAACTCTGGCTCCTTCCATGCTGATGCAGGGCCTGCTTTGATGAGCTGCAGTCTGAGCATCTGGTGCTATGGCTGGTCCTAGACTACATGGCAGACGGCCTCTATATCCTGGATGTGGTGGTGCGAGCCCGAACAGGTGAGTGTGCTAGGCCCAGGCACTTCTCTGGTCCTGCCAAAAACCTAGAGCAGGTACCAGGGGCCAGACATGTACAGAGATTTTGTGCAGAATAGTTGGGTGGACATTACCTATCTCTTGTCACATGTGTCTGAGGGTCCTCCAGTGTGGAGTATAACTTAGCAGTGATACATAGACAGGACCTGAGCTGTGGCATGGCTGCTGTGGTATGGTAATGAAAGACGTGAAGCCCTGTGAAATTACTATTTACACACACACACACACCCCATAGGTCCCCCATAGGTAGGTGGGGTTGGAGCTCAGTCAAGTTTTTTGTTTTTGTTTTGTTTCTTGTTCTGCACTCAGGAATTACTCTTGGTGGTGCCCAGGAGACCATATGGGATGCCAGGAATCAAACCCAGGTTGGCTGCATGCAATGCAAATGCCCTACCAAATGCACTATTTCTACAGTCCTGATCTATTAAATTCCGAGACTGCTCTTCATAACCAGTCAGAGATCTGAGACATATTACTCTGCAGCTTTTAGAGGTATTTTAGTCCCTGGAGAGCATAAATCTGCAACAGGTTTCAGTGACTGTCTGTGGCCTTCCTTTAATTCATCTCTGGCTGCACCTGGGGCCATAACTCATGACTGTCAAGATCCGAGCTATGAATCCTGAAGGAACCTCTTTTTCATCCTCATAAAACACATCTCAGAAGATGGGAGAGGCCCTCTTGTCACTTTTGGGATTTTTCATCTATAAGTTATTGTATCATTAATTTAAATCATATCACAGCCAAAAAAAATAAATTCCATGTGGCTTCACAGGGTACACAGTATTACAAGTATACCTTCTCTTCTCTTAGAATTGCTGCATGAAGTAATAAATATATTAAAGAAGAAAGTCCAAGATTTCCACTCAACCCAACGCTATCTAGAGGAGAGGTATCCAGTGGCTAAGTGCTCAAAGTACCCTCAGCCCAGAGTCTGGTTCCTAGAGCCCCTGGATGACTGACTTATCTCAAAAAATAAAAAATTAATCCATTGCCAGCAGAGAAGCCAACGCTGAGATCCCCAGCAAAGGGACTTTTGCCTTATAACCCCTGAAAGTGCTCAGTTCAGAGGGAAGTACTGGGTGTGGAGCTTCCATTACTTAGGCATGATAGCTGACAGGCAGCCACTCTCAGTCTACAGTCCCACCCCTGCCAAAGTTCAAGGATAGAACTTGAATTCCCAGTAGTCCAATCACAAGTCAGGTTCTCTTGGCACTCATCTCCACCCTTAGGTGCTTCTACAAATAATCTCATTCACATAATGAACCAGACCTTTGTCCCTCTCAACACTCACAAAAGGACAAAGGTGTTGGAAACTAAATCAGAGAGCACAGAGCCAGGTGTCATTCCTGGGCACCACCAGGTCTGGCTCCAAAAAAAAAAAAAAAAGAATACAACTTCATTCTCATTCCTTGCTATTATCTAACACCCAAATCACATTTAAATTTACCCAACTGGAAGCAGAGAGATAGTACAATGGGAAGGGCACTTGTCTTGCATACAGCTGACTCAGGTTTAATTTCCAGCATCCTATCCCTTATCCCACCAGTAGAGATTACTGAGTGAAGAGTTAGGAATAACCCAAGCACTGCTGAGTGGATCCCAAAACCAAAATAAAATAAATTACTCAACTGATCTTGATATATTGAATAAAAGAGATTATCTCGCCACTGCACAGAAAATATCAGAGTAATAAATATGGGTCTAAAAAAAAGAGTTTCTCATACTGGGGCCTGAGATATAGCCCAGCGGAAGGGCATTTGCCTTGCATGTGGCTGATCCGGGACAGACCCAGGTTCAATTACCGGCATTCCATATGGTTCCCTGAACCTACCAGGAGCGATTTCTGAGTGCAGAGCCAGGAGTAACCCCTGAGCACCACCAGGCATGTCTCAAAAAAAAAAAAGTTTCTCATACACCTCAACAAAATACCATGAATAGCCACTAAACATTATTTGATGTGACCAAAAAGTCAAGATCAAAATAAAAATATTTTCTATTACATGCATGAAACTCTGTGGTATTACTGATAAAATACCTTTCCATGAACTATGGGCTATCATAGAAAAGTTCTTATTTTTCTCTATTCTTTAGGCTTCCTAGAGCAAGGCTTGATGGTCAAGGATACAGAGAGACTGTGGAAGCATTACACCAAGACCCTGCACTTCAAGCTGGACATGCTATCACTGGTCCCTACAGACCTGGCTTATTTAAAGTTAGGAATGAACTTCCCTGAACTGAGGTTCAACCGCCTACTGCGATTCCCCCGGCTCTTTGAATTCTTTGACCGGACAGAGACAAGGACCAACTACCCCAATATGTTCAGGATTGGGAATCTCGTGTTATACATTTTAATCATCATCCACTGGAATGCCTGTATCTACTTTGCCATTTCTAAGTCCATTGGTTTTGGGACAGATTCCTGGGTTTACCCAAATATCTCAAACCCAGAGTATGGGCGCTTATCCAGGAAGTACATTTATAGTCTCTACTGGTCCACCTTGACCCTCACCACGATTGGGGAAACCCCAGCCCCTGTGAAAGATGAGGAATATCTTTTTGTCGTCATAGACTTCCTGGTGGGAGTCCTGATTTTTGCTACCATCGTGGGCAATGTGGGCTCCATGATCTCCAACATGAATGCTTCCCGGGCTGAGTTTCAGGCTAAAATTGACTCCATTAAACAGTACATGCAGTTTCGTAAGGTGACAAAAGACCTGGAGACACGAGTCATCCGCTGGTTTGACTACTTGTGGGCCAACAGGAAGACAGTAGATGAGAAAGAGGTGCTCAAGAACCTGCCAGACAAACTGAAGGCAGAGATTGCCATCAATGTTCACCTGGACACACTGCGGAAGGTGCGGATCTTCCAGGACTGTGAGGCAGGCCTGCTGGTCGAACTTGTGCTGAAGCTTCGGCCTGCTGTATTCAGCCCTGGGGATTACATTTGCAAGAAGGGGGACATTGGACGAGAAATGTACATCATCAAGGAAGGCAAGCTGGCAGTGGTTGCTGATGATGGCATCACCCAGTTTGTTGTGCTCAGTGATGGGAGCTACTTTGGGGAGATCAGCATCTTAAATATTAAAGGGAGTAAGTCAGGGAACCGTAGGACAGCCAACATCCGGAGCATTGGCTACTCAGACCTGTTCTGCCTTTCCAAGGATGACTTGATGGAAGCTCTCACTGAGTACCCTGATGCTAAGAAGGCCCTCGAGGAGAAGGGAAGGCAGATCTTGATGAAGGACAACCTGATTGATGATGATCTGGCCAGAGCTGGGGAGGACCCTCAGGACATAGAGGAGAAAGTGGAGCATCTGGAATCCTCCTTAGACATACTTCAGACCAGGTTTGCAAGGCTCCTGGCAGAATACAATGCCTCACAGATGAAGGTGAAGCAACGACTTAGCCAGCTGGAAAGCCAGATGAAGATGGGTGTTTGGGAGCTCCACTCTAATGGGGAGGCACCTGCTGCAGAAACAAAGGTCACAGAACAGTGAAAGAGCACATCTAGTTCACCATGACAAGGTCAGCCTGCACAGTGCTGATTGATGTGGCCAAACAGTATGGGAGTTGGCCAGCCTCTTATCTTGGCTCTCTTCATCTTTTGCAAGATTTGTAGCCTAAAGAAAGATGGTTTCCTCTACTAGAGAACAGGACTCACTTAATATCTGTCCCAGTTAAATGGTAAGTTATGTGTGGACTGTGTGAAAGTCTGGATACAGCCAGGCATGGTAAAATGAGGTGCTCTCCTAAGTATGTGCAAGTGTAGGCATGGAACTCTTTTAGGTATTTGACAATTTTAGATTTGGATTTCAGTTTCTCACAGTGGAAGGCAAGTTAGCAATTCCTCTTCCCTTTCCACCCCCATACATCTTCCAATATCTATAGGAAACATAACTTAAGTTGAAAATACAGCATGGTAATTCAAATTTAGCCCTACAAGACACAGATTCTGGGAAGAATTCTGACTCTGGTATCTCTTCATATGCTCTTATGAGCTTCAAGACACCCTGGCTTTGGGACTACTTTCGGTTTGTGGGGAAAATTCAGACTCCACAGTGTGTAGCTCCTGTGGAATATGGTTTCATAGGAAAGAGCATCTCTGAACAAGCGAGAGAGAAAAAGAGAGGGAGAGAGACCTCCTCTCTCACTTTAAGGACTTGGCAGCCTTCTTCGGTCTAAATCCTAGACAAGCTCTTGAACACTTACCGGTATGGGTGTAGGGTGAGAGCTTGCCCAAGGAGACTTTTGCAAGCTGAATGTCAGAATGAGGTTCTAAGTCAAGTGAAGCCACTGAGACTTGTAGAAAGTATGACCTTTTGGTCCTAACTTTTTGCAAATGGCCTCATTCCAGAAGTGAAACTTCTGGTCCTTTGCAGTAACCCCATAAGCAGAGCTCTTAACTAAAATAAAGAATGCCCAATGTACACCTTGCTTTTCCAAATGTAGTAAGAGTCTCATTAATACTTACAAGGTGTTTATATATTTACCTTCTATGGCTGAGAAGGATGTCCAAGATAATCCAGTCTTTGATCACCATTATGTTATAAATCACCCAAAGGGAAGTACATGTTTTCCTTCTTCTTGGTCTTCCTTTCTTTCCTTTTTTTTCCTTCCACTTTCTCTTTCTTCTTCATCCTCCTTTTCTTTCTTCTTCTTCTTCGTGTCTCCTTCTCTAACAAAATGCCTCCCTGGATGTTGTCAGTTTGGGCATGTCTGTGGTCTTTTGCTACATGACTGGGCCCTAATGTAGTTCATACAACAGGTGCTGCATTTCCATCTAAGAGTATTGTATTTATATAAGTCCCTTCTGGTTTTTATTTTTAATCATTTCACCATTTTAATGTTTTAAAAATAATTTAAAGGTTTATTAAAAGAAAACATGATCCAAACTCACAAGAGCAAAATATCATCTAGTAATGTATTCTCAAAGTGCACATATTTAAAAGCCTTAACTATTAATTATGCTTACACTCATATTTTTAGAGAAAAAATAAAGACAGATTAAAAACCACCAAGTGACTCTTGCTTCATATATGTCAAAAGGGAAGAATGGGTTCTAAGGTCTGTCTCTAGAGCCACAAGCCTGGTTTCCTTTCATGGAAGAGGCTGTTCCACACTCATGGGAAACAGAAGCAGGTGACAAAATGCAGCAAAGCTGCAACATTTGTTAGTCTCAGTGAGTCAGAAAATTAAAAGACAGGGAGTATATGTCCAGAGTGTGATGCTAAATCCCACTGTCATTTGTCTGGGGTCATGGGCGTAATATTTGGCAGTTTGGAAGGTATTATTGGGCAAGAGGAGGGGGTAACTGAGATAAATACAGTCTCAGCTTTTCCCAGTGATTATGTCCAGGGAGCATGCATATTAGAATGCAAATTCTGGAAGTCAGAATCTTGTTCTAGACATACTGCTGCAACTTGGGAAAGCTATTTTACCTCTCTGAATATCACTTTTGTCACTTGGAAAATGGAAATGAAAGTCCAAGAAACAGTACAGAGGGAATGTACTTACATTGCATGTGGCTACAGTGGCCTTAATTTTGGTTCAGATCCCTGAGCACCCCTGGGATCAACCTACACAAAACTAGGAATAGCCCCTGTGTACTTCTGAGTCTGACTCACAAACCCAAAAATAGTTAAAGTGGGAATGAAGCTTCTCCTGACATAGAGTTATAAATCAGCTTTCAATAACACTCTGATGGACTGTTATATCATGTGGGTGCAGGAAATACCACAGTAATTTCCTGGAAAAATTAATACAATTTCATCTAGTCCCTATCCAGCTGCTAAGAGTTCTGGGATATCACTTCTCAGGTTGTTTTTATGTCACTGTCTTTAAATCTAAGACTGGGTATGTGATCTTTCAGTCATTGTAAGTAGAGGCATTGCACTTTCAGTCATGTGCTCTGTGTATAAAGTTCTGGAGGGGTGAGAGCTGGATCAGTGGGTAAGGTGCATGGAATATATCTTGAACAACGCTGGTTATATCTCCCCACTTCCAAAAATCCCTGAAAGATGAGAGTTGGGGAGATACCAAACCAGGTAGAGATCAGAGAAGATTTCATTAGAACCCCAGAAAAGTGGAAAGTAGCAAGATCAAAGATAAAGGGTAAAGAACTGAATCTGATCAAACAAGGATGGCAAACGTTTCAGTGCTTGAAGCTTGGGAAGGTTCAACACTGCCAGGCTGTAAGGAACCAGGTAGAATTGGGCCAAGAATACCTAGGTAATAGCTAGTATGAAGTGTCTAAAAGTACACATGAGGGAATGGGATGCATCGAGGGAAGCTTTCTCAGTCCCCTTGAGGTATTGCTTTCAAAGCCCTCTCAGAGTTGAGCAGGACCAGGGATCTAATATCAACCACTCTATTGGGCTAATGTGTTAGGTCCATCTTAGACACTTCTACCACGATTTTATCAATGGAACCCAAAACAGTTTCCTTCTCTAATTAGGAGCTAACCAGGATACCACAAGAAGAAAGAAGTGAGATGCAACTAGTGATGAACAAAATGGTGTGAAATTTGCTTCTTTCTTCTTAATTTATCTTATTTATTTATTTATTTATTTATTTATTTATTTATTTATTTATTTATTTATTGACTTTTAGTCACACACAATAATACTTGGAAGTTACTCCTGACTCTGCACTCATACTCCTGGCATGCTTGAGGAACCATATGGGATGCCAGAAATCAAACCTGGGTCAGCCTCATGCAAGGCAAGCATCCTACCTGGTGTACTCCAAACTATGTGTGTTTTTTTGTTTTTTGTTTTTTTTTTGAGTATGAAGAAGGATTTTGTCCAGTCAAACTGAAGCTGATCTGACTTGAGATTTAATAGCCCTAGTTCAGGCTCCAAGTTGTAGGAAATCCTTCTCACAGGTGTATCAGAAGTAATGACATGTTTACTGTATCATGGATCCTTTTTACTTCATAGAAAGGTGGAAGTAGTGCAGGAGAGATAGTACAGGGGTTAAGATACTTGCCTTGCACATGGCAAGCTCTTGTTTGAATTCTCAGCACTGCAGAGCTGAGCAAAACCAAGGATCACTCCTTAGTAGCTAGGAATAGCCCCTAGGCACTGCTGGATGTGATTCAAAATCACCAAAAACTATTTCATACAAGAATGACTAAATGGTGACAAAATTAGAGAGGATGTAAAACAACAAGTACTATCATTCATTACAGCAGAATCAAAGTGGAATAGTTCCTTCTGAAGACAACAGGGTACATTTTATAAAGTTAACAATACATTAACAAATGATTTTGTAATCATATCCCTAAGCATCTACTCAATAGAATAAAAACATACATTGACACAAGAACCTGTTTTACAATATTTATAGCATCTTTTTATAAACACCAAAACTATGAAACAGCTATGATCCACTGAACAGGTAAATGAATTGAAAAAAACAACAGTATCTGCACAACCATAAATACTATTGAGCAATTAAACTAAACAAACTATTTATTCATACAAAAAAACAAGAGTTGAGAACAATGAAACTCACTGGGATTAATTCTCCTTGATGGTAGGTGGGACAAATAGTGTGTTTTGGGGGACTTGGTCACACCTGTGTCTTCTCCTTATTTCTAAGGCATGGTGAGTTGGTGGCTGCTGTCCATAGTCTGTTCAAGATGTGACTTGAGTGAGAAGGAAACCCTCTTTATGTAAAACCAATGACAACTGATGTAGTCACCTTTCATAAGAAAGTAAAGCCTTTTACTTGCTGTGCCAGCTGACTTCCAGCTCTGCTTCTCTAGAGGTCAGAATCGCTTCCAGAATCGCTTCCTGAGCAACACAAACTCCTGACAGAATTGTGCTGGTTCTGAGATTCCTGCAAAGCTACCCTGGCCATTCCCACATGGAAAAACCTTAGGCCCAGTGGCCCATGGAGTACTGCTCTCCCATGACACGCAGAGGTGACCATACTCTGGAAATAGATTTAGGCAGGACCAAGGGGCTGTCATTTCAAATGGGAAACTGAGACTTACAGATAAGGTATGTATTTTGTGCACACAGTTCTTTTGTTTCTTTGGTGTGATATGATGATGGAGTCAGCACCATTAACTTGTTTGCGCTCTGCCACAAATTTTGTGGTGCCACTGGAAGTCACAAACAGCATTTCCCACTTGGATTGAACTTGGCAGGTCCCACTTGCAATGTCAGGTAATCCCCATACCCCAAATTTAAAAGTTCTATAATTTTTAATCAAAATTTTTCTTTAAAATAAATACTTTAATTGAATCACCATGAGATACACAGTTAATAAAGTTGTTCATGATTGAGTTTCAGTCATACAATGTTCAGCACCCTTCACCTGTAACCATGTCCCACCACCAATGTCCCCAGTTTCCTTTCTGTCCTCCCCTCTCCTCTGCCTGACTTAGTGGCAGACATTTTTTTTCCTTTCTATTTTCTTTTTTCCCCATTTAGACACTGGTTTGTAATATAGTTACTGAATGAGGTATCATGCATATGCGATTTTTAAATTCCAAATAGTCTACATTTAATTTTCAGTGACAAATTAGGGACGAGGCTCCTATATAAATAAGATCAGAGATTCCTTGCTGATTTCTAAATGGCATATTTCCTCTTAAAAGCAAATGTTAAATGCTTACTTTCATATCTGAGAAACGTGACAAGACCCCATTATAGCATTTAGATATGAAGATTTTTGTCAATAAAAAAATTCTAAGACTTTGGGTGGAGAGATATAGTACAGCTACTAAGGCGCCAGTCTTGGGCCGACCCATATAGTCCCCCTGAGCCCAGCCAGGAATGATCCCTGACACAGGGTCAGGAGTAATCTCTAAACACTGCTAGGTGCGGCTTCCAAAACAAACAAAAATTGAAACCTCAAAGATAAAAATATCTTTATTCATTCAACCAATAGTCTGATATTTATCTTTGCTCAAGAGAAGAATTCAAGTCGCATGAACAGTCCTTTCCAACTTTCACAAATCATACAGATCCCAGGGGGGGGAAAACCTGGTGAAACGTAGGAAGCTCATGTTTCGCTAGAGTGCTTAAACTAAACTAGATTTTAAAGGATGAGAACGCTTTCTCCCTTCTTTTTGGCTTACCTGTCATTCCCAAGCGCGATTTAACTTTTAAGCTCCTTTCTGGGCATGAGTTAATCATTCCATTTCCAAAACTAGGGCAAGATGCATGCAAGCATCCGCACCCGGGAAGAGATAGATGTGAGGCAATGGGGGCCAGGGCCGATTTCCCCAAATCCTGGAGCATCATTAAACTGGGACGTGACTGACCTCAGAAGTTCAGCCTATGGGAGAAGGTCAACCACCTCGAGCACGTTTGGTTGATGGCCGAGGGGGTCGCAGGTGAGAGCGACGTCCGACAAGTCAGCCAGAAACGGCAGCAACAGCCAATCAGGATGCAGATCCCAGAGGAGGTGGGCGGGCCGGAGCGAGGCGCCCGGAGGTGCGCGTGCGCATTCGAACGACGGGGGCGGGGCTTGGCGAGCCGGGGCGGGGTGGGGCGGGGCTGTGCGCGCTCTGCAGCGGCAGCGGCGGTAGGTTGTGTGTGTGTGTGAGTGTGTGGCTGCGGCGCCCGCTTACAGCTGTGGGCTCCAGGGCGGGGCTCGCAGGTGGGGCTGAGGCTTCGCGGCTGCAGGTAGGTAGGTCGGGCCGGAGAGACCCGCCTTAGGAGCCCCGCTACAGCCCCCCAACCTTGAGCTCAATTAGGCAGTGGCGCTGCGGAGAGAGAGAAAAGGCGCCGCGGAGCGCGAGGCCCGGGAAGACCGAGGGCAGTCGGCGGGACGGCGGAGCCCCGGAGGCGCTGGCCGGAGTTCGCAGGTAGGTGGGCCGCGCCGACCCAGAGGAACCTGGAGGCCTGGCTGCCCCGGGTTGGGCCTCGGGCCTTGGAATCCCACGCCTGCGGTTGTCATGGAGATGGCCAGCCTGGTCAATGCTTGCTGGACGTCTTCGAGCCTTTGGGAGCCTCCGACCCCGCTCGACCCTTCGACAGACCGAACGCGGGGCTGGAAGTGGTTCCGAAGGTGCTTGCGACTCCTGGGCTGGATGCAGTGACTTCAGATGCTCCGAGGCCCAGCTGTGTTTCGGGTGTAAACAGAAGCGGCTACAAATAAACACGCCTCCCAGACTCTGGGATCTTTTTGGGGGAGCTCCATCCTCTCCGATTGTGTCTTCGACCCTGTTTCGCTCATCCTTCACTTCTTTTCATTTTAATTTCTTTGCTGGTGTAGCTAGCTAGTCAGTTCATGGAGGCTTGAGGAAATTATAGGGGCCCAGGTCCAGCTCCTGGAAAAAAAAACAGTTATAGGCATGTGTAGGCCCGCTGAGATCGACACCCTGCAAATTGTCAAGGTAAAGGTTTGTTTTTCGTGAGCCAAGTGAACCTCGCTGGCCTCCCTGCACCCCAGGACTGTCTCTCCTTTGCTCACCTGCCCCCCTGACATTACATAATGATGTCTTGTCTTCACTGCTGTGAATCCATCCATGGTGGTAGATCCTTCTTTGGGATAAGAAAATAATGTATAGCAGATGTAAAGCTTGTTTCACTCACTGTCTTTTGCTTTGCCCCAGAATGTTCTGTTGTTAAGAGTAGGATTTGACTGTCACCTGTTCTCAGGGCCACAGAAGTGGGGGTTGGAAGTGCTAGTGGTTGGATCTTTGCAGTGAAATTCTCCTGATTCATCTCCATTCACAGGGGTGCGGGTGGAGAGTATGGCATGGCTGTAGGCAAAGCCCCTTGGGTTGTGGGACATAGCAGGCTGATGTCCCTGCTGCGTCCTGGACCTGCTATTTGCTAACTCTGGTTCTCAGTTTTCTCATCTTTCAGAGGTAGCAACAGAACAATTTTGCTGAGTATGTTTAGGAATCTGGATGCTATAGACATTGGTAAGTGGACATAGAGGAACTATAAACTGACCTCAAATTATGTCTGAAGTTTTATTTGATAGAAAACAAGCAGGGATTTTGTCTTTGGGTCTAGGCAAGGTCCCTAATTTGAGAGATTCTCTGCTGAAAGGTTTATTCCTGGAAGATAGTCTCTTTGAAGATAGGTGAATGTTGGTGCGGCATGGCAAGGTCCTTCTGCTGTTCTGTGGGAGTACCCGTGTGTCAGAAGACCATGGTTATGTCCCAGTAGTGACTTTGTTGAGAGTAACAGCCTCCTTGTTTGCACTGTCTTTTAAACAGGCCTCTACAGCAATAAGCCAAAGTTACTACTGGAGGTTGCCCCTGTAGATTGGGCTTAAATGAATAGATGTAAGCAAGACAACTTGCTCTTTTTTACTTTTTAAAATGCTGTACAAATTTAAAGAGGAAGGAGGATTGTATTTCTATGAGCCCAGTGGTGGTCTAGTCTAAATATACTAAGTCTAGAAGTTAATATGCTTATCTATTTTTTTATCTTAGTCTTTATATGCTCAGGAACAAGTTCTCTCTTCTGATTGGCCTCAAAGTTTAGGATAGACCTAATTTATCCCATTGCTTGAAAAACTGGTTAGTTCCTTGTATTGCTGTTGAGCATTAAAAAAAACCTTCAGGATCAGACAATAGTATAGCAGGTAACCTTGCATTCATTAACCTGAGTTCAATCCCCAGGACAACATATGTTCTCCTGAGCCTGCCAGGAATGATCCCAAAGCACAGAGCCAGATGTAAGCCCCGAGCACAGCTGAGTATGGCCCAACGACAAAAATAAAACAAATTAAAAAAATAACTTTAAGGAAAGGGTGAAATAAAATATCATATCATATACTTTTTCCTAACTGTAAGGCACCAGAGAGAGGATGGTATATATGACAGATAACTAGTCACTCTGCAAGTCCTTTTATTCATCTGCCTCCCTAGGAACCTTTTCAGATCTGCAAATGCTCCAGAGTAGTGGAACAGAAAGTTGTATGGGACCTCTGACCACCTCCCTTGTGATTGAATGCCTCAAGATCTAATGAGACAGAATGGTCGAAGGGGAGCCTGGACCACCAAGACTGTTTTATCCTCTATCCTGGTTTCTTATGACCTTTATAGATGATATATTCCAGGCAAATCCCCATACAATTACTAGCTTCTCATAATGTCAAGTAACTTTGGGATTTTTCTGAGGTACAAATAGCACAAATCTGCCTTGAAGAAGGCTTCATTTCATCCTTGATGCTTTTGGAGACTTAATAAGTTCATCTTGAGAGATCCTTCCGGAAGCTTTTTCTGGGGTCTTGAAACAGAAGCCCTGAACAGAGCTTATTCTAGGGAGACCAATATTGACCAAGAAAGATCTTGTTTTATTTTACCTTTGATTTAAAGGAAAAGCCATTATAAACTCAACTCTCTGGAATTGACTTCTGTTTTTGAACCTATGCACTCATTGCGCTCTACATTTTTCTATTTTGATACTATTTTAGATTCACAAAGAAGTTTAAAACATAAATTAGAGAATTCACAAATAATTTTACTACAGTTGCTTTACTGCAGTTGCTTTATTCTCTTATTTGTGTGTGGTTGGTTTTAGGGTGTTATTTTTTGGGGGGGTGCCATTTAAAATTAAGTTACAGACTTTTACTTCTAAATACCTTTCTATTTTCTAAAAATGGAACCATTTTGTGATAACTATCTTGTGATAAAAGGCAATTCTTTAATCCAGAGGTCTTTTCCAGATCTTGCCAGTACTTCCAATAATGCGTTTATGCAAAACCAGATCTAGAATTAGGTGTGTATGACTTGTCATGTCTGTTAGCTTCCTTTAATCGATATCACTTCCTGAATCATCTTTGTACTTGGTGATGTTGACAGTTTTGGAGAACACAGCCTGTTTGCTGGATAAATGACCCTCAGTCTGGATTCTCTTGCAGTTTCCTCATGTTCATGATTAGAGTCTGGTTTTGCCATTGTGCATAGGCTATACCCTATTTCCCTGCCCCCCCTTGATGTTGGTTTTTGCTAAAAAGAATCAGGAATCTTTGGAGAAGTAATTGATTTCAGAGATGGAAAGTACAAGCTGAGTTTGTAAAATTTTGTGCCAGAAAGAAGTCATCTGAAAATGAAGAAGACATGTTAAAAGGTCTTAAAAGTCAGCATGAAGAGGCTTCTTGCAGGCAGGCCAACTCCTCAGCAATTTATGCAACAAAATGAATAATGACAACAAAAGACTCTACTCTGTTTTGCTTTTAAAAAGAGGGGGCAGGAGACATAGTGCAGGACAATGACTCTCTTCATCATGATCTCCCCACCAAACACTAAGAGTAGGAGTTGACCCCTGAGCAGGAGGTCCAGAAGTAGTCCCTAGGCATCATCAGTGTGCTCTCTTCCCCCAGCAAAAATGAGAAAGGAATTCATACACATGAGATAGAAATAAAAATTAAGTATATAAGGAAGAAAGTAAAGTTCCTCATTTTACTGCACTTCCAACTAAGTGTAGACAGAAATATGGAATTAGAGAATCACCATCTGTCAACTATCATAATTGATTCCACTAAGATTCATCAATGGATTCTAAAACTTGTGAATATGAAGAGTAACAGTATGTTTACATAGCCTCAAACTATCTTCCTATGATACACATTTATAGCAATGGCGAAATGGTGACTTCTGTCTGATTGACATTAATTTACTTAATCAAGCAATTCAAGAAAACAAGTGCCAAGAATGGGATCAGAGAATAGCATCTTGAGTCCTCCTGTTGAGCTGCAGTAGAACAATAGCAACATCCCGCTTTTAACCCAGGTTAGAAGGGCAGATAGTGGAGCCAATAGCAGCAGAAGCATGCCTCTTGCCAAAATTCCTCCTTACAGGACAGACACTGGCCACAGAGAAACCCCTCTGGACCCTGTATCTCTGTAGTGACAGCCTTGAAGACTTGACTCTGACATCCTTGGATCAATTTGATCTTATTTAACTTTCATATTTTGCACTAGGAGTGCATTTCCATGATTTCCAAAAGTAGAAGCTACAGTGGGAAAATATAGCAAATTTGGTCTTGACCCTTGCTTGTATCTCCTATATTCCCTACCTGGATACCCTGAAACCATGTGCTGCTTGAGTGGTTTCACATGTCTGTATGTGTGCATAGATTTTTCTCCCACACCCATACTCATATTGCCCATGGCTGTATAGATCTTTTCCCCTTCTTGAAGTTCCTAGTGTTTGCACAGTGAAAGTGGTTTCTCTTTCCTGTGCCCTGCTGCCCAGAGATCTTTTTCTGGGGCTCTGTGATCACTTACTAGGCCGTTTGTGTCTTATGTGGCAATAATGCTCTCCCTTTGGTTGCCTCCTCTATAGCTTTGATGTCAGCAGAGGAGCTAGAGGGAAGAGACTGGAAGTGAGGGGTGGGGGTTTGCAGACTCTAGACTCTTCCCCATTTACCTTTGAGCCCATTTGACTCTGATCTTCTCCTGTGGAAAGTGACTTAGTGCTCTTATTTATACAAACTTCTGGAAATACTTCCCTTGGTTTTACACAGATCTTTGAAAGAAGGTCTTCCCACAACCTGAATGGGAGCTTTGACCCTGCATCAGGAATGGTGATGTGCGGGTGCTGGCCTCTATCTGGCCCACTGTGGACTGAGCTGCAGATGTTGCAGACAAGTATGGGGGCCTCTGCTCCTTGGGTCCCAAGTAGCCCTCGAGAAATCAAGTAAATGTAGCAGGGTGAGAGGATGTGGCCAAAGCTGGCTGGATCTGTGTCTGCCTCTGAGTCCTTACAGCAACATGTTGTGTAGCCAGGAGGTACAGATACCTTTAGCCTGTTTTGTCTGCAGCCTCCAGAGCTGCCAGACTGTCAGCAGAGCTGGTTGTTAGCCATGTGTGTTCAAAGCCCAGGAGGAGAGTGCCAGGGGCTTCTTAGAGTGCAATAGTAGAGTCTGTTCTCATTCATTCCTGGTCTTGGGATCCACAATAGTAGGACTTGGTACCCTACTTTGGTGTGATCCCAAAAGATGGACTTAACAGAGGTGAAGAGTGAGCTGAGATGGCAGTCAGCCTCCTATTCCCCCCCTCCGTCCCCCCCCAGTAGTGCCATGTCTGAGGGGTGCTGAGACACTTCCTCTGGCCATGACTCACTTTGTCCATAGCCTTACCACTGTCCCACCCTGCTGGCCCAGAGCAGATAGTGGGGATCCAATGACCCAGTTTTGCCAAAGGTCAGAATGGGGACAAAGAAGACAGCTCAGAGGGTCTGTAGATAAGCCTGACTTTCTGGAAGTCAGCAGCTTCTTCTTTTAACTTTTTTTCTTTAAAATCTACTTGAGGTTCTTTTTGAGGCTCCTTTGAGTCTTTTGAGATTAAGGGGTGCATGGGTCCTTTTTCTATCTCATGCAGGCTCCTTTTGGGTGGCAGAACTACCCTGGAACTGCTCAAGACAGAAGAGCTGAGGGACCCATAGGCATGCCTCAGGAATAGAGGAAGTGTGACTCAGCCTCTAAAAAGGAAAACTGAATGTGTGTGTGTGTGTGTGTGTGTGTGGCGGGAGAGGGTGTCATTTTTTAACACATGTCTTGCTTGCCCACTAGCCCTGGTGTTGTCTTGTCCTTCTTGCTTGCCTTTTGCTTGTTCTGGGTGGTGGTCTTGACCACTGTTTAGAGAGAAGGGGCTCAGAGTTCTCGGGCAGCCTCCTGAGCACCTTCTGAGAAATATTTATCAATATATTTTATTTATTCATTTATTTATTTATTTATTTATTTGATTATTTATTTTGTTTTTGGGCTACACCCAGCAGTGCTTAGTGACCACTCCTGTCAGACTCAGGGGACCCACATCAGCCATGTGTAAGGTCAATGCCCTTCCCATTGTACTATTTCTCTATTTAAATTTTATTTTGGCTTGTTTTTTGAACTACACTCAGCAATGTTTAGTGGTTATTTCTTACTCTGCACTCAGAAATTACTCCCGGTGATGCTCAGAGGACCATATGGGATGCCAAGGATCAAACCCAGGTCAGCCATGTGCAAGTACCCCTCACAATCTCTTTCTCATAAATGGTCTCTTATGATTCTTTTATGATTGAATTTAGGCCACATCTGTAAATCCAGGGTTTTTTTTATTTAAATATAGATGTCAGAGAGATAGCACAGAGGTAGGGCATTTGCCTTGTACGCAGCAGACCCAGGACACACCTGGGTTCTATTCCCGGCAACCCATTCAGTCCCCCGAGCCAGGAGTGATTTCTGAGCACAGAGCCAGGAGTAATCCCCAAGCTTTGCCAGGTGTGGCCCAAAACAAACAAAATTTTATATAGAGGCCAGAGCAATAGCACATCAATAGGGCATTTGCCTTGCACACTGCTGACCTGGGACAGACCCAGGGTCTATCCCCGGCATTTCACATGGTCCCCCGAACCTACCAGGAGCGATTTCTGAGTGCAGACCCAGGAGTAACCCCTGAGCACTGCCAGGTGTGGCCCACCCCCAATCTTATTTTCCCCAAAGAAAAATGGTAATAGCCAATTGAAAAACTAGTTATTCTTCAGTGCCAATTTCACTTTATTTAAATTTAGAAGCAATAAATTCTAATAATCACTCCCACTCTCAAAATTCGCAGCTTAAGGATTCAATACCAATCTCAGAATTGCTAGTTGGATTACTTCTGTTAAACCTGTGCCATATAAATATTATTCACTCCAAGATCCAGGGATTAGAATGGCTAATATATCTTGGGGGTGGGGGAGAAGAATTTTATTTTACCTGTCACTTTCAGCAGCAGCCTTAATCAGACAGTGGGCCTGGGAATCCCGAGCAAATATTTGGTGGCCAGGCTCTTTTCTCTCCAATTCTTGATAGGAGAGTCTCTTGTGACATTACACTCACACTAGGCAAACAGAAGGCCCCTGGTATTTCTGTGTTATCACATTGTTTTTATTAAAAGATGGGAGCTTCAAGATCAGGCAGCACAGCTGTGCTTCGCTGAGTCTTATGAGTGAATTTGTTTTGCTGTGACCTAGTGTCTTTAGATCTTCAGCTTTCTCACCTTTGCAGTCATAACAGACAACCTGTGGACATGGCAAAAATTGTCTGGGATTAAATGGTGGCATTGTCAGGTGCAGGGTTAGAGCAACAGCCTGTGCACTGGGTCCTTGTTCAGTCTGATTTCCTAGCTCCAGCCTAGGAGAAGTCAGAGGAGCAAGGGCAGGTGACTGGGGAAGTGTTATATTTATAGTGTATCAGGGTTTATAGAATTGATTCATTAATAGGACTTTTATGGAATGGTCACTGTGTTAGAAAGTTTGGTAGTAAAGTATGGCAGACAAAACATACCATTCTTGGCATTGGGTGGGGGTTAGGTGACAGACCCTTGTTTTGTTTGTTTTGGGCCCATGTCTGGCAGTGTTCAGAGGTTGCTTCTAATTCCATGGGAATTAAGCCCAGATCTCTTGCCTTCAAATCATTCCATGGGCCAGAGAGATAGTACGGTAGGGAATGTGCTTTCTTTGCCTGCAGCAGATCCTGATTTGATACCTGGCACTTCATATGGTCCTCGAAGCCTCACTAGGAGTAATCCTAGAATTCAGAGCCAAGAGTAAGCCTTGAACACATGGGATGTTACCATGTGCCCCTCCTCAATCATTACACCATTGTGAACTGGGAATATATAACCTTTGGTATGACTACAAATAGGCTTACAGGCCTGTGTACTTGTATTTGAATATTATGAACAATATTAAGACAATCCGAATCCAGCTCTCATCCACCTCACTTAATGGCCTGTTTGTTTGGTAGTCTCTTGTAGCTCTTGCTTCTGGTCTTTGGATTCCTCTGTCACTCATCAGTCCAATGGCTGACTTCATTGCTCCCTAAAGTCCTTTAGGAGCTGTCAGGGCCCAGAAGACATCGACTCCCTACTGCTTTGTTTGCTAGAGTGGCCTTGTTTAATGCTAGGCAGTTCCAGACTCCCCTGGACTAATTCCGGACTAATGTGTGGGGCAGCAGCTAATGATAGCTGTCTGTATTCCTTTGATGGGGACCCCCATTCTTTATGTTTTCTCTCCTTATCTCACACTAGATATCTTCTAGCAGTCATTGAATAGCTACACCAGACTCCGGAAAAGTGGGGGAAGGGTTTTGCTTCATTTCCCCTGGATGTGCCTCTGTCATACATTCTTTTCCTTCTCCCTCTTCTATTTCCCCCCTGTCTGTTAGCTTGACTTCCCTTGCTGTCTGTTTAATGTCTTTCTCCTCTCCCCATAAACCCACCATAGTGTTACTGGTAGCTAGTATAGTGGCTGACCTCTCCTCAGAGTCCTCCAGCCCAGGAGGGAATATTATTTATTTATTTATTTATTCATTCATTTATTTATTTATTAAGAAATGAAATGAATGGAAGGATGCATGAGTAAGAAACAACGTGCTGAGTAGGAGGCATGCACACTTAACTGAGCAAGGTTTCAAGAGTGAATGAAGCAGCTGACTTTGAGAAATGATTTATCAGCTGCATTGCTTCGTTCACTCTCCAGGGCTTTGAGACTGTGGACAACTTTAATCTGTGGAAATAACAGTGGAACCTTTCCAAGTAAGGAGTGGAGAGTCTTAGACATTCCAACTTTTGCATCTGTATAAGAAAGATGGAGCACTACTTCACTACCCACTTCATCTGGGTAGTGAAGGGGCTCATGGTTCTCATCCTAGACCAGGGGCCTTTCTTTGTCTATGTTCTTTTGTATGTGTGTGTGGTTGAGGGAGTGTTGGGCATACCCAGCAATGCTCAGAGTTTAGATTTTAGAGCTGGGCCCGGAGAGATAGCACAGCAGTGTTTGCCTTGCAAGCAGCCAATCCAGACCAAAGGTGGTTGATTCGAATCCCGGCATCCCATATGGTCCCCCGTGCCTGCCAGGAGCTATTTCTGAGCAGACAGCCAGGAGTATCCCCTGAGCACTGCCGGGTGTGGCCCAAAAAAAAAAAAAACCAAAAAAAACAAACAGACAAAAAAGATTTTAGAGCTGAGCTCAGATGCCTGGCTCTGTATCACTCCTGACAGTGCTTGCAGAACCATATGGGATGCTGAGGGTTTTTTTTGTTTGTTTGTTTGTTTGTTTTTTGTTTTTTTTGGGCCACACCTGGCAGTACTCAGGGGTTACAGAAACAGGATTTCTGTGCTCAGAAATGACTCCTGGCTCAGAGGACCACCTGGGATGTGGGGGATCGAACCCATTTCTGTCCTGCGTAAGCCGTATAAAAGGTAAACACCCTAAAGCTGTGCTACTACTCCGGCCCAGATGCTGAGTACTGGCTCTGGATCAGCTATATGCAAGACAAGCACCCTGTTTGCTGTACTCTTTTTGGCTTTTAAAACATTTAATTATTACAATTTGGTTGAATATGCGTACAGTAGTAATTTTGCTTAGGGGTTTGCTGTACACAGTTACCTCTCCCCCAGCACCCTTATTTCAGTCCAATTCACCTTTCTCCTCACATAGAAGTGTCAGTTCTGTAATCCAAGGCCAAGAGCTTGCTTTCAGTCCCTTCCATCACCTTGCCCTGTTTCTCTGTAGATTACTGATGAGTGGGATCATTTGATGCTTGTTTTGAATTCTTACTTAGCTCAGCCTCATTCCTCTCATCTCTCAGAGGCTGTGAGGATGAAGTTATATGGAAGGTGTAGGTGGCCATATAGCTCAGTTAGTGGTTTGCAAAGGTCTGTAACAAATGGCACTGAGCCTCTTCTCCCTTGTAGACCTCAAATTTGGTAAGACCACAGTAATAGTTATATCTACTTGTTTTTTTGTTTGATATTGGACCAGTGGTGCTCAGGGGCTATACCTGACTAGGTGCCCAGGGGTCACTCCTGGCTGTGATGGAGGACCTGGCCATCAGTGGTGGGATTGAACCATGGCCTCATGCAAGCAGAGCCTATAGTTTATCATATTTACTCTCTCCAACTCTCAGCCATCTCTTCATTTTTATGTTACTGAAGATCATGCCTCCATTATGGGCCTCCCAGTTCCCAGCACAGCATACATGTGGGCCTAGCTGTCACTAGAAATACTATAACTCATTTCCCTGCTGTCCTGTGTCATGGCTGGACCACCTCTTCCTGGACCAGAGAGTTTATATTTCCTGTGTGAAGGACATGCAGGCTTCGCAGCACTACTCTTTTCTTCTTTTGGGCATGAAAGTGGCCATAGATACCAGGTAAACATAAGGATGTGACTGTGATCCAGTAAAACATTATTTTACAAAATAAGTGGTAGATGGTTTGCTCTTGAACTGATTCTTGGCTGAGACGAGACTGTTATTTTAGGCTTCTTCCTCAGGCATCTCTCTTGTCTTCACCCCTCATTACTGGCCTTATTTTTAATTTACTGAGAACAGGTCACAGCAAGACCATTTCTGCAGACCTTCCAGCCAGCACCATTGCATTTACTTGGGCTCCAATTGGCTAATCCCATTCCTTATAGTGCTCAGCTCTGAGGCCTCATGTAGGACCCCTCAGCAGTATTTTATTATGCCCCACACCTACAACTTTCTCCCCATATCTCCCATGTCCCCTGACTAGTTTTCCAGACAAACACTTAGTCTCTTGGCAGTTTTCTTTTCCTGTTTCTGATGCTCTTGGGAGCCAGTCCTGTGGCCCCTTCCCTGGCACTGTTTCTACTCTAGTCTTTTGCCCTCTGTTTGACAATGCCCGGACTTCTCCAGTTTCATCTTCTTGCCTATACTGAAGACTTTTTCATCTGCTTTCTTTCTATTCTTAGGAATAAAATAGCTTTATTTAGAGATGTTGACTTAGAGAACTCTGAGGGGAGAGAAAGTAAAGAAGCTTCTTCAGAGGAGAGATTGTGAGCTGACACATCTCAGATTCCCATTTCCCAAACTTGTTTGGACTGCCCCTCCTCATCACCTACGTAAGGAAGAAACACTCAGTGTTGTGGTATTTGTTCTCTGCTCTTCACCTATCACTTCCCGTGTCTCCTCCAGTAGAAAGTCCTGTACCTCCCTCTTTGGATGGAGAATGTGACTTCTTTCTCACTGACCAAGTTTTTTCTGTCCTTGCACATTCTGCAGGGTGTCTGCTCTTCCTGCTGCTGACCTTGCCCCTGGTTTGACTCTCAGAGCAGCTGTGAGTGCTGAAGGCCTGAAGCTGCAGACTCATTTCTAACAGGAAGCCAGTCCCCACCCCTGCACCTCAGTTTGCCATTATCTAGCTTTACCCACTCTGCTTATTGCCATCACATCAACCCCAGTATAGTGTTGGAAGTCTGTCCTATGATTAGCTTCGGTAGGACTTAACTCAAAGACTGCGGGGGACTCAAGGGCAGAAAGCACCTGCCTTGGGAGCACAAGGCCATGAATTCGATCCTCCTCTGGTGCCACCCACATGGGCTCAATACAGTCTCCATTGCTCTGCTAGTGATAGTAGGTGTGTGATCTCTAGCACACTGTAGTTGAGGGTGTGTGAGTACTCCAACAAGACATCTGACACCCCCCTCAACAAGAATGGCACCAGACACTGCAGCTAACATGTGCCACTCCATGGGAGTGCCATGTACAGGTATCAGTGTGCAGGCACCACAGTAAGTGGGATACCCTGACCATCACAACAGCAAAGGGAAGGGAAAACATTAAAAACAAAGGCATTAAAATTAAAAGTAAAACGAGACATGGCTTTATAAAAAATATTTTATTTCACAAGGGTGCAAACTGCCCCTTGTGATCTCTAGCATTAGGGGTCAGCTGTAAGCCAAATGTCTATCCTGGCATTGGAATAATAGTAGAGGGCAGGGGCCAGAGTGATAGCACAGCGGTAGCACAGTGGTAGGGCATTTACCATGCACAGGGCTGACCCAGGATGGACCATGGTTCGATCCCCGGCGTCCCAAATGGTCCGTCAAGCCAGGAGTGATTTATGAGCGCATAGCCAGGAGTAACCCCTGAGCATCACCAGGTGTGGCCCAAAAAACAAAAACAAAGAAATAGTAGAGGCATAGGGAGAGGGAAATTGAGCCAGGAGTAACCCCTGAGCATCACCAGGTGTGGTCCAAAAAACAAAAACAAAGAAATAGTAGAGGGCATAGGGAGAGGGAAATTGGGTTAAAAATTTTTTCATGAAAACAGATCTACATCAATGATAAAAAAAAAAAGCTTGCCAAATACATTTTTTTAAAATGTGTTGAGCCATTCAAAGCACTGGGCAGGCACAATTATGTCTTCTGCTATTTAATAAAAGCTTCTTTGAGGCTCCTGCAGCCAGTCATTTTTGTGATCAGCTCTGGAGAATTGAAGCTGAAGCTGATTCCAGTCCCTTTCTCAGGGAACTGGGTGGAGGAGGGTTCTCAGTGTCTGGGAGGTTGTTCTTCTTCATTGTGGCCATCAGATAAGGCTGTAGAGGGGACTGTGTGTTTGTTTCTTTCCAGGAGAAGCTTCATAGAGCACAGGGGTAAAGAAGCTTGAGTGGAAATCATCCAGTCCTGAGCCCACAGAATAAAAGCTGGCCTTTTCTTAAGTGGGAGTGTGGAGGTGTGTGGCTCCACCTCAGGAAAGACTAACTTGGTTTTGATCCCAGCACCACATATGGTCCCCTGAGCCTGCCAGGAGTAATCCTTGAGTGCAGTGCCAGAAGTAAGTCCTGAACACCACGGGTGTGGCCCCAAAACCAGAAATTAAAATAAATTAGAATTCTTAGCTGGGAATGTGACATGTGGAAAGAGCCTATGTTGCACCATGCATACTCACAATGCACAAGAATTTTGATAGTTCTTAGAATTTGCATTTTGCTTGTTCAATACCTGATGACCCCAGGTAAGGCATTGTTAAGACACACAGTAGTGCTAATTGCCCTAAGTGGCAAGCTACTGTTAGTGGAAACTAGGACCTAAAGTTTCTTATATTGAGGGCACATTGCCCTGCTTGTCTGCCCTCAGCCATCTCTTAGAAAGCATGGGCTTTAGTGGGCACTTTTCAATGGACCTCTAAGCTATGCTTCCTACTGCAAATTTCTGTGTTCTCTGGAACTTAGATCCCCTTCTCAGTTGTCCTTAGGCTATTGGCTTGGCTTATTGGCTAGGACTCCTGTTTCTAAACTGAGGGAAGAGCACAGGGACTTTGGGGGTATGTTTTAGGGATAGGTGAATTTCATAGTAGTAGAGGTGGCAGGCACTGAGGTAGCATTTCTGAGTACCTGGCACTCTACACAGATGAAGTCATCTTTTCATTTGTCACCCTATGTTAGAGGGAATACTGAGGAACAAAAGCAGAGTGACCTCTTCCCACTCCCCTTTACTGGTCACACAGGATTCTCTTAGGCTGCTTTCTTAGTTGAGAGCGATGGGCCCTATGAACACCCAGGATAGTCCAGTGCATGGCATGAAACTAGAGGGGCATGGCAAGAGGATAGAGGGATAGCCAGTAGGGTAGAGCAAGGCTTCTCAGTTATTCTCTGTCATGCCCCCAGCAAGAAGAAAATATTTTTCGCGCCCCGCCCCCCGTGTGACTGTAAATAGTATCTTTATTAGAAAAAAAAAACTTTAACCTGCAAAACAAAAGTATATAAAATAATTTGAGCTGATTTTTTAATCAGAGGTGATGTCTGGATTAATAGCTACATTGAGCACGTTTTGCACTGCATAGCTTTTAGAAGTGGGGTTTGAAGCAGGACACAGCAACTCTCAGCTCCAGAGACATACAGAGACATAAACACTTTTAGCTTATTATGACAGTGTTTGCCGAGGTCAAACGCGCCCCCCTATATGGGCCCCCCTTTATGGAGCCTCGCGCCTCCCCTTGGGGACGCGCCCCACTATTTGAGAATAACTGCTATAGAGGGAGGGCTAAAGAAGGAAACAAAGTGGGACGGACATTGGTCACAACTACTGTCGGAAATAGGTTGTGAAATGGGCTCTGGAACATCCTGGTGCTTTGTCTGAGCCGCAGAGTGGCACATCCTGGCCATCCATCTGGATTGGAAAACTGTGGCTCCAAAGGTTCCTCCCTGTTAGGAGACCACAGCTGGACAAAGCAGGAGAGGAAAGTAGAGAGGAGGACATTAGAGTCTGCTGGCTGAAGATTTTTATCTCTGGAGGTTGGGACAGTCTCTGGCCCTTGCAGAGGGGAGGGAATGGAGGTGGTGAAATGCCTCTACACCCTGTTGCCAATGACCTGTAATTACCAAGCCTTGATCTCTCCAAGTTTGGTCTGTTCCATGGCCCAGCTGCCTTTGATCTCTCTGAAATAGCAAGTTATTTTGGACATCTCTGCTTGTTAGAGGGCCTTGCATTGGAGGCTAAAATAGAATGTATTTTTTAATTTCTGGGTGTTTCCTTATTCTGTCAGCTCAAGTGTGCTTGAGGTAGTGTCCTCCTTTTCCCGCAAACTACCAGACTCCTGAGTGCTTGGCATCATGGAATCTTCACTAGCCCAACTTTTGCCACCTTCTGTTCCATGTCCCAAGATCTGAGGGACATGTGTTCAGGAGATAAGGCTTTTCAGGATAGAGGCAGTGGAGAGCCTGTTTCACAGTCAGACTGTCAAGTAGTTTTTCCACCAGGCCTTGTTGAGATCCAAGTCAGTGCAGAGAGGGCTGATCACAAGCCAGATTCTGAGTTAAATGTGTATGTGCGCACACACACACATGGACATGCACATGCATATAGCCACGTACACTTAGTTGGACACATGTGTGCATGTACAAAAGATACGCATGTGTTGCATAAAACAGCCCTTTGGATGGGACTTGGATGGTGGTAGATGCTGATGGAGGGATTAGAGGCCTTTCTCCTTCAGCGCAGGACCACGTGTCTCCAACCCCCCTCAGTCAGCGGGTCTGCAGCTTCAGGATACCGGCAGGTAGAAAACTCATTGGCAGTCAGGCTTCAGGAAATATCAGCTTTATTCAGGCCCTGGCCAACATGTGTGGCTTCTCTCATATGTTTGGCTTCTCTCATAACCTTTTGTGCTGGATCCCTATTCAGCCATGCATTGTACCTTGTCCCTCAGCCATCTCTCCTCCTGCTCTTTCTATCCTCCAAAATCTTCTAATCCATCCCCTCTCGCCTTCCGGCCAAACCTTTTGTTACCTACCAAAGAGCCCTCTCGGAAATGGGCAGGTCTTACCCTAAGGTAAAGTAATGTAGAAGATGGGGGTGGGGTGACACACATGTGTATACACAAACGCACAACACATGTGGACACATGCATGCACACACATGGGCACTTAAAGGGAGACAGCATAGCTGCATGGCCCACCTGAGTCCTGGCACCCTCCATGTTCAAGTTTACTCTGTAGACCCTGATGCAGCCCATACCTGGCCTTTGTGCAGTGGTGCTGCTATTCAGAAGGAAGGAGTTTGTGCTGATTGATGTTAGAACTTAATGGAAGACATGGGTTTTACCACTTTATTCTTAGCAGTACCTTGGAGATACCTGGAAGAGAACTCATTGAAGGGCACCAGGGGCCATACCCTTGGCCAAACCTGTGGGGGATGTGGAGGCCAGGCCTTCCTCTGTGCCCCTAGGACCTGCTGCTGTTTCTGGGCCAGGCTTTATGTTGCCTACAGTGCTCATTCTTGTCCTACTCCCCACTCAGGATCTTAGTTTAAACTTGCCCCCTTCTCAGATCTGGGCTGCCCTGCATGGGAGTGAGGGTGGGGGAGTATCTCTCTCATTCCTGTCACATTCAAGTTGGCAGGGGTTCCTTGGGGGAGGGGTGGGCTTTGTTGGGTTTGGCTGATACGTTCCCATGCGAATTCTCATGGTGCCTCTCCTGTCTTGCTGTGAATTGGGCCAGCACAGTCCCACTGTGCTGCTATGATGCTTGCCAGCCTGTTACAATATGCAGATGAAGCCTCAGAAATCAGGGTTCTGGCTGGTGGAGATCTCACTATAAAAGTCACTGGTCTCAACCTGCACATAACAGTTCTGGGGACTAGACTTGTGTACAGCACAGTTGAATCAACAGTGGAGCTCTACCAGAATCTTCTCAAGTATGCCAGAAGGCACAGAGCTCACCTGTGGCCCAGAGTCTGAGATACAGACTCTATCTTGGCAGGTTTGCAGATGTGTCTATGAGTTCCTAAAAGGTTTTTTTTGTTTTATAGAGCACTATTGTGGTGTTCCAATTTCTTCTGAAAGAAAAAAGTTCAAGGATGACTTGTCTTTCTTGCCTTCCCCAAGGTATGGTCATATATGAAGAAGGCCCAGCCCAGCCACCTTGATTCCTGAGGGGCCATGTGAGTTGGGATGTTTCTGTTCTTAGCTATTGAAGGATTGGGCCCCTTCCTGGCTCTTCTATGGCTAGAATCTTCTTCTAGAGCTGCTGTTCAAGACCCTGGTATATTCTTCATAATCTCCCCCTATCTAGGCTGTAGAATTGGACCCCTACATAGTCAGGGCTGCCCCAGAAGAAATCCCAGGAGCAGCTGTGAAACTCGTCTCAGCACCCTGGTTCTGTTCTCTCAGGGTTGCTTCCTGGTTTCTTCTTAGTTGAAAAGTTTCATTTCATCATTGCCTGTTGTATCAAATAATTAAAGATGGGGCTGGATGGAGGTGGATGGCATCCCAGGCCACGTGGCTCTGCAACCCCCATCCAGCCGGTGGGTCCCAGGCCCAGGTGAAAGGTGGAAATTGAACTCACTCACAGGCAGGCATCAGGAAGCATCAACTTTATTCATGCCCTATTCACCACATGTGTGTGGCATACTTATAACCTTTCAAGCACTAGTTATTCTTGGCCCTACATCTTAACTCCTTTCAGCCATCTTCCTTTGACCTCCATCCTGGTCAGAGACCAAAAGAGGCAAAGAACCTAAAGCCAGCCAGCGCAGCAGGGCAGACCCCTAATCCCCTCGCTCAAAGGTTTATCTACCTATTCCAAGACCCCTCCCAGGAATGGGCGGGGTCTTGCAGGTAAGGTCACACCTAATATTTAGTTCCCAAGACCCCTCCCAGAAATGGGCGGGTCTCAGATAGGTACACCTACTTTTGCCTTTTCCTTTCTCTTTATTATAATTCAGCCACTTCCAAAGTTGTTTGGTATCTGCTCTTATTTAAGTAGTTTAACATTGTGTTCTTTAGAAATTAAGAAAGTTTTGGCCCAGAGAGATAGTACAGAGGGTGTGCATTTGGTTTGCACAACTCCAGATCTAGAACTTGGTTCAATCCCTGGCTTCCACCAGGAGTAATTCCTGAGTGCAGGTTCAGGAGTCACCTCTGAGCATCATTAGGTATGGCCCCCAAACAAACAAACACCAACCAAAAAACTGGAAGGAAAAGAAAAGAAATTAGAAAAACTTAAATAAGCAGATGGTGTTGAAGATAGTGGCACTTTTGAAGACAGTGTCACATGCACTCAGGTGATGTGAATGCCCTGTATTTTCTGGTTGTCTATGGGTCAAAATCATCCCAGCAGGACAGTTGGTGCTATTAAAGCTTGCCTTATCTGGTGTGGTTTCACTTATTAATGCAAATCACAAGATTTGTGCCTGGTAGAGCTAGGGCAGTCTTAGTTCAGGGGCATAGGCTTAGTTCAATGATAGGCTAGTAGAAAAGGAAGGTAACACCTCTGGGCAAATGTGACCATCTCTTCTGGAAGGGGGCAGCTGGAGGCAGCTGGGAGGTGAGCTCCCTTGGGCCATCCTGCCTAAGAGCACTTCCTTCTTGTGGTTTTCCCTGAGTGCACTTCCACCCTATATAATCTCCAGCACTGGCAGGAGTTGGTTGTGATAGGATTGTACTCCCATGGAATAACAATACCTGCTATCTGACTTCAGTTCTGGAAAAATTCCCTGAAAGTTACATGGCCATTTTGAGAGAAACAAATCAAAAGCTAAATGAAAATATGCCAAGTAATTATTGGCTGTACTTTATTGTTTTTCATAATTGAAATTTTTATGAAGTGATACTTTAAATTAAAATAATAGAGTAATGTTGACACATAAGATGAAGTTCTTAGTAGTACAATTGAAACTGCATTATGACCACACTCTCTCTTTTCCTGAGGTTACCATTTTCTAGGATTTGATTTTTAATTTCCACCTACTTAATATTTTGTACTTTTGTGACTCACTTTATGTAGTTTTGTATTGGGAGATGAGAAGCAAGTAGCACTTATTGCTTTTTAATTTTAGGTTTCTCTTCCCTAATTCCTTTTCTTCAAAATAGAAGGGTCCATTTAAAGATTTTTCTTTTTTTTCTCCTGGTTGTTCCACAGGGCAATGTAATTGAGTTAAATGATTTGCCTTGTATCTGGAGTGTCTAATAAATTAGGCCAAGTTTTATGGGAATGCTTAGACATAAACCGGGCTAAGAATCAGATGTTCTAGTAATGGTTTGTGAAGGGTCAGAGGTGCTATGGATTCCCTCAGGCACCCAGATTTGATGAGGTTGAAAAATCTGTCTTTTCAGATCAATGCTGCCCTGTTCTCTACCTTCTCTCCTCTTTCTATTTCTCTGCTCTCCTTTTCAGATTTTAACAGCCTGTTGATTCCTTTTCCCTCTGGGATACTTGCATCTAAGATGGCCTAAAAGGTGCAGAAATCACTGACAGTACTATTGAGCTTGAAGTGGTGAGGTTGCTGTGCATGAAAGCATTGGCAGTTTTCTGTGAACAAAATAGTTCAGCTCAGAGCACAACTAGATGATAGGGCTGGACTTCTATCTGTGAGTTAACATGAAAGGATTTTGAATTTGAGGCCAACTTGTAGAAGGATCCAGAACTAAATCTAATGGTTTTAGTTCTAATGGCCCCATCAAAGGGAACTGTTCTATGTCTTGACTTCTGTTGTCCTAAACATACTTCCTTGTGCAGACATCACAAAGCTTGGCAATTAAAACTTTGTTGTTTCTTTCAGCAAACTTCTATGTACTTGTACTAGGAGCAATGACTGGTGTACAGAGTCCCTTGGTAGGCCAAATCCTTGGATCCTTAGTGTCTTCTTTCCACCTTTGATTAATCAGTTTCAATATCTTTGAACAGTTTTTTTCTTGCAACCCTCACAAAGTATGGATGCCTGGTAATTGCCTGCAAAGTTAATGAGTGCTGGGCTCCAAGGGGACCAAGTGTTGAGCGATAACCCCTCTTCTTTGTGTGCTCTACAGTATATTTACATGATATAAATAATGCATACTCATGCCATGACAATTTGTAATTTCTCTGGCAGGGAAGGGAATGTGCCTCACTAGTGGAGTCTTGCCTGTGTGAGGCCCTTGGTTCAGTTCCTGGCATCATCAAAAACTAAACAACCAGGGCTGGAGAGATAGTACAGCTGTAGGGCGTTTGCCTTGCATTCAGCCAACCTGGGAGGGACCTGGTTCAATTCTCAGCATCCCATCTGGTCTGTCACTCAGCCTGCCAGGGGTGATTTCTGAGTACAGAGCCAGGAGTAATCCCTGAGCACTTACTTCCAGGTGTTGTCCCAAAACCAATCAATCAATAAAGTTTAAAAAAAAAAAAACCCAAATCAAGCAACCCTTGAACAGTTACCACAACAAACCCCAAAGAAACCGGATATAGTTGGAATCAGGGTGGTACCTTGACACTGTAAAATCAACAAGCCCCAAGAAACTCCCCACAAACTCCATGCATGCTCTACTCCTTAATTTACTTGTTTTCTGAAATATGAGATCTAACTGAGACACACCTTACCTAGAGAAGGCCCAAGCATCTGGCTCTGTGGTTTGGCCCCCAAGCATCCACTTCTTTCACAATATGTGTCTGCCTGTATTTAATGGCATTGCCTACCTTATAGCATCACTTTTCTTTTCAAGCTACACTGATTCTTTTTTCTTTCTTTCTTAAGCTACACTGATTCTTAAGTTCATACTTATACTTGGTTTTAATAAACTACTTCTGTAGATTTCTCTCTTCCCCTCTTCTCCCTCCCCTTCCTTCCTCTCTCCTCCCCTCTTCTACCCTCCCCTCTCTTTTCCTCTACTCCTTTCCCTTCCCCTTCCCTTTCTTCCCTTCTTCTCCCCTCCCCTCCTTTCCTCTCTTCTCCCCTCTCATCTCCTCCTCTCCGCTCCCCTCCCCTCCTCTCTATTCTTTTTTGTTTTAGGGCCATACTGCTAAGAAATTTACTCCAGGCTTAATCCTGGCAGGTTTGGAAGCCATCTGCTGTGCTGGGGATTGAACCTAGGTCAATTGGGTACAAGGCAAGTGTCATACCATTGTACTATCTCTCCAGCCTCTTGTTTTTGTTTTGTTTTGTTTTGTTTTTGTTTTGTTTTGTTTTTTGACTCACTCTTGAATTCTTTTTGGTAGCAAAGTCAAGAATATAGGAAGGTCATAACTGGTGACTGGATTGGTGTTTGAACATTTCATGCCTGAAACAATTGTACTATGAAGAACTTGGTAAACCATGGTGTTATAATAAAATTTTTTAAAAAGTGTCTGAACTTTAGGACTTTGATTCTGACCAGCTTTTCCTAAAATACTTGAATGATGTGGGATTTCCTGTGGGCTTCTCTGTCCTTTTCCTAAGCAGTTTTAGATTGCTGCTGTCTTTTCCACTCCTCCTATGTGGAACAAACATCTTTGTGGGTTCCATATGAATCCATGTAGTGAAGAGGACAGTCAGGAAAGATTTGGTGTTGACAGAGTTGATTTAGAACCAGAATCAGGAAAATAGTTGGAATATTTTCGGCCTGAGTGAGTGGTCTAATCCTAAAGCCTCTATGTGTGTAGAGGAGGGGGCCACTTGGGGTCTATTTTGTCTGCTTCTGACACCGTTGGCCTGTTTTATCTGTTTTTTACCTTTGATCTGATCCAAGATCACATGTTTTATGCAACTGCAATTTACCCACGTTAAAATAAATTTCTTGCTAATCAAGATATAAGGGAGCAATGCTTTCAGAAAAAAAAAAGTGCTCTTTTAGTTTGGTCCCTTTCTGGCAGTGCAGATGGCTTGGGCATACTTGATGGCACTCAAAGATCACTCCTGAAAGTGTTCATACAGGAGACCTCCGTATGTGCCAGGGGCCACTTGGCCCGGCCTAGGGTAGGGGGGCCCGGACCTGGGTCACCCGACCCCCCTCTCCCCCTTTCCTCCAGATCTCCAGGTGGGTTTCTGGGAGGACCTGATGGGGCACCCTGGGTTTTCCCCACTCCCAGGCCAGCTGCAGAGATTGGCCTAGGGTGGGTCTTGAGCTCTGGTCCTTGGGGCCTGGGAGGGCCTTCCTCCCTTCCTGGGGCAGGATTTTCAGCCAGCACGGGCTGGCTCCTGGCAGACCTCCGTATGTGCCAGGGGCCACTTGGCCCGGCCTAGGGTAGGGGGGCCCGGACCTGGGTCACCCGACCCCCCTCTCCCCCTTTCCTCCGGATCTCCAGGTGGGTTTCTGGGAGGACCTGATGGGGCTCCCTGGGTTTTCCCCACTCCCAGGCCAGCTGCAGAGATTGGCCTAGGGTGGGTCTTGAGCTCTGGTCCTTGGGGCCTGGGAGGGCCTTCCTCCCTTCCTGGGGCAGGATTTTCAGCCGGCATGGGCTGGCTCCTGGCAGACCTCCGTATGTGTCAGGGGCCACTTGGCCCGGCCTAGATTAGGGGGGCCCGGACCTGGGTCACCCGACCCCCCCTCTCCCCCTTTCCTCCGGATCTCCAGGTGGGTTTCTGGGAGGACGTGATGGGGCACCCTGGGTTTTCCCCACTCCCAGGCCAGCTGCAGAGATTGGCCTAGGGTGGGTCTTGAGCTCTGGTCCTTGGGGCCTGGGAGGGCCTTCCTCCCTTCCTGGGGCAGGATTTTCAGCCGGCATGGGCTGGCTCCTGGCAGACCTCCGTATGTGCCAGGGGCCACTTGGCCCGGACTAGGGTAGGGGGGCCCGGACCTGGGTCACCCGACCCCCCTCTCCCCCTTTCCTCCGGATCTCCAGGTGGGTTTCTGGGAGGACGTGATGGGGCACCCTGGGTTTTCCCCACTCCCAGGCCAGCTGCAGAGATTGGCCTAGGGTGGGTCTTGAGCTCCTGAGATTGGCTTGGGGGGTGGTGTTTGAAATTGTGGGGTGGCAGATAGCTGGTCAGTTATAGTCAGGCTGTCACTGGCAATTTCATACTAGTCTCCATGATGCAAACATTTACTCCTCCCAACTATCAGTACCCCAGATTTACCCTTCTTAACTTCAATAATACACAGTTCTAATCTCAGATCAAAGACATACAGTGGATCTAAGAAGCCCAGAACTATTTAGAAGGATATAAATTGAACACATATATCTTTTGAATATTTTATGTATATTTTCTTTAACTGCTGTAACTCTCTCTATATTCTTCTACCATGATGTTTCTATCCACTTTTCAACTTGTCTTTTCTTTGTAAGCTGTTTAATAAGGATTGTTGGTGGAACTGTCCCTCAGTTTAATGCCTATGATTGAACTATGTCATGGAAATTGCTGGTCTTGTTCCTATTGCCTCTAGATGGGCCGATAACGCTTCATGGCATTGATCCTTGTTTGCATAGACAAATTAAAATGGGAAAACACTATACATACAGATAAGTTCTTATCTAATAAATCTCAGTACAATGTACCTTACACCCTGAACATTGATATAATGACCTGGCACAGGCCTCAGAAGAATGGGCATCCTCCATTCACGCCGGAACCAGGCAAGCTATCTACGAAACATCCAAGGTCTTTTATAGCAACAGCTGGAAGCAGTCCTCTACCAGGAAAGACACTACCAAGGGTCTGACATCGACCTCCTAAAAAGAGACTTCCGTTTACACTGAGAAGATGTGACAACAACAATGACCTGCTCTACAGGACATGGTTCTCTCTAGTGCCCCTTAAGTGTGAGGTGAAACGAGAGGATGCTCTGCACCATCCTGACTGCAATATGGGATATGCAGACTCCAGGACCTTTAATACAGAAGCATGATACCAACAACTGAGACTATGTGAGGAATTAAGGTGTATTGCCACTACAGACGATGACTTGAATTGGACAAACTAGTTTGCCTGGAGCCTAGAGTCAGTCCTGTGCCAGGAAACTTCAGGGGTAGGGTCTCCTTGTATTTAGACCATAATTTTTCTTTCCATGTCCCTTATGTTTTGGTGGGCCTATGCAAACAAATGCCACTTTAATACCATTTTTTACTATGTTCCCTTGACTCCAGTCCTTAAGAAAAACAACCCACTAAAACTTTTGAGGTTAACTTAAACTAGTAAGCATGTGCATGGAACTAGATAAATGTACTTTGCCCTCAATGTTTAAGGAGTTACATAAGTCTAATCTCTTTGGATTATATTGTGTGCTGCTAAGAAATAGTATGTAATACAACTGGGGATTTGAGGGACAAATTAATTGTATTGTACATGGGTTCAATTTTGTTTTTCTTAATTTTCTTTGTTTGAAAGATCAAGGCTGGGATATCATCGATGGGACTACCGAGAATTCTGCTTATGGGTGATTGGGCTTCCACTGTAACTTTACCCTGTCCTCTTTCTTTGCATCTTTGCATCTTTGTTGTCATAATTAAAAAGGCCTCCAGGCCTTCTGGGGTGGCAGCCCAGGCGGCCAGAAATGGTTGGTCCTAACTTGGGATTTGCTGAGATTTGCTCAGTTGCGCTATTTGTCACTGGCAATTTCTGACCACTCTGCATATAGAAAACCGCACAGGGGCAGTGTTAAGAGTATTCCTTATCTTTATGATATGTTTTGCGTACCAGAATGTCCATTTTGTATTCTGCCCTTTCTCACACCCCTTCAAAGCTCATTTTTACTCCTTAACTCTCTCACCCGCCCCAAACATCACTAACCCACATTACTCTTTTTAACTTCAGTATTGTACAATCCTAATCACAGACCAAAGCCATGCATTGTGTGTAACAACCCCAAACTGTTTCAAAAGACATAAAATGGACACGTATGTCTTTAGAATAGTTTGTGTTTTTCCCTGACAACTATAAGTCTTACTAAATATTCTCTTATACACTGACGATTCTAACCACTTTTTATCTCCTCTTTATGAGCTGTTCAACAAGAAATTTTGGTGAAAGTGTCCCCCAGTTTAATGCTTATGATTGAACCATGTCATGGGGATTGTAGGACTTGTTCTTATGTCCCCCATATGCACCAATAACGGCACGTGGCATTGCTTCTTTTTTGCATAGGCACATTAAAATGAGAAAATACTATACATACAAATAAGATCCTATCTAATAGAGATTGGAATACACAAATCTTGTAATGCAAAGGGACCTTACACCCTGAACATTGACATAATGACCTTCCACAGGGCTCAGAAGAAAGACCATTTTCCATTTACCCCTAAACCAAGGAAGCCATCCACGAAACATCCAGGTTTGTCTATAACATCACCTGGAAGCAATTCTCTACCACAAAAGACCCTACCACTGCTCAGACATTGACCTGCTCAAAAGAGACTTCCCTTAACACTAAGAAGACTTAACAACAATGACCTGTTTACAGGACAGGACTTCCTGCATTGCCCTTTAATGGTGAGGTGAAACGAGAGGACAGTCCACATCCTGACTTCAATGTAGGATATGCAGATTTAATATAGAAACATGATAGCAACAACAGAGACTGTGTGAAAAGTGTGTTGGCATTATGGACAATGTCTTGGATTGAACGATCTAACTTGCCTGGAGCCTAGAGTTGGTCTTATGCCAGGAAACTTCAGGGGTAGGGTCTCTTTGTATTTAGGCCAAGGTTATTCCTTTCCATGCATCTCATATTTTGGTGGGCCTATGCAAACAACAATTGCCACTCTAACACCATTTTTACTGTGTTCCTTTGACTCTAAATCTTAAAAAAACCCACTTAAAATTTGAGGTTAACTTAAGCTAATATGCATGTACATGGAAATGTAAAAAATACTATGCCTCTAATGTTTAAGGAGTTATGTAAGTTTTATGGCTTTAGATTGCCTTGTGTGCTGTTAAGAAATATTATAATGTGTTACAATCTGGGGTCTTGAGGGACAAAGTAACTGTACATGGAAAAAAAAACAAACAAAAAAAAGAAAGTGTTCATACAGGATGCTGGGGATTGGACCCAGGTTGGCCACATGCAAGACAAGCACCTTACCCATTATACTATCTCTCTGGCACCAATAATGTATTTTAAAGGTACATCTTTGGTTCTGCCATAAGGAAGTTTTCTCATTTGTATAGAATTCATATTCTGTTGGTTAATGGTTTTTCTATATAGAGTATTAGACTGAAAGAAACTGGATTATAATATTTCATTGATTGTTAGAAATTTAACATATATTTTATTGGGACCCATTTCCGGAAAGGTAATATGAATAACTCTGCAGACTTATCCTTTAACAAAACAATTGCTGAAAAGATTTTTACACACAAAACCTTAATTTGAACTGATATATGTACAACCATGATCTTTGTGGCACTTACTATAACAGCCAAGATATAGAAGCAGTCCAAATGCCCAACTTCAGATGAATGGATCAAGAAATTTTGTTATATATTATATATTTATTATTTATTAAGCATTTATTCAAGAAACTCTCACTAGCTTTTATTCATATGATGGAAGCTTTACTCTAAGCTGAGACTACAAGGACCCCTATTGCCTTCAGTTGTCTAGCTGCCCCATGGGGGTAAACGTTTAATCACTGGAGAATTAAGCCAAAATAAAGACCCCATTCCCACCTAGTGCTTTGTTTATGGAGTGTGGGTGTCACTGAGAGAAATCTTAACCCCCCCCTCCAGTGAAGTGATTCTGATTGTGCCAAGACAAAGAGATAGGTCTTAAAAATAAAGCTGAGATACAGTTCAGTTGTAGTTTATTTATGCAGAGAGATTCTGAGGTTAATAGGCCGAAAATTCCCTGAGGTTGATTGTTGTCACTTTAGTCAGAGAGACTAGGCATTGTGCCACAGGACTAGGCTGACTTGTGTGCAGTGGGAGTTGAAGGACCAGAGATCCCTTAGTGCTCCCTCCCTTTCCTTGCTGCTGCTACCTCGGCCACCTGGGAAGTGCGTGAGCCAGGCCTGGGCCAGTCAGCCAAAAATAGCTACATTGTGGAGGCACTGGTGTCTCACCAGTCTGCCATGAACACCTATGTTGCATGGACACTAATGCCCTGCCAGTTCTACAAGGCAGCTGTCAAGCTGGGCCCGAGGCCAGCTTGATCTGTACAGTCCTAGCTACCAGAATTCTTGAGAATCAGTGGACTTGAGCTAGAAAGTCAGTCCTAATCTCTGCTCAGGTTTTCCAGTATCATCATCTTCCCTCATAAGAGAGAAGTTTAGGAGACAAATGGTGAAGTAAAAGAGGTTAATGAGAAGTATGAGGAGGAAGGGATCTAGGAGAAAGGTAGAGAACAAGCCCACTCACTACCTGGATTCTTTATGATATTTCTCATTTCTTATGAAAGACGTTTTAATTTCTGTTGGTGCCCCTTCCTTTTCTGAGGGACTCTCTCCTTGTTTGGTAATGCCTGTTCCTGTATCTCCAAAGATCTCAGTATATGCATTTCAAATGGGTCAGCTGTCTTGCTTCTGGGCAACTTTAGGGCTAGTGACTAGGCAGTTACTTTCATCACATTTTGGTTTTGTCACTAAATTAAGAACTCATTACCTGCCCCTCCCTCCCAGCATAGGGATAGAAGTAGCTAGAAAGAGTCCTCTTGAAATTAGAACAGATCTTGGATATTAACTTCCTGGACTGGTCCCATGAGATAAATCTCATCTTATTTTATAGACCAAAACAAAGTAAGGACAAAACTAGGAACTTGTCCTAATTTTTAGGTTTGGGGATAGAGAGGAGTAAGATAAATATTCTTCTCGCTGAGTTTTCTAATTTCTTTGGACTTGATTTTATTATATCTATTTTATTTATTTATTTTTTGTTTGCTTGGTTTTTTGGGTCACACCTGGCAGCACTCAGGGTTTACTCCTGGCTCTGTGCTCAGAAATTGCTCCTGGCAGGCACAGGGGACCATATGGGATGCCAGCATTTGAACCTCCTTCTGTCCTGGATCGGCTGCCTGCAAGGCAAATGCCCTACCGCTGTGCTATCTCTCTGGCCCCTGGACTTGATTTTATAAGAGCTGGACTATATGCTTTTCATGCACAAATCAGTCTATTTTGTTTGTTTTTGAGCCAAGCATGGCAGTGCTCAGGATTACTCCTGTCTCTGTGCTAAGGGATCACTTTTAAATATTACATAAATAAGTGTGGCTTTGGGGACAAAGTGGAATGCTGTGGCTCAAACCTAGGAAGGCCATGTGCAAGGCAAATGCCCTACTGGCTGAATTTCATTCTGGACCCTGGAACCCTGGGCTTTATTCCCAGCACCATTGTCCCTAGTTTCCCTCCTACTCCCTCAGTTGCCCATTCTAAGTAATTCCACAGGGACTCCTGAGCACGGTGCTAGAAGTAGCCCCAATCCCACCATGTATGGCTCATACTAGAGAAATACAACAGAAAAAAATTTTCCTTCATAAAGTCCTGCAGTTCCTCGGATCAGAATGTGGAGTAAGTGATGTTCTAGGTCATTGTCAAAAACAGTTCAGGAGTCAGCCACAATCATGGGTTATGGAAACAGTTGAGTCTGATAAAATTAGAGACTGGCATTCAGTAGAAGTATTTGGGAAAAGAGAGTCAAAGAGAGCACTGCTCAAGTCATGGACATCCCAGAGAGAATGGCCTAATGGAATGTCTGCCAGGAAATCATCAGAGGCAGCACACTGTAGGAAGTGAGGAGTAATGACACTAGTCCAGTAGTTCACTGGAAAAAGAAAAGTAAGCCCTGCAAGGAAGGTGATCAGTTTTTTTAAAAAAATTTTTAATTGAATTGCCATGAAATACACATTACAAGTTTTTCATGATTGAATTTCAGTCATACAAGCTTCCAAAACCCAACCCTTCCAACACCCCACCAGTGTCCCCAGTTTCCCTCCTGCCCCGCCTGCCATTTCCTTTTCCTTTTAAATACTGTGCTTCGCAATATTGTAACTGAAGGGAAATCATGCATATCACTTTACTTCATTTCAGAATTCAGTTCTTTTTTGAAGTGGTCACTTTCAACTATCATTGTCACTGTGATCCCTTCTCTGCCTAAACATGACCCCCTGCTCTTTGTGGCAAGATTCTTACCATGGACCAGACCTGACCCTTATCTCTATTGTCTTTGGGTATTATTACCATACTATCTTTTTTTTAATATTACATAAATAAATTCAGTCATTCTACGTTTATCCCTCTCACCTGGCTCATTTCATTCAGCATAATCTTCATATAATATTCTCCATGTATAAGCACATTTATGACTTCCTTTTTCCTAGCAACTGCATGCGATTGCATTGTGTAAATGGACCCTGGTTTCTTTATCCACTTAGCTGTTCTTGGGCACTTGGATTGTTTCCAGATTCTGGCTTTTGTGAATAGTGTAATGAACATAGGAATGCAGATGCCTTTTCTGCATTATATTTTTGGCCCCCAAGTTATATTTCAAGAAACTAGGTCATATGGATGCTCAGTTTCTAATTTTTTTGAGGAATGTCCATATTTTCTCAAAAAGGCTGGATCAACCAAGTCTTTATTCCCACCGGCAGTGAATGAAAGTACCTTTCTTCCCACATCTATACCAGCACTAGTGTTCTTGTTCTTTTTTATGTGAACTAATTTTTGTGGTGTGAGTAATGTGAATAATAATATCATTGTCATTTTGATTTGCATTTCCGTGATGATTATTGATGTAGAACTTCTTTTTATGTGCTTTTTGGCCATTTGCGGAAGTTTCTATTCATCTTTTCTCCCCATTTTTGTTAGGGATGGATGCTTTGCTTTTTGTAAGGTTTTACCAGTGCCTTACATATCTTAATGTTTAATGTTGTCAGATGAGTTTTGGGTAAATAATTTCTCCTAGTGCATGACTGGTCTTTGCCTCCTGGTCATCATTTTTTATGAGGTACAGAAGCTTCTTATTTTAAGGTAGTCCCATTGTTTATCTTTGCTTCCATTTGTTTGGTTTGTGGTATTTCATCCTTGAAGATGCCTTTAGCTTCAATGTCATGGAGAGTTCTTCCTGTGTTTTAGTCTATATACCTTATGGTTTCAAGTCTGATATCTAATATCAAGGTCTTTAATCTCTTTTAATTTGATTTTTTTTTTTTTTGGTTTTTGGTTTTTGGTTTTTGGCCCACACCCAGTGATGTTCAGGGGTTGGTTATTCCTGGCTATGTGCTCAGAAATCGCTCCTGACTTGGGAGACCATATGGGACGTCGGGAAATCGAACTGTGGTCCGTCCTAGGTCAGCTGCATGCAAGGCAGGCACCCTACTGCTGCGCTACCACTCTGGCCCCTTGACTTTTGTGTCTGATGTTAAAAAGTGGTCTAAATATATTTTCTTGCACATAGCTGACCAGTTTTCCCAGAACCACTTGTTGAAGAAGCTTTCCTTGCTCCACTTCATATTTCTTGCTTCTTTACCAAAGATTAATTGATTGTATAACTGATAATTAGTCTCCAGTTATTCAAGTTTATTTTCATTGATCTGAAGGTCTATCTTTATTTCAATATTATGCTGTTTTAATTACTACTGCTATGTACAGTCTGAAGTTGGAAAAAGTGGTGCTTCCATCTTTTTTTGCCCCAAGAATTACTTTAGATACTTGTCCAGGGTTGGGGAGTGTTGTGTGTTATTGTTCCATATAAGTTTCAGAAGTGTTAGATTTATTTCTTTGAAAAATGTATGAATATCTATATAAGGACTACATTGAATCTAATTCTCAAAATCCTTGAGTCGGGGATGTGTTTCCATTTCCTTGTCTCCTTTTATATTTCTTGAAGTAATGCTTTGCAGTTTTCTTTATATAGGTCTTTTACCTCTTTACTTAAGTTGATTCCTAGGTACTTGATTTTTTTTTTTTTTGGTTTTTCAGGCCACACTCATTTGATGCTCAGGGGTTACTCCTGGCTAAGTGCTCAGAAATTGCCCCCTGGCTTGGGGGGACGATATGGGACACCGGGGATCGAACCGCGGTCCTTCCTTGGCTAGCACTTGCAAGGCAGACACCTTGCCTCTAGTGCCACCTCGCCAGCCCCGGTACTTGATTTTTTTGAGGCACAATTGTGAATGGGATTTTTGAAAATACATCTATTTTATCTTTCATTTTATATATATACACACATATATGTATACATATATGTATACACACACACACACACACACATATATATATATATATATATATATATATATAAATTCCATGGACTTTTTTTGTATTTTGTAGACTTCCACTTTACTGCAAAATCTTTAGTTTCCAAAAGCTTTTAGGATTTTCTAAATATAGTATTACATCATACTCAAACAGGGAGATTTGACTTCTTTATGTATGTCCTTGATATCTTTTTCTTACCTAATTGCTATGGCAAGTGCCTCATCTATAGTTTTCAAAAGCTATTTTGTAGAGTCTCTAGGATTTTTTAAATATAATATTATGTCATCCTCAAACAGTAAGAATTTGTGTTCTTCATTTTTTATGGATGTCCTTGATTTTTTTTTTCTTACCTACTTGTTGTGACAAGTACCTCCAGTACTAGACTGAATAGAAGTGGGGAGAGTGAGCATCTTTGTCTTATGCCTGATCTTTTAGGGAAGGCTTTTAGCTTTTCCCAATTGAGTAAAATGTTCGCTGTGGGCTTGTGGTAAATGAATTTGATTATAATGAGGATAGTTCTTTCAATTCCCATCTTGTTGACTTTTATCATGTATGGATGCTGGATCTTGTCATGATTTCTCTGCATCTGTCATATGAGCATATGTTTTTTTTTCTCTTATTGAGTTGATATATTATGTTGATTGAGTAGCATATATTAAAACACCCTTGCATGCCAGGATGCATCCTACTTGGTCATTTTATTGATGATTTTTTTTTTTGTGAATCGTTGCATTATATATGCTAGTATTTTTTGATGATCTTTATATGTGTTTTCATCAAAGATTGGTATGTAATCTCTTTTTTGATGTTGTCTGTCTATTTTTGGTGTCGGGATAATGTTAGCTGTGGGGACTGGTTTCTTGGAGGCTGCTGTCTGCAGTCTTCAGTTTGCAGTATTTTCCATATTCGTGCTGACCCTGTAACAGACAGGTCAAGCAGCAGGGACATCACACTAGAAGAAGAGGGAGTCATGGGAGAAAGTGTGTAAGGACCAAGGTGTTGAGCTGCTCTTAGAGCATACTGAGCCAGCCAGCTAAACTGAGCTGCTTCCCTGCCACTTTTATTAGCCAGAGTTAACAGAACAAAGGCAATACACCTGAGAGTCAGGTTGAGGGTTGAGTAGTTAGGGTACTTAAGTTAATTAAACCTACGAGGGCCCTTAATAAAGCCTGAGTGGGTTTTTACATCAAAAAGGGTGTGAGGAAAAAAAGGAAAGCAGGGAGTGACCTAAGAATCAAATATAGCATTAGCTTCATAGATTGGGGGCAGGGGGAAGTGTTTCTATTTTTTTATGTTTCCTGGAATAACCTGAAGAGATTGGCAATTAGGTCTCTTTAAAGGTTTTAAAGAATTCACTAGTGAATCCATTTGGGTCTGGGCTTTTATTTGGGGAATATTTTTTTTTGTCCCCCCATTCACAATACAGACCAGGCAAAGGGCCTGGTTTGAGGTTTATATGGGGAGCATTTATTGTACCTCCTCTTTCTGTACAGTGTAAAGAATACAGCCTGTGGTAAGCATTGGGAGGCCTTTTTTTTCTTTTCTTTTCTTTTTTTTTTTTTTTTGATTTTATATATATAACCCTTCACCAGTGCAACATTACCATCACCAATATCCCAAGTGTCCTTCCTCCCCACCCCACACTGGACTGTATTCTAGATAGGCTTTCTACTTCCCTTATTCAGTCACATTTTGTTATGACAGCACTCAGTGTAATTATTTCTGTGACTGCACTAAATTTTAATTTATTTTTAATTACATCTGTTTCCTCATAGTGATAGGTCTGTTTATGTATTTCTAATTAGGTTTTAGCTTTAGGAGGTCAAATGAGATTTTATCCATTTCTTCTAGTTGCTCTTGTTAGCGTCACAAATTTCTATAAGTAATCTCAGGATTCTTTGAATTTCTGTAGTGTCTGTTGTAATGTTCCTACCTTTTATTTCTGATACAGTTTATTTAGATTTACTCCCTTTTTCTAGAGGTTTATTGATCTTGTTTACTTTTTCAAAGAACCAGTTATTGATTTATTGATTTCATTGATATTTTGGATTTGGAGGAGGTAATTTCCAGTTCATTAATTCTAGTTCATTAATTTCTGCTCAGAATTTTAGTATTTCTTTATTTCTGCCTGCTTGTGGTCATTTTTTATAGTAATTTTCTAGTCTCTTTACTCTTAACTTTCCTCTTACCACCCCTTTTGCCATGCTCCACAGCAAAGTTCTTTATTTTAACACTGTGGTTTACAAAGTTGTTCCTAATACAGTTATTTCTGGCATTTATTGTTCCAACACTAAGCTGCCCATATTGTTCCCAGATCCCCACTATCTCGAAAGCTTTCCTCTTGAAAGATATGAATTATTTACTTAATATTGCTTGTTCCAATTATTGCATATACTCGAGTATATAACTCAGCTTATATTCGGGTCATATAAGTTATTTGATTTGTGGTGTGCAACGAATCAAATGCACTTTAGTCTCCAGTCGTTTTCTGCCATCTGCTGAGGGGAGCTCAGTCCACAAGTTGTGGCTGTGCTGAAGAGGTAGGTGGCTAAACTCAACTGTATGCCATTGAACTATTTAAGCCACAACATTCTGCTCTTTGTATGAGACTGACAGCAATGATAGTGATATCTGCGAACTCAGTGATGATGACAATGTCTATGCTGATACCTTCACATCAGATATAGCTGAAGCTCTGTTTGGACATACAGATGAAGAGGAGGAGAAATTCTGGATTTCACAAAGGATTTTTTTTTTTTTTTTTTTTTGGTTTTTGGGCCACACCCGGCGGTGCTCAGGGGTTACACCCGGCTGTCTGCTCAGAAATAGCTCCTGGCAGGCACGGGGGACCATATGGGACATCAGGATTCGAACCAACCACCTTTGGTCCTGGATCGGCTGCTTGCAAGGCAAAAGCCCCTGTGCTATCTCTCCGGGCCCTGGATTTCACAAAGGATTTTAACCTTTGTGATTTAGCTTGATTATCTGTTAAGCTACATTTTTTTGCACTTTATTTAAAGTTTTAAAGTTATTGTTGCTAGTTTACGTTTTTCTTTAGCAATAAATATTGAAAAATGTTTAACTTTCTTGATTCCTCAATTATCGTAATTGTTTCGGGTATATATTTTTATTTTTGAAATTTACCAGTGGCTGCTGCATTTTCCACTTCGACTTACACTTGAGTCACTAAGTTTTCCCAGTTTTTAGGATAAAATCAGCGTCGTCAACTTATACTCGGGTCAGCTTATACTCAAGTATATACACCAATATAATTATAAAAAATTTCATTAAATGAAAATTTGTGAAGATTGTTATGTATTACAATGGGGCCATCATGTCATTGTCTGAAGGTTTACAAAACTATTGCTAGTTGAGCATTCTGTTATTGGTTTTGTTTGCTGAGCTTTGGTGGAGTCTATGATAATTTCACATTTAATTTGATGCATTCCTACTAGAAGATGGACTTCTATGATCTGTGAAGTTGGGCTGATGACTTGACATGGTGCCTGCTGTAGACTGTGAGAGTAATTGCCAGAACTTCTGAACTGCTGAGGTGCAGAAGGGGAGGCAGACCTCCCAGACTCCAGAGACCCCAAAATCAACATACTTGGAGCTTTTAGTGATTATGTGCCTCTGCAGAGATTAGTAAAAAAACAAAATCGTGAAATTGGGCCATTGGTATGATGATGGTTGCTGGATGTGTGTGTAGCTACCAAGGATTGAGGATGGCAAGGGAATTACCACACTTTTTTCCAGAGGTGCTCCAGTGTCATCAACTGTGAGACTGATATATTCAAGGCTTAGTTTGCCTCTCTTGTTAAATGAGTCTATGGTACTGGCTGAAGGGCAGACATGGCAGCAGCTGTGTATCATGGATATGGCTGTCAGGGTTTCCAAAAATAGGGAGGCACCGGGCAGGTGGGATGTCTTGTGAGTTCTGATATCTCATATATGTCCTTACACTGATTTGTTTCCAGGATTCTTTACTTTCCTCTTTGATTGCCTCTCTGATTCACCTATTGTTCAGGAGTAATTTGTTTAATTTCCAGATGTTAGAGTTATTTGTCCACTTCTGTATGTGATTAAACAAAAATGGAGAAATTAAACTTATATTTTCATGGCCTGAGAAGATAGTTGATAAAATTCTGTCTTCTTTATTTTAGCACGGTATATTTTGTGGCCTACCAAGTGTTCTATGTTAAGGAATGTCCTATGTGCATTGAAGGAGTGTATTTCCTTGCTGAATTTTAGCCTGGCTACTGTATAACAAAGTTACAAAATAATGCTGAAGTTTCCAACCACTATTGTGTTGCTACTAACATCTTCCTTCAAGTTTATTAGCAGTTAAGTTTTAAGTATTTTGTTAGTCCCTCATTGAGTTTATATATGTTTTGGAGTGGGATTTATTCCTGATGTACATATTCTTTGATTATTAAGAAATGTCCTTTCCTTATAACTTTCTCTTATAACTGATTTTAAGCCTGAAGTCTATGTCTGATACTAGTATCAGGGCCAGCCTATCATTTTATGTGGGAGTTGTTTGCTTGAAGAATTGTCTTCCAGGGGGTCAGAGTGGTAGCACATGGTAGAGTGTTTGCCTTACACATAGCTGACCCAGTACAGACACAGGTTCGATCCCCGGCAATTCATATGGTCCTTCGAGCCAGTAGCAATTTCTGAGTGATAAGCCAGGAGTAACCCCTGAGGGCCACCAGGTGTGGCCCCAAAAAACAAAAACAAAAAAAAAACCCCAAAAAACAAAAAATAGTATTGTCTTCCAAACTTTGACTTTGACTCTGGGTTTCCTCTAACTATTCAAATGTGTTTCTTGCAGGCAGAAAAAATTTGCATACAATTTTCGGATCCATTTTGCCACTTTCTTTCTCTTAATTGCTGCATTTAGTTCACTGACATTGAGAGAGATCATTGTCATAGAATTTTGTGCCATCTTTCTGTAGAAGTTTGGTGTGTTTGTTTGTCTTGTCTTGAAGTAGCTCCTTCAGTTCTCTTAGAGTCAATTTTGAATCTGGAATTCCTGAGTTGTTTATCCATGAAATTACATATTGTCCCTTCAAATCTGAATGAGATTCTGGCTGGGTAAAGTATTATTGATGAGGCATTCATTTCATTTAATTTTTTGGAATACATCTCAGAATCATCTCTAGGTCTGGATGGTTTCCATAGGTAAGTCTGCAGTAATTCTTTTTTTTTTTTTTTAAGTAATTCTTAAGAATGCTACTTTGTACATGATTTTCTTCTTTGATCTTGCTTCTTTTGGTATTTTATCTTGATGGTTTTCATGATTCTGATTAGGTCTTTAGTAATGGAAACTTCTTAGCAATGATATCTTTGTTGTTGGTTTTTTTTTTTTATCAAGGTTTTATTCCTGGCTCTTTGGAATACTAATGATTCTTATGTTTTTCCTCATCCCAAAGTTCTCATGTCAGTGGTTGTTTAGATTAATTTATCACATTGTCTATCTTTCACTGTTGTCTGGAGGTGTTATGCAGCTCATCTTCAAGTTTACTGATTATGTCTTCAGTTTCTGTTACTCTGCTGGTGAGGCCTTCCAATGAGTTTTTCATTTAGCCTACCAAGTTTTTCCATTCTGTCATATCTGTTTGAAATTTTCTTTTTTATGCTTCTATTTCTCTTGTGTTTTATTGACTGTCTGTTCTGTTGTTTCTTTTAGTTCCTTGAACAGCCTCAATATTTCTTCACTAAAGTTTTCATTAGAGAGATTATATAGTTATTTTATACTGGGTTGAATATTTGGTCTACCGTCCTTGCTCACTAAGTGTGATAGGATTCTGTGTGGCTTTCCTGTTGCAAATTTTGCAATCTAGAGGTATTTTTTGTGTGTTGTTGCATAACTGCATAACTGAAAAAAATGTGTGGCCATGGGTCTTCTTCCCTTATCCTTGCACTGATCTTGGGGCAAAATGGTGCTCCTGAGTCAAAACGAGGACTCTGATGCCACTTTGACTGCCTCGGTTTCTTGAGCTGTGTGGCTGGGGTGGTGATCATTAAGCAGCATTAAGCAACATTAAGTAGAGGTCAAGACTTACTCCTGGCTTTGTGTTCAGAGGTCATTCCTGGCCATACCAGAGCCCTGACAGTGCTTGGAATCCAAATGGCATTGGCTGCATACAAGTGTCCCTACCTACTGGACTATCTCTCTTTTTCTATCATTTTTTTTTGGGGGGGGGGAATGACTTCCTGTGTTGCTTGAGGGCTACTTTCTGCTGAGTGCTCAGGAACCTCATGTGCAAGTTACACATTTAGCCAATTGAGCTGTCTTTCTGGCCTGAATGTTTTATTATTTTGTTTAACTTTGTGCAGTGTGCAGTGTTTGGGTTCTGTGCTCAGGAGTGACTCCTGCTTGTGCTTGGGGAACCATTATGTCATGTTGGGAATTGAACCTGAGTCTTGCTCCTGCAACATATGTGTTTCAACATATTGAGTTCTCTATCTTGTTCTTAAAAAACCCAAATTTTAACAACAGCAACAACAATAAATGTTAAAAGTATGCAAAGAGGGCTTGAGCTATAATACAGTGGGTAGGATGCTTGCCTTACATGCTGCTAACTCATGTTCTGTCCCCAGCTCTACATTTATTCTCCTGAACACTACCAGGAATAAACCCTAAGTACCAAGGTGTGCGGCACCTAAACAAAAATAAACAATGTTCTAAGCTTGAGGAGCTAGTAGGCTATTTGGCAATACTTGAGTCTGTTAGACAGTTCAGTGCTTCAATCTGGCAATGCAATTTGGGAGTCATCAGCACAGTACGTCTTGGTGCTTAGAGGGTCATGTGCTGTTGGTGCTGAGCTTTGGCCCTTGTACATACCAGGCTTGCATTCCTAAGAGCCACCTCTGCACCCCCTTTTGGTATTCAGCATGGTGTTGGAAGTCTTAGGTAGAGCAATTAAGCAAGTAAAGAAAGAAAAGAGTTTCAAATTGGGAAAGAAGTGAGTCTTATTATTTGCAGGATAATAAAGTATTTACACATTGCTAGAGGTTCCACTAAAAATCTATTAGAAAATATAAACGAATTCCATAAAGTGGCAGGTGACACATTAGTATACAAAAATTGATTTATTTCTATACACAAGGCAGCAAACTTGAGGAAATCAAGAAAAACATTCCTACTTAGGTCAAGAGAATTAAATACCTAATAATAAACTTTAATGAATTGAGTCACTCATAGCAATGCTCAGGAGCTATTCCTATCCCTGGCTTTGTGCTCAGAAGTAACCTGTGGCAGTGTTTGAGGGAATATATTGCAGAAGATCAAATGTGTACAAGGCCTTACCTCCTTTTTCATCTCTCTGCCCTAGGAATAAACTTAACCAAAGAGATGAAATAATTATCCACTGAAAACTGTCACTCACTGACAAAAGTAATAGAAGATTCAAGGACATGGAAAGAGTCTTTATGTTCACAGATTAGAAGAATTAACATCAATAAAATGACTACTCTATTTAATGAGTTATACAAATTAAGGGTAATCTTTTTAAAAAAATTCAGTGATATTTTTTTCAAGGAAACAGAACAAAAGTTATCAAAATTTTTATAACTTCACTGAGAACTATCATAACAATGTCAGTGAGTGAAAGAAATAGAAAGCCTGTCTGGAATAAACGTGCGGGGAGAGGGGAAGAGGATAGGGAGATGGGGACATTGGTGATGGGAATGTTGCACTGGTGAAAGGGGGTATTCTTTTTATGACTGAAATCCAACTACAATCATGTTTGTAATCATGGTGTTTAAATATATGTTATTTAATATTATTTTAAAATGATACTAATATTTAATGTTAAATATTAATGTTAAATGTTAAATATTTAATGTTTAATATTTTTTAAAAGTTACCAAAATTTCTATGGAACCAAAAAAATAAAAAGACCCTAAACAGTAAGACCAATCTTGTGAGGGTCAGTAGGAAAACAGGATGGGGGTCGGGAGAAGAACTGGGAAGGCAGTGTTGCCTTCACAGTCTGCAAACTGTGTTACTAAAGTGTAGTAATGGAGACAGCAGTCATCACTTTGGAATAAAATAAACACAGATTGATGCCTGGAATATAACTCTACTAGTAGAGCACTTGCCTTGAATGTGTGTGACCCTGGACTTGATCATAAGAACTGCAAAAAAAAAAAAAAAAGTAAATACACTTCAGTGAAATAGAATTGGAATCAGGAATAATTATCTTTTATTTGGACTATAATTAATTAACAAACGAGCTTAGCATATACAACAAAGGAAAAATTTCTTCAATGAATGGTAGTGGGGAACTTGAATATTCACAGGAACAGAATGAGCAAAATGAATCAGGATCACTGTCATACCATGAATAAAAGTTAACTGAAATGGATTAAAGTCTTAAATATTCTATCTAAATCCATAAAATACAGCTAAATAAGTTTAGAAGAGTCCTCGCCACAGAATTGGTTTCAGGGATGACTTTGGAGATTGGATTTCAACAAGAAGGCAAACAAAGCAAAATAATTATGCCATTACATCAAACTAAGAAGCCTACTAAACAATGAAATAAAATATTGAAATAGAAACATTCTACTAAATAAGGAAAATATTCATAATATATATCTAACAAAAGACCAATATTGAAGATAAAATAAATTCACAAAGCTTAGTAATAAAAGCTTAGTAATTCTAAAAAATTTGAGAAGTGATCTGACACTTCCTCAGAGACTGTACAAAAGGTCAATAAGCGTATGAAAAATGCTCATTTTCACCTCTTATAGAAATGCAAATCAAAGTTGTAATGAGATACCTCCACAAGCATACCTGTGAAAATGGTCAATCTCCAAAGGCCAGATTGAATAACAGCTGGTGAGGATATCGAGAAAAATTAATTTGTTTTTGGTACATATGTAACTTTAGTCATCTTTTTGTGGAGAATCACTGGAGATTTCTCAAAAAACTAAAAATAGATCTACCATATGACCTAGCAGTTCCATTCCTAGATATCTCTATAAAACACACAGCAAAATGCACCTAATTTGAAAGAACATATGCCCATCTATGTTCACTACAGTCCTTTTTCATAGTGGCTAAGATATACAAGCAGCCCAAGCACTCATTTTACCCAACTGCATAAGGATGTGGCTTATCTACACCACAGAATACTACTCTGTAATACATCCAATCTTATCTTTTTCTGCAATATGGGCTGGAACTAAATGGGGTTCATGCTAAGCAAATTAACTCAGATAAGAAATATAGGATGATCTCATTTAGATGTGGTATATGGAGAAGCAAGCAAGGAAACAAAATCAAATGAAAACCCTTTGACTCTGACCCTGACGAGGAAGTCAGTAAGAGGGGAGGTTTGAAGGGATGGAGGGATGTCTTAGCTTGAAGTGGAAGGATATTGACACATTGTTGGGGTATGTGGTTGTAGTTTTAGTTTTGAGCTACAGAAATTAATTCTGAAATTAATTATGTAAGCCTTACATACATATGTGAACACCCAGCCTGCACCATATAGGCCTCCAAATTTTCCCTTACAATATAGGGTTCCCACATCTTCCTCACTCCACAGCCACTGTTGAGATCACAACCTCCAGGCCAGATAAGCATGAGCTCCGAATGCAAGATTTAAAGTACAGTTGGGACAGAAAGGCACGGATAGCTGAGAGCTCTATCTAGAAAAGATAGATAAAAGCCATGACTTCCAAGATATACTTTATAATAAAGAATAAATTAAAAACACTTTCTCAAAAAAAAATAAAAACTTTCTCCAGACTTGTTGAGGTGCTTAAATGTATATAAAACATATTTTCCGTTTTTTTGCCCCCAGACTATGATATCTTGTTTTGGCAGCTTAGCTAACTCAGTCCTAGCATCTGATGTGGGATCTTGGGGTTTCTTTCTTATCCCTCCCTCTCTTTGGAATAGCCTCTGCCCCACGTGAAGTGGGGAAGTTGCCTCACTGGGATTATAAAGATGTGAACCTGGAAGTTAATCACAGATGATGAAGCTTTAGAGATCGCTTCTTCTTGCCTTCCTTCAGATCTTTCTAGTGACTAACCTGGTGACAGAAGCTGAGTTAGTGACATCCTCTTCCTGTTGGAGGGGCAGTAGGGTCTGGCTAATTGTAGAGGGAAACAGCAGTGTCAGAGTATGGCAGTTAGCCTAGAAATGGCAGGTTTGTGCTGGTTTTCTGTTTTCTCCCTGTTTTTCTACTAAAATGGTGGTGGATATTTTTAGAACTGCTTTGCAATTTCTCTATGCAAGCCTTTCCTTGGGAGTATTTAATCCTCTCATCCAGCTTTGCTTAAGATCTACAGACTGCTATATTTATTTGAAGTTTCAGAGCTCCAAGATATTAGACGAATACAGATCTCTAGAATTTATGCCTTAAGAGGCTTATGTATTTATATGGTTGTAGGTTTTATATGACTTGACTTTCCCCTTTTATTTCTAGATCAGGGCAGGACAGTTAAACACTGCCTCAGAATTGCTGTAGAAAATAAATTTTTTTTCCATAAACTTTTTTAGAGTTATTTTAGGTTTGTAGCCAAATAGAGTAGAGAGAACAGAGTTTCCGCTGACTTTATGTCCCTACACCGTTGTTTGATTGTGCTGCTATAACTTTTCAAGGTCAGAAGAGGAAGATTCTTCTTAGAAGAGTAACAGTTCTACAAGAGCAGTTCTATGCCACCTGTCCAGAGAGGGCAAGATGTCAGTCTGCCCATCTCACTCTGGTCTAAATATCTTTGGACCTGACACTCAACAGTGTCTCTGGGTTTACCCCTGGGCCCAATGGAGCATTAAGCGAAGTCATAGGCAGGCCTGTGCTAATTCCTAGGAAAGACTCACAGTTGACTGCAGCTTTCTTCCAAATGTGTTGCTGGAAAATTTAAACCCTAACTCCCTTTTCAAAACAGTCTTACCCTTTTTTTTCTTTCAACACATCAAATGACCTAGAATTACATAAATTTCAGTTACTAATTTGTGATCCACAAAATCTTTATGCTCATTTTCTTTAAAGATATATTTTAGGAAATTTGAGAGAATATAGTGGGTTAAGGTGCTTGCCTTGTATATGCCTTACTTAGGTTCAATCCTTGACATTACTTATGATCCCCTGAGCATTAATTCAAATCTGAGTAGTAAACTTAAGTCAAAATATTGATTGAAGGGGCCAGCATGGAGGTAAGGCTTTTGCCTTGCATGCAGAAAGTTGGCGGTTTGAATCCCGGCATCCCATGTGGTCCCCTGAGCCTACCAGGGGTGATTTCTGAGCATGAGCCAGGAGTAACCCCTAAGCGCTGCTAGGTGTGACCCCAAAACCTATATATATATATATATATATATATATATATATATATATATATATATATATATATATTGATTTAAGGTTTTTAAAGGAAAAGGTCATGATAGAAATCATGACCCACAGGTGCCTATACTCCTCCAGGATGTTCTCCAGTTTCCACACCAACTCTCTGAGAGGTCTGCAGTGGATGCCAGAGTCTTGCTGCTTTGTCTAGTTGGGGCCAGGTGTTCCTCTTTTCTGAACATTAATGGCTTCATTGAGATAGAAATTTAGGAAATGATAATTCCCCTGTGAGTTGAGGAGCAGTGACAGAACGGAGTAAAGGATGTATGCTGTTTGGGGCTTCTTCAGCAGATCTTGCCTGGAGGGATATCAGAGTTGGCAGTAGAGATATTGAAGGGCCTTGAGTTTGTGATTTTTCTGCGATATGAGAACTGAATAAAACCCAGATGAGACCACAATCCACCAGGTTCTGGCTTTTATGTCAGTTGTGTTTCCATCACTATTATCTGCTTCTCATTTGTGGTTGATGAGCATGCAGATATACCAGGTCTGATGGAGCAGTGCTGGGACAGCGTCTGGCTGCACTGTTGAATGGACTTTGGCCAGCACAGTGTATCTCTGACTTATCCGGAACTTGAACTGTCTTTATATATCAGTCCGGTGCCTGTCCTGTGCTATATTCTATTTTTTTTTAATGAATTTTTTTATTGTGGTTACAATATTCTTTTTTTTTTTTTTTTGGTTACAATATTCTTGAAAATATGGAAGTCCACACCTGCCTTAGCCCATTGAGCAACATCAGACTCAGAATCCTGGTTATAAGTCTAGTGAGACCCAGGGGTACTTTGCTGATGCCTCAGTTCTCCTGTACTGACTGAATTCTTCAGGGAAGAACTTTCCATCTAGTGAAGAATAGAATATTAAAAAAAATCTTTCTGGCTTTCCTGCTTCTCTGGCTGTTCTAGGTTGGCAGGTGTGAAGCTGGATGGTAAGGACCTAAGGGGCCTTAGCCTCTAGTGTTTTGTTTTTCTCTTTTTGTTTTGTTTTGTTTTTTGTTTTTTTTTTAAATCCAACTTTACAGGTCTAATCTGAAAATATACAAACGCACGTACTTTTATTTTTTTTCTTCATCACTCCAGCAACAATCCTGCTGCCTTTGTAATATATGAGTAACAGATGGTCGCCCCACAGCCCAGCACCCCACTACAAATTCATGGCATCTTGTTGTTTTGTTTTTTGGGCCACACTGGCAGTGCTCAAGTTTTACTCCTGGCTCTGCATTCAGAAATCACTTCTGGCAGACTCAGAGGACGTTATAGGATGCTGGGGAATGAACCCAGGTTGGCCACATTCAAGGCAAATGCATACCTACTGTGCACAAACAAGATTCTATTAGTCTTTGTGTCACAGATGTGATATGGGACACATTTATAGGGACCTTTGACTTCAATGTTCTTTCTGTGTCTCCGAACTCAGATGCAGATTTTTGACAAAAAGTAATAAAAGTGATAATAAAAGTGTACCTCCTGACACTTTTCTTCTTACCTAGCTGTCCTGACTGTTGGTCCGCTTTCTGGAAACCAGCACAGCAGCTTCTTTATGATCTTTCAGCACAGACCCCGTACAGGCCTCTCTTTGTACAGACAGTGAGAGACCTTTCTGACAATTTTCCCGAGCAGCCTGACTGTTGCTCAGCTTGAGTGAAGCCCTCTGGGAGGGCCTGCATGGAAGCAACAGACTGCTGTCAGTAATTTGCTGACAGATCTGAAGTTGCTTGGCCACTTCATTTAGCACATGGTTTTAGTTCTGTAGTTGTTGATGCTGCGTTTTCATTTTTATTAAAGAACATTTTCTTCAGTGGTCATGAGCATGTCCTGATACTGGGTTTATTTGTGCTGATGACACTGCCCTTTTCCCACAGACCTGCCCAGGTAAGGTGTGTGGCATTCATGTGTTGACTTATTATTATTGTTTACTTTTTGCTGACTGCCATCTTGGCTCAGCCTGAGTGGGTTTAAACCAAGGCAGGGATTTTCAACATCCTCATCAATAAGTGAATTCAAAAGAATGTCAAAAATCTTTAAATTTATTGGAACAGTTTAAGTTCTGGTGATTTCTTTGTTGCCTAGATATCTGATTTCATGAGGAGTGACTTCTCAGAATTAATCCTATCTTAGCCTTCCAGCATCTTCTTTCTGTCCTTTAGAATATTGGATTTGACTCTTTTGAATCAACTGCACCTCACTTTTGTTTGTTTTGTTTTGTTTTGGGGCCACTCTCAGCAGTGCTCAGGACTTACTCCTGACTCCATGGTCAGGGATCACTCCTGGTTGACTCAGGGAGACCATATGTAGATTAAACCCGAATTGGATGTGTGCCAGGCAGGCTCTTGCTGTAATTGCTTTCAATTCCCTCACCTGTAGTTCTGGAAGTCAGGTTTGTGACCTGTTTCTACATCATCTTTGGGCACATTTAAAGTTTCTACCATTTATCTCGGAGCCTAAGGCAGGTGTTTCATTTTGTGTTGATGATGTCTGACTGTCTCATTTCATCATTACCCTATTTAATCCCTTTCAAGGCCCATTCTGACTACGTGGTGTCCCTTATGAGTGCCTGGGAGTTGCCTGTTGAAGGATGATCAGCTGTGGTGTGGTTGTTTGTTGGCTTTCATGAACATCATCAGAGTGAACTGTATAGGCTGTGGAACCAGGTTGCCAGCTGTGGGAAGAAGCACTCAGAAATGCTTGCTATCCTCTCTTCTTTTCCTTGTGGGTTTGCAGCAGCAGCTCTGTAGAAAGCTATGACCAGCCTACCATGACAGAGGCCTGGAGAGCTACCTGTGAGGAGACTCTTATCCCCAACAGGATGACATTGCAGGCTATCATTGGAGGGACTGATTGAGAACAGTGGTTATTGTAGACCTTATGAAGGACCTGCTCTACCTCTATTTTCCCTCACCCCACCCTCCAGGCTCAGAATGAAAGGAAAGGATTGGAAAGAAGTGACTAGAAAAAAAGAAGGTCTGGTGAGGGATTCTGCCTAATTCTGTTTTGATTGTGTCCTCTTCTATACAATGCCTAGGTGAAATATGGAAAAGGAAGGATTCTTTCCTTTCATCCCTAGTTCTCAGCTCAGTGAGAGGATTGGCTTCCTTGTCTAATTCTGTCACATCATATCTTATGTAAAGACAGCAATAAAGCAAAACCAGTTTTCCCTTTTACCTTCATCTCCCCAAACAAAACAAGACAAAGCAGAACAAAGCAGCTGAATAACTCAACTGAGTAGCAAAGCTCTGCCACCCTCCTTTCAAAGAGGTCACATAAAAATCAATATGCATGCTGTTTAGTTTTAAATGAGTATGTGGCATGGTGACATCCTTCTAGAGTCTTCTTACACCTTCCACCCAACAATGCATGAATTAAAATAGGTATCTATTGGAACCAGAGCAGTGGCGCAAGTGGTAAGGTGTCTGCCTTGCCCACGCTAGCCTAGGACAGACCACAGTTTGATTCCCTGGCATCCCATTTGGTCCCTCAAGCCAGGAGCGATTTCTGAGCTCATAGCCAGGAGTCACCCCTGAGCGTCACCAGGTGTGAGCCAAAAACCAAAAAAAAAAAGGCATCTATTGCCAAGGATGTGGTTCAGTGGAAGAACACTTGACTTACATATACCTGAGACCCTGGGTTCTTTGTCCAGAGCCACATGGAACACAGAAACACACACATAAAAATAAAACCACTAAAGGGGCCGGAGAGATAGTATGAAGATAGGGTATTTGCCTTGCATGCAGAAGGACAGTGGTTCGAATCCCGTTATCCCATTTGGTCCCCCGAGTCTGCCAGGTGTGATTTCTGAGCATAGAGCCAGGAATAACCCCTGAGCGTTGCCGGGTGTAACCTCCTCCCCCCAAAAAAAACAAAAACAAAAACTAAAAACCCCACTAAAATCTCATCTTTGTAGTTAAAAATAATCTGATAATGGAAGAATCTGCTAGAGATGTGCATATATGTGTGTGTGTGTGTGTGTGTGTGTGTGTGTGTGTGTGTGTGTGTGTGTGTGTGTACACACACAAGAAAGATACATAAAACAGCTCCCCCAGTTGGTGTCTTCCACATTGAGAACTGAGCGTTCTTTCTCTCCCTGGTCCTGGTTGGTTGGGGTGGAAGCTAGAAGTAGCAGTTGAGGGCTGCCCGTCTGGAGGCCTTAGGCAGGCATTCATCCACTCCTGGCTCACTGCCTTATTTCAGAAATAACTGTCTTCCCGGCACTTCATTGATTACAGCTTGTTGCTTCACATTTATAGCTCTTTATGGAATTTTGTTGTTACTCTGAAAATTTTATATTTGTTCACAAAGCCAATTTTGACACTGTTGAATTAGAAAACAAATTTGTCTAGTGATGATGAAAATAAAAAGAACCCACTGAACTCCAGTCTCTGAAACAAGAAGTACTCTCACATGACTCTCAGTCCTGCCTCATCAATGTGGTCTGGAAGGAAACACTTTTGAGTGAATCTGCTAGAGCCTCTTCAGGCCTAGGCCCCATCTTGCTGAGGATGGTGAGGATCCAGCTTGGGGGAAGCTGCCATGGTGGAAGGAGCTGAGCTGCTCGCTGCTCTGACTAAATGTGGTTGCTGTTTCTTGTAGCAGGCATAGCTGGAAGCTGTCAGCTCTGGCAGGCCCAAGAAGCCGCATCTTTCTTCCATTTTTTTCAAAGTTCAATTGACTGGAATTTTCAAAGTTGCCTAAATGTTCAGGTACTACTCTGTCCTCTTGTAGCCAGAACCAAAGTATCCCAATTGATTGCTAACTTGGAACAGCTTCCCTTCAGAGGGTGCACTCTACTGATAGGTTTATACAAATACAGGCCAGGTTGTTGTAGCTGAGGCATCACCAAGAGCTTGACCCAGGCTCAGACCTGTGTTTCCTGCCTTTCCCATGCAACCAGCCCCTGACCACATGGATGCTTCATTTCCCCTGCAGCACTTCCCTTGACAGACCAGCTAGCATGTGGTGTTTCTGTAATGAAAAGGTAAAATACCCTTTGAATTTTAGCCTGTGTCACTAGTATATTTTGGAGACAAGGCGATGTCTGTTTTGAAGCACCTTGACATATTCTTCTCCTGGTAAACCAGGAGATTCTGAATGGGTGAAGAAGCCAGTGTGAACAGTAAAGAGAAGGAAACTTAGTGAGCAGCCTCAGACTCCACTCAGGTCCTTCTCAGAGCCTCTTACTACCTTCTCACCCTAAAGATGGCCTTGTGCAGCAGATAGGATTTTTAGATTAGATCCGGGTCTGGGTGCAAACTCCCTCAGTTCAGCTCAGGGACAGTGTCCCTCTTCTTAGGCTGCTACAGCCTTTATAAACTGGTACTTCCCCACCCCACTCCCCAATCCTTGTCTGTAATTGTATTTTGAGTGGGTGAGCAACCAGACTTGGATTGGTAACAAAGCCATTTAAAGGAGCAGAGGAACTGCTACTATCTGGGTTAATGTGTCACCCTGGAAACTGGGTCTTGAGTCATGACTTGCTTGTTCAGGGGTTTGCTATATTTTCCATTTTACTTTCCCACTGAAGTAAACAATTTCTTATCAGTATTTACATGCACCCTCTTTCCACTGTCAGAATTCCAAAGCATTATTTTTTTTACTCTACTAGTTAATGGCATTATAGGACATTACCTAGCAAAGTTTCATCTTTTCATTTGTAGATTCTTTTGTGCTTTTCTTAAAAACTCAAACTTTAAACTTAGGAAAAGGAAATCATACATGAATGATCAAACATAAAAGAGGCTCTCTCCTATCCATGTTATCTTTCTTTAGTAAGATCCTGTTCCTCTATGATATCTATTATTGGTTAATGTGAAAGATGAGGATTGGGTTAGAACCAGTAGGAAGGAAAAGTGGAAAGTTGGTGGATGGCCGTAGAGAGAAAAATGTAATTCAGTGGGTCTTTCAAGCTGAAATATTTTTTCCTAGCCAGTTGTGAAAAGGGAATGAGGGTACAAAAATAATATTATAACAAATGGTGTAAGATTGAAATAATATGTATGCAACCACTTAAAAATGTAATGTAAGGGGCCAAAGTGGGTAGGGTGCTTGCCTTGCATGCAGTTGACCTAGGTTCAATCCCTAACACTGTATATAGCAAACCTGCTAGACAAGAGTAATTCCTAAGTGCAGAGTCAAGAGTAAGTTATGAGTACCACTGGTTGTGGCCTCTCAAAAAGCACAAACAAGGGGCCGGGAAGGTGGCGCTAGAGGTAAGGTGTCTGCCTTACAAGCGCTAGCCAAGGAACGGACCGCGGTTCGATCCCCCGGCGTTCCATATGGTCCCCCCAAGCCAGGGGCAATTTCTGAGCACATAGCCAGGAGTAACCCCTGAGTGTCAAACGGGTGTGGTCCAAAAACCAAAAAAAAAAAAGCACAAACAAGCAAAAAATTAAAAGTGAAAATGAGTGTGTCTTTTGAGTACTTGGTTGCAACTTGAGTTATTGTGTCTTTCCTGTTCAGCTTTTGAAAGAGTACTGGTCTAAGTAAGGCTTGTATTGGGACCCTGACTTCCCTCTGAAGCTCTTGACCTTGAAGGAATCCATCTCTGTTACCACCCAAAAAGAAGGTGTGAGGACCAAGAAGACCAGGAAAGCAATTGCAGGCCAGAGTATTACTGCTCACACTTGTAGCTCCCCTTTGCTCCTCTTCAAGTTTTTGTAAGAAGGAACCTTCCCATAAAGGCCTTCTTTCAGAGATGAGATGCACAAATGTCTAAAGATGGCCAGGACACATAAGTTTTGGTCACAGCCTCTCTTGACTTTTGCCCAAAAAAGAGAAACATGAGAACTTTGATCTTCTCATTGTATGACAGCTGGTAGGAGACCCTGGAGGAACCTACTAAGGTGGATGAGTGATGGTGGGGAGAGATATGAATGCTCTTCCCAGACGGACAAGTATGGACGTCAGCCCCGATTCACAGGCCAACACCCTTAGTAGGGGCTGAGACAGGCCAAAGCTACTGGCATTTTCAGTCTTGCATTTATTTTTATGTTCTAGAAAGCCCAGTTCTATATTTCCTTGTGTTCACCACAGTTCTCTTGATTTCATGCAAAAAAGGCAAAAGACCATAGTATAGTGGCCTGATTTCACAATGTTTAGACTCTTGATTACACTTATGAGGTGTGAAGTATGATTTTTTGGGTTCCTCTGGTTTCTTTGGGAGTAGGAGCTGTGGGCCCCTGTTATTTTACCAAATATCTGCTGAATTGGGAGGTTGTGATTGTGGGCATTTCTGGTCATAGGCCATGGCCAGTGTGGAGTGACAAGGGTTATTGTAGAGGATTCTGAGGCTAGGAATGGTTGTGCTTATTGACAGTTTCTGTACAGTTTCTCCAAGACAAGAGAAAAATGTAAACTTGCTTTCATTTGTGTTGGAATTTTGTTTGTCATTAAATAAAAAATAATATTTTTATTAAATTGCCATGAGATAAAGAATTTAAGAGTTGTCGATAGTTAACTTTTAGATACAATGTTCCAACACCTGTTCCTTTATCAGTTATTTCATTTTTCAGTTACTTTATTTAAACACCATGGCTACATGGTTGTTCATTAGACTGTTGCTTTTTTTTTCATAATTGAAAAGTTGTTTATGATTGAGTTTCAGTCATGCAATATACAATACACCAGTGCACATTTCCTGCCACCAATGTCCCCAGGTTCCCTTCCACCCTCTGTACTGCCTTCATCTGGATATGACATTTTTCTTCTCTCTTTTTTTCTTTAAGTCACTGTGGTTTGCAATATTGTTGCTGAAGGGATATAAAGCAATAATCATTCTATCTCACTTCTTGTCAGAATGATCATTTCCAATATCATTGTCATACTGGCCTCTTTTCTGCACTAACTGCACTCCCCAACAATTTGTGGCAAGCTTTCTTCCATGGTCTGGTGCTCCTAGCCATTGTCTGTTTTGTCTCTGAATACTATTACCATACTATCTTATTTTTTTATAGCCCACAAATAAGTGTCTGTGTTTATCCCTCTCCCTCTAACTCATTTCACTCAGCCTAATACTTTCCATATCCATCCAGGTATAAGCAAATTTCATGACTTCAGTTTTCCTGACAGCTGCTTAGTATTCTTTTGCATAGATGTACCATGGCTTCTTTATCCATTCATCTGTCCTTGAAGACTTGACTTGATTCCAGATTCTGTCTATTATGAATAGTGCTGCGATGAACAGAAGAGTGCAGAGGCTTTTCTTCATTTGGGGGCTTGGGCTAGTACTTATTCCCAGAGGTGGGATTGTTAGGACAAAAAGGAGCTCAATTTCTAATTTTTTTTTGAGGGATTTTCATGTGTGTGTTTTTTTGTTTTTTTGTTTTTTGTTTTGTTTTGTTTTGTTTTTTCAAAAAGGCTTGATCAGTTGACAATTCCACCAGCAGTGAATGAGAGTCCCTTTCTCCCTACATGTATACTAGCACTAGTTGCTCTTGTACTTTTTGATGTGTGCTGACTTTGGTGTGAATGATATTTCATTGTTGTTTTGATTTGCCTCTCCCTGGTGATTAGTGTTGTGGATCATTTTTTATGTGCCTTTTGGCCATCTGTATTTCTTTAAGGAAATTACTATTTATTTCATATCCCCATTTTTTTTTAATATATTTTTTTTCTTTCTGTTAAGCTCTACAGTGCCTTATGTATCTTGGCTATTAACCAGATGGGTGAATCATTTCTCCCATTCTGTGTGAGGGTGGTCTTTGTATTCTGGTAATCATTTCCTTTGAGGTGCAGAAGGTTCTTAAGTTAATGTAGTATACTTAGTTTTGTTTCCACTTGCTTGGTCAGTGGTGTTTCATTGCCTACATAATTATTTCCAACCTTTGACTTTGAATTGGTATTTGCTTTGACTGTTCTCTTGTATTTCTTGAGACCAGTAGATTGTTCGGTTCAGTTTTCTAATCCATTTTGTCACACTTTGTTAATTGGTGCTTTTAGTCCATTGATATTGAGGGGAATTATTGCCATAAAATTTTGAGCCAGTTTTCTATAGAAGTTTGTGAGATTTGTCTTGTCTTAATGTAACCCCTTTAGTTATTCTTATAATGATGTTTTTGAGTCTATGAGTTTTTCTAACATTTATCCATGAAGTTGCATATCATTTTTTTCAAATATGAATGAGAGTCTGGCTGGTAAAGTATTTTTGATGAGTCACTCATTTTATTGAGTTTTTAAAAATATATCCCACAATTGTCTTTCGGTCTGGATGGGTTTATTTGGTAAATTGTTTTAAATCATATGGGTGTTCCTTTGTATGTAATTTCCTTCTTAAACTTTCCTGCTTTCAATATTTAATCTGTAGCTGTGGTTTTCATCATCCAGATGAGGATGTAGCTTGGAGTATTTTTATTTGGGAGTGTTTTTATTTGGTCTCTTTTAGCAGATACCCTTTGGGCCACCAAGATGTGGTGCATGCATTCTCAGCAATGATGTCTGTGACTATTGCTTCTTAATGGTTTTTTTTTTTTCTGGCTCTCTGGGCCCCCAAAATGCTTATGTTTTTTTCTGTTGAATTGGTCACAAAGTTCTTGCCATTTAGTCATTTATTTTGAAACACTTTCCGTCTTTTGTTGTCAGGAGGTTTTCTGCATGTCATCTTCTAGCTCACTGATTTGGTCCCCAGCTGCTCTTACTCTCCTGGTAAGGCCTTTCAATGAATATTTCATTTCACTTACCAACTTTTTCAGTTCTTGCATTTGTTTGTATTTTTCTCATTTCTGCTCCCATATCTTTCTATGTTTGATAGGCAGAATGTTTAAGTTCCTCCAACATCCTAAGCATTTCTGCTCTGAACTATCTTAGAGAAGTTATAATATAATTGGGTCTGCAGGATTGCCATCTTCACCCATGAGGCATGGTTGAGTTTTGTGCTGTTTGACCATGCTCCTTTTGTAGTCTCAGTATGCATCTTTTCTTTGTCACTTTCAGTCTTCCTCACAGCAAAGGATGTCTCAGGGGAGATTTATGTGGCTGGAAGATTATCTTACTGTCCTGTAAAGGGCTGCTGGTTTGGACACTCTGCCCCTGGGTATGGCCTCTGTCCTGTTGGGGCAGGCTGCAAGTCCATTTGTTTTGGCAGATTAAGTAGCTCTGTCTGTGGTCTGTGAATTCTTCCTGGGCATTTGTCAACAATTTTTATCTATTTTAGTTTTATAGTTTGAGCTAAAAAAAAAAAATAAAAAGAGTTTATAGCTAATTTTGTGGGGTTTTTTTGTTGTTGTTATTTTTATTATTTTTTTTTTTTGGACCACATCGAGCAGTGTTCATAGCTTACTCCTGGCTCTGTACTCAGGGCACTTTATGGAGTTCCAGGATCAAATCCAGGTCAGCCACATGCAAGGCATATACTTTACTCACTTTACTATTGCTTTAACCCTTATAGCTAATTTTTATTCTTTGGTGGGGAAGGCAGTTGGAGACACATTCAAGAGGTACTCTGAGACTTCCTCGCTCAGTGCTCTGGTGTGATCCTAGCTGTGCTCTGGGAACCAACTGCGAAGCTGGGATCAAACCAGAACCAATCATGTCGCCTTAACATCCTGTACTAATCTCTCCAGCTATTATGTTATCTGTTTTAAATATTATTTAAATATTAAGTATTTAATTATTGTGTTATTTGTTTTAAACTTTAAAAAAATGGTTGTTCTACAGTAGAGGATATTTGGCATCTAAGTTTTGTTTTAGTTTGATTTTGGTTTTCAGACCATACCTTGCTATGCCCAGGGCTTACTCCTAGCTCTACACTCCTGGTAGTACTTGGCAGTACATTGGGAACCTTATGAAGTGCTGGGGATCTTGCCCAACTTCTTACATTTTATGAAACTCTCTCTATTTTGTCTCTCCATTTGCTCACAGTTATAAATCATTCAGTGTATGGAAATTCTTTCCTCTTCACCAAGCTAGCAGTTTCTGTGGAAGCACATATACAACATGACTCCAAACCTTTAGTCAGAGGCCTGGCTCAGTACAATTCTCAGAGAACCTTCTGGAGAACTGAATTGCAGACCAGAGTGATTCTAGACATTTGGTTTCTCCAGTGGTCAAAGTGGAGAGTTTAAAGTTAAGGGCTCTCAGCTGTCTTTTGTCACCAATGGGGTGGTCCACTTACAGAGAAGGGAAAGTATGGCATGGGTTAAGCAGAGAGGAAGTAAAAGGTAAGATTCATGCCATTGATGGTGCAATCTATGGGCAGCACTGCCACATTCCTCATACAGTTGTGTAGTACTTTTCTAATCCGTCGACCTCATGTTTGCATTCATTTGAATTACAGCATTCATGTCAAATCCAATGTTTCTCCCAGGGAGTGGTAGTGCATAGAATATGTTCTTTCATGCCAGCCTTGTTGTTAAGACTCAAAAGAATGAGGACACCAGGGAATAGAAACTCTTAGGACAGGGTAGGATGACCCCTGTGCCCTCCCTGTGTCTGCCCCAGGCACCAGGATCCTGGGGTGATTGCTGCAGTATGACCAAACCCACTCACTGTTCTCTTGGGTAGCAGGACAGATCAACACCAGACTGAAGGATGAGGATGCAGTATTTAGGGTGGCATCTGCCCCATGTCTGGAGATCAGGACCCTTTCTAGATGGTCAGCTCTGGGTGGGGCAGAGGTATAAACAGGCACAACAAAGCATTTGAGTTTGGCTTTTAGGTGACAGAGGAACAGGAAGAGAAAGAACAGGGTACTTCTAACCCCAGATGGTGTGAGAGTTTTGCTGTCTCTTTTAGAGCCAAGAAGGAAACAAATGCCAGCATCTGCCAGCTTGGGGACAGCACCTGAGCCATCTTATTTGCCTGGTGGACCTTTTATGGGGCCTCACTGTTCACAGAGTTGACTTTGTCCCCATCTCTGTGCCTCTTGCTCTGCAGTGAATGGCATGTCCGCATTGGTGTTGAGAGTGGTGTTTCTCAGTCCTTCAACACACTTGCCTCCCCTGCAGAATGACTTTCAGGCATCACCTCAGATATCATCAAGTTAACAGTGAAGTAAAACTTTAGGCTTGCTGAAGTCCTGGACATCTTTGGAGGCACAGCATTGACACTGGTGTCTTTGTCTGTCATCTTATTAGGCACTTCTGACAATGGGCTGTGGCACTCAATGCACTTTTCCACACAGTTTATGGCATTCTGAGAACTTTGGAATCAAAAGAATAATGAAGCCTGGTACAGAGAAGTGAGAGGAGTGAAATAGAAGAACACTGATTGATTCAGCCCAAGAAAGAGCCTCCAGATTATTAACGTGCCTCCCTTGTCTCCCAGATGTCAGCACCCAAACCAGGCTCTGCACTTGGGTTGCTCACACCAACATTTGAAAGCCTTTTTTCTCTACAACAATATCTTTTCAGACTTGATTCTACCAAAGATCCTCTAAAGATGCAAGGCTCATAGTTAATAAAACATGGACTATACCTCTAAACCAGACTGTCCTCGTCAGCTCTGGGAGCTAGATTTTGGGAGTCAGGAACTGACTTGTTATTTCCTTGGAAGGGCAGCCACACAGAGGGGGGCTGCCTCTGAAGCCAAAAAGGCAGGAGACTGGAGCCACAATGGGATGTAGATGTTGTTGGAAGCAGTCACAGGTCTGACAGAGGATTGTGGGGGAGAGGCAGGAGGGACTGCCTAGAAGCCCAGAGAGTGGCTTGGGGTTCTGGGTGAGGCAGGTTCCATTCCTTCTGCTTCCGCAGGCCCCTCTGGTCAGGCTGCATGAGCCAGAGGAAGGGGAGTCTGGGAAGCCTGCTTTGATTTTATTTTCTTTTTCTTTTTAGTTATTTTATTGTTGGTTATTGAGCCAAACTTATTAATGATTAGGGCTTACTCCTGGCAGGGCTCGGTGGACCATATAGGATGCCAGGGACTGAATGCAGGTGCCTACTCCTTAGAGTATCTCTCTGGTTCTCTGGATAGAGCAAATATGAGATGAAAAACTGTAAGTGGGGAAGATGGGTTTGGGGGAGCCTGGTGAGTCTAAGTTTGTTCATTCAGGGGCTCTCACTCCTGCCTAGGATTAAGTCTCCCCATTGAAGGTGGAGATTGTTTCTTTTTCACCCATGACCACATTCATTCAACTTTCGAGTCAGGCTCATTAAATGGGGTGGACTCATTACCACACTGTCTGTGCAGATCACCATCACAGAGAGCAGGGGTTGGGGATTTGGGAAGTGGGGCAATTGGGGGGAAGGTTGGCTTCTGCTGAGTGAAGGCCCAGCAGGTTGTGCTTGTGGTGTGTGGGAGAACAGACACCTACAACAGGCAGCACACTTCTTGATTTTCTGAGGTACCTTGGTTTTCCTGACTGAAGTGGGAGCAGTGGGCTGCTGTTTTGGATCTACTGTTGGGTTAGATGTTCTCTGAGTCAGAATTCCTAAGAGCAGCCAGGCCCAATGGAGGCATAGGAAGCAGGTGGGGCTGAGAGCTGGCTCAGAGGGCTGAAAAGGCTTCTTTTTTTTCTGCTTTCTCCAGCACCAAGCATACACCCTATGCCTTGTGTGGTTCTCGGGAATGACCAGACCAGAGGCAAGAAGCAGCCACCTTAGGGGATCGTGGCAGCGTCTTCTTCCACACACCCTGCTTGGGTCCTTATTACCAGTAGTCTTAGCAGCTTCTTTCACAGGTGAGAGAAGCACAGAGTAGGTTGCTTATGAACCAGTTTCCCAGGCATCTCCCCCCTCCCACCAGCCCTCATCTCCTTTTACCCCTTCCTCCCTCCTCACAGTCGTCCTTAGGTCTTCCTGGGGTGGTGGGAGAACATGATCACTTTAAATTGAAGCACAGTCTGTGCTGGAGAAATGGCACAGTGATAAGGCTCTTGTTTTGCATGTGGCTCACCGACCTGGCTTTGATGTCAAGCAACCCTGATGGTTCCCTGAGAATTGCTAGGCTGAGCCCAGAACCAGGAGTAAATCCTGAGCATTGCCCAAATTTAACAACAAAACAAAATTGTGGCCCAAAATTAACAAGAAAATAAAAGAAGAAGAAGAAGAAAAAACAAAACCCTAGAGCACAATCATGGGAAATGATCATTAACACTATTGTAAATCACAGAACCTCAAAAACAAAATGTTAAAAATTTAAAAAACAAAGCACAGAACTGAAACAAAGTTTTTTTTTATCTTTATTTAAACACCGTGATTACAAACATGATTATAGTTGTATGATTACAGTCATGTAAAGAGCACCCCCCTTCACCGGTGCAACATTCCCACCACCAATTTCCCAGATCTCCCTCCTCCCCACCCCCCTACACCTGTACTCGAGACAGGCTTTCTACTTCCCTCATTCATTCACATTTTATGATAGTTTTCAGTGTAGTCATCTCTGCAACTGCACTCATCACTCTATGTGATGAGCTGCATGTCCTGAGCTGCACCTACCAGCCCTCATCTCTCTTGTCTCTGAGATATTGTTAAAAATGTCCTTCATTTTTCTTAAAGCCCATAGATGAGTGAAACCATTCTGCGTCTTTCTCTCTCCCTCTGACTTACTTCACTCAGCATAATAGATTCCATGTACATCCATGTATTGGAAAATTTCATGACTTCATCTCTCCTGATGGCTGCATAGTATTCCATTGTGTATATGTACCACAGTGAAACAAAGTTTTAATGGGCAGAGAGTTCTGGTGGTGAAGCTCAGGGCTGAGTGTAAATCAAGATAGGTCTCTTGGGTTTGATCTTGGGCTTGATCCCCTTGTATCATATATGATCTCCTGAGTCCCACCATCAGTGATCTCTAAGCATACCGCCAGGAGAAAGCCCTGGGCATCACTAGATATAAAAGTTTGGGTGAATCTATAAACAGACTTGACTAGAAGAAAGGACAGGCTCTTTGTGCATTTTCTACATTTTTCTTTACACGTGTACTGTGCTGCAGTGGGGTAGGTGGTTTTATTCCTATGTTACAAGTTGTGAAATAGTCCAAAAAAGCTGGCTCACATTTGCACGGTCAGCTGTAGAGGAGGAGGAGGAATCTGAAGTGACATTAACTGAGCAAGTGGTTTTGCTCTCTGGACTTCTGTGGTTGGATCTCAAGGCTCAGCCTGCAGAAGCAGATGCTGAGAGTATAGGGGGCCCATGCCTGCCTGTGCCCATTCCTCAGACCCTTTCAGGTGCTGTCCAGCTTGTTTCTGTTTCTGGGCCTCTGGCCTTTTCTGTCCTGTGACAACTGAGCCTTTTGAGGCAGCAGCATTCCTTGCTTTTTGTGGTAAAGAAATATTTTGACTTTTTTAGAAGACTAAGATCTTTGTTTTTTTACTACACAGTGGTAACATTCAGGATTTCAATCTGAGATCCAATCAGAGATCCAATTCAGAGATCCAATCCTTAAGCGTCTTGACCTGGCCAGACTCCATGGACCAGATGGTTCAACACTTGAACTGTGCAGTATTGGGAGCCATTAGTAGTTATGAGGGTCCATGGTGCTGTGACATGTCCCAGCCTTTTAGACTTTCTCCTAGGATTGGGGATTTTCAAAAGCAAACTTCCTCTTCCTTACTTCTGAAGCAGCCTTTTCCTGTTCCTCTTTCTCACTCCTGAAGCAGCTTCTTCCAGCTTCTGATTCATGTTCTTACTCTCTCCAGCCTTTCATCTCACTTTCTTTCTTGTGCTGCTGGGATTTGGGGATGGTGGAGAATGGAGCCACAGAAAGTTTGGTAGTTGCCTCTTTACTGCCCACAGTGCCAACAGCAGAACAGCATGACCTGAGAGTGGCAGGGAGAATGGCCAGCTTGTGTTGGACTTTTGCACATGGTTGATGTTGGCATTTTATTCTTTCCCTTCATGTACCATTGAGAAAGTTGCCCTGACTGGGCTTTCACGGTCTCAGATGCCCTCCCGCTCCCACCCCTAGCAGGCCCTGACCCTCACTGACGATCCTGGGCTGCCATGCCAGGGTTTAGTGCCAGGGTCTGACTATGCATTGCTGCCTGCTCCCTGCAGTGCTGACTGTACTTCAACCAGCTAGGCAGTTTAGGGAGTACTTGATGTACTTCAGGACTATACTTAATGATGCTTAGTAGAACACATGGTGCAAGGGATTGAACCTATGTCAGGCACTTACCTCCTGGCCCCTGTGCAACTCCTTCTTAAGATAGTTTTGGAAGCAATCAATTCATGAGAAGGATGAAAGAGCTATAATTAGTCCTCCTGAGACATCCAACTCAGCAGCATTCACTTCCTAGAGATTACAGAGTTGCAGGTCCTCCAGGCCTTCTTTTAGGGTCTGAGTTTTCAGCGTTTGTGTGTGTGTGACTGTATGTTGGAGCATCTTCATGGTGCCTCTCTCCCTCTGCCTCCACATGTCTGCATTGGGCAGGAGGAATGTGATGTTGTTGCTGATGACTCTGGTCTCATGAAGTAACAGGCTACAAGTTCCCCTCAGAGTGAGGAGAGGATACCATGCGTTTAAGGAATATTGCCTTTTGTTTGTTTTGGAAGATACATCTAGTGGTGTTCAAGGCTTATTCCTGGCTCTGCACTTAGAGATAACTCCTGGTAGGCCTGGGGGACCATATGTAGAACTGGGGATTGAACTCGGGTCAGACCTGTGCAAGTCAAGTGTCCTACCATTGTACTATTGCGAAGGCCTGAGGAATATTGCTTCATGCTTTCTTTATGTCGTCAAGAAAAAGACTCAAGTTCTAGGACAGTACTCCTGCGCTCTTTTCTTTGGTGTGTCATTTTTCTCTCTCTTATGAGCTCTGTTCTTCAAACAGTGCTCAGAGGCAGAACAGTTACCTAGGGAGCCTGGGAATCCTTGGTGAATTTCTTCAAATTAATGAGATTAATAAAGGAAACCAAGTTACGTTTGTGTAAATTAGCTCCATGTTCTGGGTCTTGGCAACTTAAATTGCAGATACTAATTAAATGCCCCCAAATAACTATGAAAATGTCTCTTTGACCTAAAAACACTTTTGATTTCTAAACTCCATAAAGTGTAAAATTAGCCTGGGATATCACTTTTCAATAATACTGTCCCCAGGATTTCACCCGGCCTGTGGTCAGCTGTCCGCCCAGGGGAGGAGCAGTGTGTGGGTGCCTCCTGTGGGTTGTCAAGATGTGGGGGTGCAGATGTGACCCTCTGTGAAGTGGTAAGTCTCCTTGCAGCCTCCTAAAACAGTGACAGGATATTCCCCTCCTCATGCTGTTCTAGACAAGGGGTACTGAGATCCCAGAAAAGGGCAGAGAAACGCTGCTTCCTCCAGCTTAATTCTTGCCCACTGTCCTGCCCACAGCTCTGCCAGGGTAACTTACCAGGATAACTCAGAACTGGGAGAGAAAAGACTCCCCCAGAGTCACACCCCAAATGTGACCATCTTTTTTTGTGGTCTCTAACAGGCTCTGTGCCTTATCTTTTTTTTATGTTTTATTTGAACTTTTTGCCATACATTATAGTGTCAGGAGGAATCACTCCTGCTGGACTCAAGGGGACACATGGCGTGCCTGCTGGGGATTGAACCCAGATCAGCCACATTCAGAGCAAGTGCCCTATCCACTGTACTCTCTCCATCCCTGTGTCATATCTTTTTAAGTAGGTATAACTTAAGTATAGATGGAATATTTTGTTAAAAAACACTATATAAAAATGACAGAAACATCTTCTGTAGTCTTTATTTATATTTATTATCTTTATCTTGGTGGGTTTTATGGAGAGGGTATCTCAAAATGGTAATTTGCATTTTTGTGAGAGGGAAGGAAATTGAAGAACTTTCCATGTATCTGTTGACTTTATTGCCATGTCAGATGGACCTTCTCTATCTTTTATAATAATGAGATAATTAGCTTTCTTAGCTTTATCTTCCTGGGATTTGTGCCCCCAGGAGATACCTGAGTATCCCCAACAAGAAGGATTGAACAGAGAGATTCTAGAAGGGCTGAGAGTGCTTATCTTGCTGTCATCTACACTGCAGGCCCCTGTTGGAGCCAAGAGGTGTTTGCTGAACTTTTCCAATTCCCTGCGGAGTTTTTCACTGTAACCACACTGGATTGGCACATTTAACATTGCCCGAGACACAGAAAAGCAGAGCCTGAGAGGGGCAACAACTGCCTCCAGAGTGTTCAGAGACTAGAACTCATAAGTAAATTTTTCTTCATTTCCTTAAACACTTCTCAGCTACCAGAGCGATAGCGCAGCAGTAGGGCATTTCCCTTGCACATGGCTGACCCAGGACAGACCTTGGTTCGATCCCTGGAGTCCCATATGGTCCCCAAGCCAGGAGCAATTTCTGAGCATATAGCCAGGAGTAACCCCTGAGAGTCACAAGGTGTGGCCTAAAAAACAACGTCTCAGCTACCTAGTAGGCTTTTAAGAGCTACTCTAAAATCCACTGGATTGCCCCTGGAGAGGGGGAATTGCAATGCCTATTTCCTGTTTTTCATTCTTTCAGGTTTAAGCAGAACTTTGGCTTTGTTTTGGGAGGGGGGGGGGCGCTATAACACCAGCAATGCTTGGGGCACCTTAGTGTTCAGGGGTTATTCCCAGAAGTATTTATATGATGTCAGAGATCATACCTGGGCCTCCTACTCCAGTCAGTTTATTGAGCAGAAATTTTCTTTTGTTTTGTTTTGGTTTGTGTCTATGTCTTGTGGTACTCAGGGATTACTCCTGGTTCTGCACTCAGAAATTACTCCTGGCAGCCTGGCTTTGGGGGACCATATGGAATACTGGGGATTGCACCTGGGCCAGTCATGTGCAATGCAAATACCCTACCTGCTGTACCTGCTCACCCTGCTTCAGTGCTGATAGAGCAGAACTTTTGTTTTCCAGCCAAAATATGGATTGGTTTGTGGAAATCAAAGGAATATGTAGTGACTCTTCGCTTTCTCATACTTCTACACAATGGAATTACAATGTATGCATTATAATGTGTATTCTTGGGAACTTCACATCTGACCTGCTTATTTGTAAATTTCTATTTTTAGATGATGGATTTGGCTGTATTTCTATGAAGACAAGTCATGTGTTTTTACTGCTTCCAAAATCAGTATGTCCAGTAAGTTGCTGAGAGAATTCACCCTGAAGTGGAAGTTCAGGCCCTTTGAACACTGGGATCTTGATAGATTTGGGAGGGATAGCAGTACCTGTGTAGATGCAGACTGTTGTGAGGGATGTTGAAGGTGGCCCATTGCTTGGTCTACAAATTATATAAACTTATAAAGAGTGGTCAAGAGATATACACCTAGAGACAACAGAACTAGTGTGCATTGGATTAGGAAAAGTGAAAGTCATTTATTCAGCTGGTCTGAGGCATGATTGCAATTTATAGACCATGCTGGATTATCTGTGTGATTTAATTTCTGGGGGCACTTTCATTGTCTTTTGTTTCATCAGCACCACCTTGCCCACTGTAGTCACTCAGAATCTTTGTAGGAAAGAAGGCCCAAAACCAGACAGGTGAATTTCTGTCTGTTGGCAAGAAAGAGCATATTGGAAACACGTGCCTTTCTTTAGTCAGTGTTCTGCTATGCTTTTGTGGCTAATGGATGGCATATTTCATGTGTTCTACTCTTTCTGCAGAAATTGTAAAGAATTGATTTACAAGTATAAAGATTCTGTATTTGCCAGTGAAAAACCATAATAAAGCAAACAGTTTCTCAGATCTCCTAATTGATTATTATATTTCAACTGGCATTTAATGTGATATGTATTCATTTAAACAAAGATTATTTTGTGGAGAGATAGAGTAGCCAGGTAAGACACTTACTTGCACTGTAAAATGCTAACCCAGATTCAATCCGATACACTCCATATGGTCGTCCCCCCAAGCCCTATCAAGAGAGATCCCTGTGAGTCAAGAATAAGTCCTGAATATAGCTGTGTCTGAAGAACAAGAGAGGTGTTATTTTTTAATGGGCTACCATGGACTTGTGTGTGTGTGTGTGTATATGTGAGAGAGAGAGAGAGAGAGAGAGGGAGAGAGAGAGAGAGAGAGAGAGAGAGAGAGAGAGAGAGAGAGAGAGAGAGAGAGAGAGAAGGAAGGCAAGGGAAGGGAAGGGAAGGGAAGAAAAAGAGGGGGAGGAAAGAGAAGGGAAAGGAATATTTAGAGCACACCAGAAGCATGATTAAAAGCTGTGGTTCTTGCGCAAGAACTCAGCTTCACTAATATATGTTAGGTCACATATGTCTTCACAAGAGCACATTGTCGAAGGTTACCATTCTCACATTTCTTATCTTTTTTTTTTTTTTTTAACAATTTCATAGGACTATTGCCACCTTAGGGGATTAGGACTTGGTGACAACACTTTCCAGATATCCAGTGTGGTCTGACCCAGGAACAGGAAGCACATTATCACCAATGACATCATGACAGCAAGAGAGCCCAGTCCTCGCCATGGCAGCAAGGCCCGGGCAATGCAACGGGCTTCCACCATTGATGTGACCTCAGACCTGCTTGGCCTCTCTCTGACTGGTGAGTTTCACAGGATCCTGTTGTAGTGAACCTGCCTCCATTGGCACTGAATAAACAACTAAAATGATCTTTATGTGGCTGCCTCAGGCTGGAGGATAGCCTGGTTTGATATCCAAGATTAGAGCATGAAAATCCAGGAAGTCAGAAACCTCATTACTGACTGGTTCCATCCACGGATTATTTAAGGGTTTATTAGCCAGTCAAAAATGTGAAAATGCTGTAGTGCTGTGCATCCTTGTACCTGGCTGTGCTAGACATGCATAGGCTAACCTCAGGAAAGGAGAGTCCAGTCTTGTGGACACAAGATTTTAAACAATTTTCAAAAGAAAAATGTTGATAAAAAGGAAAAAATTGCTTCTTGAAATAGTTTTGGAGGATAAAAGATTGTCTTTTAATACTAAAAGCAAGGACATTTATTGAGGATATAATTTTAAAACCTTTTTAAATAAAATTTATTTTTTATTTAGGAAATATACAAGATCCAGATGAGCCCATTTTAGAATTCAGCTTAGGTAAGTGAATTTTTTGGTTGTGATGGGATGGGGCATCGGGGCCATAATCAAATGTGCACAGAGATTATTTCTTGTATTCTTCTCAGAAGTGACCCCTAAAAGTGCTCAGGAGATAATTTATGTGGTGCCAGTGATTCAAACCAGGATGTCTTACTGCCTACACTTTATCTCTGGTCCTAATTTTTTAGTCTATATTGCATAGAAACAAAACCACTGTCAAATAAAATGTACATCAGGGATGCAAGGATGATTCAACATATGACATATTGGTTTTTGTAATTACCATATCAACAAAAGGAAAGATTAAAAACACACAATTCCATCAGTAAATTCAGGGAAAGAAGACTCTTGCCAAAGTCCAACATTTACTCATGATTTAAGAAAACACCCAATAAAATAGGAATAGAAGAGAGACTGAATCTTCACAAGGATGATGGAGAGAAAGGGCACAGATTGACTTCAGGGTAGAGGTACAGGGTATGGAGAGGTCCTATAGTGAGCCTGCCTGGCACGTGCCTGATGTGGACTTGATCCCCAGCACCCTTTATGTTTGCCTAAGCCATCAGGAGCCTGCCTTGAGCACAGATCCAAGAGTAAACTCTGAGCATCCCTGAACATTCTGGACATGGCCCAAAAACAAAACATTTAAAAAGGTATGCTAAAAACATATCAAAGAACATCATCTAAGGAAATTTAAATATAATAAGCAGTATTTAGAACTAAATAAAAGTAGAAAGATATTTAAGGAAATATCCCAGAAAGTAAATATTTTCTGGCAAAAAAATTTTTTGAAAAAATGGTGAGAAATAACAAATTCAGATTTTATTTAAGAGATTCAACATTTAGAAGAGTAAGTAACAGTATAAGAGATAAATTTATCAGGATAGGGTCTGTCAGAGAGATAGTACAGAAGTTATGGCACTTGCCTTACAAGTGGCTATAGCTGTAAACATGTTTCAAGTCCCAGCATCATATATGACCCTAAACACTGCCAGGCTTTGCTCCTGAGCAGGAAGCCAGGCCTGTCCCTTAAGTATTGCTGCATGTGTCCTCATATCCACAGCCACAAATCACTGTCTTCAAATTACCAAGAAATAATACTAGAATTTTCTCCAAACTGAAAATTGTGTTTCAAAGTTAAGAATGCTTACCAAGCTGGATTCCCTGCTTGGGACATCAGGCGGGGAAAAGACACGAATCTAAGCCTGCGCAGAGGGGCCCAACTGTGAGTGTGAACTGTAAATATCTGTCTACTGTCCTCTTGTGTGAAACTCTTGGGAGTGGGGCAAAAGAGCTCCATCAGAGCACGGCCGCTCCGCTTCGCTACGCGGCCGTGCGCTCCTTCTAAGAAAAGAACACCATTGCAACAATATGAAAAAATCACAATAAGAACTGTGCTATATCAGAGAAGCAAGCATTTCTCTCTGAACTGTCTTCTCTGTTGCATGCTCGGGCCTAAGATTTGACCCAGTGTGAGGCTTCATCCACGGAGGACTCCCCTCCCTTAGAGGCAAGTCAGCCCATCCAGAAAGGGAGGAGCCAGAGGAGTGTGCTGCCTACATCATATAGACAATGAATACCACCACAACACGTAGAAAAACCCACAATACAAGTGTGACAATGGGGAAACAACGCAGGCCAGCATCAGACATAGAGAATGAAGATGACAATTCTGAGGACCAGATAATGACTGAACAACTAATCAACCTCTCAGATAAGGACTTTAGACTAGCAATATGGAAGGTGCTCAACAGACTCCAAGAAACCATGGATCGAGTTGAACAGAACACTAATAAGAACCAAGAAAATATGAAGGCAGAAATGACAAAACTCCAAACTGAAATAACATGTCAACTAACAGGACTGAAAAAGTCAGTAAACGAAGTGAATGACAAAATGGATAAGCTCTGGGACAGGGTATCAGAAGCTGAGAATAGACTTGGTGCTGTGGAAGATGAGATACATAACAATTCCATACAGCAGGAGAGATTGGACAAAAAACTTAAAGCAAATGAGCAGACAACGGAAAAATTAGTCAAAGAATGGGAACAGATGAAAATAGAAGTCTATGATAAGATCAACAGAAACAACTTAAGAATCATTGGCGTCCCAGAGACCCAGGAAGAAAATTCCCAGGAAGAATCAATGGTCAAGAACATCATTAAAGAGAAACTTCCAGAGCTAAAGAATATAGGTGATCAAATCCTGCATGCTCGAAGAGTACCAACCAAAAGAGACCCCAGAAAAACCACCCCAAGACACATCCTAGTCACAATGACAAATCCCACAGATAGAGACAGAATTCTGAAAACAGCAAGATCAAAAGGGGAAATTACACTCAAGCAAGCATCCTTGAGATTTACAGCAGACCTGTCACCAGAAACACTCAATGCCAGAAAGCAGTGGTGGGATATTGTGACAAGACTGAATGAAATGAATGCTTCACCCAGAATACTATACCCAGCAAAACTCACTTTCCGGTTTGACGGAAGAATACATGGTTTCACTGACAAAAAGCAGCTCAGAAACTTTACAGACACAAAACCAGTCTTAAAAGAAAAACTGAAAGACCTAATTTAAGACAAGACTAACCAAAAGACACCAAATTTCGATATAAAGATGGCATTAAATCCCAGGACAATTCTTTCTCTCAACGTCAATGGTCTAAATGCACCAGTCAAGAGACACAGAGTGGCTAAATGGATCAAAAAACTCAATCCAACCTTCTGCTGCCTACAAGAAACACACCTGAATAGTCAGAACAAACATAGACTCAAAATAAAAGGCTGGAGAAAAATCATCCAAGCAAACAACACCCATAAAAAAGCTGGAGTGGCCATACTAATATCAGATAATGCAAACTTTATACTCAGGAAGGTTGTAAGGGACAAAGATGGACATTTTATATTAATCAAGGGGTATATAGAGCAGGAAGAATTCACTCTCCTAAACATATACGCACCAAATGAGGGGCCAGCAAAATATTTAATACAACTGTTGACAAATCTGAAAAATAATATCAATAACAACACAATAATTGTGGGGGACCTTAACACGGCTTTGTCAACACTGGATAGGTCAACCAGACTGAAACCCAACAAGAATATACTAGACCTGAGGAGAGAAATGGAAGAAAGAGGCCTAGTGGATATATATAGGACACTCCACCCCCAGAAACCTGGATACACATTCTTCTCCAATGTACATGGGACATTCTCCAGGATAGACTACATGCTGGCACATAAAACATATCTCCATAATATCAAGAGGATAGAAATTTTGCAGACTACCTTTGCTGACCACAAGGCTCTGAAATTATTTGTGAATTCCAAAGGGACTCAGAAGAAAAACATTAACACCTGGAAGTTAAACAGCCTCATACTCAATAACCAGTGGGTCCGAGATGAAATCAAGGAGGAAATCAAAAGGTTCCTGGAAACAAATGACAATAAAGACACAAACTATCAGAACTTATGGGACACAGCAAAAGCAGTACTGAGAGGAAAATTTATAGCTTTGCAAGCACACATCAGGAAGGAAGAAGGAGCTTACCTGAGTAGCTTAATGACACAGCTAATAGAACTAGAAAGTGCTCAACAAAAGGACCCAAAAATAGGAAGACAGAAGGAAATAACAAAGCTGAGAGCAGAAATCAATGAAGTGGAAACCCAAAAAACAATCCGAAAGATCAACGAAAGCAGAAGTTGGTTCTTTGAAAAAATAAACAAGATTGATAGACCACTGGCAAACCTAACAAAGAAAGAGAGAGAGAGAAACTTGATAACTCGTATTAGGAATGAAAAAGGAGAGATCACTACTGATATGACAGAGATTCAAAGGGTAATCAGAAACTACTTTGAGAAACTCTACGCCACTAAAAATGAGAACCTGGAAGAAATGGATAAATTCTTGGACTCTTATAATCTTCCACGGTTGAAGGAAGAGGATGTAGCATATCTAAACACCCCCATCACCATTGATGAAATCTAAACGGTAATCAAAGGTCTGCCGAAAAACAAAAGCCCAGGCCCAGATGGATTCACTAATGAATTCTTTCAAACTTTCCAAGAGGAACTACTACCAATCCTGGCAAGACTCTTTCATGAAATTGAACAAACGGAAACACTTCCAAATAGCTTTTATGAAGCCAACATCACCTTGATACCTAAACCAGACAGAGATGCTACAAAAAAAGAAAATTACAGACCAATATCGCTGATGAATGCCGATGCAAAGATCTTCAACAAAATCCTGGCAAATAGGATTCAATGCCTCATTAAGAAGATCATCCACTACGATCAAGTAGGTTTCATCCCAGGAATGCAAGGCTGGTTTAACATCCGTAAATCCATCAACATCATACACAACATCAATAACAAGAAAAATAAAAACCACATGATCATATCAATAGATGCAGAGAAAGCATTTGATAAGGTCCAACACCCATTCTTGATCAAAACTCTCAGCAAGATGGGAATGGAAGGAACCTTTCTCAATCTAGTTGAAGCCATCTACCACAAGCCAATGGCAAATATTATCCTCAACGGAGAAAAACTAAAAGCCTTCCCTCTAAATTCTGGTACAAGACAAGGCTGTCCTCTCTCACCACTCCTATTCAACATAGCACTGGAAGTACTTGCTATAGCGATTAGGCAAGAAAAAGATATCAAGGGAATTCAGATAGGAAAGGAAGAAGTCAAGCTCTCACTGTTTGCAGATGACATGATACTCTACTTAGAAAACCCTAAAGACTCTACCAAAAAGCTTCTAGAAACAATAGACTCATATAGCAAGGTGGCAGGCTACAAAATTAACACACAAAAATCAATGGCCTTTCTATACACCAATAGCAATAAGGAAGAAATGGACATTAAGAAAACAATCCCATTCACAATAGTGCCACACAAACTCAAATATCTTGGAATCAACTTGACTAAAAATGTGAAGGACCTATACAAAGAAAACTATAAAACTCTGCTCCAAGAAATAAGAGAGGACACGCGGAAATGGAAACACATACCCTGCTCGTGGATTGGCAGGATTAACATCATCAAAATGGCAATACTCCCCAAGGCATTATACAGATTTAATGCTATCCCTCTAAAGATACCCATGACATTCTTCAAAGAAGTGGATCAGGCACTTTTGAAATTCATTTGGAACAATAAACACCCTAGAATAGCTAAAGCAATCATTGGGAAAAAGAATATGGGAGGAATTACTTTCCCCAACTTTAAACTGTACTACAAAGCAATAGTTATCAAAACAGCATGGTATTGGAATAAGGACAGGCCCTCAGACCAGTGGAATAGACTTGAATACTCAGAAAATGTTCCCCAGACATACAACCACCTAATTTTCGATAAAGGAGCAGGAAACCCTAAATGGAGCAGGGAAAGCCTCTTCAACAAGTGGTGTTGGCACAATTGGATAGCCGCTTGCAAAAAATTGAACGTAGACCCCCAGCTATCATCATGCACGAAGGTGAAATCCAAATGGATTAAAGACCTCGATATCAGCCCCAAAACCATAAGATATATAGAACAGCACATAGGCAAGACACTCCAGGACATTACAGGCATCTTCAAGGAGGAAACTGCACTCTCCAAGCAAGTGAAAGCAGAGATTAACAGATGGGAATATATTAAGCTGAGAAGCTTCTGCACCTCAAAGGAAATAGTGCCCAGGATACAAGAGCCACCCACTGAGTGGGAGAAACTATTCACCCAATACCCATCAGATAAGGGGCTAATCTCCAAAATATACAAGGCACTGACAGAACTTTACAAGAAAAAAACATCTAATCCCATCAAAAAATGGGGAGAAGAAATGAACAGACACTTTGACAAAGAAGAAATACAATTGGCCAAAAGACACATGAAAAAATGCTCCACATCACTAATCATCAGGGAGATGCAAATCAAAACAACGATGAGATACCACCTCACACCACAGAGAATGGCACACATCACAAAGAATGAGAACAAACAGTGTTGGCGGGGATGTGGAAAGAAAGGAACTCTTATCCACTGCTGGTGGGAATGCCGTCTAGTTCAACCTTTATGGAAAGCGATATGGAGATTCCTTCAAAAACTGGAAATCGAGCTTCCATATGATCCAGCTATACCACTCCTAGGAATATACCCTAGGAACACAAAAATACAGTACAAAAACCCCTTCCTTACACCTATATTCATTGCAGCACTATTTACCATAGCAAGACTCTGGAAACAACCAAGATGCCCTTCAACAGATGAATGGCTAAAGAAACTGTGGTACATATACACAATGGAATATTATGCAGCTGTCAGGAGAGATGAAGTCATGAAATTTTCCTATACATGGATGTATACGGAATCTATTATGCTGAGTGAAATAAGTCAGAGAGAGAGAGAAAAACGCAGAATGGTCTCACTCATCTATGGGTTTTAAGAGAAATGAAAGACATTCTTGCAATAATAATTTCCAGACACAAAAGTGAAAAGAGCTGGATGTTCCAGCTCACCATAGGAAGCTCACCACAAAGAGTGATGAGTTTAGTTAGAGAAATAACTACATTTTGAATTTTCCTTATAATGAGAATGTATGAGGGAAATGGAGAGCCTGTTTAGAGTACAGGCGGGGGTTGGGTGGGTAGGAGGGAGACTTGGACATTGGTGATGGGAATGTTGCACTGGTGATGGGTGGTGTTCTTTACATGACTGAAACCCAAAAACAATCATGTATGTAATCAAGGTGTTTAAATAAAAAAATAAAAATAAAAATAAAAGAAATGCAAATCGAAGATGAAAAAAAAAAAAGAATGCTTACCAAGTGCTCGCTTCAGCAGCACATATACTAAAATTGGAACGATACAGAGAAGATTAGCATGGCCCTTGCGCAAGGATGACACGCAAATTTGTGAAGCGTTCCATGTTTTTTTGGTACCCTTCCCCCCTTAAAAGTAGAATGCTTACCAAGAAAGATCCTTTAAGGATCAGGAATATAACTAGCACAGAGATTCTCGACAACCTTGGAAACAGTTTTGTGAGATGACAATTTTAGTCTGAGTGGGCAAGTTTGTCCAGTCTATACTCTGGTCAGCTGGGCTATTAGTCAGATGTAAGGGGAGAAAGAAATCGGTATCATCAATAGTGCCAAATAGATTTAATTATTTTTTTTGGTCTGGAAATGAGTGAAAGGGAAGAGGGGATAAACTGGGACAGAGGAAAGCAGGGGACCAACTAATATGGGTCAACATAGGAGAGAAGGGGAGATGCTTCCTTTAGCTCATTATAATGTTCAGCAATGTAAAAATGTAGATTTAATAAAAACTAAACTATACTGATTAGTATAGAGAGAGGATAGCAGTGTTGATATAATTGAGTTAAAAACCTTTTCCTGTGGGGACAGGAGTCAAGGGAATCAGGTACATTGGTGGTGTTAAGGAAGAACAGAACTAAAAAATAATTTATAGTCTGGGTCACATTGTTCTCCAAACCAATTATTATCTACCAGTTAACTAGTACCAATATTAAGATGAACAGATCTGACAATATAGCCTTGTAATAGCCTATAATCATTTAGTCAGCATTTTTTTTCAGAATTCAATAGTATTTTAGCTGTCATTAAAAAAAAAAGGGAGATACCACCTCACACCCCAGAGAATGGCACACATCACAAAGAATGAGAATAAACAGTGTTGGCGGGGATGTGGAGAGAAAGGAACTCTTATCCACTGCTGGTGGGAATGCTGTCTAGTTCAACCTTTATGGAAAGCGATATGGAGATTCCTCCAAAAACTGGAAATCGAGCTCCCATACGATCCAGCTATACCACTCCTAGGAATATACCCTAGGAACACAAAAATACAATACAAAAACCCCTTCCTTACACCTATATTCATTGCAGCTCTATTTACCATAGCAAGACTCTGGAAACAACCAAGATGCCCTTCAACAGACGAATGGCTAAAGAAACTGTGGTACATATACACAATGGAATATTATGCAGCTGTCAGGAGAGATGAAGTCATGAAATTTTCCTATACATGGATGTACATGGAATCTATTATGCTGAGTGAAATAAGTCAGAGAGAGAGAGAAAAACGCAGAATGGTCTCACTCATCTATGGGTTTTAAGAAAAATGAAAGACACCCTTGTAATAATAATTTTCAGACACAAAAGAGAAAAGAGCTGGAAGTTCCAGCTCACCTCAGGAAGCTCACCACAAAGAGTGATGAGTTTAGTTAGAGAAATAACTACATTTTGAACTGTCCTAATATTGAGAATGTATGAGGGAAATGTAGAGCCTGTTTAGGGTACAGGCGGGGGTTGGGGGGGGAGGAGGGAGATTTGGGACTTGGGTGATGGGAATGTTGCACTGGTGATGGGTGGTGTTCCTTTTATGACTGAAACCCAAACACAATCATGTATGTAATCAAGGTGTTTAAATAAAAAAAATTAAAAAAAAAAGGGAAGAACAGAACAAAATATCCAAACCAGAGAGTTAACAAGACTGAAATATTAAGACCCAAACTTTAGCAAACAAATTTTGGTTTCTGAGAAGCCACTGGCTCAAGGACATTTCCTGATATGTGACTGCTGGGAGCCATTTTTTAGACTCCACAAGATCAAATCACAGGCTGAAGCTGTGCTCCAGATTTTACCCCACTCCTCACAGACTATTTCAAAAGACTTAAAGGGGACATATATATCTCCTTTGAATATTTCCTTTAGATGCATTTTCTTAATAGGTATAACCCTTATTGAATATCTTCTTATGTAGCAATAATTTCTCCCATTTGGGGGATGTTTAGTAGGGAATTCTAGTAGATAAGTTTTAGCGTTCACGTTAGAAGCAGGTTATGGGGATTGTTGGGCTTGTTACCTCTGCTCCCATACCCACCAGTAATACCTTGTGGCATTGTTCCTTTTTGCATAAGCACATTAAAATAGAGAAATATTACATGTGCAAACAAGTTATTATCTAATAGAGATAGGAACATATGCTGGAGAAATAACACTGCGGTAGAGCATTTGCCTTGCACATAGCCAACTCTGGACGGACCCAGGTTCAACCCAAGTGTTGACCCAGCATCCTAAATGGTCCCCCAAGCCTGTCAAGAGAAATTTCTGAGCAAAGAGCCAGGAGTAACCCCTGAGTGCTGACAGGTGTGACCCAAAAACAAACAGAGAGAGAGAGAGAGAGAGAGAGAGAGAGAGAGAGAGAGAGAGAGAGAGAGAGAGATAGGAACACATAAATTTTATACTGCATGGTGACTTGGCTTAGGCTTCAGAAGATCCAACATTGACGCCTGAACCTTGGATCCCATCTATGAAAAGAACCATGGTTTTCTTTACCATTATTAGAAATCAAACTTCTACCAGGGAAGTCCTTACTGCTGCCCTGGCATTGACTTACTCCAGAAGGGTTTATAGAACTTGGTATACAGCACTTGGTAACAGCACAACCTGCTTTCAGGTCAGGGTTCTTTGCATTGTCACCTAATAGTGAGATGAAACCAGTCACCCTGACTTTGACATAGGATCTGTACAGAAACTAGGATCCCTACCTATATAAACCTGACAACAATAACCATTATTGTGAAGAGCTTTGGGGAAAGACTTTGGGGTTGGACTTCAGGCCTAGAGCCTGAAGTTGGTCTTAGGCCAGAATACTTAATGGATAAGGTCTTCCTGTTTTTAGACCAAAGGTTTTTCCTTTCTATTTCTCCCATATTTTGCTGTGCCTATGCAAATAACAACTACTACACACATACCTTTTAATTGTATATTTTTATCTCTTATCTTTAAAAAAAAAGAGCTTACAAAACCTTTTGGCTTTGTATTAGTGACTATTGGAGATACAATAATTTTCACAAATATACTTGCTACTGAACTGTTTCTTTTTTCTTCTTTTTCATTTTATGTTATTTTTCTTTCTATTTTCTTTCTATTTTTCAATACCTTGTCTTTCTATCATCTTGAAACATGTATTAGGATCACTTATGTAAACTATGTGATGCACTTTTTTTTTTGGTTTTTGGTTTTCGGCCACACCCGTTTGATGCTCAGGGGTTACTCCTGGCTATGCGCTCAGAAGTCACTCCTGGCTTGGGGGGGACCATATGGGATGCTGGGGGATCGAACCACGGTCTGTCCTACGCTAGCACTTTCAAGGCAGACAGCTTACCTATAGCGCCACCTTCCCAGCCCCATGATGCATTTTCTTTAAATAAAAAATAATTTAAAAAAACAATAAGAAAAATAAGTGCTGGTGGGGATTTGGGGAGAATGTGTTGGTAGGAATGTGTTCTAGTCAAGCCTTTATGGAAAACAGTATGGAAATTCCTCAAAAAATTGGAAATTGAGCTCCTATACGATCCAGCTATATCTAGGGATATGCCCCAGGAACACAAAAACACAACACAAAAATGCCTCTGCACACCTATTTTTATTGCAGCACTATTTACAATAACCAGAATCTAGAAACAACCAGGTGCCCAACAATACATGAATGACTAAAGAAACTGGTATGTACACAATGGAATACTATGCAGCCATCAGGAGAGATGAAGTCATGAAAGTTTCCTATATATGAATGGACTATTATGCTAAGTGAAATAAGTCAGAGGGAGAGAAATAGACACAGAATAATTTCACTCATCTGTGAGATTAAGAAAAATAAAATTCAGTATTATAATAATGCATAGAGACAGTAGAGATGAGGCCTAGAAAGACTGGCCCATGATCTGAAGCTTACCACAAAGAGACATGAGTGCAGTTAGAGAAATAACTACACTAAAAACTATTATAACCATGGTAATGAGTGAGAGAAGTTCAGTACCTGCCTCAAATACAGCTAGGGGGTGGGGGAGGAAGAAGATGGGAGCATTGGTGGTGGGAATGTTGCACAGGTGAAAGGGAGTGTTCTTTTTATGATTAATGCCCAACTGCAAACATGTTTGTAATTTTGAAGAATAAAATACACACACATACACACACACACACACACAAACACACACACACACGCCAGAGTGTCAGGTCCGTTCATTGGTTCTGCACTACCAAAGAAGAATATATCTCCTTGTTTGTTCATTTTATTGGTAGAATTGAGTTCTTTGTGGTTTTAGGACTGAGATTCACTGTTGTTTGCTCAAGCTAACACTTGAGGCTAGTGTTCAGTTTTTAGAGTCACTTACTTTCCTTGACTCGTGTTCTGCTTTAGTTTCAAAGCCAGCATGCCTTTCATGTCTCAGTCTCTCCTGCTTCTTTCTCCAGTGTTTACATTTTTCTGCCTTGTTTCCCCACCTTCTATCTTTAATTTGTGATTAAATCAAACCCACCCATATAAACAGGAATAATCATCTTATATTAAGATTCATGACTTTAATTCTATCTCTAAAGTCCCTTTATCTGTAAAGTACCATTACATTTTTGCAGACTCCAGGGATTTGGACATAGGCTTTACAGGATGAGACAGGGACCTATTTCTTCCTTTCCTTTCTATTTTTTGGGGTGGGTGGGTGGGATGGGGTGGGCACAGTGCCAAAGATAGAATCCAGGGTCTCATACACGCAAGGCAGTGCACTATGATTAAAAGCCATTTCTGGTCCCTTCAGTTTTTTAAAAATAGGATAAATTAGATTTAACCATAATAAGAAATCATTTTATTTCAAGAAATTGTTTTTTGGCTTTGGGGCCACACGTGGAGTAACTACTGACTCTGCACTCTGAAATCTCTCCTGGGAGACCCAGGGGACCATCTGGGATGCTGGGAATCGAATCTGGATCTGTCCTGGTTCAGCCACGTGCAAGGCAAAATCTCTACCATTGTGCTATTTCTTCGGCCCCCCCAAAATTGTTATTGCCTAGCAACTAATATTAAGAAAATGAATAAGCCACAACTTGAGAAAAAAAATTATTCACAGGTTGAGAAAGAAAGAACCGATTATGAGGAGCTGGAGCAATAGTCCAGCAAGTAGGGTTCTTGTGTTGCACATAACCCACCAGGTTCATCCCTAGTTCATTCTGCACTCTCAAGAGCAGTTCTTAAGCACAGATATAGGAGTAAGCTCTAGCATTATCAGATTTGTCCCTAAAAGCAAAACCAGACACACACACACACACACACACACTCACACAGTCCAGAACTAGACACACACACACACAGACACAGACACACACACACACACACACACACTCTCACATAGTCCAGACTGAATCTAATTAAATTTAAAAAGCATAAACAGAATTAAAAAAAGACAGATTTGGGGATTTATGTCTTGAGTTTAGAGTTTATTCTTTGCCTGTAGAAGTCCCAGGTTCAATCCCCAGTATCTTGTGTACAGTTTCTCAAGCAACACTGAGGATGGTGAAAAATGGAAAAAAAAAAAGCCAAAAAATAAAATGAACAGACTCAAGCAGACTTTGACAAAGAAAGCTATAAAAGCAGGCAATAAATACCTGGCATGAAACTATTAATTTTCATAAAAGTTCAAATTGAAACAGCTATTAGAACAGCAGGAAAAAAATTAACCTATAAAGTCTTCTGGTGAAGATGCAGAGCATCTAACTATAACCTACGATGTTGCTTCTCTGAGATTTCAAAATGATAACAGGCACTTTAGAAAACTCAACTTCTTAAAATTTAATTGAATTAAACTTTTAGGGACATATGTAAAATAAATGAAAACATTCACAAAAGAATATGAGTGCAAACAGTGACACTACTTTTCCACCCTAAAATGTATAGACAAACAGTTTTTATTCTATAGAGTCACAACATTTCTTTGTCTAAAGTAAATGATAGGAACAACCCTTGTTCATTACTGTTCATAAAATGAAATCCCAGGAACACAGAGACACTATGAAACGAATTAAAAAGAAGTCATTCTGTTGCGGAATAAGAAATTTAAATCATAGAATTGTAACATTTTCTCATTATAGGTCATGTAGGCAACTATCTGACATCTACAAACAATGTAGCTACTTAAAAATATGAGTTATTGTGCCCGGAGAGATAGCATATCGGTGTTTGCCTTGCAAGCAGCCGATCCAGGACCTAATGTGGTTGGTTCGAATCCCGGTGTCCCATATGGTCCCCCGTGCCTGCCAGGAGTTATTTCTGAGCAGACAGCCAGGAGTAACCCCTGAGCATAGCCAGGTGTGGCCCAAACCCCCCCCCCCAAAATATATATATATATGAGTTATTACTGATATTGATTCAGACCAACATTTTTGAAATTTAGAGGTTTATTTTTTGGCAAAAAATTTATATTAAACAATAAAGTCATATCATTTTATATTTTGATGTTTGTATTAAATATGGCTATAAATGAGTAAAATTATATTATCTGCATGATATCTAAAATACTTGGAGTTCTGGTATTTATGATGCCATTGAAAAGGTTAATTATTATTGAGTAGGGCATAAAATTACTATCTCCTAAGAATAATTTAAAAAATATAAGTTTATTGAACTGAAGAGTAAGTTAATGATTTAAAGCCTTTTTTTTTTAATCACTGAGATAGAGTTAAAAAGTTGTTGACACCCTTCCCTTCACTAGTGTGTATTTCCCATCACCAGTTTCCCCAGATACCTCCCATTCCCAACCTGCCTGTATGGTAGGCACTTTCGTCTCCTCCTCCCTACTTTTTTCCTTTTAGGCACTGTGATTTGCAGTACTGTTACTAAAGGGGTATCATGCATATCCCTTTACTTTTTTTTAGTTCCAATTTTTTTTTTATTTGAACACCTTGATTACATACATGATTGTGTTTGGGTTTCAGACATGTAAAGAACACCACCCATCACCAGTGCAACATTCCCATCACCAATGTCCCAAGTCTCCCTCCTCCCCACCTGACCCCCGCCTATACTCTAAACAGGCTCTCCGTTTCCCTCATACATTCTCAATATTAGGACAGTTCAAAATGTAGTTATTTCTCTAACTAAACTCATCACTCTTTGTGGTGAGCTTCCTGAGGTGAGCTGGAACTTCCAGCTCTTTTCTCTTTTGTGTCTGAAAGTTATTATTGCAAGAATGTCTTTCATTTTTCTTAAAACCCATAGATGAGTGAGACCATTCTGTGTTTTTCTCTCTCTCTCTGACTTATTTCACTCAGCATAATAGTTACAATGCCCATACATGTATAGGAAAATTTCATGACTTCATCTCTCCTGACAGCTGCATAATATTCCATTGTGTATATGTACCACAGTTTCTTTAGCCATTCGTCTGTTGAAGGGCATCTGGGTTGTTTCTGGAGTCTTGCTATGGTAAATAGTGCTGCAATGAATATAGGTGTAAGGAAGGGATTTTTGTATTGTATTTTTGTGTTCCTAGGGTAGATTTTTAGGAGTGGTATAGCTGGATTGTATGGGAGCTCGATTTCCAGTTTTTGGAGGAATCTCCATATCACTTTCCATAAAGGTTGAACTAGACGGCATTCCCACCAGCAGCAGATAAGAGTTCCTTTCTCTCCACATCCCCGCCAACACTGTTTATTCTTATTCTTTGTGATGTGTGCCATTCTCTGTGGTGTGAGGTGATATCTCATCGTTGTTTTGATTTGTATCTCCCTGATGATTAGTGATGTGGAGCATTTTTTCATGTGTCTTTTGGCCATTTGTATTTCTTCTTTGTCAAAGTGTCTGTTAATTTCTTCTCCCCATTTTTTGATGGGATTAGATGTTTTTTTTTTTCTTGAGAAGTTCTGTCAGTGACTTGTAGTTCCAAATTCTTATCCAAAGTGATCATTTCCAACTATTATTGTCTTAGAGGTCCCTTCTATATACCAAACTTTACTTCCTACCTATCATTTCCATTGTTTTGGAGTATTAGTCTCATACTCGTTTCTTTTTCTTTTTGGATATCCTGCAGATGAGTGTGATCATTTTCTGTATATTCCTATCCCTTTGATTCCTTTCACTCAGCATGATACTCTCCATATCTATTCATGTATAAGCAAATACACCACAATCAAGTAGGATTCATTCCAGGAATGCAAAGATTGGTTTAACATACGTAATCAGGGCTGAAGCAATAGCACAACAGTAAGACTTTTGCCTTGCACGCAACCAACACAGAACGGATGGCAATTCAAATCCTGGCATTCCATATGGTCCTCTGAGCCTGCCAGGGGTGATTTCTGAGCACAGAGCCCTCAGCTGAGTGCCAATGGGTGTGACCCAAAAACAAACAAACAAACAAACAAAAAACAAAAAAACCCAACCAAACAAAAAAAACCATAAATCAATTAATATAATACACCATATCAACAAAAAGAAAAATGAAAAGCATGTGGTCATATCAGTAGATGCAGAGAAAGCATTTGATAAGGTCCAACGCCCATTCTTTTTTTTTAAAGAAAATCTTTTATTTATTGTTAAATTATCTTTATTTAAACACCGTGATTACAAACATGATTGCAGTTGTATGATTACAGTCATGTAAAGAACACCCCTCTTCACCAGTGCAAGATTCCCACCACCAATTTCCCAGATCTCCCTCCTCCCCACCCCACCCACACATGTACTCGAGACAGGCTTTCTACTTCCCTCATTCATTCACATTGTTATGATAGTTCTCATTGTAGTTATTTTCCTAACTGCACTCACTCTATGTGGTGAGCTTCATGTCATGAGCTGCACCTACCAGCCCTCATCTCTCTTGTCTCTGAGATACTGCTAAAAATGTCTTTCATTTTTCTTAAAACCCATAGAGGAGTGAAACTATTCTGTGTCTTTCTCTCTCCCTCTGACTTACTTCACTCAGCATTATAAATTCCATGTACATCCATGTATAGGAAAATTTCATGACTTCATCTCTCCTGATGGCTGCATAGTATTCCATTGTGTATATGTACCACAGTTTCTTTAGCTACTCATCTGTTGAAGGGCATCTTGGTTGTTTCCAGAGTCTGGCTATTGTAAATAGCGCTGCAATGAATATAGGTGTGAGGAAGGGATTTTTGTATTGTATTTTTGTGTTCCTTGGGTATATTCCTAGGAGTGGTATAGCGGGATCATATGGGAGCTCAATTTCCAGTTTCAGCACCCACTCTTGATAAAAAAAAAAAAAACTCTCATGAAGCTGGGAATGGAAGGAACTTTTCTCAATATAGTCAAGGCATCTACCAATTGCCAATGGCAAATATTATTCTCATTGGAGATAAACTAAGCATTTTCTCTAAAATCTGGTAAAAGACAAGGGATGCCTTCTCTCACCACTCATTCAACATAGTGCTAGAAGTTCTTGCCATAGCAATTAGGCAAGAAAAAGATATCAAGGGCATCCAGATAGGAAAGGAAGAAGTCGAGCTCTTACTTTTTGCAGATGACAAGATACTATATTTAGAAAACCCTAACGACTACCCAAAAGCTTCTAGAAACAGTAGATTCATATAACAAAGTGTCAGTCTACAAAATTAACATGCAAAAGTCAATGTCCTTCTATACACCAATAATGATAGAGTAGAAATGGACATTAAAAAAATAATAATCCCATTCACATTAGTCACACAGATTCAATATCTTGGAGTAAACTTAACTAAAGACGTGAAGGACCTATACAAAGAAAACTACAAAACCCTGCTTCAAGATATGAGGACACAAGGAAATGGGGACACATACCCTGCTTATGGATTGGCAGGATTAACATCATTAAAATGTCAATACTCCCCAAAGCATTGTACAGATTTAATGCAATCCCTCTAAGGATACACATGACATTCCTCAAAGAAGTGTATCAAACACTCCTTAAATTCATTTGGAACAATAGACACTCATGAATAGCTAGAGCAATCCTTGGGAAAACGAGTGTGGGAGGCATCACTTTCCCAAACTTAAATTGTATTACAAAGCTATAGTCATTAAAAGAGCTTGGTACTAGGATAAAGACAGATACTTAGATCAGTGGAATAGACTTGAGTATTCAGAGAATGTGCCACAGATATACAATCAATTAATCTTTGATAAAGGGGCAAGAAATGCAAAATGGAACAAGGAAAGCCTCTTCAACAAGTGGTGTTGAAGCAACTGATCAGCCACTTGCATAAAAGTGAACTCAGACTTCCATCTAACACCATGCACAAAGTCAAATGCAAATGGATTAAAGACCTGGATATCAGACCTGAAACCGTAAGGTATATTGAACAACACATAGGTAAAACACTACATATTGATACTAAAGGCATCTTCAAGGCAGAAACAGCACTCTCCATACAAGTGGAAACAGAGATAAACAGATGGGACTGTATTAAGCTACGAAGCTTCTGCACCTCAAAGGAAATAGTGTCTAGGATACAAAAGCCACCCACAGATTGGGAGAAACTATCACCCAATACCTATCAAACAAGGTGCTAATATCTAAGACAGGAGTCTCAAACAACATTTTGTGGCCCAGCCCTAGAGGAATATTTTTTGTTTTGTTTTCTTTTAGTTGTTTGGGCCACACCTCCCAATGTTCAAGGCTTACTACTGACTTTGCACTCAAGGATCACCCCGATTTTGCCTCCTGGAGCCCACAGGTAAATTGAGTTTGAGACCCCTGAACTAAGATATACAAGTTATTAACAGAACTTAACAAGAAAAAAAGCATAGAAGCCCATCAAAAAATGGGGAAAAGAAATGAACAATTTCTCAAAGAAGAAATACAAATGGCCAAAAGGCACATGAAAAAAATGTTCCACATCACATCAAGGAGATGCAAATCAAAACAACTATGATGTACCATCTCACGCCACAGAGACTGGCACACATCACATAGATTAAGAACAATCAGTGCTGGCGGGGATGTAGAGAGAAAGGAACTCTCATTCACAGCTGGTGGGAATGCTGTCTAGTCCAGCATATGGAGATTCCTCCAAAAACTGGAAATTGAGCTCCCATATGATCCAGCTATACCACTCCTAGGGATATTCCCTAGGAACACAAAAATGAAATACAAAAATTCCTTCCTCACACCTATATTCATCACAGCACTATTTACAATAGGCAGACTCTGGAAACAACCAAGATGCCCTTCAACAGATGAATAGCTAAAGAAACTGTGGTACATATACATAATGGAATATTATGCAGCAGTCAGGAGAGATGAAGTCATGAAATTTTCCTATACATGTATGGGCATTGTAACTATTATGCTGAGTGAAATAAGTCAAAGGGGGAAGAGAAACAGAATAGTTTCACTTATCCATGGGTTTTAAGAAAAATAAAAGACATTATTGTAATAATGCCCAGAGATGGGAGCCAGAAGGATCAGCTCATGATATGAAGCTCACCTCAAGGAGGGGTGAGTGCAGTTAGAATACTAACAAGTACTACAATAATGTTAAAGAGTGAGAAAAGAATAATGCCTGTTTCAAATACAGGCAGGGGGTATGGGTGGAGTGATATAGGGTGCATTGGTGGTGGGAATGTTGCACTGGTAAAGGGGGGGTATTCTTTTTGTGATTAAAACCCAACTACAGTCATGTTTGTAATCATGGTGATTAAATTAAAAAAGGGGGGGCTGGCGAGGTGGCACTAGAGGTAAGGTGTCTGCTTTGCAAGCGCTAGCCAAGGAAGGACCGCAGTTCGATCTCCCGGCGTCCCATATGGTCCCCCCAAGCCAGGGGCAGTTTCTGAGTGCTTAGTCGGGAGTAACCCCTGAGCATCAAATGGCCCGAAAAACAAAAACCAAAAAAAAAAAAAAAAAAAAAGGCAGCAGCAAACTGGGGCCAGAGCGGTGGTGCAAGCGATAGGGCATTTGCCTTGCATGCAGTAACCTAGGACGGACTGTGGTTCCATCCCCTGACATCCCATATGGTCCCCTAAGTAAGGAGCAACCCCTAAGCATCACCAGGTGTGGCCCAAAAACAAACAAACAAAAAAGGCAGTAAACTGTGGGGTTATTTTAACACACGTCTTCTTTCCCAGTTTTGTGGTAAACTTCAAAACTACAGCTCTGAAGGTACAGTGAAACCCAGCATCTAAGTAGCCACTGGAGAGGCAGAATAGAGTTGGAGGTCCTGCAAAATCTCACTTTTAGAGACTTACCATCATTTCACGTGGCTGACAACTTCCTGAAAAATCTTATTGCAGTATTTGACTCAATTTATTCCAGGAAAACACTTTTTTTTCTGTGTATGAAAACCAGCGATACCTTTTTAAACATTACAGAGCTTTTCTAAGAGATCCTAAAGGGGAAAACTGGAGCATTAGCTGTCCATAGGACTCCTCTATTCCTTGGCATCTAAAGGTCCAGTGAAAGTCTAGGGCTATGTAAGGCATGTGCCTGCTCAAAAGTCCTGAGAGTGTGCTTAAGGCTCTAAGTACTCAGCATGGCCTGCTCTCTGAATAGGCACATAAGGCTAAGTCAATTATAAAGCACCTGCCTAAAAATATTTAAAGCACAGTACTCAGAAAACTTATCGAAAAAGCTCTGTAGAGCTCTTTAGTCTATGATATTTAAGGAAGTAATTTATGATTATATGTTTGTTAAGCTAATTTAGAAGAGAAGTGTTTGACTGTAGCAAAACAAACTTCATCAGGAAAATCACTCAAATGTTCCACCCAACCCCAGCAGATGTTGGGACCGTATTCTGCCCACCACCTGGCCATTGAGATTTATACCAGTTGCTACCTATTTAAAATCCTTTTAATCCAGGTGTGCATTCTTGGGACCTGGGAACCATCCCCCTCCACTCTGCCCAGTGGAGCAGTGGAGATCTTACCTTTGCCTGGTTGTGCTAACACCAAGGATTAGCATTAGCATCTTTGCAACTGTTGTATTCCACCCACATCACAGGCATTAAGGGCTGTTCAGAAATTACAGGGTCTCACTTCACTGCTAGAACACTTCCAATTAAAGCCCCTGCAACTAAAAGGGAGGCACTAGACCAATCCCTTCGTGTCCTGCTGAAATATCATTATATGGTTGTAGAAGTACAGTAGCAATCTGTTCAGTAAAACGAGACTCAGCTGCTCCGCAGAGGGATATATGTCTAAATAGGTGTGTTTTAAGTTTATCAAAATTATCCTTGATCAAACCTGTTCAAGGAAAACCTCAAATCAGTAGTCAATGACAGTGGAAATGTAAGAAATCACTGGAAGAGAAATTCAGTCAGCTCAAAGAAGAATTTATTAGAGTATGAAAGAATCCATAAACTTGGAATTGAAGGAGTAAAAGAAGACAACAGAATCCACAGCAATGGATTCTGAAAGCAGAAAGTCTTATCAGCAAACAAAACACAAGCCTTATCAGCAGACAAAATGCAAGCCACCAACAATAATGAAGTAGCAAAAGAAAAGAGAAGTAAAAGATGGAAGTATAATATACTTAATGGATAACATCAGGAGAAATAATTACTGAATTATAGGAATATCAGAAAGAGACAAAAAAGAAAGAGATAATAGCTCAGAACTTCCTCTCTCTAGGAGACTTACACAAATTCAATAGGCCCAAGAGTACTGAACAAAACTCAGACAACACAAAGACACAGCATCATCCAAATGATGATGTGAACCAAACAGAACCAAACAAATAGACTACTTAAAACATTGAGAAATAAAACCTCAAATACAAAGAAAATAAAATTAAGAATCACATCATAGCACCCATATGAAACCATACAAGGAAGAAAAAGTAGATGCTATGTTCAAATATAAATGAAAAAAATTATTTTCAGCCTAAATTCCACATCCTGCAAAGCTGTTATTTATGGATATGCTATTTATATCATCTATTATGTCATTTATATCACAATTTTGAAAGGAATAAAAACATTTTCAGACAGAAAAGAGCTGGTAGCATTTGCTTTAACTAAGCCAACTCTTTAAGAATTACTGAAAAATCTGCCTAGAAGGAAAAATAAAAGGCCAATTGCAAAAATAACTAAACCCAACAGCACTGTACTTTATATCAGTAATATCTCTGAATGTCTATATGTTTAATACCTTTATAATAATATCTCCTAGCCTGTTTATTCTCAAATGTAAGATAGCCTCTTACATCACTTTTTTTCTTTTTTAAAATTTATTTTAATTTATTTCTTCTTTTATATATATATGGTGGCAGGTATGACAGTTATAATCGGAATTGATAACTCTGGACAAGAACTGGGTGCTTAAAGGGGATAAAGTGATATGCATGGTACCCCTTTGTTAACAATAGTACAAACCATGGTGTCAAAAAGAAAAAGAAGTAAAATGCCTGCTCCAGAGGTAGTGGGGGGAATAGGATGGGAGGGAAACTGGGGACATTGATGGCAGTGTGCACTAGTACACTAGTGAAGGATATTACATTCTATGACTGAAACTCAGTCACAACCAATTTTGTAACCACAGTGTTTAAATAAAGTAATTATAAAAATATGGTGGCAGTATTCATAGAGATGTGTGCAACTATTGTAACAGTGATCTTAGAATTTGCCACTCTAACTCCTTATATGTGTGGATTTTGGTGTAAGTGCTGGCAGGTAGTTGTACATTCTGTTTTCTGTATTTTATCTTCTTAAATAGTATATTTAACAAGTCAATCTAAAAGGAGGAATCTGAGTATTTGTTTTCTAAATGGGTCTCCTTCAAAATGCTACTAGTGTTGAAGTTAGATTTACTGTACATTGATGGCAGATTTTTTCATGGTTTTTTTTTGCTGTTTTGTTTGGGAGCCACACCTGGTGGTTTTCAGGGTTTACTCCTGGATGTTTTGGGGTACTATATAAGGTGATGGGATTGAACATTGGTTGGTGTGTGCAAAGCAAACATCTAACCTGCTGTAGTATTACTCTGACACCCATTTTTTTTAATGTTTTAATGTCTATTCAGAAAGTGTCTCACTATCAATAGCTTATTACAGTCTGATGGCAGTGGCTTTTTCCCTTTCATGTGTAATTTGCAACAGTCAGAATGTTAAAATCAAGAAATAAATCTTTCCTATGGTTCTTTTTTTTTGGGGGGGGGGGCCACACCCGGCGGTGCTCAGGGGTTACTCCTGGTTGTCTGCTCAGAAATAGCTCCTGGCAGGCACGGGGGACCATATGGGACACCGGGATTCGAACCAACCACCTTTGGTCCTGGATCGGCTGCTTGCGAAGCAAACACCGCTGTGCTATCTCTCCGGGCCCATTCATTTTCTTTTTTTTTTCTTTCTTTTTTTTTTTTTTTTTTTTTTGGTTTTTGGGCCACACCCGGCGGTGCTCAGGGGTTACTCCTGGCTGTCTGCTCAGAAATTGCTCCTGGCAGGCACGGGGGACCATACGGGACACCGGGATTCGAACCAACCACCTTTGGTCCTGGATCGGGCTGCTTGCAAGGCAAACACCGCTGTGCTATCTCTCCGGGGCCGCCCATTCATTTTCTAATTAGAATATTTGAGTCATTTTTGTTTAGTTTTTCTTTTTTTTTTTTTTTTTTACACCACCCATCACCAGTGCAACATTCCCATCACCAATGTCCCAAGTCTCCCTCCTCCCCACCCGAAAAAAAAAAAAAGAAAAACTAAACAAAACAAACAAAACAAAACAAAGACTAGGTCCTGAACATCACTGGGTGTATATATACAGAGACATGTATTATACATACATATATATGTATATATATACACACATATGTATAAATGATTTTACTAGAGGCTATTCTTTACAAATTAGCTAAATGGTGTACTTCAAAAATTCAGTCTGTAGTACTAGTCTTCATATTGAAATGGAAAATATAGATTTTTGTCTGAATTAAGAGCCACACTCAAAAAAAAAAAAAGAAAAAAAAAGAAAAAAAAAATAAAAGTACTAAAAAAAAAAAAAAAAGAATATTTGAGTCATACAATTTGTTTCAAAATGCTTAGTACAATGAATCTTTTAGTTGGAATGGTCCTATTTGTTACCTCAAATTCTGAAGGTATTATTTTCAGTAATCTTGTATTTTATAGGAGTCTTACAAGGAAATCAATGTTCTATACCCCTTTTTAAAGCTAGTTATTTAATGTGCTTCCAACAATCATTCACACAGTAATCCGTGGAGTAACCCAAAGTCTAATGGTGGGCATAATAGAATGCATACAATTGTGTTCTGAATTCACAGACTCTTCTTCCCCTTCTTCTTCTCTTCTTCCCCTTTTTCTTACTCTTTTTTTCTTTCTCCTCTTTCTCTTCTCTTCCTCTAACCCCTCTTATTATTATTCTCTTCCTGGGTCTCTAGGACTCCAGTGATTTCTATGTTGTTTCTGTGAGTTTATCAAAGACATCTATTTTCATCTGTTCACATTCTTTGAGCAGTTTATCTATTGTCTGATCATTTGCTTTGAGGTTCTTTTCCAATCTCTTCTGCTGTACGGAGTTGTTCTGCATCTCATCCTCCAGCTCACTGTCCCCATCCGCAGCTGCTGTTACTCGATTGGGGTTTTCATGTCATCTACCGAGTTTTTCAGACCTGTTATTTCATATAAGGTTTTCTGATTTCTATCTTCATATCCTCTTGATTCTTATTTGTGTTCCATTCAACTCGATCTATGCTTTCTTTGAGCTCCATGAACATCCTCCATATTTCTTCTCCAAACACCTTATCTGAGAGGATACCTAGCTGCTTGGTACTTTTCAGGTCATCAGAACTGCCATCTTCTTTCTCTATGCATAGGGTTGTCCTGCATTGTTTCCCCCATTGCCACGCTTGTAGTGTGGTGTTTGCTATGTGCTGTGGTGGGGTTCATGGATTAGAAGATGTGCACAGCCGCCGAGCAAAGCAGAGCGCTCCTCTGGCTCCACCCTTATTGGGCAGGGAAAACATATAGGGTGCTGGGCCCTGAAGAGATTATGTTCACTGTCATCTTCTTGGCTGCCTCATGTAGAAAAGCAGGCAGGGAACAAGGCAGCAGTCCTTTATAATGGTTTTCTTGTGTCCAAACACACAGCAGGAATCAGCCCCCACCTTTAATGGGCAGGGATGGCTTACTGAGTGTTGGGCCCTGAAGAAATTATATGTTCCCTGTTGTCTTCTTGACTGCCTCACACAGAAAAGCAGGCAGGGAGCAAGGCAGCAATCCTTTATAATGGTGCTCTTGTGCCCAAATACAGGGCAGGAATCAGGCCCCTATATTTGCTAAAATTTTGTTGAGGATCTTTGTATCTGTTCATCAAGGATATCAACCTATAATTCTCTTTTGGTGGTGTCTCTGTCTGTTCTTGATGTCAGGGTGATGTTTAACTTCATAGAAACTATTTGGAAGTGTTTATATTTCTTCAGTTTTATCGAAGAGCCTGAAAGGAGTGACAGTAAGTTCTGGGCCTGGGCTTTTGTTTTTGGAAAGCCTTTTGATTACAATTGCAATTTTTTCAATAGTGCTAGGTTTGGTCAGGTATTCTGCATCATCTTGGTTCAGCCTTGAGAGGTTATAGAAATCCAAGAATATATCCATTTCTATTTGATTCTCTTGTTTTGTGGCATACAGTTTTGTTTTTTTTTTTTTTTTTGGTTTTTCAGGCCACACCCATTTGATGCTCGGGTTACTCCTGGCTAAGCGCTCAGAAATTGCCCCTGGCTTGGGGGGACCATATGGAATGCAAGGGGATCCAACCGCGGTTGCGATCTTTCCTTGGCTAGCACTTGCAAGGCAGACACCTTACCTCTAGCACCATCTCCCCGGCCCCGGCATACAGATTCTTACCTTGGCTAGCACTTGCAAGGCAGACACCTTACCTCTAGCACCACCTCCCCGGCCCCGGCATACAGATTCTTACTGAAATCTCTGATTAGCCTTTGCATTTCTGTAGTATCAGTTGTGACATTCTCCCTTTTGTTTCTAATTCGGTTTATTAAGTTTTTTCATTTCTTTTTGAGTCTTACTAATGGTTTATTGATCTTGTTTATTTTTTCAAAGAACCAGTACTTCACTTGCTTTTTTTTTTTATTGATCTTTGGATTTTGTCTTTGTTGTTTAGTAAATTAATTTCTGCTCTTAATTTTATTATTTCCTTCTGCCTGTCTGCTCTTGGCTCATTTTGTTGATCATTTTCCAATTCATAAAACTGTGCTATTATTTATTTAGGCCCTTCCTTCCTGATGAATTCGTGCAAAGCTGTAAATTTTTCTCTTAATATTGCTCCTGCTTTGCCCCATTAGTTCTGATAATTCATGTCTTCATTCTCATTTGTTTCTAGGAATCATTTTATTTCCTCTTTGATTTCCTCTCACTCACTGGTTGTTGAGCAGTGAGCTGATTAATTTCCAGGTGATAAAATTATTTATTTTTGTCTGTCATTCACTTATATTTTTAGTGCATCATGCTCTGAGAAAATAGTTCATACAATTTCTATCCTCTTGATTTTATGGAGGTATGTTTTGTGGCCCAGCACGTGGTCTATCTTAGAGACTGTCTCATGTATTTTGGAGAAGGATATTTTGCTTTTGGGGGGTGGTGAAAAGCCCTAGATGTATCTCTACTAAGCCTCTGTAGAGAGCACTCCTTATTTTAGCCTTCACCTGCAATTAAAATTCTATTGTCCTGGGGGTGGGGATAGCCCAATGATAATAATAAAGATGTTTCAAATTTGAAATATTACCTTCCTGTTATGACAATATTTCTTTAATTGTGTCCTTTTTGGGGAATGGGAACAGTTTCTTTACTTCTGTTTGAAACAGAACCATGTAGAACTTTATTTTATTTTTTTCTTAATTTTTTTATTTAAAGCATTGTGATTTACTACGTTATTTTAGACGTACAGTATTTTAGTACCAATCCCACTTCCAGTGTCAACCTCTTTCCATTTATATTTCTAAGCCCATCCCATACTCTTTATGCACACATACCCTGCCCATCCCCATCTTAATAGATTCCTTTTTAAGTTTGATAAAGTTTAGATCTCATGGTTTCAGTGTTGTTGACTTTGTGATTTTAATATGGTTCTGTTTTTCCCTAACTCTACCAATATATTTGAATCCCTTTGACCACTGTCCCTCATTGTTTCAGTCCTTTCTTTCTTCACTCCACTCTATTTCTTTCTTTCTTTCTTCTCTCTATATTCTGGGACAAAGAGTATTCAAGGAAACCCCTATTTAAACCATTGCATTCCCTCATGCAGTTATTCTAAAAGCCACATTCACGTGATGTCATCCTGTATTTATCCTTCTAGATTACTTTGTTGAATATGATATCTTGCAGTTCCATCCATGTTGCATCAAATAGCTTGGTTGCATCATTCCTTATAGCTATATAGTAGTCCATTGTACCATATCTTCATGATCCTTTCATCTATTATTGTACATCTAGGTTGATATCATCTCTTAGCTGTGTACTGAGTGTTGCAATGCATACTGGTATGCATACATCCAATAGAAGCTTAGGCTAAGACTAAAAGACAGCTGAGTGGGAGAAAATATTTGCAGTCAACTCATCAGATAAAGGGTTGATATTCAGGATATATACACAAAGTACTCACAAAGATTAACCTCCCCAAACCTAAAAACCCCTTCAACAAATGGAGAAAGGACTGGAATGATGATGGTACAGTATTTGTCTTGCACTCAGCCAACCCGAGTTTGATCTCTGGTATCCTAATGATACCCTGAGCACTGCCATATGTGGCCCCAAAACAAAACAGAAAAAAAAAATTGGGAAAAGGAAATGACATACACCTCTCTAAGGAAGACAAAAAGATGACCAATAAGCATATGAAAAAATGCTCATCATCATTTATCATTAGGAAAATCCAAATCAAGATAACAATATCTTCTTACATCATCACTAGCACATAGGATGACATCATTGGCACATATAAAAAGTACTGGGAGGGTCTGGTGAGATAGTACAGTACGTAAGGTGTTTGTCTTGTACACAGCCAATGCAGGTTTGGGCCTCAGCATCCCCAAGCACTGCCAGGAGTGATTCCTTAGCGCAGAGCGAGGCAAATTTCTGTGCACTACTGGGTGTAGCCCCAAAATAAAACAAAAAATACTGGGAATAATATGTGTCAGCATGGATGCAATGAGAAAGAACTCTCATTCATGTAGAGATGTTGTCTGATTTTACCTCTATGGAAAACAGTATGGAGTGTACTCAGTAAACACAGAATTTGTTTCTTCCCCATCTTGGTTTAATAGCTTGCAGTGAGCTTCATACTCCATCGCTGGATCGAAAACCAAACAGTTTCGTGGCAGTAAGTGTGACCACCCCCCCTCAGGCATTCTGGACAAAGCATGCACAGACGGAGATTATTGAGGTGGGTGTTGCTGCCCTGTCCACACACACACACTGCTGACACACACACACACACACATACACACATTGCTGACACACACACACATACACACACACACACACACACACACTGCTGCCCCCACAGCTACAGTTTGGCTGTAGGTGGATTTTAAGTACATTGGTGTTTTTCATTGTATTTATTCCTGTGTAAGTTTTATTTGCATATTCTTTATAAATAGCCATAAACTGGTATTTTTGAATTATTGTCCTGTGATTGGTTTTTTCAAAGTAGGACAATTTTTTCAAATTGTCATTGCCAAAAGACTACCCCTTATAGAGTATCATGTTCATGAATCAAAGTTTGGAGAGAGTTAGCTACTGACTAATACTCTTTAGGACATACCCCTATGTATAGACCTCTGAGTTCCAATCCTTGCCATAAGATTTTGAATTCCTATGGTTGGAATGGCAGAAATAAACAAAGCTATATGGCTACACCTATCCATATTTTGGCATTTTTCCATAATCCTTAGAGGTATATGTTACGTTTTTAATTTTGGCATTAAATGATACATTTTCACTAAGAAATTTTACAAAATCCTCTAAGAGATTGAGATTATATAAACTATGAAGCTATGTGTAGGAGTTGCTGGTGTGAAATTCTACAGTATTTCATTGGTGATTTAGGTTTTTGAATGAATTGCCCCTTCCCAAGGAGTCTCAAACTTAAGCTGTGTTTCCTCTTCCCCAGTTTCACACACTAGGTTATAGGCAGCCCTGAAAACAAGTTTTAAGACAATGAAAGAGGTACAGAAATAACACGGGGGGCTGGAGAGATAGTATGGAGGTAAGGCATTGCCTTGCATGCAGAAGGACAGTGTTTCAAATCCCAGCATTCCATATGATTTCCCGAGCCTGCCAGGAGTGATTTCTGAGCATAGAGCCAGGATAACCCCTGAGCGCTGCTGGGTGTGACCCCCAGCCCCCCCGAAAAAAATTTTTTAAATGAAAAATAAAAAACTTGTGTCCAAGCTGAGTTTTGTTTTCAAAATATTGAAGTTGGGCCCGGAGAGATAGCACAGCGGCGTTTGCCTTGCAAGCAGCCGATCCAGGACCAAAGGTGGTTGGTTCGAATCCCGGTGTCCCATATGGTCCCCCGTGCCTGCCAGGAGCTACTTCTGAGCAGACAGCCAGGAGTAATCCCTGAGCACTGCCGGGTGTGACCCAAAAACAAAAACAAAAAAAAAACCAAAAAACAAAAACAAAATATTGAAGTTATATCCGGAGCAATGCTTTGGGCTTACTCCTGGCTCTGTTACCAAGGGTCACTCTGGAGGTGTTCAGAGTGCCATTGCAGTGCTGGGAATAGAATCAGAGTTGAATGATGCAAGGCAAGTGCTTTATCCCCTTCATTATATAATATCCAGCCCCAGTAATTTTGTTTTCTAAACATATCTGCCTCTGCATAGGACACAGTGGGTGCGATGGACAGTTGAATTAGAGTATAGTCTCTCTCCCCAGGGAGTTAACCATCTTGTAGGGATGCAGATATGCAATTGGATCCATCTACCCAGCATGATGTAGGAGGTGTTAGTGTAAGGAGATTAGAACAGCACCAGGAGGAAGAAGGTTCCCATCTAGTTCTGAGGATCTGAGGAGGCTTCCTATGGTGGATCTCAGTGAAATTATTTTTTGTATTTTGTTATTTTTTTAAAGCCATACCCAGTGGTACTCAGAAATTATTTCTGGTGAAATAGGGGGAGTCCTATGGGATGCTGAGGATTGAATCCAGGTCAGCTACATGCAAGGCAGCTTACCTGCTATACTCTTTTTTGTTGTTGTTGTTGTTTGTTTTTTGGGCCACACCCGGCAATGCTCAGGGGTTACTCCTGGCTATCTACTCAGGAATAGCACCTGGCAGGCAATGGGGACCATATGGGACGCCGAGATTTGAACCAACCACCTTTGGTCCTGGGACGGCTGCTTGCAAGGCAAACGCCACTGTGCTATCTCTCTGGCCCCACCTGCTGTACTCTTACTCCTGCCCCTTCAATGAAATTCTGACTTAATAGGTCTGGGTTGGGTTGAAGATTTCTTTTGTCACACATTCGCATAAGATGTCCATGCTGCCAGTTTTGGAGACCACACAGTGAAGGAAGGAATTGAAGAATGCCTTTTTCCTGGTCACTGTGTACAAAAGGCAGTGGGACAATAAGAGAGACATAAAGGAAAGGCCAAGGAGTTGACAGTGGGTCAGGGCAAATTTTAATTCAGGGGAGCCCTTTGACCAGGTATGATTTAGTGAAGTTACTAGACCAGAGTATTCAGAGGGCTGATCAGCAGTGACAAGGAATAGAAGTAGTAGTTTATAGGGATGCATGTGAAGACCTTTGGAGGTGGAATCTGCAGAAACCTTTCACTAGATGCTGAAAGGAGGCGCAGTGGTAGATTTTATTACCTCCTTGGAAAAAAGCAGTTATGACCTTCCCCAGAGCATATGGAGGTGGAGTAAGATGGTATTATGACCTAGCAGATCACAAGGTTAGATCTACCAGCTTATTTTTTGTTTGTTTGTTTTTCAGAAAGGACTCTCTTGAAAAAAATCTGAGTTATTCCAGGTCTGAGTTATTCCAAACTCAAGTTTCTAGAAGTGAGAAACAATTTAAGGCATTCATTCTCCTTTCCATGACTCATATATATTTATATTTGTTATATATAATTATATACATATTTATATTTATACACATATTTGGTTTATGGGCCACATCTGGCAGTGCTCTGGTGTTAATCCTGGGGGCCTATATAGGATGCCTGGGATTGAACCCAGGTCAGTCACCTGCAAGACAAATACTCTACTTACTGTTTTATTGCTCTGGCCCCATCTCTTAAGTATCTTAAAGGGATGACCCTGACTATTAGCTCTAAATACATAACTAATGTGAAGTTGTAAGAAGAGTGTACATTGAATTGTTTTCCTTCCAGAAAAACTCTGAATGCAAAGCCTGTATAAGAAGCTTGGTACAGCTTATATGGTGGCCCCTGGCTCTAGAAGATTCTTTGGCCCATTACTTGGTCCCTTTGTAGAGCTGTTTTTTGTTTGTTTCTATTTATATAAGCTTTTATTAGCATTTTGTTGACCCTGGTTGGATGAGAGTGTATCTCATTTTGAAAATATATTTCAAAAACAGTTTATTTGTATTGTTTTTTTTTCTGTTCTAGGGAACCAACAATCCTATCTTTTTAAGCAGTATTGCCTTCTTTCAAGACTCACTTATCAATCAGATGACACAAATCAAACTCTCCGTATATGATGTCAAAGATAGATCTCAGGGAACAGTTAAGTAGCCTGTTGTGAGTGGTGGGGTTTTCTTCCCCCCTTTTAAGTTCTATAATCATTGGAGGGACAAGGGAATATGAGATTGACCTCACCTATAAGGTCACATGTCCAAATCAGTTTTTCTAGGGGAGCTTCTATTTTATTTTATTTTTTTTTTGGTTTTTGATTTGGGAGCTACACTTGGTAGTTTTCAGTGCTCTCTCCTGGCACTGCACTCAGGAATTACTCCTGAATGCTCAGGAGACAATCTGGTCTGCTGAAACTGACATGTGCAAGGCAGACACCATACCTGCTGTACTCTCATTCTGTACCCTTTCTTGGGGAGTTTCTGAGTCTTCCCTATTGGAGTCCTGAGATTTGTGTCAGATATTGTGAGAACTAGCTGACTGGACTTCCTGGGGGCCCAGTATTTGGAGCAGTGGCATAACAATGACATTCATATTCTATTCTTCCTGACTCAGATGTATTTGTTGGGCTCTGGAACTTTCGTTGTCAAAGACCTGCTCCAGGACAGGCATCACAGACTGCATTTAACACTAAGGTTGGTATTTACCTTGGTTTTTCTGAAAGGATTTGGGGGCAAATTCCTGAAAACAGGAAAGTCCTGTTTTCTCTGGGGGAGAGTGCCTTGCCTTGCCTTCTTCAGAAGGCAGCCTCAAGGCAGTGGTTTCTCAGGGAGAAGATACAAGAGCCAACATGACAGAGGGCCCTCCTGGGAATGGGATTCAAATGTCCACAGGAAACTTTCACAACTGTACATGCACTCAGAGTCACACAAACATTTATCTCAGAACATGAAGTTTGTTAGTCTTTTATTTCTCCACTCTGCACAAGCATGTCATCTCCCAGAGAGCAAGGATTCTCATCTATTTGGCATTATTGCTCTTCCCCAAGCCCCTAAAACAGTGCCTTGTGTTCAGGAAAGACCTGTGGGAAGCAGGGAGCAGGGGCTGCTGTGTCCTGCAGGGAAGATGGCAGGCACCATATCATCCTCATTCTCATCAGGGCTAGTCCCCACCATCCCCTGACATAGTGTCCTTTGTTCAGAATAATAAAACACTGGGGGCGAGTTGGCAAATTCCACTTTGACACTCACTCAAGATCAATTTCCTGCCAGACTGTGTCATATGCTGAAGCCTCAAAGTTTCTGGCAGGGGATAGAATGAAAGTTTTGTGCAGACCTTAGTGTGTTTGGAGAAGCAACTCTATATAAAGAAAGGAATGGGTTTGAGGTGGAGACAGGCTGTGGGAGCTTCACATTTCAAAGTTGGGCTCTAGTTGGGTTAGGATTAAATGCAAGAACTGACTGGCATCCTAAAAAGGGTTAAAGGTGTCTAAAGGAAGAACTTCTCCAGACAGGATACCAGAGTAGAGTGATGTGACGCTGTTAAAATTTAGAACCTGCAAAAGCTGACATCTTAGATTAAAAGGAGTGTTTCCACTCACCCTGGGTGATCAGATGGACTTGGCAGTCAGCAGTCACTATGTAGGATCTCAGGTGATGCTCAGTAAATCACTGTAGAAGCAGCACATTAGGATCCAAGGCTTTGAGATCTCAGCTTATGTGAATCCATGCCTGGGCTTTGGGGCTATAACTTGATCCACAGTGTGGGAAGAAGAAAGGGGTGTGGTGTCAAGAGAAGGTGCTGTACAAGTTCTTCTTAGCCTAGGTGCCATTGCTCTGGGACAGAGGCCAGCTGGGGCTACAGTAGCCCTCAGACAGTGTTGTCTCCTTGTCTTGTGTCAGCAGGCATTCATGATGTTCCTTAGTGATCTCTTACAGACACAGGCCTCTCTGCATGTGGGCTTTCCTTCTCCACCTCTTTGTATGACACCAGCTGAGTGATCATCACTGTAAAACAGGAGTATAATAGCAGTGACACTTGTCTGTACATGTTACCTATTGCAGGTCTGCAGAGAATGACCGCGTTGGTAACATCACTGTGATCGGTTGGCATGTGGAAGAAAAGTCAGACCAGCGGGCTCCTGCAACCCGGACTGTGGACACTGTCAATGGGAGGGTGAGATCACCATTTTCCCTCTACTGTACAGATTGACTTCAGTGCTGAGATCAGGAGACAGAAGGCTGGACCTGGTGCTTCATGCTGTCCCACTTCCACCCCCACTCCCCCAGCACTTTCCAAAGTAGGAAGAATGGAATTTTGGGAGCTCTACCTCAGAGCATATCACTGGCTATTTCTGGAAACCTGATGGAGAGTTAGGCAGGGGTGGGGAGGGGTATGGTATGGGAAAGTGGACTGAGACCCAGATTATTTCTACATGATGTGATATCTTCCTCTCATAGACACACTTGTGTTTGACACTTATCTCAGACAGGCCCTCTCCCCAAAATTTGTCTGCAGATCCTCTCCAGCTTCCTTTTCAGCCTTCTTTTCTTCCCCTCATCACTTTCTTCCCCCCCCCTCTCTCTCAGACACACACACACATACACACACACACACACACACACACACACACACACACACACACACACACGCACGCGCGCTCTCAGACCATCGTCATTCTAGTTTAAGAACTATAATACTGACAAACAGTCATAGTCAAGCACAGTGTTATTGCATTGTGCCCAAAATAAGCCCAGAATATCAGCTCTGGAGATAATTTCTCTGTTGTACACACACTAAAACACAAGGTGGAGTGACTTAGTCTCAAGACACCTGTTCTAGAAAACCATGCGTGGAATGTAGAGGTTAACTGAGGTGACTGGGGCCATATATTTCATATAGAAGTATAACGATATTACTCTATGTTGGTTATAAATATGATTACTGGTGGATGTGATTGTTGAGATCTCATACATTGTAGCCACTATTTCTCCTCAATGCTTTGGAACCATTCGAGTCTCAGTTTTACTATTTTTGTATGTCATTAGATGGTTCTGCCTGTTGATGAAAGTTTGACAGAGGCATTGGGAATTCGATCCAAGTATGCTTCTTTGCGAAAAGATACCTTACTGAAATCAGGTAAAGAACATCTTCCCTTGGTCCTCAGCCACTTGTGTGTCTACTTGAGCTCACGTCACCTTTCCTACCCAGCCAAACGGGCCATTCTTTGGCCAGCATAGAGAGAGAGAGATACTCCAGGAATGAGCCTTTCTTTTCTGTTTCTTTCACTTAATTTGTAGTAGAGCCCTCTAGTCCTCACACCCCATTCATTGAAGTCAGGCATTTGGAAGCAAGTAGATTGCTTTTGGGACAGGGACACACTTAGGTTAGACACCTGGTATTTTGGAGGGGTTTCATGTTTTCCATTTCTTTGCAACAAGCAGCAGAATGACTTGAGGGTGTCAGCACTATTGAGGTTCTGTAGAGGCATAGACTACCTGGCAGGCCTAGACGACAGCCGCTCTCACACAGCCTCTGTCTCCCCCACTACCCACTTCAGTGTTCGGCGGTGCCATCTGCCGCATGTATCGCTTCCCCACCACCGACGGGAACCACCTGCGGATCCTGGAGCAGATGGCAGAGAGTGCCCTCTCCTTGCACGTGCCCCGCCAGTTTGTGAAGCTCCTGCTAGAGGAAGATGCAGCCAGGTGAGGCCCCTTCACTCACTCTCAGAAAACCGGCAAGTGTGTGGGCTAGAGCCCCGGCATCAAGGAGGCCAGGCTCACCCCACCTTTGCCACTTGCCTGCTCTGGCCAGAGTTTGTCATGCTTCTGTTTTTGGGGTTGATGACAGGACTTTGAGAGTTCCAGAAGTACCCACTCTGTGCCTGACTCTCAGGCTCTGTGCCCTAATCATTCCTTTATCACTTCTCCTCTCACTTGACCTAGGAACTTAGAAATCACTGTTGGTTTCCTGCTCATGTCTTCATGGGTAAATGGCCAGTGGTCTTCCATATCCCTCAGTTCAGCACATGTTTTTCTCAGGCCAGAGAAGCTGCAGAGTAATTCAGGCACTGTGGAGTATTTTTTCCTATCTACTAGGAAATCATCATTTCTACCTGACACACAAAATAGAATCTCTGCCTGCCCTTCATCCACCACACACACTGGCATCAAATCACAATACACAGCACAGAGCCGGGGAGATAGCATGGCGGTAGGACTTTTGCCTTGCACGTGACCAACCTGGGATGGATCCAGGTTCAGTTCCCCCCATCCCCTATGGTCCCTCAAGCCTGCCAAGAGTGATTTCTGAGTGCAGAGCCAGAAGTAACCCCTGAGCACCACCAGATGTGGCCCAAAACCAAAATAAAACAAACAAACAAAAAAAAAACAAAGCACAGTATTTTATCAGGAAATAAATTTGAACGTATAGAAAAATGGAAAAAAATAACGAACTGCTTTCTCCATTAGGTACATTTTATAGAAATATCCTAATGAAAGAATTTCCTTTCAGCTTTGCATATTTGTTACGTAGCTGTAATATACCCTTCCATAGATAGATCTTCAGTTTGTATATTGTAATTTAAAATATGGAATCATTTCCCAGAATTTAGTGTCATCTAACTGAAGAATCCATTCATTTTTGGGCTAGAGAAAGTGTACAACAGGTAGGGCACTTGCCTTGCATGTGGCCAGCATACAGTATGGGCCCCTGAGACCTACCAAGAGTGACCCCTGAGCACAGTGTTAAGAGTTAGCCCAGAACACAGCTGGACATGGCCCAAAATCAAAAAACAAAGTCCATTCATTAAAAACTGCTTTGGTATATGGTAGGTTTATTTGTTGTTTTAACACCAGCCAGGAGGCATGAGCTGTTCTCCGTAGGGCAGGATTTTGTGAGCCAGATGGTGGGAGACAGGGAAGAAAACTGGGCCACAAAGCCCCAGATGATGAGACAGTGACACAAAACTGGGTCACACACCCCAGAAGGTAGGAGAGAGTGACAAACAATTGGGCCACACAGCCCCAGATGATGAGGGACAGTGACACAGAACTGGGCCATACAGCCCCAGACGGTAGGAGACAATGAAGAGAATGGGGCCACACGGCCCCAGATGTGATGAGGTTGTGAGGTGGGAGCAGTTCAGAGATGTGGCTCAGAGATGCAGACACCAAGTAAACAAAGCGAATGGTGGAGTAGGGCTGCTCTGTGCGCCAGGCAGTCCCATAGCTGTCACTGTGGCCGTCACTGGCTGTCCTTCACCTCAGCTTTGCTAATTTACTAATAATATCATGACACTTTAATTTTATTGGCATTAGACAGTTTACTAGATCTCAAAAAGTATTTCTGAAATGATAAAATGGTTGTATATATAATCTTTTAAAAATTTAAGCACCAAGAAAAAAAAAAGAATTTAAGCACCATGATTTACAAAGCTGCTAATAACAGATTTCAGGCAGTCAGTTTCCACAGACCTACATCTAGTGTCAGTTTCTATCCACCTATGAGCCCACATTCCCTCCCTCTCACCACTTACCTCCTTTAGCAAACTCATTTTTAAAAAATTTTTACTTTGGAGTCTTGCTAAAAGTGCTTCCTGAACACAACCAGGTGTGAGCCCTGAGCAAAGTACCTGGAATAAAACCTGAGCACCTTTGGGTGTGGCCCCAAAACCAAAACAAGTGATCTGACAAACAGAAATAGTTTGGATCACATGCTTGTACTATAGCGTTGGCTTTTATAGTATTGACTCTTTTGATGTTAAAAAAAACTTGTATTTTTGTTATTCTGATTATGTAGCTATTATTTATTGCCAAGCCAAAAAAGTTTGTATAGTTATTTCAGTTGTTTTGTTTTTTTTTTTAAATGGGGACTCAGGCTTACTCCTCATTTACTTTTTTTTTTCCTTTTTGGATTTTTGGGCTACGCCTGGTGACTCCTCGCTATGCACTCAGATCACTCCTGGCTTGGGGGACCATATGGGACACTGAGGGATCAAACCACAGTCCATCCTAGGCTAGTACAGGCAAGGCAGACTTCTTACTGCTTGCGCCACTGCTCTGGCCCCAAGTGGCTGAATTACTTTTTGTGGGGTTAGGGGACCCAGTGCAGCTGGGGAAAGGGATTGAAGCAGGTTAGCTAAATACAAATCAAGCACCTTCCCCTGTACTGTGTCTCCAGTCCTATATTTTCAGTTCTAATTAACAATTTCATTTTTCTGGAGATAACAGATTCTCACGCTTGTCTTTCTCTCCACTCTTGCCTGTGCCATTATTAGAGTTAGGCAGGCTATTTTTCAGCTGGATAGCAAAAGGAAGACACTGTGAGGCCTCAGCTCCCATGGTCCTTATCCCGTATGCAGTATAGGTGCTAATGGGCCAGAAGGGCCTTTTGCTGGGGAGCAGGTGTGGGCTCCCCAGAGCCATCTCTTGGGCAGCTTTACAGGAGGGAGCTCTGAGAGTAGAAAGAGAGATGAGAGGCTCCAGAGGTGGGGGGTGCACCTCTGTTGGCAGGCTCCAGTACTCTATTGGCCATATGTCCTAGGCTGTGCAAGCTCCGGTAGGCTGCAGTCAGTGTAGCCCGGCCTAGGAACATCTGTGTAAGGATTCGAGCCCTGAAGCTGCTCCTTTCCCTGCCTCCACTTCCTGTTCTTTCAGAATTTGAGTGTCTCAGAGAAGCTTCTCCATTTTCTCATGGGCCAGTGGTCTGCCCGTCGAACAGCTGCTTCTCCTGGAACTGGCCCTGGCCCTGGGAGACTGCAGTGTCACCATCTCCCCAGCCTCCCTGTGCATCATGACACCCCCATGAATACTTTGTCTTTGTTTCTATTGGTTGGGCTGTTAGTATCTCCCTCAAAAGTGAATGAGTTATCTGGTGTGATGCACATGTGTGTCTCCATTGCAGAGTGTGTGAACTGGAGGAGTTGGGAGAGCTGTCCCCATGCTGGGAGAGCCTCCGGCGCCAGATCATCACGCAATACCAGACCATCATCCTCACCTACCAGGAGAACTTGACAGACCTTCATCAGTACAAAGGTGGGCACATGGCCCACACACACCTGGGCTTTTTTTTTTTTCTGGCAAGAAGTCCTGCACCCTCTCTTGCTCAGTGGCTCTCACTGACAGATGTTCTGTTAGACTTTTAAAAACAGAGTCTCACGTAGGTGTGAATTCTTTCAAACTGGGTTTTTCAGGTCTAAATTAAGGAGAAAAGTCTATGAATTGCATTGAGAATTTCTCCTATGATGTCATCTGCCAAAGCAGCCACTGGAGAGAACACTTAGGCAAGATAAGCTCTTGTGCTATTCTTCTATTTTGTCTTATTGTAGCATCTGTGACATGCCCAGAGACATGTCCTTTGCTTTCTGGATTTTTCAGAAAAGTTGTCCTGAACATATGACTAAGTGTAACTCTCCATTTTAAAGCTAAAAAAAGTAGAAATACCTGCTTTGAATGACTTGACTTTGGAAACACTTTGGGAATAGTTTAAGACTTCATTTGTTTCCTTTCCCAAATGGAGAACTTACTTGTTGTTTTTATATACTTTATCACTCTCTTTAGTCTTCTCTCCTTCCCTATTTCAAGTAAAATTTAGGCTTTAATAGGTTTTCCTTTAAATCCTTCTTTTTCAACCAAACAATTGTAGTCTTCCACTTATTTGTTTAAAGAATTTTATTATTACACTGTGATTTACAAAATTATTTGTAGCTGAGTTTCAGACATACAGTGTTTCAACATCAATTCCTCCTCCAGTGTTTCAGGTTCTCTCCACTCTGCAGCCTCCATTTAAACACCCACCTTTTAAGTATGGTTATAGTTTGGACTACTGTTTTCAGTATTGTTGGCTCTGCAGAAGCAAGAAACTTAGAGACCAGCAAGTAAGATACATGTTCAAGGGAGAACACAGGTTTAAAGGAGCAAGTCCCATATGGCTTTGGGGAGGAACTTTTGAACAATTCTTCCAAAATGTTTTTTCCCATGGGCCTTTGCATGCATAAAAGTTAATCTGAGCATTATTATATGAATAAATTGTACGGTTCTCAATTCTCATTCATCCTTTGCACTGTTGATGTCCCTTCGTAATCTCATCCCTTGTACTGTTGATGATCTTTTCATAATTTAATATATTCCTTCATATCTTTCACTTTTCTGAGAGCTCCAGACTTTTCTAGGTAGGGTCTTATATTTCTATATCTGGGTAGTGCTTCAGTTTCTCCTCTCCAAAGAACTCAGAATTTTTATTTAAAGGGATTTAATATTGATAATTTGGACTACTTAAGGGCTGGACAATCTCTTTAATTAATTTTTATTATTTTCTAAAAGAATATTAGCAGGTTTTCCTCATCCTTTTGCACCACTCCCCGCACCACCACACACACATTCATAATTGAAATGGTGTCTACTGCTGACCTGTGTTCTTATATCTTCACGGATGGCAGTGGAGTATTGAAATGGGCATTGCCTTGCTTGGCCCATGTGCTTTTTATAGAAGTGTTGTTGCTGAGATGTTGGACAAATCATGTATTTGTGTATAATCTCCCTATAGAGAACCAAGTTGTGGGAAGGCCTGGTATTTTGCTACAGCCTTCAAAGCTAGTTCTGCATGGCTCCACTTCCCACCCAGCACTTAGCACCAATATTTTGGCCAGGGAGCTGCTCTCCTTCAGCATTTCTCCTACCTTTTTGGAAGTGAGATGTGTTCCTGGGTAGCTCAGAATGTCTAAGATCGCTGCTGCCCCAGACTTCTTCTTTACATTTCCTTCCTTTCTGCTCACCCTTTGTCAGTACAGGCTACCACTTGCTGATCTTTGTTTTTTCATATTATGTTTCTTAGGTCCCTCGTTTAAAGCAAGCAGTTTGAAAGCAGATAAAAAATTAGAATTTGTTCCTACAAATTTGCACATACAGAGGATGAGAGTTCAAGATGATGGAGGATCAGGTAACTAAATTTCTGTCTCACTTCTTGGATCTTATCTAACTTTCTCTGGATTTGACCCCTTCTCTCTATGTTTGGGAAACCTGTAGGAGAAGAGGCTTGTCACTATCTAGCTCCCTTCTAAGGGTTCTCAGAACCCTTAGAACTCAGCTGCTTCCTCTCAGCTCTCCTCAGAGAAAGGTCATTCCAAAGGGATGATGCAAATTGAGTTGCTGGGCAGTTGCATGGGCCACAGTGACACCCTCCTACCTCTTCCCCAGGCATTAGAACCTCTTTTTGATGAAATTGTAGTGTGGGCCCCAGAGACTCTTGGCTTACCCAGTTATTCTTGGCTTACCCTTGGAATCCAGGGAGCCCTGAGCTGTTCAGCTTTGAACCCCAGAGCTGTGTGCTTTTCCCTGTAGTTGGCTTGTCCACAGGTCTGAACCCAGAGTAACGGATGAGAGGTTTTTGTCATTCAGATCAGAACTATGATGTTGTCACCATTGGAGCACCTGCTGCTCATTGCCAAGGCTTTAAGTCAGGAGGTCTTCGCAAAAAGCTGCACAAATTTGAAGAAACCAAGAAACAGTAAGTAGTGTTCGTGATCCTTGTAGGATAGCCTATGCTTACTCGATTACAGAAAAAAAAAAAAAAAACACAGAAGTATGACTGCACAACCATCCAGCCGTGTGGTCTGCTTTTGCGTGGCTGGAGGCGCTGCCCATGGCTCCTGTGCTACTGTCTGTGTATGCAGCTGAGCTGGGTTGGTGAGAGTGCCCGTTAGTTGTGCGTCCCTGTGACATGGCCATGAAATTGAAAAATACCTTGAGATTGAGACTCCCAGCAACTGCCCAAGGCTGATTCCCTTTAGCTTGGCTGTCAGTGGAAAGGAGCTAGCATCTTCCTCCAAAGGACTATAGGGTTCTGTATCCCCTTATAAAGACTCGGGAGACTATAGTTTCCTGTGTAGGAAGCAGGTTGGAGAAGGGCAACGCAAGCAGGGAAGCAGGATGCTTCTGGGAGAGAAGGATTTCTGTCCTTCAGGGCAGCTTGATGTATGCAGGACTTATGCCTGAGCAGTGGTACCAGGCTGACATTTTATTCGGACCCAAAGGAGATCTCAACTTGTCTGGATACTCAAATACACATTATTTGGGGTTAGTGGTGTCAGACTTGGAAACATACATAGGACACTGAATTCTGAAGAAAGAGAGCTTTGGAGAAAACATTGAGAGTGTTCAGAATGGCAACTGGAAGGTTTAGATCAGGGGTCTCAAACTCAATTTACCTGGGGGCTGCAGGAGGCAAAGTCAGGGTGATCCTTGAGTGCAAAATCAGTAGTAAGCCTTGAACATTGGGGGTGTGTGACCTAAACAACTAAAACAAAACAAAACAAAAAAGATTTCTCTAGGGCAGGGCCACAAAATGTATGGAGGGCCATTTGCGCGGGCCGCGAGTTTGAGACCCCTGGTTTAGATAGATCTCAGGATGTGAGTAGAAGAAGCAGAAGCAGTGAGTTTAGGTGATCACATAAGATCCATGAATGGTGAGGTTGAGGAACTAGCATTAAAGCCTGAGGTCTGGGCCAGAGACATAGTACTGTGGGTACTTCACTTGTCTTGCACACTGCCGACCCAGTAATAACTCCCAGCATCAGAAGTGATCTGTTAGTACAGAGCCAGGATTAAGCATGAATACCATCAGATGTGGCCCCTGAAAGAAAACAAAACAAAAAAATGCCTTGTGTCTGAGGAGAATTAATATGATAAGAGTCTGTCCAGTCTGATAGAGGAAATAAAAAAGAGTGAGGCAAGACAGAACAGAACTAAATGGAATAAAGTGCTAGAGCAGATGGGCAGAAGTGGGATAGGTCTGGAAGGGAGAGGAGAGAAGATGGGATTGTAGGGACTGATTTTAGGTAAGAAGGCACCAGCTAAAAATACATAAAATAGTCTCTGGCTGGGGCTGAGAATATCAGCTGTATTCATTGAGAATGAAATGGGTTGAGGGAAAAAAAGTATAGACCAAGAAAGCACAGTCCATCTGTCAAAGAGGTCAGGTGCAGTGTAGGCACCAGCCCTGAGCTGGAAGATCATCACCTTCACTCTGCTGTGACAGGGATTAGGACATGAATGAAAGGAAGTAATCTTGGAGTATATCAGAGAGTAGGTGAAAGGCTACAGGAAGTGCAGAGAGTAAGACTGATAAGGGGGAGCTTATCAGCATGATCAAGTACACCATGGTGTATGGACTGCCTATAGCTAAGGGAGCCTCAAGACCGGAGGAGGAAGAGCAAAATAGGCTCAGGATCCTGAGTGCAAATCCAGGAGTCACTCAAGCACCATTTAGTGTGACCCAAAATTATTTTTAAAAAAATTACAAAAGAAAGGCCCAGGTGATGAAAGGGCTTCCACTTTCAAGGCCAGCCTCCTTAATCTTTATGAGTACCCAGCAAGGCTCCTCCTGGCAAACCAGGGAGTTAGCCCAGTTGAGGGCTCCCCCAAATCCCTTTTCCTCCAAGAATTAAAGATGCAGCTTCCTGTACTCACCGTGGCTCTGCACAGCCAGCTAGCAATAAATTGTGTGTCTGTTGCTTCATTGCATGTGGCTGTGTGGAGTTTGAGGGAGGTTGAAGAGGGCCTTGGAGCAGAAAGCCAGTAAAGAGGGATGCCAACTCACTGTTCTGTGCTGGACTCTTGATATTGAAGACCTCACATGTTCATTTCCAAAATCCTTATTCTCCAAATATCCGTAGTAGTTTTCCAAAATATAATCACATCTATTTAGTTTTCTCCTAATACAATTTCACTGCAAAAATGATTTCCTCATTCAGTTTCTCCTGCCCTTCAGTGACATGTCTTCTAGGGCCTGAGCTCAAGTCCCAATGTCGCCATCATATATCAACATGGTGGGCTGTTTCATTCACTCCATCCTTAGTGTCAGCACCTCAACATAACTGAACTTATTTTGACAGGGAAAACTTGGCCTTTTTATTTGGGGTGTTACATTTGATATGTTCTAACAAATTGTTAATACTTTATTTTGGTTCTTTTCTTTAGCAGTTTTGAGGAGTGTTGGTGAGTTTTCTGTCTGTTGAGAGCGTGTCTGTTGGGGTCTTGCTCTTGTGCAGGAAAAGCCTGTGCTGTCTCCTTCCCTTGCGGTGCTTTTCCCTCAGTGACACTGGGGCTTCTAGTTACAACTTCACAAGCACAGTTCTCTTCCAACTGCAGCATTCTTTGGTAATGAATAGCCCTTTCCCCTTATACCTCCCAAACCTGGCAGTGGTTCATGCTGCCTTCACTGAACTGGCTGGAGCAATAGTACAGTGGGTAAGGTACTTGCTTTACATGTGACCCATCGACTTTAGAATGTTGGCATCTCATGTGGCCTTTTGAGCCCTGCCAGAAGTGATCCCTAAGCACCATCAAGTGAGACCCAATTTCATCCCCACCCCGGAAAAAAAAAAATCACTGAATGAGGACCTGGCCACACCACTTTCCATGCTGGGAATCCAGGTTAATTCACTAGTGTGATTGGAAATCCCTCTCGGCCTGCTTGCAGAAAAAAGAAACTTTGGCATCACCCTGGTTTGAATCTTGGCACTGAATATGGTTCCTCTAACACTTCCAGGGATCACTCTTGAGCCAGGAATAGCCCCGAGCACTACCAGATACCCAAAAAGGTTGGGAGGAAACTTTGAACTCTTTCTTTTCGTTTCTATTTCACCTATTGCAGGAATGAAGCTAGTTTTCACTTTTATGAGATATAATTATCTCATAAAACAATGTTAAAAACAATGTTACTTTGCAGTGCCAGATAATGTCTCAGAGCTAGGGACACTACGGGATCATGTCAAGGCTCTGTTCTAGGTATCCTCAGGGCTCTGCACAGGACGTGGACAATGACAATTGTGATCACAGTCCTCCCATGCTCCTAGTTGACATTTCTTTTCAAGATTTGTGGTTGAGAACATATGCTTCTAGACTCCTGATCCCCTACACAACAGCTCTCTGAATTTAATGATTCCATATATGTCTCCCCATGGTACCTTGTAAATCCCACCTTATCATTATTAGGATGTGGCCCAAAAGACACGAGGTGAGACAGAGGAGGGGTAAATATTTGCTTAAGTGCCCCTCAGACTATATAGTATAGCAGCAGCACACAACATACTGTATACAACTGTGCTCTCAGTCTTGACCCTGGGAAGGACTGCATTTCATACGTCCTGGTTTGCAGGTTCTTTTTTTGAGGATGGAATCATCTGAAAGGGCAACTATTCATTTGGAAAAGTGCTTGCAGATTGGAACATTGTCCTGTGTACTCTGTTGTGGAATGACTTGTCTCAGGCCACACAGGCCTCATCACAGTCTGCTGCATGGGCTTCTGGCAGATTCATTGTCTCTATTGTGTGTGGGCTTGGGCTTTGCATTTTCTTTCCAGGGTGCTTTAGCTTTACATTTTTGCATGCTTGTCCATGTTCCATGATAAGAAGGAGTGGACAGCTCCTTGGCAGACCCCTTCCAAAGAGCCCATGGGATTGTGTGCCACCCTGACTCTGCAGCCCTTCTGTCAGAGGAAATGGTGGCCGGTGAGTTCTTCCTCCACCTTCTCCCACTTTCCCCTGGAGTAGCTCTTGGAGGAGACCAGCCAACAATTTTATTTCCCAAAGACTGAGATACTCCTGGGGACCCACAGGCTCATATTTTGAGATCACAGATGTCTCCTACTAGATGAGGACAGACTAGCACCTGTGGGTGCTAGTCTTCAGCTTCCAAACACCCACTCTGGGGCAGGGAGACCCAGGACTCCTCCGGGTAGGAGAAGTTTCAGTTTCAATACATTTATGCAGAGGAAGTACATCCACAAGATTTCTTCAGTCATATTTCTTCAGTCACAGAAAACCACACCATGGGTTCACAGGAAACCAGGGAAGGCCCACAGTCACATGTGAAGTTAGAAAGCCAGCAGTCAATGTGTGTGGCCTAATACCCTATCCCCACTTCTGCAGAGAATGAGTGAGCTAGCAAAGGAGCAAGCAGGGAAGCTGTAGCTATACCTTTAAGTTGGATGGGGCAGAATTGCCCAATTATCCTGAGTCTCAGTCTGAGAGACCCCTTGGAAGATTTGACTTCTCCCTGCATCCCTTTAATATCTGCAGGTGCTCTGAAAAATTCATTTTTAGTATTGGATTGATGTAGGATTTCACCTGCAAGATGAGCAATTTCTCATCTCCAACCAGCAGAGCTAGACCCCCCTTACAGTGAAACTTGGGGGAAGGGGTGCTCTGGATCCTGCTGTGTGTTTCAGGTGGGGCTACAGTTCTGACACCAGGTCCCATGCTGTACGTGCTGCTGGATGCCTTCTCAACCTCTGCATCAGATGGAGCTTTATTTCTCAAAGTCAGTATGTTCTGGAACAGAGGCAAGGGGATGGAGCCCAGCTGGGGAAGAACACGTTGATAGAGGTGGAAGGGAAAAGCCTGTGTACATGTGCACAGAAAGTTCCCGGTCCCAGTGGCTGAGTGAACAGCACAGAGTCCGTAGGCTGAGTCTAGCATGCAGGATAGTCCCCCTCACTGAAATAGACCACACCCCCTTGAGATTAGCAGATTAGCAGATCTGATCTGCACCTCAGTACTGTTTAGAAGTTGGCATAGTTGGCATGGTTGGGTAGTGACTGGATTCAGTCTTTATACATACACATGATACAGGTATAGACACACATACACATAGGAAAGCTTTTGCATCAGAATCTTCTGCCCCAGAGAGATAAAGGCTCTCCCAAGACTTCCTTTAGTCCTGAGACTCATGCTTTGTTCTGTTTTGGTTGTCAGGTGGGATAAGGGCAATGTTGTTGTTCTCACTTTGAGACTCCCTTTGAATCTTCTCCTGTCCTTTTTTAGCACATCATCCGGCTGCCAGTCTATAATCTACATCCCACAGGACATTGTCCGAGCCAAGGAAATTATTGCCCAGATCAACACCCTAAAAACCCAAGTGAGTTACTATGCAGAGAGGCTCTCAAGGGCAGCCAAAGACAGGTCTGCCACTGGCCTGGAAAGAACGCTCGCCATCTTGGCAGACAAGGTAGGAGGGACTGTGTGGCTGTGTATATATGTTTGGGGGAAAGGTAGGAAGGGGAAATAAATGCACTTGGATTTCTAGAAATCCCAGGATCTCTTTATTTGCCTTGAGCTGCCCATTCCATGGGTGGTATTGGGATGATATTGAAGTCCCACCTTCCGATTTATTTTCCACAAAGACCTAAAAGAGATTTGGTGACTCCCAGACTGCTTCATGGAGATGTGGAGATTGGGCCTGTTGTAGGCCTCTATTACTGCCTTCTCTGCACATTTCTGTTGTACTTGAGATTCAAAAAAAAGAAACTGAGTTATACAGAAATAAAATGCAGATAATATAGTTGTACTGATTTTATCAGCAACCTAGGTTTAACTATACTTTGATCCTGATTAAGAATAATAAGGAGGGGCTGGTGAGGTAGCGCTAGAGGTAAGGTGTCTGCCTTGTGAGCGCTAGCCAAGGAAGGACCACGGTTCGATCCACCGGTGTCCCATATGGTCCCCCCAAGCTAGGGGCAATTTCTGAGCACTTAGCCAAGAGTAACCCCTGAGCATCAAACGGGTGTGCCCCCCCCCCAAAAAAAAGAAGAATAAGGACTGGAGAGAAAGCTTAAAGGGTTGGAGTGCATGCTAGCATGCAAATTTGATCCCTGAATACCACCAGGTGTGGCCCTGACAGCTTCCTCCACTTTAAACTACATGTGGGCTGGAGAAATAATACAGTAGCCATGCTCTTGATTTATATGCAACTGTTCTGGGCTTGATCTCTGGTATTAAATATGATCTCTCAGCCCTGTCCTGAGTTATACTAAAGCACAGAGCCAGGAGTAAGTAAGTCCTGAGCACTTGAGCATGGCCAGGCATGACTCCAAACAAACAAAAAGCAAACCCTAAATAGGAAACAAAGTATTGGTTCAGACTGAGAGAATGGATATATTAGATCAAATTAGTTTCTTTCTCTCCACACATAAACACACTACACTGGGGCAAATGTTCTGATCAGAACATGTCATGTTTTTTATCTATGTGTTACAGAAGTGGGAATTAGATCTACTTTGAGGTAAGGTATTGTCAGAACTGAAAGGATGAGCCTCTCAGACCTCTGAAGCATGTGGATTTCCACATAGCCATCCCAAAAGAATTCTCCACAGAATTCCTCTGTACAAGGGAACTCATGGCTCTTTAGCTATTAGATGCTGAAATGCAAAAATATGAAGATGTCTCAGCAACTGCAATAAAGCTTTGTATCAAGACTATACAGGGAACCCCCCAGGGAACCAGTGAGGGCAAGTAGGCTCCTCCCCCTAGTTTGGCTCAGAAATGATGTATCTGCCTCTACCTCAGAGGTCTGCAGCCTGTGACTGTGTGTGCTGTGGAGAAGGCAGAAATGCCAGTTCTGAGCTATCAGAGAAGACAGACCTTGCACTCCTGGGCTGGAGTCTCAGTACCTATGTCTGCTGTGTCCACAGACCCGGCAACTGGTCACGGTTTGTGACTGCAAGCTTCTGGCTAACTCCATCCATGGACTGAATGCAGCGCGCCCTGACTATATTGCTTCCAAGGCCTCACCCACCTCAACAGAGGAGGAACAGGTGATGCTCAGAAACGATCAGGACACCCTCATGGCCAGGTGGACAGGCAGGAACAGCCGCTCTTCTCTGCAGGTAGACTGGCACGAGGAAGAGTGGGTGAGTCCGCTGGCCTGACATCTACTGCTGAGTCTGGGTGGAAAAATACTTTGACTCTTTCCAGCATCTCCCCCTCAGAGGTGGCTTCAGGTCTAGCAAATTTGCATCCCAGGTCCTGCTCTGTGAGAGAGAGTTCTAGACTACCTGTTGTGAGACAGAGGCTGTGTCCACATAATTTATCCTTTTAAAGAGTTGAGCCAGACTCAGAGCTGATTGGGCAGCCAGAGGAAAAGGCTGCCTCTATGGGCCCATGGTCCTTCTTCCTGAATTAAAATATTCCAGGATAGTCCCAGGCAGACATCTCCCAGAGTGTCAAAACAGTGACCGGGGTATTCTAAAAGCCAAGAAAGGGCCAACGGCTGGAGCACATCCCTGGGAAGCAAGAGGCCCTCATTTTTCTTCAGTCTAACACTCTCCCAACTAAGTTATTTCGGCTCCAGAAGGAGGCCCTCATTTTTATCTGCTAACTGGGTGTTCCCATGGGCACTTCTGGGTGTGGTCCTTGTTGTCCCAGCATTGCTATGCCCTGGCAGCACCACCAAGCCTGGCCCAATCTTGAACATTCTGGTCCTCAGAGTCAAACTAAAGATCTCTGGGTGTGGCTCTCAAGCCCCCTAAACACTTACTCAGCACGCCCTCACCAGAGAAGCAGATGATAATGTAAAAGGGAAACACATTGATCCTTAAAAATCTTTTTTTGTAAATCTTATGGTGGTTTAGGAACTTGTTTGCTGAGATGAAGCCCTGGGGGTGGTTTGGTTTGCTTTCTGTGTCTTTCTCTGGGGAGAGCTGACCCAGCTGGGCCATGTGGGTTTGGCAGGAAAAAGTGTGGCTGAATGTGGACAAGAGCCTTGAGTGCATCATTCAGCGGGTGGACAAGCTGCTGCAGAAGGAGCGTTTGCAGGGGGAGGACTGCAACGATGTCTTCCCCCCAGCTGGTAGCTGTACCAGCAAGAAAGGTAACCAAGGCAGCCGTGCCTACTGGATCCACCCGGAGAATGCCTGCTGCGACAACCCCTCCTCGCCATGTCCCTTCGCCATTCCCTCTACTGCATGCCATCCTCACCCGACCACATGTGCGTATGTGTTTACCCTATCCATCCTGCCATATCCATCTGTTTGTGTGTCTGACTCCATGCATCCTTCCTCCCCATACAGACTGCAGGGAGGGTCTGCAGGTAGGGAAGGGTATTGCAATGTTCAGTGCAGCAGGCAGTGAGTGAGTTGGTGCCCGTCAACCCCTGCCATGGGAGTCTGCATGTGAAGTTGCAGTTCTGGCAGCCAATGGTTCTCAGAATTCCAGGATCACAGGCATGGCAGTGAGACAAGCCTGAGCTTGTCTGCTTTGTCAGACAAATCTACAAACCTAGAATTCAGATGGTTTGGGAATGATTTGGGCTATTGTATTCATTATTGGCCATTGAGCATGACCAGCCCAAGAAAGGGTGACATAGGCAGGGACATAGCTGGCGACAACTCTCAACAGATCCTGCAGTTCTGCCTCTGGGATGGTGGTCATTGTGTAGGAGAATGTCCATCCAGCAGAGGCCCAATGCCTTGGAGCTTATTGGTAGTTTTGATGACAGAGTCCACTTTTGTCTCTGAAGATGCTGAGTTAGGTTCCCCACTGGGATGCCAACCTCCACGTGGGACTATTAGATGGTGGGACATTGTCTATTCCAGAAACCATTTTCTCTGCCTCGCCCAGAGTCTTCTCACACTGAAACTTGCTCTTGGAACAAGCAGATCTTTGTTCCCTGCAGCTCAGGACTCTCTACCTTTTATTGTGATCTGGGGTGGTTATTGACCTAAATGCTGAGACTAACTCCTGTCTCCTCTGTGCTATCCTTTGTGGGTATCACACTATAACAACTAAGGCCTGGAGGTACCAGGCTAGCCTTCATACAGTCAAGATCTTTAAATTCTGAGCCTTTCTTCAAGAGTCGTTTTCCTTTATCAGAGCCTCTCAGTCACTACTTCTTTGTGTGGAAAGTGCCCTTCACATCTCTACTCTGCCTGCAGTCTGTTCCAAGGCGCGATTCCACTCAGGCTGTTGATCTGTGTTCACATCTTTCACTTCCTGTCTTTGACAATATCACTTTTGTTCCTCACTCCCCTGATTGACTCACAGAGTTCTTTCGTCTCTGTTCATGTTCTCATTTTTAAGTGTGCATTGTTACTTTTTCAAACTTCCAGAAAGTTTATTTCTCATTTCTCTTTAATGTTGTCTTGTAATTTAACTTTTTCTCTGCAGTTGTAGCCATTTGTTAGATCTATTTTTTAATTCAGGAGATAGTATGTTTAATCAGATATACTAATATAATCCTAAGTTAAATGTCTTTTTTAGCCCTTTATGTATTGTTCAAAATGCAGACAAATTTAAATGCAAATTTAAAGTGATTCATGAGGACATGTAATTGTGTAAGCCAGACAAATAAGCTCTGATGTGGAAATGAAGTGTGTGGCATACATTTGAGAGAGCCTAACTCTGCTGACCAGTATAATGAAATGAATGAAACCATATGCCAACATGAACTGTGGGGGAACTTAGGAATCTGAGCACAGGCCAGCATAGGCCAGCCCTACCATCCCTGCTTCACTAGTATGAGTTTCTGGCTGGGAGCCCAGCACCAAACAAAAATATCATCTTGAGCAGCAGATCTAGGAAGCTACTTAGCCCCCCGCTCAATCAGAGACTGAAAGGCTCAGTAAGAGCCACTGGCTTCCGTCACTTGTCCTCAAGGGCCAGTTCAGGTTTCATTGTTGTGACTCTTTATATTCTATAAGCAGTTGTTTGATATGTATATTGTAATGAGTAGCCTCTTTATAATATGCTAACAATCCTGTTCCTCTTAACTGGACAACTTTAGAACAAAAGTCAGTTTCTGATACATTTCTCTGCTTTGTTCTGAGTTCTTGGAGTTTCTGTGCCTCTTGGTTTACCCTTCACAGAACTGTTCTGGGGGTAAACATCAGCTGGGGCTGAATCCTGCCAACTGAAGTAGGGAGACTCCTTAAACCCCTCTCCTCTCCCTCTTTCTGCTGGACTTGGTGGCTTCTATTACCTTCATACATACATTCTCCTATTCTCCTCAGCTCCAAGAGGCATTCAGAACTCAGGACAGTGTTTCTTTAACTGCCATTTCTGGTTTTACTCCAGGCATATGTTCCTAACTTTGTGTGCTCCTGGAGAGAAAGCCGTATTGGCCATCATATCTCCAGGGATACCAGCCCTAAAACAAGTAATAAACTGCTGCTGAGGAATAAAAGTCCCGGAAAGACCCCTTCTTTCTCCCCCCCCCTTTTTTTTTGGAAGATGAATTTATTTAGCCAGGTTTGAATTCATAGGAATGATTTCAACTCTACTATGTGTGATCATCACTCCAGGATACCATAAAAACAGGCTCTCAGGCCTCCTCATTGGAGCCCTGGAACAAAAACTTGATTCATTTCAAGGCCTGGCATAATTTCACTCAGCTCCATTCAGTGCCTCCCCCTCCTGCCACACCACTGTCTATTTCATTCCTAGACTGATGGTCTCAAACTCTCTGGGCACTAAGAATAAGAGTTTTTGACTCACCAAGGTCTTTGAATTTTACTCCATTTTTATCCCCCTTGACTTAAGAAGTCATCCAAAGATGATTAGTGAGGATGGGTACCTAACAGGGATTGGACAATCCTAGTTGTAAAAATCTCCATAAAGTGGTTTACACTAGCCTTGAGGATCAGAGCAACCCTTTCACCCAAAGACATTCTTTGTACAGAGAGTTTAAACATAAAAATAAACCTTTACCTCAAATGATCTCTTTCCCAACTTGTTTAAAGTGGCACACCCCACACCCTGTAAACAGACAGTTTTAGAGTTTTTAAGGGAAATGTGAAGTTGAAATGAGTACTTCCTGGCATGTGAAACAGAATTAGAACTGGTTTTCTTTCTGAATTCTAAACTTCTCCCAAATCCTCAAAAGCATGGTTTCAGTTCTGAAGATTGCCATTGTTTGGCTCTTCTTGGTCTATTGGTTTCATTACTAATCCTCATTTTGGGGGTTTTGGGCCTGGATCCCTGGGTTGGCAGGGCAATGGCCTCCTCAGTGTACTGGTCAGTGTCTCTCATTCCAAGTATGCTTACACATGGAAGGTGGTGTGGGGCCTCACAGGTGCAATGTGAATGGTGTGGGTGTGATATCACATTGTGGCCCATTAGTCTGCCCATCCTATTAAGCATTTGATGTGAAGTCTCAGCCACATGAATCTTCACACTGTGAAGCAGGCACAAAGTCCCCCAGCAGGATGGACTGTGGCTGGTGCTCTCATGTGGCTTCTGCAGAAGATGCTGACACGCCCCAGCCTCTTGGCTTCCATCCAGCCACCTTACTGCAAGCTGCTGAAGCAGTTGCTCTAAGCATTGAATTGTTGCGTTTGAACCATGTGCTACTCCTTAATCATCCGTGTCGCCTCCATTTCTGTGCAGATTGCAGCCCCCCACCTGAAGAGTCCAGCCCAGGTACGTGGTTTCCACTCCAGCCTTCCACATTTCTGGCTCCTTCTGACATTCAGGTAGCATTTGTATCTGAATGGTCAGCAGCTCCTTTGTGCTCCTGGAATTAGGACAGTGTTTTGGGGGTTTCTTTTTTTGTGAGGTAGTAAAGGAATATATTTATGGAATATCAACAAAAAGTATTGTTACTTCTAATTCACATTTCTCAGAAGCTGTTTGCTGGGGCCCTTGGACTGGGAATGGGCTGCCAGAGGATGTTCCTCAATCTCTTGTCTTTAACTCTGCTCTGATGATTGATGATTTGCCTGTTAGTGGAGAGAGGAGACCTCCAAGAACTACATGGGAAGCCCCACGGAAGGTCACGGACACTCCCACCTCACCACCTCCTACTGGAGTCAGTCAGCAGCTTTAGTGTCTGTCTTTCTTTTTATATTTTTGTAGGCTTGTAGCGAGCAGGTCTGTGGGGCCTGTTGCCACTCCAGCAAGGCTTGGTTTTCTGAGAACTGGGTTCCTGAGGGATACCATGGGTTGCAGGGACTCAAACTCTGGGCCTTCAGTAAGCTTTGCAAGTGTTTTTCATCTTGAGCTACCTCCCCAGTCCTTAGGCCTGCTACAGGTTTTAGCTAGATGAAGTGAGTTGTTGTTCTGTATTTAAATATAAAACTCAGAGTACCGGGAGTGGTTCTAGGGTGGTAAACAGCAGCCCTGAGCTGAATCTTCTCTAGTCCCTACTCCTCTAACTGCTTTACTGGAAACAAGCTGGGCCCCATTCACCCACATAATGTTTACTGCTGCCTTTGTGGGCCAGTGCCAAGGTTGGGTAGTCAAAACAAACCATCCCTCCATCCCCACCCCATTTTATAATTTTATAAAATTTATAATTCTATAATCTTAAAATATTTCTTCCCTCACCTTTTACAGAAAACACTGAGCTGCCCCTGCTGTAGTTCATACTAATTCCTTGATGTGTGGTTTCCCAGAGCAAGCTTGAGTACCCCAACCCCTGCACTAATATAAATTCAGTTCTTTTTCTTTCTATTCCTTTTCTTTCTCTTTATCTTGGATTATTTTTGTTTTGGGAGCTACACTTACCTATGCTCAGTGTGGCTAATTCCTGGTAGAGCTCCAGGAATCTTATGGGATGTTCTGGGTGGGGATCAAACCCAAGTCAGCTGCTTGCAAGGCAAGCACCTTTCCTAATATATTGTCTCTTTAACTCCCTGGAGTTTTTTTCTCATGCTTTAAAAAGAAGCTATGATTACATCCGATGATTACATTTTCCTAACTGGATATAAATATGTGAGCAGGCCACCTGCTTTCTATCTGGAGTCTAGCAAACTAGTGATTGTGGGACTTACTAAATTGATCCTATCCACTTGTTTTAGGAAAATCTTCTATTTTCAGAGAGGGTATCAGAATTCAACTGTGTACATTGTGGTGACGCTTGTCAGTGCACCTTGAACCCCACTCACTTGGCTCACCAGTGGCATGTAATATGGAGTACTCCTTACTCCCCTTTTGTTTCAACCCTCTATCAGTTTTTCTTTCTCAGGAAATTGAGTGTAGGGTCTCTAACATACGCCAACAAACCCTGAGGATCTCTGAGGTCTGTAGATACAGATGACCAACCTTGGTCTTCTTTCCTTTGCTGTTCCTGGCCCATGGCTTGCTCTCTGTGTCTCCAGCTCTCTGCCTTCCTCAGCTCTCAGCTCCCCTCCACAGCTGCCCAGTGCTCCATAGGACCAAACCCATAGACCTACGCCACAGAGCTCATAGGTTGTTCTCTCACTTTAGGGTTCCTGAGGTTTCTAGAACTAGTGGGACAACATCTGGTCTTGTCCTACTCCTTTTTCCTCCCCCTCACTTCGTCCCCTCTCCCCTTCCTGCCTGCCTTTCAGTTCCCCCTATTAGAAAAATAAATGCCAAATTAAGCAGGGTATAGATTTGAAGGTATTCTTCAAACTTAGGGAGTGTTGTGTGGTTCATGGATTGACCATATGTGAGCACCAGATTGGTGTTCAAGAAGGGAGATCTCTGCCCAAAGGGAATCAGCTACATCATAGAGAACACTGTTTAGTTGAGCAGAAGATTTTTTAGTAGCACTTTTTCAACTAAAGGAAGTAGAATAATCTCTTCACTGGTCCTAGAACCCCAAACACTTTGATTTAACTAAATCAAAGTTAGGTGCTGATTGAAAGCCTGTTACTATCTGTAGGTGCTGGTAGTAATTTCATTTTGCTTGTAAGGGGTTATTTTATTATTAAATTTTACTCATTGGCCAAAACTGTTCCTGTCTAGCCTTTCTCTTTACTCAGCAAAAGCAGCTTAAGGAAGTAGATATGACAAGAGTTTTGCAGTCTGTCACTGTATAGATTTTTATTTTTATTTTATTTTATTTTATTTTTTGTAGCTAGGAAAGCACGTAACTCTGAGCAAATAGTTCCCAGTAAAGCACTAATAGGCATTGCAGAAATGGTGGCTGATGCTTACTGAACCCTGGAACCATACTAACATGCCTGAGCCCTTTGTAGGCTCATGACTGATGGATAAATTCCCTCAGCTCTAATTCCATGTCTTCTCAAAACAACTCCTCTTACTGGAAATGTGTGTTCTATATTCCGGCCCATACTGCCCACAACCCCCACTCAAACTAGCAGTGTATCAGAGGACTATGTTACACTAAGCAGCTGTTGTAGATCCTGATAATTTCCATTTTAATGAGATATAGGTATGCATCTTAAATGGAAAAACAAAGTATAAGTGACAACATATGCTCTGAGACCAGTTACTTCTCTGAAGAATAGTCCTAATAATTGTTATCTTTCTCCAAATAATTCACCTATAACTTAATTGCCCTTGACCCTTTTTTATTTGCATAACTCCACAGAGCTCTGCAAAGAAAAGTATGGGTCCACATTTTAAAGACAGACAGACTGGGCTTTAGACCCAGTTTGGTGTTAATCTCAGATATTATTCCATTCACTAAGAAGAACAAACATCGAATAAGAGGAAACAAATCAAGGAATCAGAGGCAGACCGTGTCCACCCCCTACTAATGCCCCCTTGCTTATGCCCCCCCCCCCACGCCCTCCTTTTCTGTACTGTGGAGCCACAGCTTGGGACACCTACTTCCTACTCCTTGGTTCATTTCTGTCACCATGGTTTATTTTCTGATATCTGCCTTTCTGCCCCAGATTTTTGAAATTTAAGCTTTCCCCCCCCCCTCTGTTCACACAGTATGTGCCTGCATCTAGTCAGATTATTTCCAGAGTTTGAATTGCTACCTAGCCTTAAAAATCTGTAGATCTAATCTCTGGGTATTGGGAAGTTTCCTTGTAAGCTCAAGGAATTTCTCAAAAACTGTTTCTTGGTAGACTGCCAACGTGCAGTTTAGGAGCACAGAGTCTCGTCTCCCTCCTCTCTGCTTTGTACATTCTGCATGGCTCTTTTGGTAATTTGATTCCTCCTAATATGGCGCCACCTAGGGGTGTGTATGACTTGTGCCCTGCTCCTTAGGACTGGGGGTACTAGCCACTTCACTCTGTTGCCTCAGGTGAGTTACTTTGGGGCTCACCCAGAAAGCAAGGTAAATACCTGATTCTGGATTTAACAACCTGCTAAAAGTATAATTTATGATGTCATGTCTTCTCTCTTTAGAATAGTCTAATAGGAAGAAAAGAAAGAGCCAATACAAAATTTACCTTTCTCTTTGTTTTTCTGTTAAGACTTTTACTTTTAAATATAGAGTAAGAGTTTGGCATAGGGTCAAAGTTTCCTTACGTATGACTAAGCCAGGAAGCAGTTCGATTGTCATCAGACTGGCGGGTGGAGTTGAGGAAGAAAGTAGAAGTAGAAGCAGGCAAGTGTAGGAAGCTGGAAGGGTGGTTTTTTCCTCCACAAGGAAAGATAATTCAGTGTAGCTGCACATGGGTGCAGCAGGTGGTGCTCTCCTGTCCCTCAAAGAACAGTTCTCTGTCTGAATACCTGGGTTTAGAGTTGCTGGTTATCACATCACTTTTCTGGGGAGCCTTCTCTCCCTGTGTAGGGAGTGGGGGAGACTCTAGAAGGCAATCATCCTCTGTAGGCAAAATTTTCTTGCTTGGGTATTATTTGCAAAGCTTTTGTGGGCTTTATTGGTTTTTACCCAGGAAGTAGCTGCAGGGTGAGTTGCAGTAGTTTTGGGAGTCCCAGCATGTCTCAGTGGTCCTCAAATTATAGCCCACGGGCCACATATTGTATTTGTATCTGTTTTGTTTCTTCATTGCAAAATAAGATATATGCAGTGTGCATAAGAATTCATTCATAGGTTTTGTTTTTACTATAGTCAGACCCTTCAGTGGTCTGAGGGACAGTGAACTGGCCCCCTGTTTAAAAAGTTTGAGGACCCCTGCCTCACACAGTTGGGCTGGGTTTCCTGCAGAAGCTGAAAACTTGAAGAATAGTGGCTGGGTTACTTCCTAAAAATCTTATTAGTGCCAGTTCTGGGCAGGATGGGGCAAAATGGCAGCTTCAGAGGGATGATAGAAAGGAGGGGAGGTCAGTGGAAGTTGGGGTGGTTGGGGGCAGTTTGTTGAACTCCTAAAGCCTTGTTCTTAAAAACCTGCCTTCTGAGATGATCTCCCTATGGTTGCAGGTGAGTGGAGTGAGGCCCTCTATCCGCTGCTGACCACTCTCACAGATTGTGTGGCCATGATGAGCGACAAGGCCAAGAAGGCCATGGTGTTCCTGCTGATGCAGGACAGCGCACCCACCATCGCCAGCTACCTGAGTCTGCAGTACCGCCGTGACGTGGTCTTCTGCCAGACCGTAAGCCCCCAGTACCCTGCTTAAGAACATGCCCAAAGAGGACTGTTTCCTTCACCTCTGTCCTTGATAGTTGGCATCCTGCAATAGAGCAAAGTGACTCTTCCAGGCTGTGTATGGAAGACCTGATTCCTCACTGGTTCTCCCTGGAGAGCCATGCTGAGAGATGGCACAGTGGCTGTTCTATGTTCAGCAGGTGTGGGGCCGAAGGTGGCACAAAGGTCATCTTTACTACCCTCATTTTTCCCTACAGAGGTGCCTCATAACTCCTCTTGAACTTGGCTGTCAGTGAAAATGGTATTAGCCCTGTTCGTGAAACTGCAGGTGCCTTGTTGTACATGTGGTAGGCACATGATTATGTAGAATATGCTGCTGTCCTCAAGGAAGCTCCAGGAATGACCAGATTTGCTCTCACTTCTCTTTTTATAATGAGTAGCTTAGTCTCCCACTGTTTGTGAGGTTGTGGACCTTTTCACTGTGTTACTTAATTCTGGCTTCTGGAAGGTTTTTGCCTAGGAGTAACCTAAGGTAGGTCAGACTAGAAACTACACAAACAGAACCTTCCTCAGGGAGCATCAGGAGAGCAGCCTTTGGTGCTGTGAATCTTCTGTGTTTCTGTTCTGCGGGATCCCTCCAGAAATACTGAATGCTACTGGGAGCAGAGGAAAGAGCACAAGGGCCTGCTGACTGAGTGTGAAACTGAAAGCCATCAGGACAGAGGAGCAGGTACAGAAGTCACTTGAGGTGAGTATACTCACATGTGTCTCCCTCACAGCTGACAGCTCTCATCTGTGGCTTCATCATCAAACTCCGGAACTGCCTACATGATGATGGCTTCTTGCGGCAACTCTATACCATCGGACTGCTGGCCCAGTTTGAGAGCCTGCTGAGCACCTATGGTGAGAGGGTCCTGCATGTGGGGTTGGTCATCCAAGAGTTTCTCCTCCCTCTAAACACTAGTTAAATAAATCTAAACATTATCTGCATGTAACCAAGAACTACATGATAGTTCTCTGTAGTTACACACACACACACACACACACACACACACACTATTTTTTACAGCAATTTGTTGGTGGCAGACATTGAGGGAGCCTCCAAAGAAGTGTTTAGGGGACACAAGGCCCCTCCTGGCCATTCTCATTTGACCAGACCCAGTTGGTTCCATCCCAACGCCTAAGGATCAGCTCAGGGATTCTCTGGCCACTCTAATGGTATTCAGAACATCCAGGCTGCATCCTGCAGTGCTTGGGGAACTGTAATGCTCAGTAGACACTGCTGTTCTGGGGGTTGTTTCTGGGTTGGCATTATGCAGGGAGATGCCTGCACCCCCCCCCCTGCTCTCCTCTGGCCCCCATGACAAATCTTGAAAAACTCTAATGAGGTCAGATGATAATTAGACAGACAGGAGCAGCCTCAGGACCCCGGGTCTCATTCTACAGCCACTGTTTGAAGGTTTTTCCATCAAAGGGCAGAGGTATTTTTTTTTTAATTTTTAAAAATAATTTATTTGAGCACCATGGTTATAGACATGTTCATAATTGGATTTCAGCCATAAAATGCTCATTCCCCTTCACCAGAGCAACTTTTCTGCCACCGATGTCCCCCATTTCCCTCCTTTTCATTCCCTGTTTGTTATTTCCCTATCTGCACTTACCATTCTTTGTGGTAAGCTTCATATCATGGTCTGGTCCTTCTGGCCCTCATCTCTGTTGTTTCTCAAATGTCATAGAAGTTTTCAGATTTTGTCTAAAGAAAGGCTTTCTTCATTTCACTGTACTTTTCTGCTTTTTTTTTTTTTCACAGAAGTTAAAATTGGGTAACTTTGAAGCATGTGGTTTGGGGCCGTATGTTGCTCAGGACTAGTCCTGAAATGGATAACTTTTAAAAGTGTTTCTTTGAAATCATTAGGAATCAAGTTAGTGTCAAATTCTGGATAATGAAAAGTTCTATTGGCAGGATCCCACTTTAAACCATTTCCTTCTCTAAGGAGCTGACTTGTCCATCTGAGGTCCAATGCATTTCCATTTCCCTTTACCAGAGTGGCTAATTGCCAGGTAAAGAGGACTGGAGGGGCCACTGCCCTCTTGTGCCCCCTTTCTTCCCCTTCTGTCTGCTCCCAGCTATAACCATGAGTCAGTCCTGCCTGACAATCCTTTTCCCCCTATATCCAGGAGAGGAGTTGGCTATGCTAGAGGACATGAGCCTCGGCATCATGGATTTAAGGAATGTCACCTTCAAAGTCACACAGGCAACTTCGAACGCATCAACTGACATGCTTCCCGTCATTACTGGAAATCGGTAGGAGCCTTCTCCATATGTGCAGCCCAACACAGTGTCCACCCTGATGTAGAGCTTATGGAATGACCTCTTACTTTTTTCTTTTTCCTATTGAATCTTTGCACTTTACATCACGTGTGCCCTCTTTTTGCATTATTGCATGGCAGTTTAGTAGTCCTGGGCTAGGTTCATCCTCTCAATGAAGATTTGATTTTCCTTCCCTCATGTGGTTTCTCCTGCTATTCCTATGCCATATGCCTAGACCAGCCTCTTCCTCTCTCCACTGTTATGCAGTGATGGGTTTAATGTGCGGATCCCTCTGCCTGGCCCCCTCTTTGACTCCCTGCCCCGAGAGATCCAGAGCGGCATGCTACTGCGGGTACAGCCTGTCCTCTTCAACGTGGGCATCAATGAGCAGCAGACACTGGCTGAGAGGTGAGTCCTGCCCTTAGAGAACAGGAGACAGAGTGGTCACGGGGAGGCTACAGAAAATGCCAGGAGCCTTCTGTAGGTTCTAACTGCAGTGCAGGCTTCCATCTCCTTCCTAGGGCCAGTTGGCCTTCAGTGCAGCCGTATACCTGTTTCTCCTTTGGGGGGAGCACACACATACACACACACACACACATACACACACACACACACACACACACACACACTAACACCAGAGGATCTCAAGAGACTCAAATTGATGGGGGAGAGGTGTGTGTGTGCAAGGAAGATGGATACAGGATACCATGAAGATGGGTGTGTGGGCATAAAGATGAACATAGAGTCAGGCCCTGAGAAAAGTTCAGAGGGTCTGAGAGGACTGCCCACATGATGATAACTGCAGTGGGTTTGGGAAGGATGCTGAATTTACTCCCATGCCAACACCCACATTGTTCCTCTGATGAGGTGGAGGAGAGACTTGTTTCTAAGGCTGAGTTCTCAGCAAATACAGGCAATGAGAAAGCACATGAAGTCTGAAGCCGAGATGCTGGACTGATATCAATGCCTTCATCCTAGAACCTGTGCCTTAAAAACTGCCTCAGAGGGCTAGAGCAGTAGTGCAGTGGTAAGGCGCTTGCCTTGCACACGGCTGACCCAGGATGGACCTCTGTTCAATCCCCGGCATCCCATATAATCCTCAAGCCAGGAGCAATTTCTGAGTGCATAGCCAGGAGTAACCTCTGAGCATCACCAGCTATGCCCCTCCAAAGAAAAACCTCCCCCAGATGACCAGAAAAAGTTCTAATGTGCATGTGTGTTGGGGAAGAAGATAATCTTCAGTGATACGTGTGTTTGAGTATAAAAGGGTCTATAGGACGAAACAACCAATTGTTCTGAGCCTCTGGACTACATAGTCAGTGTATCCCCAACAGCCTTGTGGGACTGGTGGGAGGTTGAGAGAACATCGATATCCAGGCTGTGAGCTGATTGACAGCCTAAGAAGATCCCTTGCCAGATGTTGGGATATGTGAGGGACAAGTGTTATGGAGATACTTCTGGAAAGCAACCTGGATCAGACAAGGATTCTGTAGACAAGAAATGTGAGACTAGAATGTTTTCAGTGGAAACAGTTTGTTGCCACTTGGTGGATGAAATGGAGGCTAAGGGGCAAGAATGATGGGTAGACACAGTGGGTGGTACATTTCCTGACTCAGGAGCCAGAGGATGCTCATGCCTAGGAGTCTGGAGAGCTGGGCCTGGGCAGGAGCAACCAGGTCAGGAGCCCCATGAGGTGCAAGCAGAGTGAGTAGTGTCAATGTTGTAGGGATGGATACTGGGAGGTTTTCATTTCTCACATTTGACAACTTCTGTATCTGACGACTCTGCAAGGTTTCTGGAAGGAAGTGAGGTAAGGTCAGACTCCAGTGAGCAGAGTCAAATTGGGGAGGGGAAGACCAAAGTTTGCTGAGTCAGTTGTGGCCCTGCTGGGGTGCTCTAAACACCCTCCTCTAAAATTATAAACAAATTCCATTTGTCAATCACGCCCTGGGGGTGATCTCAGGGGAGAATTTCTTTGAGGAATAGTCCTAGAAACATCAGGAATACACAGGACATAGGAGTTTCAGAAGAGAGGGCACCTTGCTTTCTGAGGATGAAGGGACTGAGGAACAAAGGTAAGAACAATGGATGGAGGAAGGGAGATAGTGGGACTGGTAGAGTACTGACTGTACTAAGACTACATTTTTGTACAGTCTTAGTCTTTCATGAGAATCCAGAGTAAGGAAGGAGCTGGTGCCATGCTCAGTCCCAAAGGTGTGTTAAGGCAGCAGGCTGACAGCCAGGATTTGATGTGGACTGTTCTCCCACCCCCCGCCAACCCTTCTCCTAAGTACTCTTGGTTGCAAAACTCAGGAGTCCCAGCAGACAGCAAGAGTAGAGAAGCTCCACTGGGGCATGAGGACCTGTTACTGATTGATTTTCACTGACATTCTCAGGGCTGCCCATAATGGGCATCCCAGCCATCTCACAGCCTCAACCCAGGCAGCCCTGAGACTCTGTGAGTGAGGGGACCAGGGAACAGACAGGAACCTCATATGCCCGGGAAAGCGGGGAGAAAGCATGTGGGAGATGCCATCTCACCGCCTCGGCCCAGGTGGCTCTGGGGACACTTGAGTGTAGGAACCAGGGAACAAGCAGGAACCACACTTCCATGTCTGGGAACACCCCTCCCCTTCCTGCTGAACCCACAAAACACTCAGACCCGCCTAACTTACACCATATAGAGCTAGTCAGCCCATAACCTACACCCAATTTCCTCAGCTATTCCACAGCCCATAAAACAGGACAGCAAAACACTGAAGCAGCTTGTAATATCCCTATTGTAATATCCTTAGACAAGCCACCTGGATAGGAAAAATAAACTCTAAATCGAATATACCCTCAAGCACCTCTAATACAATCAGTACAGCAGACCACTTTGTTAAACAACCTGAAAACACAACATTTAAAACCACCAAATACAAAGAAATATGGGATAACTAAGGAAGACGCTAGCAGCTGGGGAAATGGAGAGAAACCCTATCAAGTTTCCAAGCCCACCAAATAGCTGACAACCTAAAAGTGATAATGAATGTCTTAGCAGTGGAAATCAAGGAAACACTAGCCTCCGAAATTAAGAAATCCATAGATGAATAATCTATAGATGAACAATTCAACCAACTCAAAGAAGAACTTTTACAGAAGATGAAAGAATCCATACAACTGGAACTAAGGGAAATAAAAAACATGTTAGCAAGCTATAATAGCAGAATCACACAGTTAGAAGAATGCATAGAGGAATTTGAAGAAAAACTACAAAACAACAGTGACAAAGAAGTTAATAAGAAAGCAGGAAACAAAACATTGGAGGAAAAAGTTAGGTACCATAATAAGCATTCCTGGTTCCTATATCAAGGTAGGATTTAGCTTGTGATCCACTTGATAGAGGTGATTTCATGCCCGAAGGGAAAGAAGGTGACTGAGAATTCAGGTGCACACAGTAAATGTTTGAGAAGATAAACTTTTTGGTTCACAACTGTTTTCAAGTTTGAAAAATGTGACATTAGTCAACAGATGGGTTTCTCTATGATCTCCAAAGGTTCGGGGACACATCTTTGCAAGAAGTTATCAATGTGGAGAGTTTGGTGCGGTTAAATTCCTACTTTGAGCAGTTTAAGGAAGTTTTGCCGGAGGATTGTAAGTATTTCTTCATATCTGTGGTAGGTTTGGCCTGTGGTCTTGAGGCACTTGAGTGTTTGAGCCCCTGCCACTGCATATGTGCTGTCCCTTGCTTCCCTCTCCCATCCCCCTTTCTTTTCAGCCTTTCTTGTATGATCCTCTATCTGGGAACTTTCCTTCCAGCTGCAGCCCTTGTTCATCTTCTGGATTGTTCTCTTCCTGCTGCTGTGAAGTGAGACTTTCTCATCACTCTCTTATTCTCTGTTATTCATTCCTGCCTTTGGTGACAGGCCCCGTGTATCTGCTAGAATTAGAGCTAGAGTCACAAAAGTAGGACCCCCTCTTGGATGGGAGCTGCCTTCCTCCCCCCAGAGATGTGAGCTCCCTGTGCCCCCGCGAGCAAGTACCTACCTCGGGGTCCCTATCCAGGTGTCCCAGGAGTTCAAGAGTTGTTGAAAGCCATGTTATTTATTGCCACACAGCCCAGTGAGGTGCTGCTAGTGCCTATAAAAGACAGGAATCTGTGTTCACTGTCCCATCTGATAGGGAAATCACATTCTGAATTCTGTCTGGTTCCTAGTCATTGAACTCCTGCTTTACCTAAGGACCTAGAAGGCTGTGGTAGCTCTCACAAGGGACCACACATAGGAGTTCTGCCACGAGGCAGCACAGGGCGAGGCAGGCAGAGCACACAGCCCGACAACCAAGTGTTTGTGAATGATCCTGGTCACGGCTGCTGCAGTAATAAGATGAGGGACTGTCCCCTAATTGGCTGGGACTGGTGACACATCTGGAATATAAAGTTATTAACCTAGTTTTATGCACACCAGATGAGAGATGTGCTGGTGATGAGATGTCATTTCATCCCAGAATGAGGCTCTTTGGTGGTCATCAAGCTCCCTTGCTCTTTTTTTTTTTGACCTAGCCTTGAGACTCTTCCCCCTGATAATCTCAGTGTGTGAAAAAAAGCCAGATTTCTAAGATGAGATCATCTGGCAGATTTTGTAGACCCTGGCAGTCACAGTTAAAATGGGAAGCAGTTAGAGAACATAGGAAGTTGCAAAGAGATTCAGAAATGTTTCCTAAAGTGTGATCCAAGGCCCTTACCAAGACCAGCTACCTTGAGCTTCCCATTATGATAAAATTTGAATTTTCACTGCATCTCCCATGTTTTTCTCACTCAGCCATTCTAGGTCCACACTTCAGCCCTTTGGATGAGCTGGAAGGAGATCAAGTGATTGTCCTTCGCAGGTGGAACAGATATAATAGTGGAGGAAATGAAATACCATTCCCGTCTCCAGAGCCAGTTCCCAAACATAGCCCTCAACTCTTCCCTGGCGTCATTACTTTTCCATGATGGAGGGGCTGGCAGAGGACTGGGGGTGCTTCATGGGCTGGCAAGTTCAGTTGCAACTCCAGTTTCCACAGATGATAACTCTCTTCCAGGCCTACCTCGATCTCGGAGCCAGACATGCCTCCCAGAGCTGCTTCGATTCTTGGGTCAAAATGTTCATGCCAGGAAGAATAAGAATGTGGACATTCTCTGGCAAGCTGCTGAGGTACTTGTTTCAGGGAAGGGAAGAATGTTCTTGTTGCATCTCTTGCTAATATAATGAAAACAAATCTCTGCAGGAGTAGAGAGCACATCTCTTCCTACAGTCCCCTGGGGTATTTAATAGGCTAATGACCATTGCCACTTTTAGAAGCCAATGAAGTATCAGCTAAAACAGAATGCTGCATCTTTTACTAGGTTCAGAGGGAGACTGTGATGATCTTTACTGTCTCTCGGAAAAAGCTTATGTTGTTTTCTCAAATACTTACAGGCCAGATGTTTTATCAGAAAGTACTTGTAGAAGTCCAGGGTATACTGCTGGTATCAAAGTCCTTTATAGCTCATCACTCAATTCTGATGAGGGCACGGGGTAACTTATCTCCAACATCAGCATTGGAGACATCCACAGAGACACTAAGGAGAACAAATGACCCCCTATATGGCATATGCTGTATTACCTGAACAGAGAGGAAGGGTGAACACAGGTCACTATGCTCCTGTGGTAATGGAAACTTCCCTTACCGTGCCACCCCTCCCCACACACACATTGGCCATTGTCCTGCCATCTATAGTATAGTAGGAGATAGGGACCTTGCTGCCCAGTTTTCTTGAACAATTCTTGTGCTTGTTTGCCTTCCTTGTTATGTCTTTCTTAGGATGAAAAGATAGCATAGGGGTTGTGGCACTTTTCTTCAGCATGACTGGCCCTGGTTTGATCCCTGATATAGGGTTCCTCAGATACAACCAGGAGTGATCTCTGAACACTGTTGGATGTGGCAAAAAAAAAAAAAAAAAAAAAGGAAAAGAAGAAATGTGTTTCTTTCTACCTCAAGTTTTTTTCAGCAGTAAATGGTCTCAGTTGGCTGTGTTGCTTGCTGGCCCATTAGAATTCTTTAGTGTTGTGTGAGAATGTCTTCACCATACCTTGTCTCACTGTGTCCACCTCGAATAGTGTGTTGAATGGTGATGCCCATGTTATCTCTGGACTGATAGAAGCTTTGACAAGTGAACATCCCTCTTCTGCCTATTCCTCTCATTCAGTCTTGCAGGTGCTCCAGCTAGTAAGACTAGATGCTCTTGAGAAGGATGGCATGGAACAGTCAGGATTTCCTTTCTCTGGCCCCTACTTAATGCCTTTGGATCTTTTCGTTTTAATAGAAGACTTTGGAACACCAAGTGACAGGAATCTGGGGTGCTTATAAGTCTCATATTTAAAGTGTCCTCTGGTTTTGGAGCTTCATCTACCTTTGTTTCCCTCAGGGTGGCCCTCAAAAATGGGGAGTATAAGGGCCAGGGAGATAACACAGTGGTAGGGTGTTTGCCTTGCATGCAGCCGATACAGGACAGACAGTGATTCAAATCCCAGCAACCCATATGGTCCCCCATGCCTGTTAGGAGTGATTTCTGAGCACAGAACCTGAAGTAACCCTTGAGCACCACCAGGTGTGACCCTAAAAACCAAAAAAAAAAAAAAATGAAATAAGGAGTGTAAGGCCAGACTATTGCCTGTAGGTTATCTCAGGTTTTTCTCTGTCTACTTTGGGGGTGGGAGGTGCTACTAATACTCCTTAGCCAACTATGGCAAATCTTCCACACAGGTTTTTTGTTTTGGGGGCCACACCCAGCTGTGCTCAGGGGCTACTCCTGGCTCTGCACTCAGGAATCACTTCTGGAGGAGGGCTCATGGAATCATAAGGGGTATCAGGATTGAACTCAGGTTGACCTTATGCAAGGCAAGCTCCCTACACAGTCTTCATAGGTTTTTAAACAAACACCACAGTTTTCCCCCATGACACAATGAAGTCATGACACAATCTGACCCTGCTGTAGAGGGCAGGTGCACACCAAATGGCTCTTATAGTGCCGTGATAGTGTTCTGGGCTAGAGCACTCCAGGGGCTCCAGGCCCACCTGGTGGGAACCCCACTTCTGTCTCCTATTCACAGTAGGAGTGAGTAACACAGCTTGTGACAGATCAAAACCAGCCATCAACAGAGGTCCCAAGACTGGAAGAGAAACCAGTAGGATAGTGTCAGACACCTAAGTTATGTCAGTTCTCAGTGTGCATCAGAGGGTTCCTTAGAGAACAAGTGGGCCTTTATGTGTATGTGAGTGCATATGTATGTGAGTATATATATGTTCCATGTGTTTGTGTGTGTATACATATCAGAAAGAAGAGGTAGAGGACAATGTTGTCAGGAGGCAGCTAAAGGGAGCTGGACCATCCTTCATCTTGGGCTGAGGATCGCAGAGATCTGGCCTGTGCTCTGGCATGGTGCAGGGTGTCTCCCCTCTAAGCATCACCTGTTTCCCTTGATAGATTTGCCGCCGCCTTAACGGGGTTCGGTTTACCAGCTGCAAGAGTGCCAAGGACCGCACAGCCATGTCTGTGACATTGGAGCAGTGCCTCATCCTGCAGCACGAGCACGGCATGGCCCCACAGGTGTTCACGCAGGCACTGGAGTGCATGCGCAGGTGAGTTCCGCTGCCAGCTGTCATTCCCTGGGCTCCGTGTAAACTGCAGATGAGCCAGGCCTGTGGCTGCTTTCTAAAACCTGGGCACAAATTCCCAGTCTCCAGCTGTTATTCTAGTTTGACTGGTGCAAATACAGTAAACCATGGACCCTGTCCAATTGAAATAGTGTCCTCTTTGAAGTCAACTCAGAAAGGATGGAGCCAAGCTTTTGGTCTTTGACCAGGACTGCACTGAAAATGGGCAGCCTGGGGGTGGTCTTAGGAATCTGGAATACAGCCACGTGTCATGCCTGGCACGTGGCCATCCCTCATTTACCTTGATTTGGGCCACACTCGCCTTATCAGTGCTTTGCACTGATCTTTTCAAACTAGCACAGAGAAAATGCGTCTGCAGGTTGCACTGGTGGCTCCGCTTCTCTCCCCGCAGACACGATTTGCTTCAATGAGCAAAGTGTCCGTGAGTGTTTCTTGGGCAGGGCCGCAGCTGCCTACCTGCCTGTCCTTGTGCTGTGGCCACCTCCCCTTAACGATGTTCTGATTCTGAGGCAGCAGGTGTGTTTGCGGAATGAACCCTGGGACTAAAACTCTGTCTTCTGTTGACCGATGCCTTGTTGCGAGCCCCAGGGAGCACCTTACTCACATACCGAAAGAAAGGATAAGAAACTAGTTTTCCTGTCGCCTTCAGTGTAGTCACCAATGCTGTCTAGTCTCGTTCCTACAGTCACTTCTACTGAATGTTCTGTATCATTTGTCCTCTCACCAAATTATTTAAATTGTTCAATTCTCTTATCCTTTCTGTATGTTTCTGCCATTTGACCTTCTCATGTTAATACCCCAAAGTGATGCCTGAGCATTTGCCTATTGATAGTAGCATTTGAGGACAACAGAACTGTTTTTCCCCTGTTTTGTCTTTTCGTGGATTACCTAAACCTCTTGCCTATTACCCTAGGAGCAGCTCTTAGTGTACTCCTAAAAACCTGATCCCTGTCCAGGGAGCCATGGGGTCACAGAGGCTGGGGCAGCCTGGGTGAGGGCCCTGTCCCCAGAGTACAGTCAGTCATTCCTCAGGTTCAGTGTGTCCTATAACTGTTATGGCAGGGTCTGGGCTCCAGTGACATCTATGCCCAGCTTGCTTGAGGTGGTGGGAGGAGGGATGCTATGTGGAGATACAGATCCACATTTGCTAAATAATGAGAAGTGTGGGAGAGACGATGATCAGTAGCAGGCCCCTTGGGTTTGCTGGCCCAAGTCAGGCATTCTCTGATCCAGAGACCCTGTACCTGTCTCTGGAGCTTCAACAGCCATTTGTTCTTACTGGAGCCAGTGGACACAAGACACCAAGGAGAAAGTGGCTCCTCAGCACCCTGCTGAGCCCTGTCTTCTGGGTGGCCCCCGACACTGGCTTTTGACCCTCCCTGGGTGACAGCATAAAGTCATCATAGTTACTGGGATTGTATGTGGCAGTGCGCTTAGTGCAGGATTTAGTTTCTCACCAGTTTTCATTGTTGGCTAACAACATTGTCACATCTGTGAACTATAGTTCATCCCTCAGTTTTATGTGAAACCAAACCAGAGCACTTCTTACAATTTTAATCACTGGAGTAGTCATTGATATAGGAAAGCTAGGAAATGCAGATAAGCCATGAAATCATGAAATTAGTTGTGTCCTTGTGCACATATAAACGCACCACCACAAAATCCTCCTCTTCCGGCTGTTGAAAATGAGCAGTGCTGGAGCCAGGGCTGTGGCTCTGTGGGGAACACATGCCTTGATGTATGAAGTCCTGGGCTCCAATCCCGACCCCTCTCCACCTGAAGTGGCAGTGCTACTGGGCCACTGCATGTTCTTTAGAGACAGACACATAAATGTTTGAGTATGTCCAGTCCACACATCAGTTATTCATGCATAACATGTAGAACAAACAAACACAGCATACAAATGCAGCTAAATCTGCCTATTGCTTTATACTACTTATTTTTTACCCAATTGTCTCAGGTTAATAAAGAACTTAATAATATTTTTGGCACACCATAATTTATCCAGTTTGTCATCACTAAATATTTTACTTGTATAGTTGGGGGAGAGGCTACACTCAGGGAAGCTCAGAACTTACTCCTAAACCTGCTCTTAAGGTTCTCTCTTGATGGGGCTCAGGTAATGGATAGAACCAAGGTTGACACATGCAAGACATGTATACCTAGCCCCATGTATACCTTTTTTTCAGCCTCTTTCTTTTTTGTTGACATTTCCAGGGATGGACTCTGGGACCTCTCATGCATATAAGACATAAGTTTTACATTCCCATTTATTTTCCCCCTGTATTTGCATTTTAAACATGTTGTAGGAAATATCCTTTACCCCATTGGTTCTTTTGGTTAGGATTATAAAAACTGGGTCTGGGGTAGTAGTACAGCAGGTAGGGTTTTTTCTTTGCACACAACCAACTCAGATTTAACCCCTGGCATCCCATATGGTCCCCTGAGCACAACCAGGAGCAATCCCTGAGCACTGAGTCAGGAGTAAGTCCTGAGCACCCCTGTGTGTGGGGCTTCCCTCCCCCGCAAAAAAATCATGCACTTTTGGATCAGGGAGATACTAAAGCACATGCCTTGACTGTACCGGATTCAGTCCTGGCACTCATAGCATCCAGTACTGCCAGATATGCTCTTACTTAAAAGAATTAACTGGGGCCGGAGAGATGGCATGGATATAAGGCATTTGCCTTACATGCACAAGGACGGTGGTTTGAATCCCAGCATCCCATATGGTCCCCCATGCCTGCCAGGGACGATTTCTGAGCATAGAGCCAGGAGTAACTCCTGAGCACTGCCGGGTGTGACCCAAAAACCAAAAAAAAAAAAGAACTTTGTGAGGAATCATAATACAAATTTAACAGTTGTCTACTGACCAGCCACACTCACACATTCCACATCATTTTCATAGAAACTCAAGCCCATATCACCTTTATCACCCCAGAGTCCATCTCGAGCTAGCCCTGAGCTCTGAGTATTCTGAATATTGCCTTGAATATTGCCTTTGCAGCCTTACAGCGCTTGCTAAATTGCTTCAGGTGACCCTATGGCACCTGCCACTGTTCTCTGGATCATCCCGCTGAGACAGGCACTCATCTACTCACAGACAATGCCTAAAGTGACCAGGCCATGAACCAGCAACTCTGAATAGTGATGGCCAGGCCACAAGTGCATTGAGAGGGTGCAGAAGGAACAGTCAGTATTGTCGTGCCCTTGAAGGCAGGAGTGCATTTTGTTACTTCACAGAGGAGTAATATATGTAGGAGGGATGTGGGGGTGGAGTGTGAGAGGATAAAGGGAAACAGAGCTGACAGCCAGGCTTCTTTCTCCCAGTAGTCCAAGCAAAGCAGAAGTCAGTGCTGTGCTAGCTAATACCTAAAGGTTTTCTCAGAACACAAAACTCTGAGCTATGGTGGCTCACGGTTCTTGTGGCTTAAATGCTTCCCCAAGTCTAAGACCAGTCCCCAATACGCCATTGAACTTGATGTTGGGAGTCTAGAGACCTATTAAAGCCATTAAAACTCTCCTGGCTCACTACTGCCCCTCTGAAACCAGACTGAGGCAGAAACCCTATTCAAGGAACCTCCCAAGGGCTAGCTGATCTGCCCCATTGAGAAATGGAACAGGACACAGGGAGCACCTAGAATGGCCCAGAATGCTGCTCAGGATCCCAGACTGGTTAGGAAAGCCCAGGAGAACCAGCTAGATGCTGCTTCCTCCTCCCCATGTGGATCTTTCAGGTTGTCTGCTGAGTCCAGACACCTCTGGTGTCCTTGGCCCTTGAGCACAGAGCATGTGGCCTTCTTCTGCCTTTCTATACTTTCATATTTCCTCACCCCTCAAAAGTGAGAGGGGGGTCCAAAGTGGCCACCTGATCAGATCCCATTGGGGGGTGGGAACCTGTTCTTGCACAAGAACTAAGACAGATGGAGACCCCTGGAGCTTGTATCTAGCTGCTGTCAAGCCTGACAGCCAAAGTAAGCTTCAGGAGGGCCCTGTCTGTGGCTGGCTGGCACTTGAGGGCAATGGCTGACCAAGAAGCATCTATGGCAGAGCTCCTATGCTAGCCCCTGCTCAGGCATCTGTGAGAAGGTCAAACCTCAATGGTTCTTCATGTTCCGCTTGCTTCTCTGAGACCACAGCATGTGCGCATGGCGGGGCAGCATGAATTTGTGCTTGGCCAGCCAAGAGAGAGTGGACATGGAAAACCATTCAATCAAACCGACATGTATTTGTTTTCAGTAGACAAAGTATTTGTCCTTATTTTTACTTCTCTTTCTCTCCTTTTTTTTTTCTTGTAACTGTGCTGCTTTTTTTTTTTTTTTTTCGGTATTTCTTCCACTCCCTTTTCTGCATATCATCCTCCCTGCCACCCGCCCCATATGGCGCCATTGCTTTTTTTAAGTTGTATTTTTTGGCTCTTCTCTTTTTCCATGCTTTTGATAAAATCCATTGCTCATGTCACTCTCTTTTCTTTATTTCCTTTTCCCTTTTTCTTTTCCTTTCTCCCAAACTTTCTCCTTTCACAGCATTGGAACACGGGAGGTGGTCACGCAGAAGAACTTGAGCGGCCTGGTGCCCATCCGAGACTTAAGACTAGACCCCAGCCTCCTCTGTTCCATCCCTCTGTTAGCTCTGAGCCCCAATCTACTGATTGTGTGGCTCTTTCTGAGCATAGCATATCTGCTGTCCAAATTGCGTTGCAAATGAGTATCATGATGACAAATTATCAATAAGTCACAAGCAAAGCAAAAGCCAGAATATGTCCAGCCTCCATGTACCTAACTGAACAGAAGGAATCTGTCAAAGAGTGATCTGCCTTACAATTTGGTATTTTGTTGTTTTGAACTGTAACTCTCTGCCAAATTATTTCACCAAGAGGACTTGCTGATTTAAAGTCTGTAGTTCTCAGTGCTTGTAACATGTTTTCACAGTGCACTGTCGCCACATTGTCGAGCTCATCTGGAATTACTTGTACTGAAGCTCTTACTTTCTGATGTAAAACTTGATTACGTGTATTTTTCATGTGCCCTGTTTCTGAGAGGAAGGATTTCTGTCTGAAAAGCATTTGTATATTTGATACTATTCTTTCTTTAAATGTACTGCTAACCTATTCTTTCCTTTTGAAAAGAGACGAAAAGGATAGATACTTTCTAACTGGCTCATGTAGATAAACCTATTTAATAGGACAGGTACTTTCTGCTTTCATTTCAAAGCTTAATCCGCTAAATTACAGTGGCAAACAGCTTGCAAAATCACATTTCCTTGCTTATTTTTTTTGATTTGTATTGACACAAAGCTGTGATTATGATAGCACATTGTACCAAATCAGGCACATAAAAAGAACTACTGCATGTGACATTAGATGCACTCTTTTAACTTTATAAAGATATTAAAATTATTCCAGAAAATAATGTACTTATAGCAAAAGGCTATTAAAATGACATGTTTTCTTAAAATAGCATTTTTCTTCTTAAAAGTTACATCTTTAATTTCAGACTAAGGTTCAAGTATCTTTTTTTTCTCTCTTAGGAAAAACTATAAAAATAGGCAAAATATCGGGGGCCAGAGCATTGGCGCAGTGGTAGGGCATTTGCCTTGCATGTGGCTGATCTAGGACGGACCTCGGTTCGATCCCCCAAATCCATATGGTCCCCTGAGCCAGGAGCGATTTCTGAGCACATAGCCAGGAATAACCCCTGAGCGTCACTGGGTTTGGCCTAAACACCCCCCCCCAAAAAAAAAAAAGAAAAGAAAAATTTAAATTAAAAAAAAATAGGCAGGATATCTAAGAAAAGTTATTCCAAAAGTGAGATCTAACTTTGGGGCAGTTGAGCTAGATGAATGAAGTTTCTTAATTTGGCTTTCGCTCTTAATTTATTAATAATGAGCCTGACTATAAAAAGGGATGATTTGAACCTATAACATTTATGTTATTCAGGAGAGTCATTGTATAGCTACAAACATAAAAGAAATTAGCGGTAAATTATATAGACTTTGTATAAGAAATAATTTTTTTTTCATTTAAAATTTCTTGCCCTACTATTTTTGCCCTTTAGCTCCCCATACATTGCATTTCATGAAAATGGATTTCTTTCTAGCACTTTAAAGAAATTAGAGTGACTTTACAGAAGCAGACATTTCCAGAAACTTTATGTCCACACACATACATAAACTCACTCTATCACAGAACCTGGCCACTTGTGACTCAGATGTAGAACACAGGCCTTGCAGATGTGAGACCATAGCCAGGTTTAATTCCTGCACTGAAGTCTTACCATCACTACCCATCCCCTACCATCTCCAAAGACTTAGAACTTACTCTGGGATTTCTCTACTTTGACATCAGATCCAAATATAGGTAAAATATGAATGGTAATGTAAATTCTAAATTTCAATTAGACTTTAAATCCAAAAATGGAGGACTGTTTGCTTGCCATCCCTAGAAATGAACCTCAGGTTCCCCTGAACCTCTTGAGCATTTCAGGAGATAGTATCATTGCTTTAAGTAAACTCATTCTTATTTGTGCAAGTGGCCATGTTTCTCTTAATAATTGAGGTGGCAGGTACATAGTCCAGTACCTAGAAACCATGATGGCCAGCCTGGCCCTCAATCCCAAGGTTTTGTCTGTAGTTCCAGAGAATTGTGTGGGTCCTTTGCCCTCCTTTGTGTCAATTTACTCACTGTAGTTCTCTAGACCATTTCACTTAAATAAAAGAAAGAGAAATCCACACACCATGCAGTTTTCATCCCAGCTGCCCACAGCATGCTCTGGGCTCAGAGCTCCGGACACCCCACAATGATGGCACACTTAATGCCTGTTCATAGATGAGGAGGCATTTCTGGCAGAGATAGTGTTCATTTTCTCCAAATCTGGGATGTTTTTGTGGTACTCACCTCAAACTCCTTTAGGAACCACACTACAGAGGGGAGCAGAGAAGAGCATGCCAGCTCAGCTTCCTGAGCTCATAGATGCCTAATCTCTCCTAGGCCAGCCTGGAATATTTATTGTTTTTCTGCAGAATATCTGAGAAAGGAAACTCAATGTTTTCCTTTTATGCTGTTTTAATAGCAGTAAAACTTTTCCTCATGAAACATGGCGTGCATGCTCTCCCCACCCTCTCTCTCTCTCTCTCTCTCTCTCCATACACACATAAACACACACATATTTCCTGCGTTAGTGAAAAAAAGGAAAGATGAAACAGAGATAGGGATCCTCAGTGGAAAAGAATACCCAAAGATATCCCTTTTTTGTTATTTGCCATTTCCACTCTTAATTTTCCACATTAAAAACTAATGTTCTGCGGTAGGGCATTTGCCTTGCATGCAGCCAATCCAGGACGAATGGTGGTTCAAATTCCAGCATCCCATATGGTCCCCCAAGCCTGCCAGGGCGATTCCTGAGCACAGAGCTAGGAAGAACCCCTGAGCACCACTGGTTATGACTCAAAAACAAACAAACTAAAAACAAAAAAAAAAACCTCAAAAACAAATGCTCTTAAATTCATTTATTAAAATCAGTTTTTAAAATCATATGGCTGTTAAACAATTCAGTCTTTCTTTTATCGAAGTCCTCAGTGTTATGTTAGTGTCTCCCAGTAGCAGTTAGCCAGCATGATGAGTGAAGACTGAGTTCTTCCTTTGTAGCAGGGCGTGCTGGTCCCCAAGACACACACTCCCCTTCACATATACCTTAGTGCAAGGCACTAGGGTCAGAACTTGTCTTAATGTACCCTTGCTGTGAAAGTCACTATCCACAAGTCCTGCCACCCTCATCAGATTGTATAAATCATGAACATTTGACAAAGTAAATATAATATTTATTAAAAACTACATTGAAATAGAAGTATAACCTTATTTATAATTTCATAGATATCATAGCCAGATAAACTAAAAATTAGTTTCTGTAGTAATAAGTAAATAAGAGCCACTGTTGAAGACTGCAAATTTTTCTTTGCTCCTCAATGTAGTTTGAGGTGTATGAGTGGTAGCTGATTTGGGGCATATTCCCTTTATAAATGGAGAAGCCATATTGAGAATAGTATTCTAGTATAAGTGTTTTTAGATAGACAAGACTGTGTATAGAAACCTATACCTTCTGCTTTTGGTAGAATTATATTTTTACCAGATTATTGAATGTTACACAGATGTGACTGTCACTTACTGTAGGGGCTTCCTGCTCATGTGTCCGGGACATTTCAGCCTCACTAACATGCTGGTGACAGGAATGTAGCTGAGTTACCAAATAAGTTGACAACAAACAGATAGATACTTTTCTAAACTTCCTAAGCTTTTGAATAAAATTACTGTCTTATCAAAACTATTTTACATTTTCTTGATAATGAGACTGTCATTTTCTCTTTAAAAGGCTTGAACAATTCCTAATGATATATTTTTTAATTGCATGACATAATGGTCTTCATACAGTTTGAAATATTTTTTTAAATCATGGTTTCTTGATAACCGTAAATTTTACATCTCATAAAGAGGATTTTTGTATTCAATTTGATAACTAGATTTTATTGCCAATCTTCAGAAACTATCAAACTATAAAAAGTTCCACAGTGTCAGGGTCTGAGCGATAACATAGCAGGTAAATTATTTGCCTTGCACACAGCCAACCCCTGATTCAATCTCCACATAACATATGGTCCCCTGTGCCTGCCAGGAGTAATTCTGAGTGCCACCAGATGTGGCCGAAGAAAACAAACAAAATTCCAGTGTCTTTGTAAGTCATTTACATTTCAAACTGCTTCTGTCAGGTGCGTCCATCCCAGTTCATTTTCCAGAGAACTCCTGATTCTCTCACCTGGGAATGAACCAGGGATGACTTTGCCTACTGGGTTACCATGATAACCCTCCATGCAGTGTTGCAGGGGGAGAGCTGGCAGCCTTTTCTTCTCTGCCCCTTCACAGTGTGTCTGCCCTGCTAACCATGCAGCCATCTCAGGGTCATTGAATTATTTAATGTCATGAATCATTTTGCACTACTTGGTGGGTCTCCTAGATGGGGATAAACTTGTTGGAGCAGTCTTCTCTGCCAAGTAGAGTTGCTGCCTTTTGGATTCTGCAAGGAGAATCAGTATTTTGAATTTAAGGTCACTAACTGCTGCATGTACAGAAAAATGCAGCTTTTTAAAAGTTTGTTAAAAGTAGCTCTTGTTCTTTCCCTACTGATTTGCCATGTAACAGAATCTTAGGAGAACGAGTTACGCTAGAACTTTCAAATAACTGGACAGGAGGTAGATGAAACCACTACCCTAAATATAAGTTTGCTGCCACTTAAGATACGATGCTGCTTTTGGAAAAGCAAATTTCTGTCCCACAGCATGTGTCCATCTCTGTGCTTCTTAATTGCCTTGTTCAGGAACTCGCCATCTGACATGTGTATTGTAAACGAGTCCAGCACCCATTTAAATTAATCAGCCTTTTTATTTTAATGCTACAAAAGTAATCAATTCATTTCATCTTAGTTTTAAGTCTTTTCTTTTTCCTTTTTTACTGCTGTCATTTCTTGTGCTTGTTTTTCCCCAGTGAGGGTTGTCGAAGAGAAAATACAATGAAGAATGTTGGAAGTCGCAAATATGCATTTAATTCCCTGCAGCTGAAGGCTTTCCCCAAGCATTACAGGCCTCCTGAAGGGACTTACGGAAAAGTTGAAACATGAATACACACGGTTTTCTCTCATTAGCTGTTATATAATAAATGTGGGACCCAATAGTGTCATATATGAATTCTTCAAGAAGACCTGAAGGATTGGTTTTTATTTTTGTTTTAAAAATACTTCTCTAAAGAGTCTATGAAGCATGTTTTCTTTTCCATTGGAACCAGTAGGAGGTAATGTTGGCTCAATAATGTGGATAGTAACAACTGCCCATTTAGATAGTCCTCAGCTATCACCACACCAACCATCAGTAGTTGCCCACATGAACCAAGTTAGGCATGTCTGAAATGCTGGAAGACTCTGAAACACCCACTTAGGTTGCTGCTCACCTGTTTTTCTATGGAATAACTCAAAACTGAACATTGGGTTATGATCTACTTTTTAAAGTTATGAGTGTAAAACAATAAATACTATGTTAAATAATTGGATCCTGGGCAGAATGAGAAATGTTAATTGTTAACTCAAGTTTTGGGGAAAGAATAGGAAGCAAATGGTTCTGATAAATTACCCAATCTCTAAGACAACAGTAAAATCAGAGATGGAAGTGAAGGTTAAGTTTAAGCAGGTGGCTGCATCTCTTCTGCACTATAGAACAAGTAATCTGCTCACCTAACTCCCTGTCAACTGTCACCCTTCCATTCTTTATATATTGAGCTGTCTCTGTAGGGTCACCCATGTGGTACAGCTGATGTCTCAGACACCAGTGGGCACTTTGCCTGTAGATAGTAGAAGCCTGAATTCTTCAGAACAGAGGGTTTCCAAATTAATCATAGTTATAGACAATGTAATCATGTCTGAATATTTGATGGAAATGTCATTTAGGTTTGTAATAATTGTTACTACTCTCTTCTCATTCTGTTATGTAACATGGCTATTGAGAGAGTTGAAATTATTTCCTCAAATGAGATTTTGAAAGGAACTAATGGGCCCTAAAACTTAGGAACTTCATAGAAAATTGTCTTGTCATCTATTATAAGGTGATAATGAGTCTTTTCTGCACATAGCAGAGGTCCCCCCCTTATTTCATATTTTATCAATTCTGTTGTTCATGATTATACTGTTTACATGTTATTTAAAAGGTTGTAAAAGAAATATGACATTTTTTAATGATGTTGATCCTAATGCATTGTGAACCTTTGGGGAAATTCTGTATCTACACTTTAGATATAATTCTTTGGGCCCCTTTAGAAAAGCCACTTAGGAACATGTAAAAGATTGGACCTGGGGAGATGAGCCATAAACAGGTCCATCTTTTGGCAGGGCCACAGAGGGAGCAGGCCCAGGAAAGAATGAGTTCAGTGACCTTCCAGATCCTTCTAATTTCCCAGAAGCCAATGTAGATGAAGCTGCTGTCATAATTCTCAGCGGGACAGTTCCCATGGGTTACTGTGACCTTGTGTGGAGCAGACACCACTGTGAGCTGCAGCTCACAAGCTTCCTATTAAACCTGCACTCACTCTAGAGCAGTGTTTCTCAACAAGGGCAACATTTAGTCTTCCAGACTAATCCAGGGTGGACCCAGGAAAGTTGTATTGGTGGGGACTATAGCATGAGACTCAGGGCCAACCAGTAGGTCAGGAGGGTCAAAGTAAGGGAAGGACTGGAAAATGATACTCTTGAGGACAGGGCAGAGAACACCACAAAACCACCATGGTGGTAACAGCTGTGGTAACAGGGTCTCCTGATGTCTCAGTCCCTGTTCAGAGACAGTTTCCGATCTGGCTGACTTGATCTTTCATCTCTTCACCACTTCATTTGTGATATTTTTTCCTAGTACTACATAATTCCATATTTTCTTATTTAACATCACTACCTTTCAAAAACTGTTCTTGTTTTTTTTTAAACTGAAAGATTACCTACAATGGTTTCCAAAATTTATTTTTGGTCTAAAGTACATAAATATCTGCATTTATCAAAAGGGAGTATAGCAAATGTGAAGCCTCCCAAGAGCAGTCTTACATGTGGCACCTTTATTGCTTTGTGTTCCCAATTTTAGTTTCACATAAAACCTTAAGTCTCAGCTAACCATGTACATGATTTTCAGGCTACAGCATTCTCACAAACATTCCTGCCAGGCTTGTTCCCATGGCACAGTTTACATCGGCCACCTGATAAAAGGACAGGTGTTAGTGGCTGGCAGCTTCTGAGCTAATGTAAGGATTTGGAGGTTTTGGTTGCTAAAGGCAGTTTCACAGGTTGCCACCATATAGAGGTTCTGTTCCTTATCAGGCTCCTATTTAAGAAGAAATGTTGGGACAGACTGCACCTGGATGTGACATGGATTCTATCAAAGCACCTGCAGCAAAGTTGCCTTTGGTTTCCTTTAAAAATATATAAATATTGTACAATAGTTTTCTCCCAATATAATTGTATCCGCCACACTTAGTGCATTAAAAGTACTTTTATTTATTTGTTTTGGACAGTATTAATATATGTAAACATATAGTTACTGTTTTATATATACTTAGCTCATTTAAAGCCATGTATGCTGTAAATGTGCTAGTCTTCAGAATAACCAATAAACAACTGACAAGAACATTAAGCTTAGTCTTGACTGATTCCTTGCATTCCATGAATCCCCACCCCAGTCTGAGATAATACTAGATGAGTATTAAGTTTATTTTTATTTACTTTTGTTTTGGGGTTACACTTGGTGGTACTCAGGGCCTACTCCTGGCTCTGTGCTCAAGGAACATTCCTGGTGAAGCACTGAAGACCATATGTGGTGGTGGGGTGTGAAATAAGACTGGCCAGTGCAGGGCCAGAACTCAGCCTGTTATACTATCTCTCTGGCCCCACAACAAACATTTGCTCTGTATTATGGATTATAACTGTCCTGACTGTTCTATCCATGAGGAGGATTCAAGCTTGAAAACAATCATCTTTTTATTCTCTGTGATTAAGAACAATTCTCAATATACATTTATTTAGCTACCATTCTCATAAATGCTCAATTTAAATTTACTTTCAAAAACAGAACTCATCTACTTTCTTTAGGATTCAGTGGAGCAGAAAAATAGATCCAGTTGATACAGAAAATATTTCTTATGTTGATTTCTCTGTTTTTGACCACAGAAAATGCTTTGTTGACTTTATCTTGGTTTCAACATATTAGGATCAATATCCTTTTCTTCCTCTGAATCTTGATCTTGCATCCAACTGAAAACAAATAAATAGTGAAATAAAATTTTGAAAAATATAGCTATAAACATATATGTTTATATGTATGGGTATCACTACACAAAATCAGTGAAATCATTTAGTATAATCAAAATAGCAAGGAAAAAAACAAAGATGACATTAAAACATTTCTATTTAAGGTCACAATAAAGATATTCTTTTCAAGTAGAATTTAAATTATATGTATCATTCTAACTAAACTTAAAATGTTCACTTTCTGGCAAACAACTTTCTAAATTATTTGGGCTAATATTTTGATTTTTGTTGTTTTGGGATTACATCTAACTCTGCTCATGGATCACTCTTGACAGGCTCAAAGGACATATATGCAGTGTTGGGGATGAAACTCACATGCAAGGCAAACACCTTACTTGCAAACACCTTACTATCTCTGACCCCAAAAACTTCTTTAAATAAAACAACACTTTAATTGACAGAAAAATTTGGCAAAGAACTGTGCCACTTGAGAAAGAAAAGCACAGCCAACTAAGTCTCATTTTATACCTCCTTGATATGATTTGTCAGCAGAAAAGCTCAGGTACTTTGTTTGATTTCCCATAATAAATATTCTGTACCTAGAGTGCCCTGAGCACAAAGCCCAGAGTAAGCCCTAAGCATAGCCAGATATGGCTCAAAACACAGTAAGTATCCTGTGCCCTCCACTTCACATGAAGAAATTTGCAAAGTAAGTTATAAACAAAAGCCCATTAGTTAATTTATTTTTGGCCACACCCAGCTGTATTCAGTGCTTACTCCTGACTCTACACTCAAGTCACTCCTGGAGGGTTTCAGGGGACTATATGGATGCTGGGGATAAAACCCAGGATGGATGCATGTGAGGCAGGTGCCCTACCTGCTGAACTATTGCTCCCACCCCTCTATAGGTATTTTTAAGATGAAAAAAGCCAGAGTGGGCGTTCTATTTATGTCCCTTCTGCTCTTTCCAAATCCAATCACTCCAAAAGCTCAAACCCTAACTCTCAACATCTCTTCCTAATAGCATCCTTATTACAGTATTGCTCATCCCCACCAGACCCCGCATCAGATAAGCATTTGACAAATGACCTAATTCACAGTAAGCAGCATCAACTTATACCTCTTTTGCTGGAAGACTTAATTCTCATACTTCCAGAGATTCAACAGCTAAGTCAAAAAGAGACAGAGTCATGGGGAAACTAGCTCTGAATGCTACCTTCTATTAACTCACTTCATTAACTATTATCATATACAGACATCTTCCTTACTGATATCATAGCAACTAATACTTAGAACTACTTAAGTACTAAGAAACTACTAAGTTTCTATCTAGAAATCTTTTGGAGTTTTAAAAATACTGAACTACTTACCATTGATCTTTTACATTCAAAAAATGAGTATTTCAGAGCTTTGCAGTTTCCTTCTTTCAAACACTGCCGAGGGGATTTTCCTTCCTAGAATATAAAAAAAAAATGTAAATACCTGGGAAATGTTCATAAGTAGAAAACTGTTTTTCTTAAAACTTTTTTTGGGGGTGGGCTGGAGTGTTTGCACAAGAGATTAATCACAGGCCCACACACATCATCTTCCTGGAAGAAAAATGACCTCTCTCCTCTACCAATCTCGAAAGGAAAGTAAGGGTTGTGGATAAATGTGACATTCTCAGAAGACCTGGCAGGCAGATTCCCCTTTTTGCATGACCCAGAGTAGCCAGCTCCTTGTCTTAATCTTATCAAGCTGCCAAGATACCACATTTATTTCAGATGTATAAATTCTGAACCCTGGTCCTCAAAATTATATGGTGTCAATCCAGAAGTATCTATCACAAGAACTATGATGGGAAAGTTACTTAGAAGTCTACTAAGCTCAGTGAGCCTAAATAATAAAACAAGGCTCCACTAGCAACAACTCCTACAATCCAGTAAATCAGTAGATACTGATTGGTAGTTAAACATTTGATGCCTGGAGGGACTTACTATGAACAACTTGGTAAGTTATGGTATTATAATTAAAAAAAAAAAAAGAGGTCAAGCACGTGCCTTGCATGTTCCTGCTTCATGCAAGGAGACCCTGCTTTGAATCCCCCAGCATCAAGTATGGTTCCCTGAGGAAAGAGGCAGCAACTGGATACACCCATTCCCCCAGTCTCCAGTTGAAGCTATTAATGCAGTGGAAAGGTGTTTATGCAAATATTTGTAGCATAGAGAAAGTACCTCTCTACTTTCCCCCTGAGTGACAGGGAAAAGGAAAAGTGCCAGAGGGAGAACACAGAAAGGTTTGCAAAGGTTCCAAAGAGTTTGGTTTCTAGAAATGTAAACATATAAAACATCTAGAAAAAAGTAGAATGAACGAATTTCTTTAATCATTTGAAGTTTTGACACCTATGATTTGAAATCAATGGGAGGGTAATTAAAACCACACATTATTATTGCATACTATTATAACGATATGCATAAAAATATTATAAATTATTAAAGAAATGAGTAAACATTATTAGCATTATGCCAGGCTGGAGAGAAGGCTCAAACCACGTGTGTAACAAAGCATAAACTGATGCGCCCCCTAATCTAAATGTCATGTTTTCGCAAGCTTTCAGCCTATCAGCCAACAGCCCCTGAGCCACGCCCCGTTCGCCGGCCCCTCTTTCCTTCGTTTCCGGTGTCCGATCTACCCCCAAGGCCGGCTGGTAGGACCGAGCTACCTGCAGCACGCAGTCGGACTGCAGCAGGCAGATGCCCAGATCCTCCTTCACGCCCGCGCACGCGCCTTCCTCTGGCTTGTCCTCATAATACCGGGGCATAGCTGCCTCCCGCCCGCGGAGGCCCAGAGCCGCTTCCTCTACAACTGCAGCAACCCAGCTAAGCCCGCCACGAAAGCCCCCAGAAAAGTGACAGCAGCAACCCGCAGCGAGCCCGAGAGCTGGTGTTGACGCGGCGGAAGTGGGCGCCGCCAATACGCGTCACTTTCGGAGCGCCGGTCACTCTCTTGTACGGAAGTACTTCCCAGTGGCTGTTGGACGCCATGTAGGGTCAGTGTGGACTCTCATGGAACCGCCCAGTGTTTCACTTGTCCAGTGGAGCTCCAGCGGCATCTCCGCATTTCATTTGATTAGCATTTTCCATTGTTCTGTTCTCTAATCTTTATTATTTGCTTTCTTCTAACTTGGGGCATAAGGCACATAGGCTATTTATTTAGGTTCTTAGTGATGATATTTATGACTATGAACCCCTCTTAGAATTATTGTAATTAATGGAGCTGGAGAGATAGTACAGTAAGACGTCTGCCTTGCACACAGTCGATCCAGGCACGATCCTCAGTGTCCTATATAGTCCCCAGAGCCCACCAGGAGTAATCACTGAGTAACATAGGGTGTGGCCCAAAAAATATACAAACAAAAATAATTACTGTAGTTACATCCTGTACGTTTTGATCTGTTTTCATTAACATTGATTTCAAGAAAAAAATTATACATAAATAATTCAATCATGAGACACATAATTACAAAATAGTTCACATTGAGTTTCAGACATGCATGTTTCCTGTTTTCCTGCCACCAGTGCGCTCTGTGTCTCTGTGTCTCTCCTCCTCCTCCTCCTCATCTTCCTCCTCCCCCTCCTCTTCCCCCCCTCTCTTCTCTCCACTCTCCTCTCTCCTCTCCTCTTCTCTCCCTCAAATTGCCTCCCAGGTTTGGCTGGGTTCTCCAATGGATTTTCTCAGCCAGAAATAATGTGGGATTCTGTAATTAACTCAGTATGTTCTTGGTATTTGTGCTAATGGAATGTACTCAGACTGCTATATTCCCATACATTATTATTTAGCCATTATGTTCTCCACTAAGTTTGTTTCTTAGTAAAGAAGCAATCCATGTTTTGGTTTGGTTTGGTTTGGTTTGGTTTGCTCTGGTTTAGTCTTTTTTATTGGCCACTACTAGTAACACTTGGGGTTACTCCTGCTGCCTCTGAGCTTGGAAATCACTCCTGGCAAGCTCAGGGGACCAGATGAAATGCTGGGGATCTGAACCCAGGTTAGCCCTATACAAGGCAAGAACCCTACCTGCTCACTTTGGCACTACAAATCCTTGTTTTAATTTAGGATTTCCTTACAGCCATTAGGGGGAAAATTAAAATAATCACTTTACAACCCCAATAAACAAGCTTAATAAACAAGCTTTGTGTTTGTTGGAGATGCTTGATTTTATTTAACTGTCCTCCTTTTTTCTGTTCTCTTGATATCACTAATATATTAAAATTTACTTTATCTTTTCCATCACCACCCATTCATTCAAGCTGTTGAGATGTTTTCCATATTTACAGTTATTATGACTTTTCAGATGCATGAAATTTAGTCTCTTGGTTGGTCTATTTTATTTTTTCTAAACAGTCCACTTATTTGTAAAATTCAAAATTATTAAATAATATCTTCATTAATTATCCTCTACACATAATTATCTTTTGAATGGGAATGTTTTTGTTTTTTTTAGTTTGATTTTGGGGCCACACTCAGTAGTGCTCAGGAATTACTCCTGGCTCGACTCTCAGAAATTACTCCTGACAGGTTCGAGGAATATATGGGATGCCATGGATTGAACTGGGGTTGGCTGAATATAAGGAAAATGCCATCTCTGTTGTGCTATCACTCAAGACCCTGGAATGTTTCCTTTATGATGGAATAATTTTAATTTTGTTCTACGTACTATCAGTGATACTCCAATCTTCTGGTAGTAATGTTGGACAGTATGAGTAGTAATGAAAAATGACCAAAAAAGAGCATGGTAGGTGATATAAAAATTAAGGTCTAAACAGCAGAATAACAGCAACTGAGCAATAATAATAATAATAATAATAATAATAATAATAATAATAGCACCAAGATGAGACAGGAGAAATAGGTAGGAAACAAAAGAAGGGGGGAAATAGTTTGGGAAAAACAAAAAGCTTACCAGAGAACTATGGGATGAATTCAAGAGAAACAATATACAACTCATTGGAGTCCCTGATGAACAGGAAGGCAAATATGATGAAAAACATAAAAAAAAATCATGGGGGCCGGAGAGATGGCATGGAGGTAGGGCATTTGCCTTGCATGCAGAAGGACGGTGGTTCGAATCCCAGCATCCCATATGGTCCCCTGAGCCTGCCATTAGCAATTTCTGAGTGTGGAGCCAGGAGTGACCCCTGATCACTGCTGAGTGTGATCCTCCCAAAAAAATTTTAAATAAATTATTGATAAGAATTTCCCAGAACAAAGGCACAGAGACCCAATAGGCCTAAAGGGTCCCACTGAAAATAGATCCAACTAGGAAAACTCCAAGGCACAGTATATTCAAAGTGACAAAATCCAAAGATAGAGACAGAATAGAGAAAGAAGCAAGAACAAAAAAGGAACTTAACATATTAAAGGGCAACAATTCTTAGCCTTGAAACCAGTTTTGAAGTCATTAAAAGATCCTTTTAAGGGGCTGAAGCAATAGCACAGTGGGCAAGGTGTTTGCCTTGCACGCAACTGACCCCAGATTGACTCCAGTTCAATCCATGGCATTCCATATGGTCCCCCAAGCCTGCCAGGAGCAATTTCTGAGCACAGAATCAGGAGTAAGCCCTGAGCGGCACTGGATGTGGCCACAAACAAACAAATAAAACAAAACAAACAAACAAAATGATCACTTTAAGGGACTAGAGCAATAATACAGTGTCTCTGGCATCTCCAGTGGTCCTCAATCACACCAGGAGTGATTTCTTAGTGCAGAGCCAGGAATAACTCTTGAGCACTGTATGCTCAAGTGTATGGCTCCTTCTAAAACAAACTTCCCAACATGTGGCACTGAGTATTGTACTCACTAATGATACATATGGTTACCTGCTACTATATTAATATAAGTTAAAAAATAGCAATAGGGTGTTTGACTTGCACACAGCAGATCCCGGACAGGCCTGGTTTGATCTCCAGCATCCCATATGGTCCCCCCCTAGCCAGGAGTAACCCCTGAGCATCACCAGGTGTGCCCCCCTCAAAAAAATAATATATCAATCAATTATCACAAATTGAGTTTTATTGGTTTATTTTCTTTTTTTTCACAAACTATAAGAATTTATTATTTTTTATATATTAAAGGGTATACATTCTTTTTTTAATTTATTTAAACACCTTAATTACATACATGATTGTGTTTGGGTTTCAGTCATGTAAAGAACACCTCCCATCACCAGTGCAACATTCCCATCACCAATGTCCCAAGTCTCCCTTCTCCCCACCTGACCCCCGCCTGTACTCTAGACAGGCTCTCCATTTTCCTCATACATTCTCGTTATTAGGACAGTTCAAAATGTAGTTATTTCCCTAACTAAACTCATCACTCTTTGTGGTGAGCTTCCTGAGGTGAGCTGGAACTTCCAGCTCTTTTCTCTTTTGTGTCTGAAAATTATTATTGCAAGGGTGTCTTTCATTTTTCTTAAAACCCATAGATGAGTGAGACCATTCTGCGTTTTTCCCTCTCTCTCTGACTTATTTCACTCAGCATAATAGATTCCGTGTACATCCATGTATAGGAAAATTTCATGACTTCATCTCTCCTGACAGCTGCATAATATTCCATTGTGTATATGTACCACAGTTTCTTTAGCCATTCGTCTGTTGAAGGGCATCTTGGTTGTTTCCGGAGTCTTGCTATGATAAATAGTGCTGCAATGAATATAGGTGTAAGGAAGGGGTTTTTGTATTGTATTTTTGTGTTCCTAGGGTATATTCCTAGGAGTGGTATAGCTGGATCGTATGGGAGCTCGATTTCCAGTTTTTGGAGGAATCTCCATATCGCTTTCCATAAAGGTTGAACTAGACGGCATTCCCACCAGCAGTGGATAAGAGTTCCTTTCTCTCCACATCCCCGCCAACGCTGTTTATTCTCATTCTTTGTGATGTGTGCCATTCTCTGGGGTGTGAGGTGGTATCTCATCGTTGTTTTGATTTGCATCTCCCTGATGATTTGTGATGTGGAACATTTTTTCATGTGTCTTTTGGCCATGTGTATTTCTTCTTTGTCAAAGTGTCTGTTCATTTCTTCTCCCCATTTTTTGATAAGGTTAGATGTTTTTTTCTTGTAGAGTTCTGTCAGTGCCTTGTATATTTTGGAGATTAGCCCCTTATCTGATGGGTATTGGGTGAATAGTTTCTCCCACTCAGTGGGTGGCTCTTGTATCCTGGGCACTATTTCCTTTGAGGTGCAGAAGCTTCTCAGCTTAATATATTCCCATCTGTTAATCTCTGCTTTCACTTGCTTGGAGAGTGCAGTTTCCTCCTTGAAGATGCCTGTAATGTCCTGGAGTGTTTTGCCTATGTGCTGTTCTATATATCTTATGGTTTTGGGGCTGATATCGAGGTCTTTAATCCATTTGGATTTTACCTTCGTACATGATGTTAGCTGGGGGTCTAAGTTCATTTTTTTTGCAAGTGGCTATCCAATTGTGCCAACACAACTTGTTGAAGAGGCTTTCCCTGCTCCATTTAGGATTTATCAAAAATTAGGTGGTTGTATGTCTGGGGAACATTTTCTGAGTATTCAAGCCTATTCCACTGATCTGAGGACCTGTCCTTATTCCAATACCATGCTGTTTTGATAACTATTGCTTTGTAGTTTAAAGTTGGGGAAGGTAATTCCTCCCATATTCTTTTTCCCAATGATTGCTTTAGCTATTCGAGGGTGTTTATTGTTCCAAATGAATTTCAAAAGTGTCTGATCCACTTCTTTGAAGAATGTCATGGGTATCTTTAGAGGGATGGCATTAAATCTGTATAATGCCTTGGGGAGTATTGCCATTTTGATGATGTTAATCCTGCCAATCCATGAGCAGGGTATGCGTTTCCATTTCCGTGTGTCCTCTCTTATTTCTTGGAGCAGAGTTTTATAGTTTTGCTTGTATAGGTCCTTCACATATTTAGTCAAGTTGATTCCAAGATATTTGAGTTTGTGTGGCACTATTGTGAATGGGGTTGTTTTCTTAATGTCCATTTCATCCTTATTACTATTGGTGTATAGAAAGGCCATTGATTTTTGTGTGTTAATTTTGTAGCCTGCCACCTTGCTATATGAGTCTATTGTTTCTAGAAGCTTTTTGAGAGAGTCTTTAGGGTTTTCTAAGTAGAGTATCATGTCATCTGCAAACAGTGAGAGCTTGACTTCTTCCTTTCCTATCTGGATTCCCTTGATATACTTTTCTTGCCTAATCGCTATAGCAAGTACTTCCAGTGCTATGTTGAATAGGTGTGGTGAGAGAGGCCAGCCTTGTCTTGTGCCAGAATTTAGAGGGAAGGCTTTTAGTTTTTCTCCATTGAGGATAATATTTGCCACTGGCTTGTGGTAGATGGCCTTCACTATATTGAGAAAGGTTCCCTCCATTCCCATCTTGCTGAGAGTTTTGATCAAGAATGGGTGTTGGACCTTATCAAATGCTTTCTCTGCATCCATTGATATGATCATGTGGTTTTTATTTTTCTTGTTATTGATGTTGTGTATTATGTTGATAGATTTACGGATGTTAAACCATCCTTGCATTCCTGGGATGAAACCTACTTGATCGTAGTGGATGATCTTCTTAACGAGGCATTGAATCCTATTTGCCAGGATTTTGTTGAGAATCTTTGCATCTGCATTTATCAGCGATATTGGTCTGTAATTTTCTTTTTTCGTAGCATCTCTGTCTGGTTTAGGTATCAAGGTGATGTTGGCTTCTTAAAGCTAGTTTGATAGAATTCATTAGTGAATCCATCTGGACCTGGGCTTTTGTTTTTCGGCAGACATTTGATTACCATTTTTATTTCATCAATGGTGATGGGGGTGTTTAGATATGCTACATCCTCTTCCTTCAACCGTGGAAGATTATAAGAGTCCAAGAATTTATCCATTTCTTCCAGGTTCTCATTTTTAGTGGCGTAGAGTTTTTCAAAGTAGTTTCTGATTACCCTTTGAATCTCTGTCATATCAGTAGTGATCTCTCCTTTTTCATTCCTGATACGAGTTATCAAGTTTCTCTCTCTCTCTTTCTTTGTTAGGTTTGCCAGTGGTCTATCAATCTTGTTTATTTTTTCAAAGAACCAACTTCTGCTTTCGTTGATCTTTCGGATTGTTTTTTGGGTTTCCACTTCGTTGATTTCTGCTCTCAGCTTTGTTATTTCCTTCTGTCTTCCTATTTTTGGGTCCTTTTGTTGAGTACTTTCTAGTTCTATTAGCTGTGTCATTAGGCTACTCAGGAAAGCTCCTTCTTCCTTCCTGATGTGTGCTTGCAAAGCTATATATTTTCCTCTCAGTACTGCTTTTGCTGTGTCCCATAAGTTCTGATAGTTTGTATCTTTATTGTCATTTGTTTCCAGGAACCTTTTGATTTCCTCCTTGATTTTATCTCGGACCCACTGGTTATTGAGTATGAGGCTGTTTAACTTCCAGGTGTTAAAGTTTTTCTTCTGAGTCCCTTTGGAATTCACAAATAATTTCAGAGCCTTGTGGTCAGCGAAGGTAGTCTGCAAAATTTCTATCCTCTTGATCTTATGGAGGTATGTTTTATGTGCCAGCATGCAGTCTATCCTGGAGAATGTCCCATGTACATTGGAGAAGAATGTGTATCCAGGTTTCTGGGGATGGAGTGTCCTATATATATCCACTAGGCCTCTTTCTTCCATTTCTCTCCTCAGGTCTAGTATATTCTTGTTGGGTTTCAGTGTGGTTGACCTATCCAGTGTTGACAAAGCCGTGTTAAGGTCCCCCACAATTATTGTGTTGTTGTTGATATTATTTTTCAGATTTGTCAACAGTTGTATTAAATATTTTGCTGGCCCCTCATTCGGTGCATATATGTTTAGGAGAGTGAATTCTTCCTGCTCTACGTACCCCTTGATTAATATAAAATGTCCGTCTTTGTCCCTTACAACCTTTCTGAGTATAAAGTTTGCATTATCTGATATTAGTATGGCCACTCCAGCTTTTTTATGGGTGTTGTTTGCTTGGATAATTTTTCTCCAGCCTTTTAATTTGAGTCTATGTTTGTTCTGACTATTCAGGTGCGTTTCTTGTGGGCAGCAGAAGGTTGGATTGAGTTTTTTGATCCATTTAGCCACTCTGTGTCTCTTAACTGGTGCATTTAGTCCATTGACGTTGAGAGAAAGAATTGTCCTGGGATTTACCGCCATCTTTATTTCAAAATTTGGTGTGTCTTTTGGGTAGTCTTGTCTTAGATTAGGTCTTTCAGTTTTTCTCTTAAGACTGGTTTTGTGTCTGTGAAGTTTCTGAGCTGTTTTTTGTCTGTGAAACCATGTATTCTTCCGTCAAACCGGAAAGTGAGTTTTGCTGGGTATAGTATTCTGGGTGAAGCATTCATTTCATTCAGTCTTGTCACAATATCCCACCACTGCTTTCTGGCATTGAGTGTTTCTGGTGACAGGTCTGCTGTAAATCTCAGGGAAGCTTGCTTGAACGTGATTTCCCCTTTTGATCTTGCTATTTTCAAAATTCTGTCTCTATCTGTGGGATTTGTCATTGTGACTAGGTTGTGTCTTGGGGTGGTTTTTCTGGGGTCTCTTTTGGTTGGTACTCTTCGGGCATGCAGGATTTGATCACATATATTCTTTAGCTCTGGAAGTTTCTCTTTAATGATGTTCTTGACCATTGATTCTTCCTGGAAATTTTCTTGCTGGGTCTCTGGGACTCCAATGATTCTTAAGTTGTTTCTGTTGATCTTATCATAGACTTCTATTTTCATCTGTTCCCATTCTTTGACTAATTTTTCCATTGTCTGCTCATTTGCTTTAAGTTTTTTGTCCAATCTCTCCTGCTGTATGGAATTTTTATGTACCTCATCTTCCACAGCACCAAGTCTATTCTCAGCTTCTGATACCCTGTCCCAGAGCTTATCCATTTTGTCATTCACTTCGTTTACTGACTTTTTCAGTCCTGTTAGTTGACATGTTATTTCAGTTTGGAGTTTTGTGATTTCTGTCTTCATATTTTCTTGGTTCTTATTAGTGTTCTGTTCAACTCGATCCATGGTTTCTTGGAGATCTTTGAGCATCTTCCATATTGCTAGTCTAAAGTCCTTATCTGAGAGATTGATTAGTTGGTTGGTCATTATCTGGTCCTCAGAATTGTCATCTTCATTCTCTATGTCTGATGCTGGCCTGCGTTGTTTCCCCATTGTCACACTTGTATTGTGGGTTATTCTACGTGTTGTGGTGGTATTCATTGTCTATATGATGCAGGCAGCACACTCCTCTGGCTCCTCCCTTTCTGGATGGGCTGACTTGCCTCTAAGGGAGGGGAGTCCTCCGTGGATGAAGCCTCACACTGGGTCAAATCTTAGGCCCGAGCATGCAACAGAGAAGACAGTCCGGAGAGAAATGTTTGCTTCTGTGATATAGCGCCGTTCTTAGTGTGATTTTTCCTTCTTGTTGCAATGGTGTTCTTTCCTTAGAAAGAGTGCACGGCCGCATAGCGAAGCGGAGCGGCCGTGCTCCGCTGGAGCCTCTTTTTGCCCCACTCGCAAGAGTTTCACGCAAGAGGACAGTAGACAGACATAGACAGGTCACACTCACAGTTTTTCACAGTTGGGCCCCACTGGGCCGGTGTACTTTCGCGGATTTTCCCCACCTGGTGTCACACACAGGGAGCCGGCTTTTGCAAAGCCTTGCCGGTTTTCATGCTCTGTAGTCCCTCCCTGAAAATGGCGTCTGGGTGAGCGAGGTTTCTGGAGCCTCTTTTTGCCCCACTCGCAAGAGTTTCATGCAAGAGGACAGTAGACAGACATAGACAGTTCACACTCACAGTTTTTCACAGTTGGGTCCCACTGGGCTGGTGTACTTTCGCGGATTTTCCCCACCTGGTGTCACACACAGGGAGCCGGCTTTTGCAGAGCCTTGCCGGTTTTCTGGTTTATTTTCTGACAGAAGAAATATCAAATTCTGTAGCTAAGGGCCAGAGCAGTAACACAGCAGTAAGACATTGCCTTGTATGTGGCCAACACAGGATGGACCCCAGTTTGAATCCCGACACCCCATATGGTCCCACAAGCCGGCCAGGAGCGACTTATGAGCAAAGAACCAGAAGTAAACCCTGAGCAATGCCGGATGTAGCCCAAAAACAAACAAACAGAAATCCTGTATTATTTATTTTATTATATTTATTTTATTATTTTTATTATTATTATTTACACAATTTTTCTTCTAAATTCAGCATTTTCATTTGTATTTAAAGATTTTAAATTGGCCCTAGGAACACAAGAATACAATACAAAAACCACTTCCTCTCACCTATATTTATTGCAGCACTATTCACAATAGCCAGGCTCTGGAAACAATCAAGATGCCCTTCAACAGACAAATGGCTAAAGAAACTGTGGTACATATACACAATGGAATATTATGCAGCCGTCAGGAGAGATGAAGTCATGAAATTTTCCTATACATGGATGTACATGAAGTTTATCATGCTGAGTGAAATAAGTCAGAGGGAGAGAAAGAGACGCAAAATAGTCTCACTCATCTATGGGTTTTAAGAAAAATAAAAGTCATTTTTGCAACAATCCTTAGAGACAATGAGAGGAGGGCTGGAACTTCCAGCTCACTTCATGAAGCTCACCACAAAGAGTGGTGAGTGCAGTTAGAGAAATAACTACACTGAGAACTACCATAATCATGTGAATGAATGAGGGAACTGGAAAGCCTGTCTGGAGTACAGGTGGGGTGGGGTGGGGTGGAGGTAGATTTAGGACGTTGGTGGTGGGAATGTTTCACTGGTGAAGGGGGGTGTTCTTTACATGACTGAAATCTAATCACAATCATATTTGTAATCAAGATGTTTAAATAAAGAAAAAAATTTAAAAAAGATTTTAAATTGTTTCGTTTTTTTTTTTTTTTTAACACAGAAGAGCCTATTTTAAAGATGTCATCCTGAGAAAAACAGCCCTGCTCTGCTACCCTACTTGAGAAGAAAATAATGGCCACCTATACTTATCATATAGTCTGGTCTTGACTGAGATCTCTGTGGCCTTCTCAGAAAGGAGGGGGCAAATTCCCTTTTCAGCATAAACTACTGCCATCCAATACCACCCCCTGTACTCTCCGACAATAAAGGCCGGAGCCATGACTTAACCTTTTTTTTTTTCTATCTTAACTTTTCCCCCTTTAGATTTATTAAGCTATAACGAACAAGTAGTGACTTAACCTTATCAAACTTCCAGGCCACTTAATTTGTTTTAGATCTATAAATCCTGGACTAAACATCCTGGACTAAAGATCTTGTACTGCAGCCCAGTAGAATAACAAGAACACTGATGAGAAAGTTATATAGTTAGTAATCTACTAAGGTTCACCTCAGTGAACCTAACTAGTAGCCTGGAAGGCTCAATTAATGCCAAATCACAGCCTAGTAAACCTTTGGGCAATGGCCTTAGTAATATCATAGAGAGATTTAACAATCATTTCAAGTTAACCTGTGTTGAATTAAGATTTGATAGTTTCAGCTGCCTTTGTGTTGTAACAAGCCATATGAAATAAATTTGTGCCTGCAAGCAGGCAGATAATGGTGCCTGCAGATACTGATGAAGGGCTGTTCACACTGGTGGTGAGATTGGTATTTGAATGCTTAATGCCTAAAATTACTGTATTATGAACAATTTAGCAAATCACGGTATATGATAAAAGTTAGAAAGATAAAATAAAAAGGCCAGAGAGATAGCATGGAGGTAAGGCCTTGCATCCAGAAGGATTGTGGTTCGAATCCCAGCATCCTATATGGTCCCCTAAGCCTGCCAGAAGCGATTTCTGAGCATAGAGCCAGGAGTAACCCCTGAGCTAGAAACAAAAAAGTGTTGGAGGGGTCATGGAGAAAAAGGAACTCTTGTAAACTGCAGGTAAGAATATTAATTAGTACAGCCTCTGAAAAACTGTATGGAGATTCCATAAATTAAAATGCTGATGTCATATACTATCCACTTTTGGGCTTATGCCTGATGGATAGGAGCACGGGAATTCAGAAGGATATTTGCACCTCTGTTCATAGCAACATTGTTTACAACAGATACAACATAGAATCAACATAAATGCTATTGATGGAGAACTGGATAAAAAATATAGTACATATACTCAGTGGTATATTACTCAATAATTGAAGACAAAATCGTCTTTTGCAAAATGTGAATGGACGTTGAAATGATTATGCTGAATGAAATCACGATTAAAAAAATAAAGATACAGTCTTGTGTCTCCCTCTTGAGGGAAAACTGTGAACAGCTCCACCTTTACTTGGGTTGTCGAGTTTTTTTTTTTTTTTTTTTTTTTTTGGTTTTTGGGCCACACCCGTTTGACGCTCAGGGGTTACTCCTGGCTATGTGCTCAGAAATCGCCCCTGGCTTGGGGGGACCATATGGGACGCCGGGGGATCGAACCGCGGTCCTTCCTTGGCTAGCGCTTGCAAGGCAGACACCTTCCCTCCAGCGCCACCTACCCGGCCCCGAGGGTTGTCGAGTTTTACAACCTTCCTTGTATTGCTACCTTCCAAGTTTTACTACCTTCCTTGTCAAACTTCTACGTTTTACTTTCACATTTTACTACCAAGTAAAACTTCCAAGTTTTACTACCTTCCTTGTCAAAGATTGTACGACACAAAGATGTAAAAAACAAATTTCAGAGTGCATTTTGTAGCAACCTAAGAAGATATTTGTTTTCTGGTCAAAATCCTTGGTTTTGATTTCATCTTGCTTTCTACCTTCTTAGAAGGATTCATTAAGTTTTGTGTGTTTGAATCATACTACTTCCTGAGCTATGTATTGCAAGTAAAAAACTAATGCTATTGGGGCTGGAGAGATGGCACAGCGGTAGGGCATTTGCCTTGCATGCAGAAGGATGGTGATTCGAGTCCTGGCATCCCATATTGTCTGCCGAGCCTGCTGAGGGAGATTTCTGAGCATAAAATCAGGAGTAACCCCTGAGTGCAGCTGGGTGTGACTCAAAAAAGCAAAAAAAAAAAAAAGAGATTAAAAATTAATGCTATTAATTAACCATAATATTTCCTTTCCTAACAGTGTCAGACCTACTCCTCATTGGGTTTGTAGGTGCCTCCTACATAAAAATCATGCATTCCAGCCAATTGAACTGTCTCTCTAGTGCAACCATAATATTTTAGAGGTGGAAAAGGTCCTAAATGTTGTTTGATCTAACCCGTCGTTTAACATTTGAGTAAACCAAGACATGAAAAGATTGAGTGTTTTGTTTAAAGCCTCACAAAAGTGATTAGGACTAGAATCCAGGTCTTGCCTCTGTGCCTTATTCCCTTGACACTAGAACTGAATCTGCCAATGAGTTGTTCACATTTCACATTGTGAAATGAATAACCTTAATCAATGTGGAAGGTCAAATATTTATATTTATATTGTGAACTGTGAAGTTTACATATAAGTTTGTAGTCTTCTTCAAATCTTTAAAAAAAATCTAGGGCTGTAGCAATAGCGCAAAGTAGGTTGTTTGCCTTGTATGCGGTGTCCCATATGGTCCCCAAGCCAGGAGCGATTTCTGAGCACATAACCAGGAGTAACCCCTGAGTGTCACCGATGTGCCTCCTCAAAAAATTTTTTTTTCTAAAATCTAGAGGTTCAGATGTCAAAATATTTGGATAATAAATGCTGCTTAATTTTCCTCATTCTACAGTATTGATTCTGAGACCTATGTGTTATTTTGTCATTTATCTGATGACATACTGCTGTGCTTTTTATGTGCAATTTTGAAAAGTTATTTGACTACATAATGGAAGTCTTTTAGTTATTTCAATATTATTTATCTCTTCAACATTTTGCTTTTAATAAATGTTGATATGAGAAATTTTAATTATATAAAAATATCCATTTTTATATAATATAGAATTTTGTCAGAAAACTTTAATCCAGAGACTAGACTTCAATTTCATGACTAGCAGTATGCATGGTAATATTATAATGGTAACTCAAACACTCACATAGACAGATACATGACTTAATACCTTGTTTAGGTATTATTTAGGTGATTTTATGTGAGTCAGTTTTCAATATTGATGATGGATCAATATTATTCACAATAATATTTTGAATATTTACTCTGTATTATCATATTAAAATTTACATAATAATCTCTTGTTTCCTGAAGCCTCCCAATATATTTAAGGAAAGTTTATTATTCTTAATATCTCTATAACTGGGTCTCACATACACAAAGTTCTTAAGACTTGATTATAGGCAACTCCTTCCAGAATCCAAATCACTAATTTATGGAGGAAGCATTAAGCCAAGATTCTGCTTGACTAATTTTAATGAAACAAAACTGTAATTAAAAGTACTAAGCAGAGGGCAATAAACACCTTCAGATAAAATTAAGCCCAAGAAAATGTTCTTAAAGGGGATGTTGCTCTGTGTTATGTATCTTAGAATATTCTTTCCATTTTTTTGAGTTATATACCCAGCAACACCCAGGCACTATTCTTTGGGTGATGCTCCAGTGCTACCAGGAACTCCTGTGTACAAAGTATGCACTCCATCCCTTAGAGCCGTCTCCCCTTGGCCAAATTCTTGACCTGACTTTAATAATAGCCTGAGTTTAGGTGATGTCCAAAATCCTAATTATGGGGCCAGATACAGGACAAGGCTTGCCTGCTGCTGATCCCAGATCTATCCCTGGCAATGCATATGGTTCCCAAGCACTGCCAGGAGAGACTTCTGACTTCTGATCACCATTGGTATAGGCCCCAAACGTACACTCAAACACAAATAAACCCAGAATCTTGGCTATAACAATACTGGAAAGCAATTCATAAATTTTAACTTAAAGATTGGAGTTTGAACATTTTTAACATTTAAAAAGTAAGAAGAAGCCAGAGAATGGTTGAAAAGGCTACTGCCCATGTTTGCATGTGGGAAGTCTAGGCCTCATTCCCAGTACCATATGGTCCACTAAGCAAGCATTGCTAGGAAATAACCCTAAGCAATACTCTGGGAGTATTCCTTGAGCACTTCCATATATGGCCCTCAAACCAAAACAGTATAGTGAACTTAGCTGTATTAATAACTGTACAGTCATGATCAGCTTAGGATTAATCTGATTTTATCTAAATTGCATCCTCTTTATGTTATCTCTTTAAGCAAATTATACCAATTCAGACACCAGATGTCAAAGATTTTTATATATACATATATCTTCTTGTATCTCTAGCTGATAATAATTTTTTGTTCAAAACAATCATAGACAAAGTCTACAATTGGCACTAGACTATGTCTTTCATCCCTTGAACCACATGTCCCCTGCACTGCCAGAAGTTCACCCTTATTCATAAAAAAAAAAAGAAAAGCGCATTCATCAAGCTTTAATGCTTATAATGAATAATGCAGGGTCACCAGCGCCACTGTTACAAGAGGCAGCAGCCTAAACATCACTGTGGCTTTTGTAACCAACCTCAGTCAGAAACCCTGCTGAAGGTGGTGACTGAGGTGAGCTGGGAATGGCCAAGCAAGGTGGATCCAGAAGAGCATGACCACATGCATCTTCTAGCCAATGTACTCCACCATAACATGTAGAAAGAAAAAAACAAAAAGAAACAAACAAACAAAAAAACAAGCAATGGGGCGGGGGGCGGGGGGGAGGCAAGCCAACACCAGGCATAGAGAATGAATATGGCAGCTCTGATGATTCAAAAAGTACTAACCACCTAATTAGCTTCTCAGAGAAGGAGTTTAGAGAAGAAATATGTAGAGTCCTCATGGGAATCAAAGAAAGCATAAATTGAGTTGAACAGAACACAAATAAGAATTAAGAAGACGGGGCCAGAGAGATAGCATGGAGGTAGGGCGTTTGCCTTGCATGCAGAAGGACGGTGGTTAAAATCCTGGCATCTGAGCCTGCCAGAAGCTATTTGTGAGTGTAGAGCCAAGAGTAACCCCTGAGTGTTGCCGGGTGTGACCCCCCCCAAAAAAAAAAGAATCAAGAAGACATGAAAATAGAAATCAAAGAACACCAAAATGAAATAACAGTTCTGAAAAATTCAGTAGATGAAAACTTCAATGGAAAAACTCTCCAACAGAGTAGCATCAGCTGAGGATAGAATCAATGAGCTGGGAGATGAGATGCATAACTACTCCATACAACAAAAGATATTGGAAAAGAGCCTTAAAGCAAATGATCAGACAATGGAAAAAGCACTTAAAAATGTGAACAGATGAAAATAGAAGTCTTTCATAAACTCAACAGAAACGACATAAGAATCATTGGAGTCCCAGAGATGCAGGAAGATAATCTCCAGGAAGAATCAATAGTTAAGGAAATTATTTTGGAGAAACTCCCAGAGCTAAAAACTGCATTCCTGAAGAACACTAGCTAAAAGAGATTCAAAGAAAAGAACTCCAAGACACATCCTAGTCACAATGATGAATCCCACAGATAGGGATAGAGTACTGAAAGCAGCAAGATCAAAAAGGGAAATTACATTCAAAATACATCCTTAAGATTTACAGCAGACCTGTCAGAAGAAACCCTCCAGGCCTGAAGGCAGTGGTGGGAAATAGTGACAAAACTCAATGAAATGAATGCTTTGCCTAGAATACTGCACCCAGACATACTCACTTTTCAGGTTTAGCTTAACAGATAAACAACAGCTCAGAAACTTTGAAGACTCAAAACCAGCCTTAAAAGAAAAATGGAAAAAAAAGAAAGAAAAAAAAAGAAAAACGGAAAGGTCTACTTTAAGACAAGGCAGACCAAAAGACTCACCAAGCTTCTACCTGGAGATGACACTAAATTCCATGACAATATCTTTCTCAATGTTAATGGATTTCAATGGACTAAATGCACCAGTTAAGAGACACAGAATGGCTAAATGGATCAAAAAGCTGAATCCAACATTTTGCTGCCTACAAGAAACACATCTGAATAGTCAGAACAAACATATACCCAATATCAAAAGTTGGAGGAAAATCATCCAAGAAAAACACTCCCTTAAAAAAGCTGGAGTGGCCATATTAATAGCAGATGACACAAACTTTAGACTCAAAAAAGTTTGAAGGGACAAAGATGGACATTTCATATTAATCAAGTAAGAAAAATACTCTGAAACATATATGCACCCAATGAGGGACCAGTAAAATATTTAATACAATTATTGACAAATCTGAAAGAAGACATCAATAGCAACACAATAACAGTGGGAGACCTCAACACTGCCTTGTCACCCCTTGATAGGTCGGCCAGGCTAAAAACCAAAAAGAATATACTAGCCCTGAAAAGAAAAATGGAAGAAAGTGGACTAGTATATGTATATAAGGCTCTCCACACACCCAGAAAACTGGATACACATTCTTCTCCAATGCACATGAGTCGTTCTCCAGGACAGCCCACATTCTGGCCCATAAAACATATCTCCATAAAATCAAGAGGACAGAAATTTTACAGACTATCTTCTCAGATCACAAGACACTGAAATTAGAAGTGAACTACGAAGGGACACAATCAAAAACTCTAACTCCAGGAAATTAAACAGCACACTACTCAACAACAAATGAGTCAGAGATGAAATCAAAAGAAATCAAAACATTCCTGGAAGCAAATGACAATGAAGGCACAAATTATCAGAATTTCTGAGACACAGCAAAAGTAGTACTAAAAGGAAAATTTATAGCTTTGCAATCACAAGGAAGGAAGAAGGGGCCTACATAAATAGCTTAATGGCACAGCTTAGAAAATTAGAAAATTATCAACAAAATGTGTTGCGGACTAGCTCTTGGGGTCCGGTTTGAACGAGAGGGCTTCTTTTGAGTCCTCTAGAGGAGAGTGGATACACAGGCAGCAAAATATGAAGAAAATGAGAGAGCACACACAAATGTATGTGGAGAACAGCATTCTAACTTTAATTTTCCAGCTAGGAGTTTTATAGGGAGTGAATGCTGGTCACAGGTATGAGAAGAATGTTTACAATTACAAAGCAGAGCTTAATAATAAAACAGTACATCAAGCTATAGGTGTAAGCAATAAGAGTTCTGAGTTACAAAGGAGAAGGTTAAGTTTAACATTTCAAAGTCGTTCCTGGCAAGCTAGCCTAGGATGTAAAATAAGGCATTAGTGAGAAGTAAAAAAAAAACTAGGAATTCTTATCTTCACTAAGATAGACTATTATTTTAGAGGTTGAAGGGAAAGAGAGAGCTAAATCCACAGGAAGCAATTCTCAATTTTGGGCTAATTTGGATTCTGGCAAAGCCCTTGAATCTCAGAAGAAAACACTACAAGGGCAATTTGAAGAGAGAGAAAGAATATTGGTTTTGATTTGGTGCTAAAAATTATCCAGGTTGGGGCCAGAGCAGTGGCACAGTGATAGGGCACTTGCCTTGTGTGTGGCTGACCTAGGACAGACTGCAGTTCAATCCCCTGGCATACCATTTGGTCCTCTAAGCCAGGAATTATTTCTAAGCTCAAAGCCAGGAGTAACTCCTGAGCATCACCAAGTGTAGCCCTCCAAAAAAAAACAAAAACAAAAATTATCCAGATAAAGGGATTTTAATCAAGGTTATATTTTGCTGTGAATACCAGCAGAAGGGAAAATTAATTTTAAGCCAAATAATATGAAGTAAATATAGTGTCAATACAATAATACGAATCTCAGAAATTTCTCTATGGAATTTTCCAAAATCTCAACACAGGGGTGAAATACTTTGACAGTGGGCCTTTTGGTGAAAATCTCTTGGGAGTAAACAAATTAGCTATCCATGCTAAAAATATGTCATTTTAGCGGGCCTTCTGTTTCATTCCCTAGAGAAATATGGAGATTCCTATTGATGGTGTGACAAAAATGAACCAAAAATATGTAGGCAGAGGAAATAACAAAGCTTGGAGCAGAAATCAATGAAGGGGGAATTTAAAAAAAAATCCAGAAGATCAATGAAAGCAAAAGTTGGTTCTTTGAAAATATAAACAAGATTGATAAACCACTAGCAAAACTCATAAATACAGGGGAAGAGAGAAACTTAATAAACCAGATAAGAAATAAAAAGGGAATATCACTACTGATACTACAGAGATTCAAAGGGTAATCAAAAACTACTTTGAGAAACTATGCCACGAAACATGAGAACTTGGAAGAAATAGTTAAATTCTTGGGTTCTTATAATCTTCTACGATTAAACCAGGATAATACTACTAATTACACTACTGTCGAAATTAAAATGGCAATCAAAAGTCTACCTCCCCTTCAAAAAAATAAGAAAGCCCAGGCCCAGATGGATTAAATTATTTCAAACCTTTCAAGAGGAACTGCTACCAATTCTTTTCAGGCTTGTTCATGAAATTGAAGACACAGGAACACTCCCAAATAGTTTTTATGAAGCTAATATTGCCCTGATACCAAAACCAGACAGAGATGCTGTAAAAAAAAGGAAAACTACAGACCAATATCCCTGAACAGAGATGAAAAAATCCTATAGAACATAGTGCTGAAGTTCTTGCCATAGCGATCAAACAAACAGTGGGATAATGTTGCATCCAAGAAAGAAGTAAAAGTTGAAGGTCATTTAGAGTAACAGAATAATAGGAAATTCAGTACAGAAAAGATTAAGATAAATAGTCAAACTGTAATATATAAATAAGATTTTTTGGTATGGGTTATGGATAAGCCACCAATCAATCAATAAATGAAGTTTAAAATGTCTTATTTAATTAAATAACCATGGTTTATAGTTACTAGTTGTTGATTTTAGTCATGTAATATTTAAACACCAATTTCTCCAGTGTCAACTCCCATCACCCCCTACACAATTTCTCTCAATGCCCCTCTCCCCTGCCTACCACCTTTGTAGGCACATTAAAGTTCAGTAGTTTCTGTTTAGAACAATATTTTCTTTTTTTGTTGTTTGTTTTGTTTTGTTTTTGGGGGGCCACACCCATTTAATGCTCAGGGGTTACTCCTGGCTAAGAGCTCAGAAATTGCCCCTGGCTGGGGGGGACCATATGGGACACCGGGGGATGGAACCGCGGTCCTTCCTTGGCTAGCGCTTGCAAGGCAGACACCTTACCTCTAGCGCCACCTCCCCAGCCCCAGAACTCATATTTTTGGGGCCGGGCGGTGGCGCTAGAGGTAAGGTGCCTGCCTTACCTGCGCTAGCCTAGACGGACCGCGGTTCGATCCCCCCCAGCGTCCCATATGGTCCCCCAAGCCAGGAGCGACTTCTGAGTGCATAGCCAGGAGTAACCTCTGAACGACACTGGGTGTGGCCCAAAAACAAACAAAAACAAAACAAAACAAAACAAAAAACAAAAAAAAAGAACTCATATTTTCAATGTTGTGGAATCTGTCCTTTAGAAGCTTAGCTATATCATTCTCCCACATCCCCAATATAACTGTAACCTAGACCTCTGTCCTTTCATTACTTCTTTTTCTTATCTTTTTCCTTCCTTTTATTCTTTGTCCTTTTTGATTCTGGGGTTTAGGCTGAACCAGGCATCCCCCTTTACTACATTACATTTTCTAATACAGTTATTTTAAATACCACAGATAAGTACGATCATCCTGTGCTTGTCTTCTTCTGGCTTCATTCAACACAATACTAGGTTGCAGCAAATTGCATGATTTTATTATTCCTTACAGCTGCATAAGTATTCCATTGTGTACCACATCTTCATAATCTATTCTTTTCTGGTTGGACGCCTAGGTTGATTCCATATCTCAGCTATTGTACTAATTGCAACAATGAATAAGTGTACATACATCATTTTGAATGATTTTTAAGTGCTGGGGGTAGGTATCCAAAACTGGAATTTCTGGGCTATAAAGCAGCTCAATTCTAAGTTTACTGAGGACTCTCCATGCCATTTTCCACAGGAGTTGAGCCATTAACTCAATCCGTGGGTTGTTCTTCACATCCCCACCAGCACTGATTGTTCCTACTATTTTGATATGTGCCATTCTCATTGGTGTGAGATGATATCTCATTGTTGTCTTGATTTGTATTTGCCTAATAATAGTAAGTGCTGCTGAGCACTTTTTTATGTGCCTATTAGCGATCTGGCTTGTCTTCCTCAGAGAAGTGTTTGTTCATCATTTCCTCTTTCTGTATTTTGATAGGAGTTTTAAATTTCTTTTTGTTCATATATTAATATTTTATATATTTGGATATTAAGCCCTTATCTAAGTGTTGAATGTGAATATTTTTCCCATTTAGTTATCAGACTTTTAGTTTTAGCCCATGTTCCTTTGGCCATGCAAAAACTCTTTAAGTTGATGTAGTCCTACTAATTGAATTTTTATTTTTTTACGTTTGCCAGTGGCACCAGATCCTTCAAGACACTTTTGAGGTACAAATCTTGGAGGTCTCTGCCTTAGTTTTCTTCAGTGTCCTTTATAGTTTTTTATTTTATCCTTAGGTTTTTGATCCACTATGAATTGACTTTTGTATAAGGTGTGATATATAGATTGAGTTTTAATTTCTTATAAATAAGTTATTATCAGGAGCAGAAAAATAACCACCAGAGCTAATTTTTGGATTAAGTAGTATGAAATGGTATTGAAATTGTATGTGACTGTCCTAATAAATTAAAATTTACAGAGAGTCATAGTGACATTTGAAAATCAGATGCTTTTGGGGTCTGTAGGAATCCTTTTTGAATGGGTCCTTTTCAAATATGGATTAAAGAGAACTCTTCTTAACTGACTTGTTTTTATTATATTTTATTCATTGAATACATACATAGAAAACTAAATTCAATTTTTTAAGTCAGGGAAATTTTTCACCGATCTGTTAGATGAATAGAATCTCTTAGAAAGTCACATCTCTATAATTCAATAGGTAAAACTTCTTTATTCTTTGTTTTAAAAGGGCTACAAAGATAGTTCAACAGGATGGAAAACTGCAGGCAGGAGACATGGGTTCAATCTGTATCATCTCTTTTCTCTTAAATACTGATAGATGTGACCTCCAAAGAACAGCAGAAATATTTAAAGAAATATTGGGAAAATATTTAAAAAAGTTTTTGTGTCCACAAATGACTAATAGTAACTCTTGGTCTTTAGCATTTTTTCTTTTTTCTTTTCTTTTTTTTTTTTTTTTAGTTTTTGGGCCACACCCTGCATTGCTCAGGGGTTACTCCTGGCTTTCTGCTCAGAAATAGCTCCTGGCAGGCACGGGGGACCATATGGGACACCGGGATTCGAACCAACCACCTTTGGTCCTGGATCGGCTGCTTGCAAGGCAAACACCACTGTACTATCTCTCCGGGCCCAGCATTTTTTCTTTTTGGTCCATTCTTATCAGTGCTCAGGGCTTACTCTACACTAAGGGATCACTCCTGGTGTTTCCTGGGGGAACCATATGGTGTGTCTGGGATTAAATCCAGGTTGACTGCATTCTGGCAAGTACCTTTATCTACTGTTCTATTATTCCAGTCCTAATCCTTTAGGATTTTTATATTTTTCTAATGTATCATGTATAATTTTCTTTAATATTCTTATAAAAACATTAAACAGTATAATTTCTAGACAATTGGCAAAACCATAATGCCCCCTACATTGGAGCTGGATGCAGCCCTAGTTGAGCTTGAGTACCACACCACAGGACCTGGTCACTGAACCATCAGGCCCACCTACTGGGAAGAACATTGCACTCACTGGCACTCACCCAGCCCCCAGTACTGCTGAGACATAATTACTATAAAATTGACTGGCATTTAAAGAATAAAATAGAAATAACTAGTATCTATGATAAATTGGAATTTTTGGTTGCAGCAATGCTGGTGATTGAATCTCATGTCTCATGTGTGAGTCATGGTATACTGCTGAGCCATATTTCTGGCCATAAAATAAATAGAAAATCAATATACAACCAAAGAAACAAACCTTTTCTTTTAAATAACTTTATTGATCCACTCATCCATTTAAAGTATATGATTCATTTGTGGTATATTCAGTTGTACAGTCATCATTCACCACCTAATTTTATAACATTTTCATCATCTATTTCCCAAATTCTATACCAATTAGTACTCACATTTCTCCCACCTTCCTGTTCTCAGTTCTAGGAAATCCCTAACTTGCTTTCTGTCTGTATAGAGTTGCTTCCTCTGAATATTCCATTTGGAAAAAAAAATTTGGCCTTTTGTAGTCTATAAAATATTCTTAAATTCTCTATTGTTTATATCAATACTTCATTACCTTTTTACTGAAGAATACATTCCAGTACAGAAATATAACATTTTTCTTCTTTATCATATATTTAGATCATACCTACTTTTTGCTATCACAAGTAATGTTCCTATGAATGTTCATACAAGAGTTGTGCAAATTTATTTATCTTGGATATGTCTAGAAATGGTATTATTGAGTCACATGGTAACATTATGCTTAACTTTTGGAAAAGTTTCCATTTTTTCCCCAAAAGCACCTGCTCGTTTTATATCTTCAGCAAAAAATGAATGAGTGTTCCATCTCTCCAGACTCCTCTGATATTCAGAATTATCATTTTGATCATGGCTATTTTAGCTAGTATGAAGTATCTTTTTTCTTTTTTCCTAGCCATGCTTAGCAGTGCTCGGGGCTTACTCCTGGCTTTGCACTCAGGGATCACTCCTGGCAATATCAGAGAACCATATGTTGTGCTGGAGATAGAATCCAGGCTGGCTGTATGTAAGGCAAGTGACCTGTCTGCTATACTATCTCTCTGGTCCCTTATGTATATATTCAGGAGAGACACTGCAGCTGAGTCATTACAGATAGTCCTTGTCTCTGAGCCCAGATGTCTGAAACCTTAGAATGGGGGCAGGCTAAGTCCCCACTCCACCCACACCCAACTTCCACAGGTATATAAATGGCCCTGCTGAGATGCCATGCTGCTGAAAAATTCCAATTCCACAGAACCTAGATCACATAGCCATATATGTAGCTATGAGACATATCCAGATCACATGGTACTGATGGCCCTGTAGGGACATTGCAATTAGAAGGGAAAGTTGCATAGAGACCCATTAAGCTCAGTACTGGCGGGCTTGTGCAGAGAAAGGAACTCTCATTCATTGCTGGTGGGGATGCCGTCTAGTCCAGCCTTTATGGAAAACAATATGGAGATTCTTCCAAAAACTGGAAATTGAGGTCCCACATGATTCACTGGTGGTGAGAATGTTGCACTGAGGAAGGGGGTGGTGGTGTTCTTTTTAATAGCTAAAATCCAACTACAAACATGTTTGTAATCATGGTGCTTAACTAAATATATTATTTAATTAAATTAATTTTAAAAAGGGGCCAGAGAGATAGCACAGTGGTAAAGCATTTGTTTTGTAAGTAGCCAGCCTAGGACAGATGGTGGTTTGAGTCCCGGCATCCCATGTGGTCCCCCGAGCTTGCCAGGAGTGATTACTGAGTGTAGAGCCAGGAGTAACCCCTGAGCACCACCGAGTGTGCCCCAAAATAAACAAATTTTTTTAAAAAAAGCTCAATGAGCCAAAACAACACAAAACTCAACTAGCACCTAAAAGCACAGTACTAAGCAACTATAGTAACACCATCATGAGATATATATGTTGTAACAAACAATCTAAAGACAATTATTTTATGACTGCTAGATGGCATTCTTGGCTTGGGGTGTGGTGGGGTGATAGTAACTGGGGATAATGGTGGAGGGAAGTTACTGGTAGTAACTGGGGGTACAATGGTAGTGGGGTTTACTATTGGAACATTGAGTATCTGAAATGACTGTATTATAAATAATTTTGTAAATCAGGGTGTTTAAAGTTTCATTTAAAAAAAATTTTCATTCCAGGCCCGGAGAGATAGCACAGCGGCCTTTGCCTTGCAAGCAGCCGATACAGGACCAAAGGTGGTTGGTTCGAATCCCAGTGTCCCATATGGTCCCCCATGCCTGCCAGGAGCTATTTCTGAGCAGACAGCCAGGAGTAACCCCTGAGCACTGCCGGGTGTGACCCCCCAAAAAATTTCATTCCCACTAAGGTTAAGGATATTGAGCATCTTTTTACCTGCTATTTTTAAGTTTTTTGCCTAAACATAGAAGGTAACTCTTTAGTTGATACATGGTGAATTATCATTGTAAATTTCTAAAATTAATTTTGTTATGGGCACAAATCCACTTCTCAAAATTTAAGAATTGTAATACAAAGAAAAAAAATTAATGAAAAAGAATCTCAGGAAAATAATCATTAAATATAAACACACTTTAAATGACCATGTATCAAATGACCATGTATCAGGTTCTAAATTCTGGCTTCAGTGAAAAGGGTCATAGATTATTTCAAAGATGGTATTTCATATTAATGGGTCTATTTTTAAGACAATGAAATGATTAAAGCTTGGTAGTTCAAAGTGTGGTGTAGTACTAAGGTCCTACAAGGGAGGCTAATTCTACAAGTTCTCTTCTTCCTGCCTGCCTTGAACTCATATAACCCTTGCAGGTTGCAGAGGAGAGTAGAGGTGCAGGGGCACCATATGGGATTCTAGGGACAAACCTGGGTCAGCTGCATGGAAGGCAAGTGCCCTATCCATTGTCCTATCTTTGTGACCTCAGATATTTATTACTTTAATAAAAATGATTCATGATCATTTCAACCATCATAAACAATAAATTGTCCTAAATTTTACTCACTGCTCCAGAAATAATCATGTTACATTATTGTGCCCTAAATTATAATGTCTCTAAGTAGATACAATTATTAAAATACATGGTTGAATGAATTTTGTGAGAATTCAATGGAATCTTATCTATCTTTCTCTACTTTAAAAAAATAAAAATCTCAGCTAATTTTACTCAATAAAAGAAAAATATTTTAGTAATACTGAAGAAAGACTGGAAAGAACTGTTTCAGTGCTCATCTCCCATCCTTTTACCATGCTTTCCCTATTTCTGGCTCTTTTGTTCACTTCTTGGATAATGTATTAAGTGCCTCCACGAATATAGTGTATAATTCTTGTCTCCCTTTCAGCTACAGTCACATAGAAATTAATTTTTGGTCAGCCAAACATTGGCACTTTTAATCATCCAGACTTTTCTATCAATCGAAGATGTTATTAAAGCCCAAAGGACTTGAAGATAAGAGATCACATTGAAAGCACAGAAAGAAAAGGACACGATGTGCCCAAAATGTTCATTCTACCACCTTTTTTTGCAGCCTCTTCAATCTCTACCCACAGGTCAACAATTACCCCAATTTGGAAATACTGTTTCGGGAAACAGTGGACTCCATAGTTCACTTTGGGTAGTTTTAGATGCTACTTTAGATGCAACAACCAAACCTGGTTGTTCCTGGCCTAAGCAACACCTTCCAAATTACAAATCTGGTTATTCTTAATTATCCAAATCGTCTAACTTAGGTGGTCATTCATGGAAAAACGCCTAGAGACCATACAGTGAGACTTCATTCCCAGCATTTTCCTTAAACCTGCAATTACTCGTGCTCATTAATATGATTATTGAAATAAATTGGAGTCTACAGGAATGAAAATAAAAATAAAACTGAAAAATAGGAAACTTGGGTTTGAATTGCTACTGTATAAACAGCGCCTTCAGTGAGAAAAATCTCTAGGCAAGGGCAGAGATGGTTTCCGCCCAACTTAACACACGCCTCACGGCCGCCTCAGTCACTAGGAGATGCCAGGCGTTGCCAAGCGCTCGCCCTTGGTTTACGGTCCCCTTCAAAGCCGGAGACCCGCAGCCTCCTCAGGCGCAGAAGGCCGCTCGTTGACCTCTGGGCACGCGGGATTCTGGGAAATGTAGTCTTGCTCCGCGCTCTCATCTCTCTAGTTGAGTGTCGACAGATGTGGAAAAAGACTACATTTCCCAGGGTGCACCGGGGAAAAACCAAGCGAGGCCGGCTGAGGGAGGGGGCGGTTCCCTCGCTCCGGGGCGTTGCTGTTTCCCCAGCCCGAACCCGCCCCCGCCCCCGTAGCCCCTTCTGTGCAAAGAACCTGTCTTCCGCTGCGACCCCAGGATCCCTCTCTGGTGGGGGAGGCGGGAAGGAAGGGCTGGCTGAGGATCCGGCAAGTGCGGGGCGGCGCCGCTGCCAGCGGAGGTTAGAGGCTCAGGGACGGAGATGCTCAGCGGGTCAGGCTGGCTCGTGCGTGGGACGTGCGGGGATGCTGGCAGGGATGCGGTGCGCGCGGGCCCGGGTCCAGATGTTCTGGATGTGTGTCAGGAGGAGGGGGAGAATCGGGTACCCAAGGGATGCCTGGGCGACCCCGCCTCCCTCAGGCGAAAGGCGTGACCCTTGAGTTTTCTTGTACCCTTAACTACCACAGCCCTTCTTTGGGGAGAGGTACCAGCTTTTGGCCACTTGTCAATTAACTAATATTTTTGGGAACAGAATTGTTTGTAGGTAGTGATTTGCTCCCTCCAACTGCACTAGTGTCTTTATATATATATATATATATATATATATATATATATATATATGTATGTATGTATATATATGTATACAGATATATGTATATATAATATAATTAAAGAATTCTATATAACATTATATATTTTTTAGAATTATATATCTGATTCTTTAATGCCTCTTACCATCTGAGTTGCCAATTTGTAAGAACTGCTACAATCTTTAGGCTTTTCTCAGAGAAGAGAGGCTTCCAGGAAAATATGAAATGTAGACACATCTACTACAACTGAATGGAGCATCTAAAACATATAAAATAACCAGTGCATATTCACCCAGATTTCTGGGGGGGAATAGCAAAGAACCCAACCCCAAACCCCCACTCCCCCAGCCAGCTGCAGTTAGGCTCTATTATTTCATTCACCCTTGAAAAGAGAAATCTGGAAGGAGAGTAAATGATATTAAAAAAATATCACAAGCACGTAAACTTGGTTTAGTTTGGGGATATTTTGCTTGAATTGGGTAACACGCAAAACAAAAGAAAATTTTTTTCTTTCTTCTTCGCTGCCTATTCTGGATGTAGGTAGACTGTCCGTTTTGGATCCGAGAAGGGGGATGATGGCATCGCTTACCCGGGTTCGCTGTTCAATCTAGACCTGCCACGGAATTTAAATCCCGCCGTCTATCGCGAAGCCCCCGCGCCCTGCAAACTTCATGTGAGCGAGCTGGGGGATGAGTGTGCCTGGATATGCTAATGCCTGACTTTAAAGGCGGGGTGATCCACCCCAGAACCTCTCCCGGGGACCGAAACCCGCAGGTGCAGTGAGACGCCCCTGAAGACTTCTCGCGGGGGGAACGGGAGCCAGGTCGCTCGGCGGGGTCTGGCGGCCCAGCACCAGCCGCGGCGGCGGGTGATGGTGGCCACGGGCAGCGTGCCCGGGGGTGAGAGCGCATCGCCGCGGAAATCAGTGCCCGGGGCTGCTCGTTGAGCCCTGGCAGGTCCGCTCAACTAGAGCCCAGGCGAGCACAGACAGACCCGGCGCGCCCGCCGAGCTCCGAGAACCCGCGCGCGGTGGGGTGCCAGGGGGCGAGTGGGGTCGGCTGGCTTATCATGGCGGATCGGACAGCTCCTAGCTGCCAGCTCCGGCTGGAGTGGGTTTACGGATACCGGGGTCACCAGTGCCGCAACAACCTGTACTACACGACCGGCAAGGAGGTGGTCTACTTTGTGGCTGGGGTCGGGGTGGTTTACAACACCCGCGAGCACAGCCAGAAATTCTTCTTGGGACACAACGACGACATTATCAGGTAAGGAGGTAGACTTGGGGAGGTGGGGAAGTCAGGGGATGGGTGTGGGAATTGGATTGGAAGGGTGGGGGAACGGGATGACCATCTTGGACTTTTCCTGGGATCAGATCTGGAGTTCCAAAGAATGAATAAAAGGGTTCTGCTTGGAAGTGCATGGAATGATGGAAGGGCTGATGATTCCAAGGCTAGGCAGAAAGAAGCAGTGTGAGTGTGTGTGTGTGTGTGTGTGTGTGTGTGTGTGTGTGTGTGTGTGTGTGTGTGTGTGAGAGAGAGAGAGAGAGAGAGAGAGAGAGAAGAGAGAGAAGAGAGAAAAGAGAGACAGAGAGAGCAGAGAGAAAAGAGAGAGAGAGAGAGAGAGAGAGAGAGAGAGAGAGAGAGAGAGAGAGAGAGAGAGAGAGAGAGAGAGAAGAGAGAAGAGAAGATATTTCAAGATTTCAAGTACCCAAGGAGTTGGGTGTCCCAATTTCAGCGTGTGGAGTGTTCATTCCTGCTACAAGTGATCCTCTTCTGCTAACTATCACAAAACTATCACAATTCTCCTGTAACTATGCATCACTGATAACCAGAACTGTGTCTTATCATCTTTGGTGCCTCTTCAGTAGGTTCCTTGGCGAACAAGTGAATTTAAAAAGCAAATTACAAAACCCTAAATTTTGCTACAAGGCAATTTGAATTTTTCACAACAGTTGCATTGAAACTGGGAAATCTGCAGTCTGTGGAGAGTTTGCTCTGGTTTTTCTCTTGGCCGTGTTTTTTAATGGAGAAAACTAATCAAACCAACAACAACACTAAATGAATGCTTCCACAACACCACTGATTTTATAAAATGCTAGCAGCTGCTGAACCACGAAATCCTACCAGAGAGCCCACAGAATGACCAATGTCTGGGAGCAGATGGCGAAGGCTAATAGAAGAGCAGGATTGGATGGATAGCTGTGTTGGAGGCTATTAAATGTGCAGAGGTTATGCTTTAATTCTTGGCCCTGTCCAATCCTCATATTTGTACATTTTTTTCCAAATCTTAGCTTCTTGAGTGATCAAACAAGGTGTGGTTTAGATGCTGTTGGCAAGAAATGCCATATAGGCACTTCAGTCTACAGGGAAAATGACTTGCTGAGAATGGGCTAGAAACAGACCAAATCTGAATCTTTCAAACTTATATGTCATTTGATGTAAAATAACTCCCATCTCACTTTCAAAATACTGTAACTTTGTACTCTTAAATTTGCCTTCATAACAACATAATGAAAACAAATTTAAATAATCATAATGAAATAAGTGGCTAAGGGGTGTAAATAATAATGGTCTTAATCACTCAATGGAAAGAATGATTCTTAGCATTGTATTTATTCCAGAAAATTTTTTTTCTTTGAGGACTAAAGTTACAGAAAGTATAACAACTTAGAGGACAAAGTTCTTAAGGACTTGGAGCAGTAATCTTTTCAATATTGGGGAAACTGGCATATATAACTTGTTCACATCATATATGACAAGAAAGCTCTTTCTCATTCTTTCCTTAACATGATATAAATTGTGATTGGGGCATCCCTTACTCCAGTCCTGCAGATTTTACTTTTCTAATTGTCAGGAAAATTATTAAAGTCACAGATGCAAATAATTAACAGTGACTCGTGAAAAGGTTACATGTTTAAAATTTTAAACCTATTGTGTTGTTTTTTTTTTTACAACATCAAAATAAGATAAAGAGCTATGGGAGATGAGAGAGACTGACAGTTTAAAAGAGAAATCCCAGGAGTTAGATAGATAACATGTGACCAGTCACTGAAATACTTTGAAAATTTGAAATATTTTTTTTTCTTTAGTGGGGAAAAGATTAAAGGCACTGTTGACATTGAAGGTGGAAAGAGTGGAACTGCAAGGAACTGCAGTTGCCATGGGCAGCTGGACTAGGAAATGTGATGATACCTGGCTTAGATAAAGCAACACTTAGATTTAAAGAAAAATTTGAGTAAGCTATTTGTGTAACCAGATTTGTGGGGGGACCTCAATTGATGAAGGAAGATTTAACTTCTGCTTGATTTATTAAAATGGTATATCATTGTACTGAATTGTGACATTGCAGTAAGCCTTCCTTCAGAGAACGCAATCAATTCCATTGCTTGATTCTCCATACTATTTGTGGAGGTCTGAGTATGTATATGTATATGTATATATATATGTATCTATATGTAAGCAGAGTTGTTAGCATCCCCATATCTCTTGCATATAGGAATACAATTAAGTCCAATAGAGTAAAATATAGAAACTACAGGTAGCTAATAAGAACTATTAATTTAGAATGTTCTATGTTGTTATTTTTTTCTCCAACACATACAGGCACACAAATCTTTTTCTGGCAAAAGTGCACAAACTCTATTTACTTTTGCTTTAGTAAGGGGGACTCCAGTGTCACTTTTATTCCTCCAAACAATTTTATCCCCCAAAACAGACATTTCAAATTAATTGTGTAAAATGTTCAGAATATTACTGCATTAAATATTGTGTGTATTGTGCTGTTTGGCTTTATGAATTTCAACTTATTTCTGTATATTTCTTGTTTTTTTTTTGTTTGTTTGTTTGTTTGGGGGCCATACCCGGCAGTGCTCAGGGGTTAGTCCTGGCTCTGTACTCAGAAATTGCTCCTGGCAGGCTCGGGGGACCATATGGGATACCAGCAATCAACTCTGGGTGGGTCAGCCATGTGCAAGGCAAATGCCCTACCGCTGTGTTATCTCTCTGGCCCCCTGTATATTTTATTTATACTACTGATTTTCCTACTTGAAATACTTATATTTGTCTATGAATGTAGAGTTACAACTATGGTTTTATTTTTTTTTAATTATTATCATTTTTTTGTTTGGGGACACATACACAACTTACTCAAAACTTACTCCTAGCAGTATGCTCATGAATCATTCCTGGGAGTGCTTGGTAGAGCATCTTAGGCGCTAGGAATTGAACACAGGTTGGACTGCCTGCTTTACTATTGTCTGCTCCTGAGCTAAGGTTTATTGTTTTGTTTTGTTTTGGGTCACAGTAGCACTCAGGGGTTACTTTTGGCTCTCCATTCAGAAATCACTCCTGGCAGACTTGAGGACCATATGGGATGCCAGGGATCGAACCCGGGTTGGCTGTGTGCAAGGCACTGTGCTATCACTCTGGCCTCCTGAACTATGTTTTAATGCAAAAATGTTTAGGTCTTTTTGGAATAATTAAATGAATATGAAAACTTCTTACTTTTAAATTAGGTCAGATGAAGTATTTGCCACTTAGCTTTTGGGTTTGTTTGAATGATATATTGATAACGCATATATGTTCCATTACTTTATTGTGATTTAAATAGAATATTATTTACTGTGATTTACTAGACTGTGATTTACCTAGTATATATATACTATATATTTTGTTATAGAATATATAACCCAACATATATTGATATTACATTTCGTTTGGTAGGACCTGTGATCTTTGAGATTATATTAAACTTTAATAGTGATGTAGAATTTACCAAAGCTCATTAGAGTTTAGCATCTGTGTCTTCTTAATTTGACAGATATGCATTTAAGTCAGATTTTAATCGTTGATATGTGAAGCAAAAATGATTTATTTGATGTAGAGACTTAATTTCATTCTCTAGAATTACTGTCCTTCATAACAGATAACAGATTCATCATTGCCATGATAGCATTGTGACAGAACAGGCAAGAATCTAAAACAATATTTGCTGCTGAGCTAATAGTATGACTCAAGTCAGAGCTTGAAGACTGCAATGGAGACCGTGATAATTATCAACTGGGTTTCTACTGAAGGTAGCAGAGCCTGAAACAGCAATGGAATAAATGAAAGAATAGGTTATGCACTCATTTCCTCTCTGTTGCCTCTTGCCTCTTTCTTTTTCACAAAGACTCCACTTAAGACATTTATCTCCTTAACCTGAATCCTTATAGTGCTTCTGACAGTTCTGTCTCTTTATTTTACCCTTCCTCATATTTTGGGTCTTTTATTTGTAAAGGAAGTTTTTATACAGTGTTGTTATAGAGAAAAGGGACTTTAATTTCACATGCCGAGGTATGAACCTCACTCTACCATTTATTGAGAATGTTTGAGTGAGTGACTCTACCTCTCCTTATTTGCTAAGTGGAATAAAATTACCTAAATTGCAAAGTTGGCAAAAGCATATATATTAAAAGTAATATACGCAGATGACTTAGAATAGGGCCTGGACTTTAGTTGGCAATGAATAAATGCTCAGTAAGGATAGTGGTTGGGTTTTTTTTTATTTTTATTTTTTATAACTTTTGTTTTTGTTTTTGGCCACACCTGGCTGTGTTCAATCAAGGCTTACTTCTGGCTCTGTGCTCTGGGATCACCCATAGCCATGCTCAGAGAACAATAAATAGTGGCAGGAATCAAACTGAGGATAGCAGCATGTAAAGCAGGCACTTCAATCTCTGTGCTGTTTGTTGCTCTGGCCCTAACTTTTCTTTTGTCCCACTGAGTGACAGATGCCCCTGGCACAGTGCCATGGCAAGGATTCAATCTAGAGGTTTTCTTTCAGCATCAGCTACCAGATCTTTGTTCTACTGCCTGAGGGAGGACCTAGAAAGTGCTAAACTGTTGTTGTTTTTTTTTTAACTGATTGAAGTTTGGAACTGGAGCAGTGGATAGGGCACTTGCCTTACATGCGGCTGATCTGGATTTGATTCTTAGTACCACATCTTGTCCCCTGAGCACAGAACCAGGAGTAAGCTCTGAATATAATCAGTTATGTCCCCAAAACAACAGCACAAGTTGATTGAGGTTCTGTGATTTACAATACCGTTAACATTATCCCATGCACATAATTCTAGCATAATGGTAGTGTAACTCACAAATACTACAATAAAAATCAACCCTATTTTCTTATTGACCATAGGCTAAAGTATAAATTCCTTAGTTTTCCATTGTTTTAGGTTCTTTTTAAAAGTGATTTGCTTCCCACTTGCTGTTAATACTGGTTTTCTTTTTTTCCTACATCACATTGGAGTGAGTTCTCTTCTGTTAATACCCTTATCTCCATTGACATAGCAGGCTGACAGATTTGGTGTCAGAAGGATCTGATTCTGAACCTAGATCTGTCACTAGTTTGGTGTACTGGGGAAATGACTAAGCCTCTGTGGGTCGTAGCTGTCTTCATTAAAACTGCTTCTCATTATAGAGCTGGTTTGACAGGCATCTATTTTGTAGCTTGTGGAGACTCCATACAGAGTACTCAACAATGTTTGGCAAATATCAAGTGCCCACCACAGAGATCTGTTATCTCCCCTCTCCTGTAGGACCAGGACCATCCTCAGATGAAGGGAAGCCTTGCAGTCTTTAGGGTTTTCATCTTCTGTGACCAATGTTGCTTACTTTAAATATTTACTTTAAAGATATTATTTCATTCTATTTCTATTTAAAAATGTAAATGAAATCATTTAGGCTAAGGAATATAAATATAATCATTAAAATTCATTTTAATAATTTTAATAACTAGGGCCCGGAGAGATAGCACAGCGGCGTTTGCCTTGCAAGCAGCCGATCCAGGACCAAAGGTGGTTGGTTCGAATACCAGTATCCCATATGGTCCCCTGTGCCTGCCAGGAGCTATTTCTGAGCAGACAGCCAGGAGTAACCCCTGAGCACTGCACCGCTGGGTGTGGCCCAAAAACCAATAATAATAATAATAATTTTAATAACCAGAGCCAGTTTTTATTGCATATTTAAGCTAAATCATTGTATAGATTTTTTTCCTTAAGCCCCTTAGCAACCCAATGAGATTAATTCTGGTGTTAGTTTCAGTAAGGAAATTGAGGCACTGAAAGCTTAAGCATCTTGGCTATGTTAATTGAGTAGACTGTAGAAAGGAAATTAGTACTCAAGTTAGTTTGATTCTAAGGCCTAAATAAAGTTATTGTTTTCCTGTTTTATAACCTTTTTTTTTTAGTCACTGCAGTCCTCCCTCTCATAATTTGTTTCAAATTATGTTTTAGTAACAATTTTGCTCCTTGCCAATCCTGCAGTTTACTTAGGAGCATTTGAAGCAGGTCACTAAACTTCTGTCTATGAATGGATGCATGTTCAAGTTCATTTAAAAAAACATTACAGGGGCCAGAAAGAAGACAGGGCTAAGGTTTGTATGTTGCATACAGTTCCTTCTGGTTCAATCACAGGCAGCAGTGGTCTCCCTAACATCTCTGAGCACAACTCTTTGGCTCTTGAGTTGAATAACCTGTATGGATGACTGAGAATTGTGGAAGTGGGGAAGCCAGACCTCTGAACACTTGAAACTCACCCTTTCCAATATGATCAGCTATTAACACTGTGGAGATGGTACAGTGGTTAGAATGCATGTGTTTCATGCATCGGGCTCTGTTTTAGTTGCTAGTATTGCATACCTACCTGCCAAATATCTTCAGATGTAGCTTCAAAGGAACCTGAGCATTGTTGGTGGTCTCTAGCACCACAGGGCCTGAGTAGCACTGCATTTTCAGACCATTACATTAATTTTCTGGACTGATTGGTCAAGTAAGACTGAAAGTCTTCTCTAGTTCTGACCTCATTTAGAAGGTCCCCCTTCAAAGTATTACCACACAGTGTCCTGAACAATGGTCACTAGAGATACTTAAGAACCATTTTCAGGGTTGTCTCAGCTATGACATGCTGAATTAATCTGTTGCAGAAATGTCTATTCAACTTCTTAGGTTTGAAGAGAATCAACAGCAATAGTTGTTAGATTTGGAATGTTGGATTACAAGACACCAAGAAGGCCTGGGGGTGACTTAATATTTCTTAAGTCTTCAGTCACTTTGAATAAAGACACCTGTGAACAACTTTAAAGTATCAAACCCATGCTTAGTTGAGTGAATGCTCTGTAGTAGATACACTAGATCTCATCGAATTATCTTTCTTTCTTTCTTTCTTTCTTTCTTTCTTTCTTTCTTTCTTTCTTTCTTTCTTTCTTTCTTTCTTTCTTTCTTTCTTTCTTTCTTTCTTTCTTTCTTTCTTTCTTTCTTTCTTTCTTTCTTTCTTTCTTTCTTTCTTTCTTTCTTTCTTTCTTTCTCTCTCTCTCTCTCTCTCTCTCTCTCTCTCTCTCTTTCTTTCTTTCTTTCTTTCTTTCTTTCTTTCTTTCTTTCTTTCTTTCTTTCTTTCTTTCTTTCTTTCTTTCTTTCTTTCTTTCTTTCTTTCTTTCTTTCTTTCTTTCTTCCTTCCTTTTCTTTCCTTCCCGCTCTTCCTTCCTCCCTCCCTCCCTCCCTTCCTCCCTCCCTCCCTCCCTTCTTTCCTTCCTTCCCCCCTTCCTTCCTTCCTTCCTTCCTTCCTTCCTTCCTTCCTTCCTTCCTTCCTTCCTTCCTTCCTTCCTTCCTTCCTTCCTTCCTTCCCTCCCTCCTTTTCCTCCCTTCCTTCCTTCCCTTCCTCCCTTCCTTCCTGTCTTCTTAATTTGACAGATGCACATTTAAGTCAGATTTAATCTTCCCAGTCCATGAACAGTGTATGTGTCTCCTTTTCCTTGTGTCCTCATTTATTTCTTGAATAGTTTTCTTTATATAGGTCCTTCATCTCCTTAGTTGACTCCATGGTATTTGAGTTTGTGTAGCACTACTGTGAATGGGATCATTTTTTAAATGTCCATTTCTTTTCTTTCATTATTTGTGTATAAGAAGGCCATTGAGTTTTGTGTGTTAATTTTGTAGCCTACCAATGTGCTGTATGAATCTGTTGTTCTAGCTTTTTATAGAGTCTTTAGGGTTTTCTAAATATGGTATCATGTCATGTGCAAACAATGAGAGCTTGACTTCTTCCTTTCCTATCTAGATGCCCTTGATATCTTTTTCTTGCTTAATTGCTATGACAAGTACATTCAGTACTATGTTGAATAGAAGTGGTGAGAGGGGCAGCCTTGTTTTGTACAAGATTTTAGAGGAAAGGCTTTTAGTTTATCCCTGTTGAGAATAATATTTGTTATTGTCCTGTAATAGATATTCTTGACTATATTGAGAAAATTTTCTTCCATTCCCATCTTGTTGAGAGTTTTTATTATGAATGGGTGTTAGACCTTGTCAAATGGTTTCTCTCCATCTATTGATATGTTCATATGGTTTTTATTTTTCCTTTTGTTGATATGGTATATTATGTTGATTAATTTATATGTTAAACTATCCTTGCATTCCTGGAATGAAACATTTTTGGTCATGGTGTATGATCTTGATGAGACGTTCTATCCTATTTGCCAGGATTTTGTTGAGGATGTGTGGTCATTAGAATATTGGTCTGTAGTTTTCTATTTTTGCATCATCTCTGTCTGGTTTTGGTATTAGGGTGATGTTAGCTTCATAAATAACTATTTGAGAGTGTTCCTATTTCTTCAGTTTCATGAAAGAGCCTGAAAAGAATTGGTCTTAGTTCCTCTTGAAAGGTTTGAAAGAATTTGTTAATAAATCTATCTGTGTGTGGGCTTTTGTTTTTGGGAAGACTTTTGATTACCATTTTAATTTCCTTAGTAGTGATGGGCCAGTTTAGATATGCTAGATCAGGGGTCTCAAACTCGCGGCCCACAGGCTGTTTGCAGCCCTACGTACAACATTTTGTGGCCTGTGGCCAGCCTTCAAATATTGCAGTATTCGCAATCATTTGCTTACTGAATAATCGCAATAAAAATTGCATTAGTAAGAAAAATATCCCATTAAACATTCGCATACCCCGAGCAGTTCCATTTGGGGTATGCAAATGTTTAATGTGATTTTTTGCAATTTTTTTCTTACTAATGCGATTTTTTTATTGCGAATATTTGGTAAGTGAAATCCCTTATGCGGCCCTGCCTCACCCTGACTTTGCCTCCTGCTGCCCCCAGGTAAATTGAGTTTGAGACCCCTGTGCTAGATCATCCTGGTTCAACCGTGGAAGATTATGAGTCTAAGAATTTATCCATTTCTTCCAGGTGCTCATGTTTTGTGGCATAGGTTTTTCAAAGTAGTCTTTGATTACCTTTTGGATCTTTGTATTATCTGTAGTGATCTCTCCTTTTTCATTTCTAATCTGTTTATTAATTTCTCTCTCCTTTTTTTTGTGTGTTTTGCTAGTGGTTTATCAATCCTGTTTATTTTTTTCAAAGAACCAACTTTTGCTTTCGTTGATCTTTTGGATTGGTTTTTGATTTTCACTTCTTTTATTTCTGCTTTAAACTTTGTTATTTCCTTCTGTCTACCTTTTTTGGTTTGTTTGTTTTTTGTTTTTTTGTTTTTTTGTTTTTTTTTTTTTGGTTTTTGGGCCACACCCGGCGGTGCTCAGGGGTTACTCTTGGCTGTCTGCTCAGAAATAGCTCCTGGCAGTCATGGGGGACCATATGGGACACTGGGATTCGAACCAACCATCTTTGGTCCTGGATCGACTCTTGCAAGGCAAACACCACTGTGCTATCTCTCCGGGCCCTATTTTTGGTTTATTTTGTTGATAATTTTCTATTTTTATAAGCTGTGTCATTAAGCTATTTATTTAGGTCCCTTCTTTCTTTATCATGTGTGCTGCAAAGCTATAAATTTTCCTCATAGTGCTGCTTTTGCTCTGTCCCACAAATTCTGATAATTTGTGTCTTCATTTGCATTTGTTTCCAAGAATATTTTGATTTCCTCTTTGATTTAATCTCTAACCCACTGGTTCTTCAGAAGTGAGCTGTTTAATTTCCAGGAGTTAGTTTTTCTTCTGTGTCCCTTTGTAGTTCACTTTTAATGTCAGTGCATTGTGATCTGAGAAGGTAGTCTGTACAATTTCTATCCTCTTGATTTTATGGAGTTACGTTTTATGGGCCAGCATGCAGGCTATCCTGGAGCATGACTCATGTGCATTGGAGAAGAATGTATATTCAGTTTTCTGGGTGTGGAGAGCCATATATATATATATATATATATTAGTCTACTTTATTCCTTTTCTCTTTTTAGAGCTAGTATATTTTTGTTGGGTTTCAGCCTGGTTGACCTTTCAAAGTATATAGGGCAGTGTTGAGGTTTTCCACTATTATTGTATTGCTATTGATGTCTTCTTTCAGATTTTTCAACAATTGTATTAAATATTTTGCTGGTCCCTTATTGGATGCATATATATTTAGGAGTGATATTTCTTCCTGTTGTACATATCTTTTGATTATTACAAAATTTTCATCTTTGTCTTTACAACTTTTCTAATTCTAAAGTATGTGTCATCTGATATTAATATGGCCATTACAGATTTTTGTTTGCTTGGATGATTTTCCTCCAACCTTTGATTTTGAGTCTATGTTTTTTCTGACTATTCATATGTGTTTTTTTTTAGGCAGCAGAATGTTGGATTCAGCTTTTTGGTCCATTTTGTCACTGTGTGTCTCTTAACTTGTGCATTTAGTTCATTGGCATTGAGAGAGATAATTGTCATGGGATTTAGTGCTATCTTTGTATAGGAGTATGCTGTGTCTTTTGGTCTGTCTTTTCTAAAGTAGACCTTTCATTTTTTCTTTTAAGGCTGGTTTTGAATCTGTAAAGTATCTGCACTGCTGTTTTTCCATGAAGCTATGTATACTTCTTTCAAATCTGAACATGAGTCTGGCTGGGTGCAGTATTCTAGCCAAAGCATTTATTTTATTGAGCTTTGTCACTATATCTCACCACTGCCTTCTTGCCTTGAGGGTTTCTTGTGACAGGTCTGTTGTAATTCTTAAGGATGCTCCTTTGAATGTAATTTCCCTTTTTGATTTTCCTGCTGTAAGTATTCTATCCCTATCTATGGGGTTTGACATTGTGTGACTAGGATGTGTGTTGGAGTGCTTTTCTTCAGATTTCTTTTAGCTGGTACTCTTCAGACATGCAAGATTTGGTTGCATGCACTCTCTCTCTCTCTCTCTCTCTCTCTCTCTCTCTCTCTCTTTGGTTTTTGGGTCACACCCAGCAGCACTCAGGGGTTACTCCTGGCTCTACACTCAGAAATCGCTCCTGGCAAGCTCAGGGGACCATATGGGATCCTGAGATTCGAACCACTGATCTTCTGCATGCAAGGCAAATGCCTTACCTCCATGCTATCTCTCCAGCCCTTGCATGCAGTCTTTAGCTCTGGGAGTTTCTCTGCAATGATGTCCTTAATTGTGATTCTTCCTGGGGATTTTCTTCCTGGTCTCTGGGACTCCAATGATTCTTATGTTATTTCTGTGAGTTTATCAAAGACTTCTATTTTATTCTGTTTACACTCTTTGAGGACTTTTTCCATTTTCTGATCATTTGTTTTTAGGTTCTTTTCCATTCTCTGTTGTTTTATGGAGTTGTTATGCACCTCATTTTCCAGCTCACTGATTCGGTCCTCAGCTGCTGTTACTCTATTGGAGAGGCTTTCCAGTGAGGTTTTCATTTCACCTACCATGTTTTTCAGTCCTGTTATTTTGTTTGGATTTTTCTGATTTCTGTTTCCATGTCCTCTTGATTTTTATTTGTGGTCCGCTCAGCTCAAAATATGCTTTCTTTGAGTTCTATGAACATCTCCACATTTCTTCTCTAAACTCCTTGTCTGAGGAGCTAAATAGGTGGTGGTTGGAACTCTTAGGGTAATCAGAGCTGCCATCTGTATTTTCTTTGCATGGTGTTAGCCTGCATTTTTCCCCATTGTGGAGCTTGTAGTGTGATATTTTCTGTATGTTGTGCTAGGATTCAGTGACTAGGAGATGCGTGTGGCCACAGAATGAAGCAGACTGCCAGGGTTCCTCTGCTCCACCCTTCCTGGGTACCAGCTCACTTCCTATCATGTAGCTTCCACAGACGCCAAAACCAGAAGCAGTGGCTCAGGGCTGTGAACAGCCACACATAGTTTTTAGATGAGGAAAACAAGAAAAAAAATATTTAAAGCAAATGGTGCAAAGTGAGACTTCATCAGAAGATAGTGACTGGGAACAACCAGAAAGTAAAAAACTTTTTTAAATACTCAGGCTTCAGCTCCAGGCAGCATTCATTCCATAAGACACACAGACATTTTCCCACATCTTTTGGGGGCAAAACAGTGTGTCCTATGGAACAAAAAATACGGTAGTTTTCTCATTTTATAGTTCATGGTATTATACTTTACAGCTCTGAGAATAGTAATTTCAGCAATTGCTCATTGGAACATTCAATGTTCATTAGCTAAAGCAAAACTAAAATTGTTTTTAAAAACTAAAAATTTTTGATGGAAGCTTCTGATTGGTTCTGAAACTATTTTGTTATTGTTAATAACAATATAATTATATTATAACAATATAAAATTAAAATTATATATTACATCCAGCTTTGCTAAGAATTTACTCCTGCTTTATACTCAGGCGGTATTCTTGGCAGTACTTCGTAAATCATGGGGTATAAAACCCAAGTCAGTCATATGAAAAACACTTAACTTATCTGCTGTATCTCCATGGCCCTTAAGATTTATTTTTTTTAATTTGGCTGTATTTTGTTATTTCTCATTTGCTTATTTATCAACTCATTAGTTTTTGTAAGTACAATAAAGAATGATTTTAATAAATAGACACTGAACATTGCACCGAAGCATATGGAAACACAATTTCTATAGAGGTAAAACAGTCAGGACTAAGATAATCATTAACAATCCAACCCTCGCCCCAATTCCCTAACTCTAACATTTACACTATACACTGCTATTTACAAAATGATCTTTAGACAGTCTTAGAAATAGTGAGACTGGCATGCATTATCCCAGCAATGGCAAAAAAGCAGGGGCTGGGGTTTCGAAGGGTGGGTGAAAACACAACAAGTAGCTAAATAATAGACCTCTCTGGAGCTTTGTGTGTGCAGGATTTGAACTTATTTAACATCCATAATGTATGAAATTCCTGCCCTCTTTCTGGTAGGAAGGTCGACAACAAATGAACAAGAAAACAGGCGAACATAGATTGTGATAAGTCATAAGAAGGAACCTTGTAGAAAAGAATTGGTTTAGACAGAATGTGGGTGGCAACTTTATATAAGGTTTTCTGAGCCATTCTAAAAGAAATGGAATTTAAGCTAAGACCTAAAGATCAGAAGGGCAGATGTGACGAAACCATGGTAGAGGAGAGGTTACTTGTCAAAGTTATCAGTGTGGAAGAAAAATAAGTATGCCCAGAATTTGGATATAACCAGAGATAATTAAAGTCATTATAATTTTCAGCCAGGTCATTCATGCCTCTTGAGTTTTGGTACCACATGTCCTAGTGACAAATATTTCATAGGTACACTTGCTCTTGTAATAGGCCTTTTTACCATAAAATTAAAATATATTATATTTTAATTTAGAAAATACTTGAAAAGCGTTGCATTGAAAATCCTGAATTACAATTTTATAGAAAGTATTTTGGTGCTTCCATTAGTGGTTGACAATATTAGATTATACTTTGGAAAGTGAAAAACCTGTTTCCATGGAGGCATATCTAAGCAGGGCACTTCTAAGACTTCTCTTATCTCCATTGGTGTTGTTCTGAACATCTTTGCATCTAGATGATATTTTGTTGCACAAAATAGAAAGATCGATGTTTGGAAGGGTAATTTGCTGATTCTACCTTTGGGACTGACTCCTCTCATCCACCCATCCAGCTTCCCTCCCTTCCTTAGACTAGAGCCATTCAGAGAGCCATTCTTTAGCTTGTGCACCACACACTTTTAGTAGTCAGTCTTTTTTGGAAGTTGAACTTCAGTTTGCCATATATGGGTTCACATTAAATGTAAGTAAGGTATTTGAGTTCAAGGAGTTCTTCTGAAATATCATTTTGCAATAGGAGTCACCAGGGTATTTTGTAAAATCTAGATTTTGAGTCATAAAATCTTGCTTGCACAAAGAAGGACGATGGTTCAAATCCTGGCATTCCATATGGTCCCCCAAGCCTGCCAGGAGCGACTTCTGAGTGTAGAGCCAGGAATAACCCTTAAAGAGCTGCCGGGTGTGACCCCCCCCCCTCAAAAAAGAAAGAATGATTCCTGAGTGCAGAGACAGGAGTAAAGCCTGAGTGCCACTGGATGTGGCCCAAAAACAAACCAAAAAAAAAAAAAACAAAAAAACAAAAAAACAAAAAAAACAAACCATGTTTGGAAGAAAACTGTCAATGGCTAGCTCTTACTCAATACTGAACTAGCTCTTCAAAGTAAACATGTTAGATCCTTATTTTGGTAGATTTTTAGTTTTTGTTTTTGGGGGGGGGGTTTGTTTGTTTGGTTTGGTTTTGAGGTCACACCCGACAGCGCTCAGGGGTTACTCCTACCTCCATGCTATCTCTCATGCCCTGAGGAATCATTCTTGTTGGTGCTCAGGGAAACATATGGGATGCCATGTTCAAATTCAGGTTGGCTGCATGTGAGGCAAATGCCTACCCACTCTGGCGCCAAAACATGCGTATTTTTTAAAAATTAACTTAAAACTAGAGAATATCATGAGTGAGACCAGTCAAAATTAAAAAAAAAAGGGATAGGTGCAGAATGATTCTTCTCAGATGTGGGATTTAAAAATATACATCAAAGTAGCAATAAAGAATCAAAGGCAATGCAGTAGAAGAACAGATAAACACAATTGAGTTCCTCGGGCAGAAAGGTACACTGATTATGGGTGTGGTGTTTATTTTAAGTACATGAAAAATCATCATCAGTAGTTTTGTAAGACACAGAATCTCAATTAAAAATAAATTTAGGAGCTAGAGCTGGAGGAATAGTGTAGATAATCTTCACATCCCAATCCCCTTTTGACTGAGTCTGGAAAAAAGGCTGCTGCAAGAAATAATCCAAACCAAACTGGAAAGATGAAACAGGTACAGGGAACTTTCCACCATGAAAAGTGAAGCTCGGCCTGAGCTGCATTCTTTTTTGGGGGAAGAATAGGAAAAAACCATGGGTGAAGAACAGGGTTGGGTTAGAAAGCCTTTCCAGACAGTCTTCCCACCCAGGTGGGATAAATATATGTAAAGAAGAAGCCAGCTTTGATTAGGGTGAAAATCGGTTAATCCGGGCCCGGAGAGATAGCACAGCGGCGTTTGCCTTGCAAGCAGCCGATCCAGGACCAAAGGTGGTTGGTTCGAATCCCGGTGTCCCATATGGTCCCCCGTGCCTGCCAGGAGCTATTTCTGAGCAGACAGCCAGGAGTAACCCCTGAGCACTGCCGGGTGTGGCCCAAAAACCAAAAAAAAAAAAAAAAAAGAAAACCGGTTAATCCAACAGAATAGTATTAGAGTTACATGCTGCTGACCCATGTTTAATCTCCAGCACTTCATAATCTCTTTAGCACTATCAGGAGAGGTTCCTGAGTATATAACTCTGGAATAAGCCCTGAGTACTACCCAAAAATTTAAAATATATATATATATATATATATATATATACATACATACATACATACATACATACATACATACATATCACTTTTAAAGCTGAAGAAGTAGGGAAACAACTAAATAGGTGAAGGTGGTATGAAAATCACAGGAGGGGCTATAATGTTAACTTGGTCTGCTAGAGGGCCAGTTCAGTTCCTGGTATCATAGAACAGTTCCTGTCCTTCACACACAATAGTCAAAAAACCTACCCTCCAAAAAAAATCTCAAAAGGGAAACCACTCCTTTTTTTGGGGGGGGTCACACCTGGCAGTGCTCAGGGGTTACTCCTGGATCTATGCTTAGAAATTGCTCCTGGCAGGCTCAGGGAACCATATGTGATGCCAGGATTCGAACCACTGACATTCTGCATACAAGGCAAACGCCTTACCTCCATGCTATCTCTCCAGCCTGGGAAACCACTCTTAACTCAACACTGGCAAGAATGTTTCAGCACAGAAACATAGCCATGTGTTGCCTTTGATTTTAATTTTTTGGGGAATGTCATGCCTGGTAGTGCTTAGGGATTACTTTGGGATCTATGTTCAGGAATCACTCCTAGTGGGGCTCAAGATACCATATCTGGTATCAGTGATTGAACACAGTTGGTAAGCTCATGCATGGTAAGTGTGCTACCACTGTACTATTTCTCCAAGCCCCAGGTATTACTCTTGAATACTGCTGGATGTGACACAAAACAAAACAAAACAAAAAAAAAGAGTAACAGAGGGTAGGGTCAGAGAGGGTGTCCTTTGATCTCTAACCTTTATCAATTTATTTTCGCATCCTTAGTGGAAGGCTGACACATACTCTCTATGGAGAAATCAAAGGATTCAGGACTGTCTACTAATTTTATGCCACTCCCTCTCTCATCCACATGAAAGAGGAAAGCAGTGTGCTAACTCTACCTCCCTCAGACAAAAGTGCCATCTCTTTCTCTCATCTTACTTAAATAGCTTGGTCAGAATTATTCTAAAGCTAATGAGAACGACTTAAAGACATGTGGATTCTTGTATAGTATAAATGCTATTTAATAATGTCATCATAACATTCTGTCTTCACTGTGAATTGATTTTCTGGTAAGAGCGAAACAAGGTCTACAAATGACAGAATGCCTTCTAACCATTCTAACCAGCAAGAAATGGAAATACCATTCAAAGAAATATCATTAAGGATTGCCTTCAAAGATACTGTAGGGCATTTTTTTTCTTTCAGGGGAAGGGTTTAATATATTTTACTCAGGTGAAAAGGAAAGTTATGTAATAAGGCAGGGGACATGATTGGTAATTTTTAGAGTCCCAAGGACAGCTTAGGAGGAAATGAAAAAATATGACATTAGATTCAAACAAGAGAATCTTTTGAAATTCAATTAAATTTGGTCTCTCAGAAAGTGCCTGGTTACCAGGAGCTCATCTTTTCTGTTTCTTTCTCTTGAAAGCATGCCCATGATTCACAGTGTTTCATATAAAAATAATAAGTGCTTTGATTTTTCTTTGCCTGTAGACTGTTTATTTTTTAAACTCAGTGATCCATTTTGTACATAGTTATACTCTCCCAATATAACCACCTCCCATCAAATCTATTCCATCATCTGAAAACATATTATTATCCAGTGTGATCCTACAATTAAATTTTTCTCTTGACTCAATTCCAAAAATCTAGGAAATAGGATATAATTGACCTTGAACAGGTGGGAATGTGCACTCAGATCCTCAGCTATGTCCTGGAAATTGGGACTACGTATACAAGGACTTCTGCTTTACTCAAGGCTGTTCAGTAATAGGATTTTGGGCTGAAGAGTAATGAATAACAACTCTGTTATAACATATAGATTGGAAGAGAAAGTGGCAACTGATTTCTTGATGGGTAGAAAAGATTAAGACTATGATAAGAAATACTTTGCTGAAGACAAGAAAAAGGTAAAGAAAGGGATAGTAAGAGGGTTTAAACAGATAAATATTGATGATATGTGATGACATTTTCAGTTCTCATAAATATCATGCTAGGGTAGGATAGCTGGCTCAAATAGGAGTTACATTCTTCATTTTCAAGTATACAGAGAGTTTTCCATAGAGGATGGATCAAATGACATTCTCAACAACTTTTTCTATCATATCCCTGATGACATTTATTTACAGGGTTTTTTTTTTTTTTGTAGATGCAATTCTCACTGGTTTGAGGTGCTACCTCATTGCTGTTTTTTGTGTTTCCCTGATAGAAAGTAATAAAGAACACTTTAAAAAATGTGCTTATTGGCCACCTACCTGTATGTCCTCTTTGTAGAAGTATCTATCTTGTCTCCTCATTTTTGGGTGGGTTATTGTATTGCTGTTGTTGACATAGCTCTGTGAGTTATAGATTTTGGTGTTAGTCCTTTGTCTGAAGTATTGTGTGCAAATATCTTTTCCTAATCAATATGATTTCTTATACTTTGCCCTTGAGTATCTTTTGCCATGTAAAAACCTTTACACTTCAAAATTTGATTGTTTTTTATTTCTGTTATTTTTACCAGTGGAATGAGGTTATTGAAAAACACCTTTTGAGAGACCGGAGCAGTGGCACAAGTGGTAGGGTGTCTGCCTTGCACACACTAACCTAGAACAAACCGTGGTTCGATCCTCTCACATCCCATGTGGTCCCCCAAGCCATGAGCAATTCCTGAGTGCATAGCTAGGAGTAATCCCTGAGCATCACCAGGTCTGACCTCAAAACAAAAACACACAAAAAGAAAACCAGAAAAACCAAAAAAAAAAAAAAAAAAAAAGAAAACACCCCCTTTTGAGGTTCAGATTCTGAAGAAAATCTATGATTTTCTTTAATGAATTTTGTGATTTCTGCTTTAGTATTAGGTCTTTGATAACTGAATTAATTTTGTGAGATATGGATCTAGTTTAATTTTTCCCAAGTGGTTATCCAAATTGTTAAAGATTTTCTTGCTCCTCTTCACCTTTTAATAACATATTTAAACATTGCTTATCAGTTGTTGTTTTTTTGTTTTTTTGTTTTTTTTGCCAAAAATTCACAACTTGAAGCTAATCAGGAGGAAACAAAACACTGTAAATCAAGGGTCATTCTTCAAATCTCTCTGATAGTAATTCTCAAATACTAGCCATTTCCATGTGTATGTCTTGTATGTCTTCACACCCATCTACCCACAATCTTTCTGTGTCCTGGGTGACATTTTATGTAGTAGCAAAAGGCAGAGGCCACAGCCAGTCAGACTTCGTTTGACCTATTCTTCCACTCTTCGTATCTATTGGCCTTACTGGCTTCTTAGAGCCCTACTAATAAAGTTATTGTGAATATCCAACTTTTTGAACACACTAGTATCTGGCTTGGCAATCATGAATTTTTCTGTTTCTGTTGGAAACTCAGAAACTAGGAAGGAGAGATGCAGCCACAAATTTTCTTAATTAAGATACCTATTGTTGGGCACGCCGGGAGATAGCACAGCGGTGTTTGCCTTGCAAGCAGCCGATCCCAGGACCAAAGGTGATTGGTTCGAATCCCAGTGTCCATATGGTCCCCCGTGCAGCCAGGAGCTATTTCTGAGCAGACAGCCAGGAGTAACCCCTGAACACCGCCGGGTTGTGGCCCAATAAAACCAAAAAAAAAAAAAAAAAAAAAAGGAACCTATTGTCAAACGTTCATTTGTAGTCTCCAGCTTATTAATGGGAGTTATACTTTCTAATCTATTAATGCAAAGAGAACTGGATGTGAGAGATGGTAGCAGGATGAAGTTGCAAATTAGATACTCTTTTTCATGGGTGGCCACCAGAATTAAAGAGGGTGACATTCATCCCACAGGCATTAAGTGCATGTGAGGAGACACTTGTGTGCATCACTTGTGTGATATCAAAGGGGATAAGAATAAAAAGAACACTGTGTAAGAGAACCCTCTCATATACTTTTAATTTTAAATAAGGGGAGAGGAAGATAACAAAGGAATTTAAGGAGGGACAGATACAGAAGAACCTAAGGAATTCAGGGACTTGGAAGGACAGTAAAGAGTAAACATCTGTCTCTGCATTGGAGAGACTAATAGTGAGAAATATATGGTGGGGAGGTCTACCATGGAGTCTTGTGAAGAGAACATGATTGAGCACAAAAGAGGTCAAGGGAACATATTCATTAGCGTCATTTGGGGCAGAACCCAGATTGTTAGAACAATGAGTAAGAACAGAAATGTGGGGGAGGAAAGTGTAGCCTAGTTAGAGCAACATTTAACATTCCCATGTACTTAGCCAAACACTTCCTGAGGGCTGGGAGATTTAAACCATCTTGTTCATAGGTTCCTATTCTGGGATATTAAGTACCTCAAAGATGCTGTCTATTTCAGCAAGCAAAATAGAATGATGGTGTAAATTGACAACAAATAGTCTCTTTTCTCTCCAAGGAACCCTTAACTAAGAGGCTTTGATGATGCAACATACAAGAGACTTGAAAATATTTCAATGCTTTTGTCAAGGATAGTCTTGTAATTTCTGCTGGTTTTATAGTAATTATCATTTCTATTCAAGACTTAAACAGCATTTTATTTAAATAAACCCTTCCTCTCCCTAACAGATTAAAAAAAGTAGAAGTTTGTTTTTAATCCTTATCGTATGACAGATTGAAAGAGCAAATTACAGGCTCAGATTTCAAATTTCACATAATTCAAAGCTTAGGTTTTTTTTTCCTCAGCTAGAAAATCTCCTTTCTTTTGTTATAGTTGTTTTTTGTTATTTTATAGTTATAAAATGAGTGACCTGTTCAGAGGCATATTTAATTCCAGATGTATTCTAATTTTATTTGAATGTCTCATGAATCTCAGAAATGAATTCAACCACAGACTTTTCTCTTCTAGGTTTCACAAAATATAGCACATATTTCCAGCAAAAAATTAGTGAAAATATTGAGCCACAGGTGATCACAAAGGCATGTCACATTCAGAGAAGCAAATCACCCTAGAGAAGATTACAGAATGTCAGTTTTGGAAGTCTAAATTGCTCTTCTTCTTTTTTTTTCTTTATATCTTTATTTAAACACTGTGATTACAAACATGATTGTAGTTCAGTTTCAATCATACAAAGAACACCCTTCACCAGTGCTACATTCCCACCATCAATGCACCCTATCTCCCTCCTACCCCATTAAGTTGCTCTTCTGTTTAGAGAACTCTTGAAAAAAGATGGCTTGAAACTCTTGAAAAATAGTATGAACAGTTATTTCTTTTTAAAAATAATAAATGAATTATTAAAACACTGTGGTTACTAGGGTGTCCATAATACATTGGGTTTTCTTTTTTTCCACAGTTGCAGAGTTGTTTATGATTGAATTTAGTCATACAATGTAAATACCCTTCACTATTGCACATTTCCCACCACCAATGTCTCCAGTTCCCCCCCTCACCTACCTACCCGTGGGGCAGACCTCCTCCTCCTCCTCCTCCTCCTCCTCTTCCTCCTCCTCCTCCTTCTTCTTCTTCTTCTTCTTCTTCTTCTTCTTCTTCTTCTTCTTCTTCTTCTTCTTCTTCTTCTTCTTCTTCTTCTTCTTCTCTTCTTCTTCTTCTTCTTCTCCTCTTCTTCTTCTTTCTTCTTCCTCCTCCTCCTTCTCCTTCTTCTTTTTTTTCTTCTCCTCCTCCTTCTTCTTCTTTCTTCTTCTTCTTCTTCTTCTTCTTCTTCTTCTTCTTCTTTCTTCTTCTTCTTTTTCTTCTTTCTTCTTCTTCCTTCTCTCTTCCTTCTTCTTTTCTTCTTCTTCCTTCTTCTTCTTCTTCTCTCTTCCTTCTTCTTTCTTCTTCCTTCTTCTTTTCTTCCTTTTCTTCTTCTTCCTTCTTCCTTCTTTTCTTTTTTTCTTCTCTATTCTTCTTCTCGATTATTCTTCTTTCTTCCTTTTTTACTTTTAGGCATTGCAGTTAGTAATATTGTTAGTAAAGGGGGATCATGCATATCTCTTTACCTCCTTTCAGCACCCAGTTCTCATCCAGAGTGATCATTTCCAACTATCACCATCATAGTGGTCTTTCTCTACCCTAATTGCACCCCCCTTCTATTTGTGTCAAGCTTCCTACCATAGACTGATCATTCTGGCTCTTGTCTTTAGATATTATCATACTATATTTTTTATATCCCACAAATGAGTGCAATTATTCAATATTTATTCATCTCCCTCTGACTCATTTTCCTCAGCATAATACTCTCCATATACATCATGTTTAAGCAAAATACATGACTTCATTTTTTCTAACAGCTGCATAGTATTCATTGTGTAGCTGTACAAAGTTTCTTTATCCACTCATCTGGTCTTGAAACTTGGGTTGTTTCCAGGTTCTGACTATTGTGAATAGTGCTGTGATGAACAGGAATGCAGAGGGCTTTTCTGTAGTGTGTTTTTGGGAGGCTAGATTGTATTCCTAGGAGTGGTATCGCTGGATCATACCAATTTCTAGCTTTTTGAAGAATATCCATATTGTTTTCCAAAAAGGCTGGACCAGTTGACATTGTGTCCAGTAGTGAGTGAGAGTCCCTTTCTCCACACATCCACACCAGCACTGATAGTTATTTTTCTTGGTGATGTGTGTCAGTGTCTGAGTCATTTGGTGATGTGTGTCAGAGTCATTTGAAGTCAGCACAAACTCTTGGATCTTTACCTTTATCATTCTTCAGCATTTTATCCATCTTATTAATAAAAGGTGATCTTATTAACTATTGAGGACTTCACTCTGGTAATTATGTTTTTAAAAAAGCTTATTAATATCTTTAGATATTTTCCAAATATTTCTAGTCTGTTAGTGGATAATATTGCTTTTCTTATCTCCATAGAGAGAGCACTCAATACAATGCTTGGAGATATAAGAGCTTTAGATATTGAAAGATGGCTCTTCACCTTTTGTTAATTACAAAGGAATATATCTAACAAAGAGCACCTTTCTTTTTGTATTAAATGTGCTTTCTCATTAATGAGGTAAAATGTGTGCTAGTTGATAGTTAGGGGGTAACAAGTAGAAATAGATAGCCAGTAAATATGCAATATTTCAAATTTAGAAGGGTGGAAGGTAATAATGACATCTTAAAACTCTATTTTTGTTTTGGAGACACACCTGGCAGCACTCAGGGATTTCTCTTGTTTGCATTCAGGAATTACTACTGTTGGTGCTCTGGTGACCATATGGGATATCTGGATTGAACCTGGGTCTGCCTCATGCAAGGCAAATGCCCTACCTACTGTACTATTGCTCTGTTCCCTAAAAACTCTTCATTTAAAAATTTTAGATTAGGGCCTCAGTAATAGCACAGTGAATAAGGCACTTGCATTGTATGTTGCCCACTCAGGTTTGATCCCAATACCCTACATATTCTCCTGAGACTTGCCAGGAGTAATCCTGGTGTACAAAGTCAGGATTAAGCTCTGAGCACTGCTGAATGTAAGTAAATAAAGTAAGATGTAAGTAAATAAAATAAATAATAGATTAATATTGTTTGAGGTTTCCAAAAATACAAAACAGAAATGAAAGAAATAATGTGAATTGTTAAAAGCAAATTCATTGCTTTTCTATACATTTTTTTCTTTGCTTTGAGGCCACACCGCTCAGGGCTTACTCCTGGCTCTACACTCAGAAATTGCTCCTGGCAGCTTAGGGGGACCATCTAGGATGCCTGGAATCGAACCCTGGTCCATCCCTGGTTGGTTGCGTGTGAGGCACATGCCCTAACACTGGCTATTGCTCTAACCCCAACTTTCTATACATTTTTGATAAGGAAATGTGTCATTCTATTAAGATAAGGTAGGAAACTAGCATATACGTGCAAAGCCATTTATAAATGAATTTAATTTTTATCTATATCATTAAAATAGTAATAGAAATATCAATTATGAGAAGAGTTAGAATTTAGTAAATTTATTTCAAATTGTTATATTTTGTTTGGGGTCTAAGAAAAACCAATTAGTATGATTTATTCTATGGAATATTATTTATCCTTGAGATATGTAAATTATGTATAAAAATACTTGAAGTATATATTGAGAGATATTGAACAGTTCTTGTTTTTAGTAGTGAATTCATTTAAGTATTATTTATTCATAATTATGTAATTAAATTTGTCTAGAGTGACTACATTATATTAATACTTGGATTATAGAACCTAGTCATTATTATTCATTCTAAGTTTTGCATGGTTACATAGATTAAGAAACATTAATTTTAATATGTTCAGGGTGTTCCAATATTTCAGTAGGAAACTGATTCTTTTAGGATAATTTTTTATAAAAATTGTAAAGGGTACTATTGTTTATTGAATTTTGTTGGCAAGCCACCAAGAAGAAATTAGAGCTATTTGACAGAAAATAGAGGTTAAATAAATGAAAATAACAAGATAACAATAGAGTGACACAATAAACAGATTTTCAAAATAATTTGTTTATTTAAGCACTATGGTTACAGAAATGTTCTTAGTTGGGTTTCAGTCATATAAACCTATAGAAAACTTCACCAGTGCAACTTTTTCGCCACCAATGTCCTTCATTACACCACCACTACCACCACCACCACCACCACCACCACCACCACCACCACCACCACCACCACCACCACCACCACCATATGCACACTGTCTCTGGGACAGGCATTCTGCTTCTCTCTCACTACCATTGTCATGGTAGTAGTCAGTTGTCAGTGCTCTTTGTGACAAGCTTCATATTATGGACTGGTCCACCTAGCTCTCATGTCTATTGTATCTGGATATTATCACCATATTGTCTTTTATTTTTCTTAAATCTCACGGATAAGAGATACTTTTCTATGTCTTTTCCACTCCCTTTAACTCATTTCACTTAGCATAGTAAACTCCATTTTTACCCATGAATAGGCAAATTTTATTATTTCATTTTTCATAACAGCTGCATAGTAGTACCATTGTTTCTTTAGTCACTCATCTGTTGTTGGATACTGTTTTTTTTCAGATTTTGGTTATTGTAAATAGTGCTGCAATGAACATAGGCATGCAGAGGCATTTTTTCATTGTATTTTTGTGTTCTTAGGGTATATCCCTAGGGATACTATTGCTGGATCAGTTTTTTTTTTTTTTTTGAGAAATATCCATACTTTTTCAGAAAGGCTGGTCTAGACAGCATTCCCACCAATGAGAGTGTCTTTCTCCCCACATCCACACCAGCACTGGTTGTTTTGTTTTTGTGATGTGTGACAGTCTCTGTGGTATGAGATGATACCTTATTGTTGTCTTGATTTGCATCTTCCTGATGGTTTAGTCATGTGGAGCATTTTTTCAGTGTACCTTTTGGCCATCTGTATTTCTTCTTTGAGGAAATGTCTGTTCATTTTTTCTCCCCATTTTTGATAGGATTAGGCGATATTTTTTGTTGTTGAATTGTCAGTATCTTGTAGATCTAAGATATTAGCCTCTTATCAGATGGTATTGTGTGAATAGTTTCTTCCATTCTATGGGTAGTCTTTGAATTTTAGTCACTTTCCTTTGAAGTGTAGAAACTTTTCAGTTTAATTTAGTTTCATTTGTATAAATTTGCTTCTACTTTCTTGGATAGTGTTTCCTCTTTGAAGATGCCTTTAGTCTCAGTATCATGGAGTGTATTATCTATGTTTTTTCAATATACCCTACAGTTTCAGGTCTGATACCAAGGTATTTAATACATTTTGATTTGACTTTTGTGTATGATGTTAAAGAAAGGTCTGAGTTCACTTTTTTTGCACGTGGCTGACCAGTTGATCCAACACCACTTTTTTTGTTTTTGTTTTTTGGGTCATACCCAGCAGTGGTGCTCAGGGGTTATTCCTGGCTCTGTGCTCAGAAATTGCTCCTGGAAGGCACGGGGGACCATATAGGATGTCAGGATTCAAACCACCATCTGTCCTGGGTCGGCTGCATGCAACACAAACACCCTACCACTGTGTTATCTCTTCGGCCCCAACACCACTTTTATTGTTGTTTGTTTTTGGTTTTGGGGCCACACCCAGTGACCCTCAGGGGTTACTCCTGGCTATGTGCTCAGAAATCATTTCTATTTCGGTGAACCATATGGATGCAGGGGATTAAACCCAGGTCCCTCCTGGATCAGCCACGTGCAAGGCAAACGCCCTACCACTGTACTATCACTTTGGCCCCATCCAACACTAGTTTTTTATTTTAAGAACTGTCTCTTTAATAAATGTTGTATAACAAAAAAGAATAGCTATGTTCAAAGGAATGAAACTGGATCACAATATTATACCATGCTCAAAAGTTAACATAAATGGATTAACGATCAAACCTAAACACCAAATCCAAAATCAACGAGAACAGAATCAATCTACAACAACCTACAGACAAAGGGGGACCTGTTACACTAGCAGTCCAGAGGGCAAGAAGGGTGGTACATGAAGCATGCTGGGAATAGGGGTGGAGGGAGGACAATACTGGTGGTGGGAATGGCCCTAATTCACTGTGAAAGACTTGTAATTCATATTGTTTACAATAAAAATTGTTTAAAATATATGCAAAATATTCCTTACTATTACCTTTAATGTATCTTCAGGGGTATCACCACCAAATGGGACTATATCAAACTAAAAGGCTTCCTTATAGTCAAATGAAACAACCATTTTAGATTTTCAGGCCACACCTGTTTGATGCTCAGGGGTTACTCCTGGCTAAGCGCTCAGAAATTGCCCCTGGCTTGGGGGGACCATATGGGACGCGGGGGGATCGAACCACGGTTTCTCCTTGGCTAGCGCTTGCAAGGCAGACACCTTACCTCTAGTGCCACCTCACTGGCCCGAAACAACCATTTTAAAAAATCCTACCAAGTGGAAAAATCCATACATAAAAAATAACTAATATCCAAAGAATAATAAAAATTTGATCACAGAGGAGAAAAAAAGATGAGCAGTCACTTTATGAAAGGTATAGATGACCATAAAGTACATAAAAAACTGTTCATTATCACTTAATATCAGGAAATTTTAAAACAAAACTACAGTGTGATATTGGCTGTTCTTTTAGGTATGAAAAGACATGAATAAAGAATTTCCTAATGATGATTCAGAGTTTTAAATTCTTTGAAAGATTAATATACTTTACAGATAAAAAAGAAAAATAAGTGGTTATGATGTATTATGGAATTGGACTAATCTCCTTAATGTTCAGGGAACTTGGAGATAGTGACACCTTAGCTCAGGTTGACCCAGACCAGTGGTTCTCAAATAGTGGGGCAAGGCTCCGTGAAGGGGGGCACATTTGACCTTGGCAAACACTGTCATAACAAGCTAAGCCCCGTGTTTATATCTCTGTATGTCTCTGGAGCTGAGAGTTGCTGTGTCCTGCTTCAAACCCTGCTTTTGCATTGCAAAACGTGCTCATTGTAGCCATTAATCTAGACATCACCTCTGATTCAAAAATCAGCTCAAATTATTTTATATATTTTTGTTTTGCAGGTTAAAGTTTTTTTTAATAAAGATACTATTTATAGTCGTGCGGGGGTGCGAAAAATGTTTTCTTCTTCCTAGGGGGGCATAACAGAAAATAATTGAGAAGCACTGACCCAGACCAACATTCTGCCTCCATCTTCTAAAGTTCTTCTCAAATAAAAATATAATTACTTAGTCCCATCAAAATACTCTTTATTGCATAAGATCTAAAGTCTAAAGTTCAAAGTTTCAAAACTTTCATCTAAATGCTATTTAAGCCAGGCATGGATAAAACTCTGAATATAATTTTAAGAAGATGTCTTAAGATATTCCCTTTATGACAGTTATACCATTTTTTATTATGAGAGTATGCTAGCAGTATCAAAATTTCCCAATCTAATATTTAAGAAATTACATCCCAATGCATTTAATTTATAATCTTCTATTATACCTCTTAGCTGCCATTTTCTCTTTAGTCCTTGACTTTACTTTTCATGGATGTGCTGATAAGTACCTCAAAGGAAAATAAGTAGCTATCACAAGAGGGAAAAATGGATTTTCTTTTTACTGTACTTTCATTTTTCTCCAGATCTTGACTTCCTCTTTCAAGTTTGGGCTGCTTTGGAAATCACAAATACAAATAAATTAAGATTAGTTTCTCCACGTTTGGTGCTATTTTTTTGGCTTCTGTTCTGCACTAAAAATCAGTAAATGACCTTAAGGAGGAAAAGTAGATAAAATTTAGAATGTTCATCAATGCTCAATATACTTCCCTTTTATCTAATTCTAGATCTTTCAAATTCCTCTGCCTTGGTTTGTTCTTCAGTGCCTTCAAGTGTACTTTTTTGCTTTATTTAACTGTATTTAGCTTTTATAGCAGTTTTCAGTGGAAAGATAAAATAAAAAAAATAATAATAAAATCCCAGATGGACTGGGAGTATCCTAACATACTGTATTAGTGTGCTTTCATTCAGTTTCTTTTAATATGGTTATTTTTTATAACTGTGAACATACAGCTTATACAAATGTGGGTTCTGATTTATATTACTACTTATTACTTAGATCCCCTCACTATTACATTTAGATTTAGAATTAGATTGCACTTTATTTCCTCTTTTTATAAGTGATATTCTGGTGAGCAGTTTTCTTTAAAAAGCCACCTTTGGAGCTAGGATTACTTTTCAAAAATGTAGAATAAGTCATTTATTTATTTTATTTTTCTTGAAATTTTTAGGAAGTCTTTTTTTCTGGCAGATTAAAATTTAATAATAATATGTCACTGTTTGAGTTTCTTCCATTCAATTGTTCTATACTCTATTTTTCTATTGTTTTGTTTTTGTTTTTGGGTCACTCAATTCTGTTTATGATCTACTCCTGGCTTTGAATTCAGGGGTTACTTTTGGTGGGACCTCAGGAGACCATATATGGTACCTGAGATCCAACCCTTGTTAACTGCACATAAGGCAAGCATCTTACCCACTGTACCATCTTCCTGCTCCTAATTTTTTTAATAATGTATTGCTCTTTTTCATGTATTGTAGATCTTTTTTTTTTTTTTTGCTATCTCTGAGTATGTTAGTTATGCATTTTTTTTCTGTTCTTAGTACCTCTCTTACCTCAGCATATATTGATTTTTATCTTTTAGTTGTGAAAATTTCATTAAATGTTGGGTGATTTTTGGCTCATTATTTTTATCTAAGAACAAGACTAAAAAACTTGTGTGAGGAGACAGGGCTTATTGAATGGCTCCCCTGTTTGGTTCTAGGTAGTGACCAAGTTTTTATGGACATTTATAAAATTTTCAGAACTGAGAGGTATTTACTATTATGCTGGCCAGTTTTTCTAGAATGCACATTACTTGATAGTGGTATGGCAATTAGATTTTCAAGCCACTCATATTTAACATCGAGTAGGATTCTTCTTGAATCTTTTTCCTCAAAGCTGATGGGTAGCTTGTAAACCTAATTGCCAGATAGTCAAGTGGAGGACAGTGTTTTTGGTTACTCAGACTCCTACTTAACCCCATGAATGACCCCCAGCAATCTTGAGAACTGGGAAACTACTCCACCAAATAAACCTTCAGGCTTCTGCTGGGGTGAGAGGACATATAAAGAACTAACTGCTATTAAATAAAACTCTCAACTCCTGTCAATTGACTCCTTCTTACTGATTTTTTTTTTCTCATTCCCTCTAGTCCCTCCTTCTGCTCTCTCTTCTTCCCACTGGTAGGCTTAGATTTCAGCTTTCATAATACTCTGTAATCAGTCATCACTTTATCATTTAGTTTTAGCCTTTCTTCCTCCCTCCCTTCTTTCCTCCCTTCCTCCTCCCTTCCTTCCTTGCTTCCTCCCTACCTTCCTCCCTCCCCCTTCCTTCCTTTCTCCCTCCTTCTCTCTTCTCTTCCTCCCTCCCTCCTTCCCTTCCTTCCTTCCTTCCTTGCTTGCTTCCTCCCTACCTTCCTCCCTCCTCCCTTCCTTCCTCCCTCCTTCCCTCTTCTCTCCCTCCCTCCTCCCTTCCTTCCTCTCTCCTTCCCTCTTCTCTCCCTCCCTCCTTCCTCCCTTCCTTCCTTCCTTCCTTCCCTCCCTCCCTCCCTCCCTCCTTCCTTCCTTCCTTCCTTCCTTCCTTCCTTCCTTCCTTCCTTCCTTCCTTCCTTCCTTCCTTCCTTCCTTCCTTCCTTCCTTCCTTCCTTCCTTCCTTCCTTCCTTCCTTCCCTCCTCCCTTTTCCATCTCCTTCTTTCTCTCTCCTTTTTTCCTCCTTCCCTCCCTCCCTCTTGAACTTCCTCCCTCCCTCTCTTCCTTTCTCATTTTGCAGTTTCTCTTGTGTATTACTCATTTCCTATTCTCTTTGTGAGTTTGTGTCTTTTTGGGGGGGGGGGTCACACCCGGCAGCGCTCCTGGCTCTATGCTCAGAAATCGCCCTTGGCAGGCACGGGGGACCATATGGGATTCCGGGATTGGAACCACCGACCTTCTGCATGCAAGGCAAATGCCTTACCTCCATGCTATCTCTCGGGCCTGAGTTTGTGTCTTTTAAAGTCACCATTTTTTAATTTTGGTTTGGAGAAAAAACATAGACATTTTTTGAAACTAAAAGTCTTAGAGATAGTATGACAACAAAAAGCAACTGCTATGCAAAGAATATGCAGTATTTCAGTCCCCAGTGAAACTAATTTTCTTGAGTGTAGAACTTGCACTTTTGATATCTGAGACTCTTAACATTGCAACACAGAACACCATAACCAGATGTGTGACCATGGAGAGCACACATGTGAGCACCACAGAAACTTGTCCTGAGTGATTAATTCTAATATCATGTCATAGTGGTCCCTTCTGTACCCTAACTGTACTGCTCCACTATCAACCCACTACCATGGATTGGTTCTCCTGCCTTCTTTATTGTCTCTAGATATTATAACCAAAACTATCTTTTATTTTTCTTATATCCCACAAATGAGTGAGATTATTCTATGTTTATCCCTCTCACGCTGACTCATTTCACTCAGCACAATACATTCATATCCATCCATGTATAAGAAAATTTCATTATATCATTTTTCCTAACATCTCTCCTAACAGTGTTCCATGTGTACATGTAGCATAGTTTCTTTAGCCACTCATCTGTTCTCAGGCACTTGGGTTGTTTCCAGATTCTGGCTGTTGTAAATGGTGCTGCAATGCACATAGGAGTGCAGAGGGATTTTTTTTTTGTATTGTGTTTTTGTGTTCCTAGGGTATATCCCTAGGATCATATTGCTGGATCAAATGGGAGCTCAATTTCCATTAACAATAGTGAAAAACATAGTGTCTAAAAAGAAAAATAAAGAGATAGAGGAATCAAATGCCTTCCCCAGAGGCAGGCAGTGGGGAGGGTAGTAGGGAAAAAGGGGACATTGGTAGTGGGAAATGTTTATGGGTGAAAAGTGGTGTTACATTGTAAGACTGAAACTCAATCATGAACAACTTTGTCATCATAGTGTTTAAATAAAGGAGGGAGAAGTATATGACTTCTGACAAGAATCGTGGTCTAGGGCCCGGAGAAATAGCACAGCGGCGTTTGCCTTGCAAGCAGCCGATCCAGGACCTAAGGTGGTAGGTTCGAATCCCGGTGTCCCATATGCCCCCTCCCCCCCCCCCGTGCCTGCCAGGAGTTATTTCTGAGCAGACAGCCAGGAGTAACCCCTGAGAGCCGCCAAGTGTGGCCCAAAAACCAAAAAGAAAAAAAAAGAATCGTGGTCTAGTGTGCACACACTATATACAAGTGTATATGATCCCTGGATAGCAAAAACAATAGCAAAGGGAAAGAAATGAGGAAGAAGAATGGAAAAACAAGTAGAGGTTTTGCATTATGTGTTCAATGATTCTGTCTTTCATTTTGAAGTTCCATTTGCATTTCACTTTTCTTTGTTCTGTATTTAGCTTGCCATGTAGTAACTATCCATTTTTTATCTTTAAATTTTAATTTATATTATTATAATTCAGGCAATAGGGTTAAAATAGTGCTTGTTTCTGGAATCAGTGTACAGTTACTGCACACTCCCACTACCAAAGTGCCTGAGACTCTTCCCCCCAATCCGTATGTTACCTCACATCCAATAGTCCTCCCTCCATTATTTTCTCTGATTCTCTATTTTGTGTTTGATTACCAATTACAATTTTAGAGCATACTGTTGTCTCCCTTAGCATCACCCATGTGCTCAAGATCCTCCACTTAATGTGTGCATGTTATTTCCCATCAATCTATTATTCTTACTTCTTCCTTCAAGCCTGGTACTCTTCTGTCTGCATTCCAGTATCTGAAGTTCATTACAACTAGTAGATATTGTCCATACCACAGATAAGTGAGATTATCCTATTATTACAACTAATGGGTATCGTCCATGTCACAATTGAGTGGGATCATCCTGTATCCGTCATTCTAACTTTGGATTATTTGGTTCCGTATGATTCTCTTGAATTCCATCCTAGTGCCGTGAACTTCATGACTTTATTGTTTTTAGTATTTGCAATGTACTCCCTTGTGTATATATGCCACAGTTATTTTTGCTCAATTATCAATTGTTGGACATTTGGGTTGCACTGGTTTTATATATATTTAGAATCTTTCCAATTGCTATTATTTCCTAGTCTTTGGGGGTTATGTATGGATGCTAAATCTCTTGCTTGTTGTATCTTCATATGGCATTTTTTCTCTTTTTAATATGGGATTTTGTTGTGGTGAGAGTCTTGCATACCCTTATTATGGAGACATTCCTAGCAATAACTTTATCTTTTGCTTCTGTTTAGCCAAAATAGACTTTTATGGTCTTTTTTTTTTTGTCTATCTATGATTTCTTGAATGTTCTGTTTTCTCATCTGAGCTTGCTCTCCTTTCTTAGGTCTTAGTTTACAAGATGTTCCTGGATACTTTGCTAATCTCCCCATTTTTTATTCTCTTTTCCTGTATACTGTACTTTTTTCATTGTATTTACTCTGTAGTGTAGTCTCCAATTATTTCTGTCCCTTCTGTATGACTAGCTAAATTTTGAGAAGCCAGAGTTATGCTATCTTGTTGACCTTTAAAACTGTACTCACTGGTCAAATTTGGACGGACATTGACAAATATTTCTTATGTCAATATGATGTTGACTTTTATTTTTTTATATTTTAATAAATATAGTATTTATTTTAATCATAGTGACTTACATATCATTGACAATAATATTTTAGGTACATATTAACATAAAGTCAGGGGAATTCCCATTTATTTGAAGAGTCCTTGTCGGACCACAGCTTGGTCCAAGAGTCAGGTTCTTTATCCTGGTTTTGCTGTATATCATATGACACCCTTTATAGAGTGCAGGATAATGCAAATGTGCTGTTCTCCAGGTTTAAAATGTCGATATTTACATATTTACATATTGCCTTTTAGAGGTATAGAGGCTCTTCCTGTTATAATCACTTCCAGGTGTAACATGCAAATGTTTCACATGCTGTAAAACAAAGAACTGTGATGACATGCTTGACATTCAGCATATGGCAAAGCTTCTTGTGTGGCTCCTTTGTATACAATGAAGCAGCTTCTATTAAGTGTCTATTTTAAATCCCATTTTTATTTGTAAAATGTGTGACTCTTGGGGCCGGCGAGGTGGCGCTAGAGGTAAGGTGTCTGCCTTGCAAGCGCTAGCCAAGGAAAGATCGCGACAGTGGTTCGATCCCCCCGGCGTCCCATATGGTCCCCCCAAGCGAGGGGCAATTTCTGAGTGCTTAGCCAGGAGTAACCCCTGAGCATCAAATGGGTGTGGCCCGAAAAAAAACAAAACAAAACAAAACAAAAAAAATGTGTTACTCTTGAGCACCTGTATAACAATCTGTTCTTGTATCCATTGTGTCTTTTCAGGTAGTAAGAAATGTCAAATTCATTTTGGGTAAATTACAATATGTATATCACAATTAGACCCACAGTTTTTTTATTTTAAAAAACATTTAAACATAGTGATTACAAGGTATTCATAATAGTTTTTTTTCTCACATTTACAAAGCTGTTCATGATTGAGTTTCAGTCATATAGTGTAAAACACCCTTCAACAATACATATTTCTCCACCTCATATGTCCCCAGTTTCCTTTTCCCTCTCCCCCATGCCTTCTCCCCTGCTCACCTCTGGAGCAGACATTTTTCTACCTCTTTTTCTCTCTCCTTTGTCTTCCTTTTTATACACTGTGGTTTGCAATATTGTTGCTGAAGGGGTATTATGCCTATCACTTTACTGCCTTTCAGCAACCAGTTTTTATCCAGAATGATTATTTCCAACTCTCATTATCATAGTGGTACCTTCTTGCCCTAATTGCACTCCCCCACTTTTTGTGGCAAGTTTCCTACCATGGACTTGTTATCCTGGCGCTTGTCTCTGAATATTATTACCATACCATCTTTTTTATATTCCACAAATGAATGTGATCAATTATGTACATGATCTGGACAGGAGGAACCTATACCAGGAAAAAATATTGAGACAACCAAATTAGAAAATATATTGGATAAAGTATTATGTCAATATTCAATTTTCTGAATTTAATAACTACTGTGGTTATGTAAGACAATCTAACTCTTAAAACTGTATATTTTAGTATTAAGAGTAAAGGGAAATAATACATGAAACCTTTCAAACTTACATAAAAAGTGAAAGGCAAATCTGTCAAGATACTATAAAGAGGAAAAAAAGATGCTATGAAGATTGATAAAATCTATGGGATATTCTTGCTTTCTGTTCTCAGCATTTGAAATTTTCCCAAAACAAAAAATTGGAGAGACTAGAGACATAAATCAAGAGTTCAGACACATGCCTTGCACTCAATCAATCCCAGTTTAATCTTTGCATTATAAAGTACCATATGCATCACAGGATAAGCCCTGAAAACCCCTGAGTGCTGGTAGGGAGCACTGATGAAGACCCCCTGGCTAACAATTTCCATGAGGAGCCCCTAGACCTCCAGAGTATCATTTGTGAGACCTCCAAAATAAAAAAATAATGACTTTAATTTAAAATGTAGAGAATTTTGGAGCCAGAGCCATAGCCAGAGGGCATGGCAGGAAAGGGAAGAGAAGGGAAACAAATGGGAGAGAGCAAGGGACAAGAGAAAAGAAAAGGAAGGAGGGAGAAATATTTCCTCAATTATTACACCTAATTTTGCTTATTGATCTGATTTCAACTTCAGAATGGTACAGAGAAGAAAGTCAGAGAAAAATTATCTCAAAAAAATCTTCTATTTAAAATAAAACAATAAACAAGAGAGAGACTTTGAGACTATCAGACCAAGAGTTAAAAATATAAGATCTTTTTTAATATATAATCAGAAATAATTCCCAATCTTAAGGAAATATATTATTGGAACAAGAAGGCAGCTAGTAAGATTGCAGATTCCATATCCTTTATTAACCATTTCCATTGAGAAAAAGTAAGTACATTCTACTTTTCATTGTTTGCCTCTTACTGCTTATGCAGATTTATTTGCCAGCTTGCATTAATGCTTAGAATATGTTTTATATTTTTATAACAGTTTGTGAATATTTCTTTGAGTGAAAAATAATTCTATTTAAAATCCAAACACAGAAGTTCTAATAGTTTGTTTTATGTTTTTCACCTAAGAAATATATATTTTATGTTAAAATACTCTATATAGTATATAAGAATATAATATTTTGATTATAGAAATGTGTTTTGTTATATTCACATAAGTATATACTATATATAAATATATAAGTGCTCTCTTATAAGAATATATTACATTTTTATTGTAGAAATGTGTTTTATTAAATTCATATTCAGAACACATTCAGCATGTGTTTATATATTCATATGTAATATGTAATCCATATGTATATATCTCATATCTTTGTGAGAGCACAGCAGATAGAGCATTTGCTTTACATGTGGCTGACCTGAATTAGATTCCCAGATTTGCATATAGTCTACCAAGCACCTTCAGGAATGATCCCTGAGCTCAGAATCAGGGATAAACACTGAGAACTGCTGGGTATGGCCCCAAAATAATGGTATGTCTTATATTTGTAAAAATATAAGGCTCAATATAACAATTATGTATGCCAATAATATTTAACATCTAACTATATATTTCTTTTCGAACTGTTATGCTTCTCTTTTTTTTTTTGTTTTTTTTGTTTTTGGGCCACACCCAGCATTGCTCAGGGGTTACTCCTGGCTGTCTGCTCAGAAATAGCTCCTGGCAGGCACTGAGGACCATATGGGACACTGGGATTCGAACAAACCACCTTTGGTCCTGGATCGGCTGCTTGCAAGGCAAACGCCGCTGTGCTATGTCTCTGGGCCCATTTATCTTATTATATAATTCCTTTCCCTCTAAAACTTTAAGAGCAAGATAGATACATTTTATATATTATTTTCTGTATAGTTATATAGCTTTAGCAGTGTATCACATAGTAGAAAATTAATAGTAAATTATTGTTAAAAATACCTTAACCATTTTTTATTATTGATTTATTTATGACAATAGCATGATTTACAAAATCACAATATAGTTGTTTCAGATTTGGTATTCCAGCACCAGTCCTACCACTAGTAGGACTACTACCAATATCAACCAATATTCCCAGTTTTCCTTCCATCACCAAGCCTACCCCTTAACAGGTACAGATACATTTACTTCTTATTGCTCGTGACAACAAAATGGCAAGTGGAATTATCAAAAATTAGGTCAATAAAAGTCAATTTGTGGTAATTATTATATCTCACAATGACACTAAGCATCTGCATGCTTTAGGAGCTTTGGAGGTAAAACAGTTCGTTGAAAGCTCAATAAGGGTCAGTTGTGGATCTGGGCCTTTCTATGCTGGAGAATGTCAGGGGTAGGTGGGAGCTTCAGTAAGGAGGGAAATTGGCCTAGCCCCATCCTGAGAAGGCCCTGAAGTTATTAGCCCTGAGATGGGTCTACCTGGGACAAGTTGGTGGCTTAGAATTCTTTTCAAGATTTTTTACTTTTTATTTTTTAATTATTTTATACTTAAAAGAAATTTTCAAGACTAATACCTAGAATACCTATATATCCTTTTAAAATGTTAATATTTTGTCATATTTGCTTTAAAATTCTCATTCATTTCTGGTGGTATTTAAAGAACTATATCAGATGCCAGCAACGGAACCTGAGTTGGCCATGTGCAAGCTAAGAGTCCTACCAAGAGTCCCCCAAGCCAGGAGCGATTTCTGAGCGCATAGTCAGGAGTAACCCCTGAAAGTCATCAGGGATGTAACTATCCTTCCTCAAGATAATGCATCTCACTACCTAATTTGAAGCTGTATCGTAGAGCCATAGTGATCAAACAGTGTAGTAATGTAATAAAGACATATGGGTCAGAATAGAATATCCAGTTACAAAACCTCAAGTATATAGTCCGCTATTTTCTGACAAAGGAACTAAGAACATGAAATGGAACAAAGACAATTTTTTCAACAAATGACCTGGGACAATTGGATAACCATGTGTAAGGAATTAAATTTAGATTCATATCTCACACTTAACAAAAATATCAACTCAAAATTAGATCAAAGACCTTGAGATCAGACCTGAATCTATAAAGTACATTAAGGAAAACAGGCAGAATGCTTCAAGACCTATACCTTAATGGTATCTTCAATGATACTATGCCTACTGCAAATGCTATATCATCAAAACAGAACAATTGAGACCACATTACACAGAAACATTGTTGTATGACAAAAGGAACACAAGCTAAAACATGAAGACAGCTGACTGAGTGGGATAAAATATTTATGTTCAAAGTATCAGAGTTGATTTCCAGAATATACAATATACTCATAAAGATTAACCAAAAAAATAAGATCAAAACCCTTCATACTGTTTTCCATAGAGGTTATACCAGACAACATGAACATCAGTAGTGGAAGAGAGTTCCTTTTTTCACCACATCTCCACCAGCACAGATTGTTCCCAGTACTTTTATATGTGTCATCCTCACTGGTGCAAAATGATATCTCGTTGTCTGAGTACTCTGTAAACTCAGAATAGAGCTGTCATATGACTCAGTAATCCCCTCTTTGGATACCTATTCCCAGGACAGGATAACTCATTCAAAATGATGTATGCACACTGCTATTCATTGCAGCATTCAGTTTAATAGCTAAGAGTTGGAATCAAATTAGATATCCACCAACAAATGAGTAGATCACGAATATGTGGTGTGTGTATGGGATATACATATCTATAAGAAATAATACATACTGCAACATTGATGGAGTTGGAAGATATGTTAAATTATGTAGTCATAAGAAGCATAAATACTGTATGATATAACTTATGTGTGATATTTAAAATAACCGAATGAAGGAATTCAGTGATTTGAAGGGTGGTAGCCTAGATCACTGTTAACTCTAGAGAAGAACCCTAGTGAGAAGAAAAGAAATAGAGTGTAGGGAGAAAGACATATGAAATAACAGGTGCAGGTATCATGGGGATTCAGGTATATTTGTAGTATAAAATAAATATAAGCTAAATATCCAAATTATGGAGTCAAAAACACTGAATTATCAGACTTAAACTTTAATAACCAAACTTACGATCCCCCCAAGTCTGCCAGCAGTGATTTCTGAGCAAAGCCAGGAGCAGAGCCAGCAGTGCAGACCCATGAGTTTCCCTGGTTGTGGCCCAAGACCCAGAAGAAGACAAACAAAAAATTAGTATTCACTACCTTGTTTCTGTCTTCTTTTTCTTGTTTCAAATGTCCTGTGAGTTCCCCCATGTTATATTTTTAGCTTTTTTTTTTTTTTACATTTCATAGCTTTGTACATGTTTATTGTTTTTGTAACTAAATCATTACCTTCCTCAAACATTTATGTGTTGGAGTATTCTTGCTATGGGGTCATTCTTCTTTCTTGCTAGATTAATCTAAAAAACCCAAGTATTTTGAAAACTAGCTCCTTAATTTCCCTTTTCTGATGCTAAATATATTCCTTTAACTTGACACTTTGTGGAGATGAACGAGTGATTAATCAAGAAAGACTGCCATACAAACTTTATAATTCATTATGTGATTGATATTAATCATTTATCATATATTTTGAAGATAATTTTACATTTTGAGTTTATCATCTCATCAGATCATTCCTAAAAGTTTGTTTGTTTTTGGATTTTGAGCCACATCTGGCAGCATTCAGGACTTACTCCTGGCTTTGTATGCAGAAATTACTAATGGCAGGCTTGGGGACTATCTGGGATGCTGGGGATTGAACCCAGGTTGGTTGTGTGGAAGGCAAATGTGCTACCTACCTCCTATTCCTTTGGTCTCCTAAAAGTTTTAACCTGTGTTGCATCATTATGCGTCATTTAGTAATCTGTTATCCAATTTTTTTCTTCCTTGTTATGCTCCTTTATAATCCTCTAGGTCACTTTGTTGCACACAACCCTTTCTTGCTCAGATGAATGCAGATGCATTAGTTGTAGTTATCTCCTGGTATGAAATTATTCAAAAATCAGTATTTAAATGATGTAACTTTTATGCCTCAAACTATCTTTATCAGCTATCAATGAAATTTGTATTGCTAATTGCATGCATGAATGCAAATACTGTACAGATAATTCTTGATGCAATAGGACTTATGTTGAATTATGAATTATAAATGAATCATATTAGTATTTTAAAATTCATTTTAATTTCTCATATAAAATGTTAGATGTCACATACATGTATGTATATACTTATTTGTATAGATTTGTCTACAGACATATAGCAAATAGATATTTGGAGTTGAGGATGTACTTTACAGTTCTTTTTATTTATATATTTGGTTTTTTTTGGGGGGAGGAAACCACACCTAGCAGTGCTCAGATCTTGCTCCTGGCTCTTCACTCAGGGATCACTACTGGTGGACTTGGGGAACCATATGGCATGACCTGATTGAATCTGGATTGGTATTGTTCATGACAAGTGTCTGGCCCACTACTATCTCTCTGACCCCTGTTCTTCATAGTTCTTTACAATAATTTTTTTGGACTGATATAAAGTCAACATAGTTTCTTTGATATATCAAATAAGCTTATTTGAATTATATCAAATTTCTTTAATACATATCAAATATATTTGAAATATATCAAATTTCTTTGATATATATACTGTGTAACAATCTATTTTCTGACTATAATTTTCTTACTCCAATAGTTTCATTGGTGTTTCTTTAAAACAGAAAATTTAAATTATATTGATTGACACAAAGCTGATATGTAATGAAAAATATTATCTTTTTTAGTGTTAACTACAATCTTGTGGGATGTGCAAACTAAATTTATAGTTTTTCATTTAAGTATGATAATTTTCCAATGAAATAAGTATGCTGTCACTAAATAGTTTCCATAAGGCATGTCTACCAAGATCTTCTGCCTTCAGAAAGTGAAACTAAGTAAAGTTTTTATGAAACCTACAGAATCTACTAAATACTAGCATTTATTAAATTCGGTGCAATTTTGTAAAGTATTTAAGAATATCCTTTTTGGTGTTAGACACTGTGATAGCAATTAGTAATAGGGATGGATTTTTATTTTTACCCATGATTTTTTGTTGTTGTTTTGGGCCACATCCAGTGGTGTCAGGAATTACTCCTGGCAGTACTCAGGGGACCATATAAATACCAGGGATTGAACCCTGGTTAGCCACATGCAAGGCAAATGCCCTACCTGCTGTGTTATTTTCTAAAGGAGTTAAAGACAGCATTCCCACATGCAGTGAATGAAAGTTCGTTTTTTCACCATATCCCTGCCAAATTAAATGCTCCCAGTTTATTTTATGTGTTCTATACTTTCTGGTGTCAGATGATATCTCACTGTTATCTTGATATGAATTTCTCTGTTAATAAGTTAAGATGAGCATTACTCATACATCATTCTTTTTCAGAGAATTATCTGTTTATTTCCTATACCCATTTAAAAATAGTTTATTTTTAGATGTTATTGAACTTTGTGGATGCTTTATATATCTTGAATATCAATCCTTATAGGGAAACTTTATTTTTGGGGAGCTACACTTGGTAGTTCTCAGAGCTTATTTCTGGTTCTGTTCTCAGGGACACTTCAGGGAAGGTTGCCAGATATCAACTGCCCACAAATCAAGAGTACTACCTGCTGTACTATCTGTTCAGCTCCTACCCCCCCTTCCTGAAATTATATATTTATTTGTTTATTTTGTATTTCCATTCTCATCAACTAGATTGTTAGATCCCAGAGAGCAGAACTTTGGGTGTTTTTCTTAGTATGGCATCTTCAGAAGAGTTACCAAACAGGTACTCAATTAATTTTGTGAAAGGAGTAAAATGGTTGACTTCTGGAAACACTTATGGCTTATGGAAGTACTTTTTTTTGCTTTAGTGAAGCAGGGTAGTTTTATTATTGAAACAAAATTTGCTTAGAAATATGTGAGTGGAAGGAAAGATGGGAAATGTGTTCAAAAGATAGCATAGACTTCTCCAAAGTAAAGAAACAGACAAGCAAAAAGAGATGCATGATCAAGAGAGAACAGAGGTTTGAAGAGCAGGCAATGGAACAAAAGGCACAATTAGAATGACAGTATTGCCTCTTTTCATATATTACACTTGTTAACTATAAGAGTTTCCAGTGTTAAAGTTTCTTTGCAGTCTTATATATAACATACTTGGTCTTGATTTAAAATTTCTTAAAATGTTTTCTTAAAGCTTTACATTTATAGTGTGTATTGTATTATATACAATGTAAGAATGGCTTTTCGAGTTTCTATTTTCTTTATTCTGTTACGATCATTTTCATTCCCATGGTTATGCCAACATCATTGTAATACTTGGAATACTATTTTTTTAAATTTAGAGGCACTTTAAATAGCATAGGAATCCCTTACGTAAGTGGTTTTATGGAATTTTTTTTTAAGTGTGTAAGTGTGGTAGCTTCATACTGGACAGGAGTTTATAATTTTTATGACTTTGTACTGTTGTTATCTTTTTACTAAGTTCATTTTATATGATTGCATTTTATATAAAATTTATTTCATCTAATAATTTCTTATTTATTTGGATTTTTGGGCCTTCACCTGGCTGTACTTAGAGTTTACTGGTTCTGTGTTCATGAATCACTTCTGGTGAAGCTCAGGGGAACATATGTGGTTCTGGGGATTCTACCCAGGTTAACTGCATGTCAGGGAAGTGCCTACGTGCTGTATTATCTTTCCAGCACTTATTAATAAGTTAAATGCAGATGGTAGGCTTATTAAAATCATGTATTTATAATTACATCTTGTTATTCATAATTGTAATTTTCTTTCATTAATTTTAATGCATATGACAAAGTTTTTATCTACTTTATTATTATTGTCTTTGGGGACCACACTTACCATAGCTCAGGGCTTAATCCTGGCTCAGTGCTTGGGGGCATATATGGTGTGGGGATCAGAATCAAGGTCAGCTGCATGTAAGGCAAACACTTTTACTTCTGTACTATCTCTCCAGCTCTTTTTACTATTATTATTTTAAAGGCTATGTGATTTTGGTAGTAATATATACTCCTTATTCTTGCTTTGTTTTCTATTTCACTTGACTTTCCATCAGATCCACCCTGTATAGACCTGGAATTAGCACAGATCTAATCTAAATCTCTTTGACCTTGCACATATAAAAGGGAAGTCTCCCAGTTTTGACCATACTTTTTGAGTGCATAGCCAGAAGTAACTCCAGAGCGCCAAATGGGTGTGGCCCAAAAAACGAAAAGAAAAAATAAAAGTTGTAGTATAGAGACAATGCCTTTTACTGTTGGCTAATTAGTGTATATGGGGAAATTGTGATGTCAGAGGAGCTTCTGATTCATCCAGCTGCTCTACAGAAGGTCATTAAATTGCATATCCTGGTGATATCAGCACTATTCATGCTTCTTCTTTGACCATGAGTTTGAACTTTAAAGCCCATGTTTAGATTTTAGTTATTTTTCTGTAGGTTTCATGAAAATTTTTCATTTGTAATCTAGATATACCTACAAACATTTAGTCTGCTACTATCAGTATTTAATATTTTAGCAAAATAGACTTTCATTATCGGAACAGTACAGCAGAAACTCTGGCAACCATAAGCATAATAATTATTTGTTGTGCCCTTATGGGGCCTTATTTTGGTTATGTATAATTGGCCTCTTGGGAGAAAGGGAGTCATGAGTTACGTCTGACACAGGAATCTTTTCACCACATGACAGTAATGATTTGCCCTCAGCTCAATGAACCATACGATATATGCAGAGCCATGCTTGGATGTTCTACCTAGGCAAGAAGTGCTAGAGTAGTTCTTGAAATTGCCCCTAATTTTCCTTAAAAAAAACAAACAGTCGTTAAAACTCAACAAATGAGTTATTTGATAGGAGGATTATTTATTTATGGCAGAATTTGTTGTCTTCAAAATAGACTAAAATTAATCTAATAAAAAACTATGGGAAATATTTACATGTGAACAAATGCTAGTGCTTTAAGTTAAAGTTTGTAGAAAGATGAAAGAGAAATTCAAAATATAATTTAAATTTGTATCTAACTATATATTTAAAGTTAATTTAGAGGTTGGAAATTTTAGTTTACTATTCTGAGTTCTAACTGTCCGAGATCATTTTGACATACCAACACAGGAATTATGCTCTATTTCTTTATACCATTGGAACTGTAAATGTTTGATCTGTTAGGAATGCCAGTTTACAAATCCAGTACTAATTCTTAAAAAATGAAAAAGAGATGAAATTAGTTTGATGATAGGTAAATGATTTGTGTTTTATTCCAGTGAAGTTTATTAATGATAAAACATTATGAAGTAAGACACTAAGCTTGTTCTAAATATTTAGAGAGAAGAGATAGAGGAGAGTAAGGAGAGAATTGAGGAAAAAAAAAAGGATTTTCATCTTAAGATGAAAAAGAGTTTCTGCCTAAGATGATGAAGTTCAGTTGGTGCTGAATCATAATTCTAACCTCTGAAAGCAGTTACATTTGTTGTTGTTGTTTGTTTGTTTGGGCCACACCCTGCAGTGATCAGGGGTTATTCCTGGGTCTGCACTCAGGAATGACTCCTGGTGGTGTTCAAGGGATCATGTGGGATGCTAGAATTCAACCCAGGTTGGCTGCATTCAAGACAAGTGGCCTACCCTTTATATTTTCTTTCCAGCCCTTGAAAGCTGCTATTTTTAGAATAAAATAGAATATATGTACAGTTTAGTCAGGCTTTACTTACATTTTCTATTATTGTGGTAAAAAAGAACTGAAATAGGACTGGAAGTACATTGTAAAGAACTACATAATTATTTTTTTTATTTAAAGAATTTTATTACATACATGATTGTGTTTTGGTTTCAGTCATATAAAGAACACCACCCATCACCAGTGCAACATTCCCATCACCAATGTCCCAAATCTCCCTCCTCCCCACCGAACCCCCCGCCTGTACTCTAGACAGGCTTTCAATTTCCCTCATACATTCTCATTATTAGGATAGTTCAAAATGTAGTTATTTCTCTAACTAAACTCATCCCTGTTTGTGGTGAGCTTCATGAGGTGAGCTGTAACTTCCAGCTCTTTTCTCTTTCGTGTCTGAAAGTTATTATTGCAAGAATGTTTTTCATTTTTCTTAAAACCCATAGATGAGTGAGACCATTCTGTGTCTTTCTCTCTCTGACTTATTTCACTCAGCATAATAGATTCCATGTACATCCATGTATAGGAAAATTTCATGACTTCATCTCTCCTGACAGCTGCATAAGATTCCATTGTGTATATGACCCACAGTTTCTTTAGCCATTCATCTGTTGAAGGGTATCTTGGCTATTTCCAGAGTCTTGCTATGGTAAATAGTGCTGCAATGAATGTAGGTGTAAGGAAGGGATTTTTGTATTGTATTTTTATGTTCCTAGGGTATATTCCTAGGAGTGGTATAGCTGGGTCGTATGGGAGCTCGATTTCCAGTTTTTGTAGGAATCTTCAAAATCTTTCCATAAAGGTTGAACTAGATGGCATTCCTACCAGCAGTGAATAAGAGTTCCTTTCTCATAACATCCCCACCAACACTGCTTGTTCTCATTCTTTGTGATGCGTGCCAATCTCTGGGGTGTGAGGTGGTACCTCATAGTTGTTTTGATTTGCATATTCCTGATGATTAGTGATGTGGAGCATTTTTTCATGTGTCTTTTGGCCATTTGTATTTCTTCTTTGTCAAAGTGTCTGTCCATTTCTTCTCCCCAATTTTTGATGGGATTAAATGTTTTTTTCTTGTAAAGTTCTGTCAGTGCCTTGCATATTTTGGATATTAGCCCCTTATCTGATGGGTATTGGGTGAATACTTTCTCCCACTCAGTGCAGGGCTCTTGTATCCTGGGCGCTATTTCTTTTGAGGTGCAGAAGCTTCTCAGTTTAATATATTCCCATCTGTTAATCTCTGCTTTCTCTTGCTTGGAGAGTGCAGTTTCCGTCTTGAAGATGCCTTTAGTCTCAATGTCCTGGAGTGTTTTACCTACATGTTGTTCTATATATCTTATAGTTTCGGGTCTGATATCAAGGTCTTTCATCCATTTGGATTTAACCTTCATACATGATATTAGCTCGGGGGTCTAAATTCAATTTTTTGCAAGTGGCTATCCAGTTGTGCCAACACCACTTGTTGAAGAGGCTCTTTTTGCTTCATTTAGGATTTCTTATTCCTTTATCAAAAATTAGGTGATTGTATATCTGGGGAACATTCTCTGAGTATTCAAGCCTATTCCACTGATCTGAGGGCCTGTCTTTATTCCAATACCATGATGTTTTGATAACTGTATGCTTTGTAGTACAGTTTAAAGTTGGGGAAAGTAATTCTTCCCATATTCTTTTTCTCAATGATTGCTTAAACTATTCTAGGGTGTTTATTGTTCAAAATGAATTTCAAAAGTGCCTGATCCACTTCTTTGAAGAATGTCATGGGTATCTTTAGAGGATCGCATTAAATCTGTACAATGCTTTGGGGAGTATTGCCATTTTAATGATGTTAATCCTGCCAATCCATGAGCAGGGTATGTGCTTCCATTTCTGCATGTCCTCTCTTATTTCTTGGAGCAGAGATTTATAGTTTTCTTTGTATGGGTCCTTCACATTTTTAGTCAAGTTGATTCCAAGATATTTGAGTTTGTGTGGCACTATTGTGAATGGGGTTGTTTTCTTTTCTTTTTTCTTTTTTTTGTTTTTGTTTTTTTTGGGCCACACCCGGCGGTGATCAGGGGTTACTCCTGGCTGTCTGCTCAGAAATAGCTCCTGGCAGGCACGGGGGACCATATGGGACAGCGGGATTCAAACCAACCACCTTTGGTCCTGGATCGGCTGCTTGCAGGGCAAACACCGCTGTGCTATCTCTCCGGGCCCGGGGTTGTTTTATTAATGTCCATTTCTTCTTTATTACTATTGGTGTCTAGAAAGGCCATTGATTTTTGTGTGTTAATTTTGTAGCCTGCCACCTTGCTATATGAGTCTATTGTTTCTAGGAGCTTTTTTATAGAGACTTTAGGGTTTTCTAGGTAGAGTATCATGTCATCTGCAAACAGCAGGAGCTTGACTTCTTCCTTTCCTATCTGGATTCCCTTGATATCTTTTTCTTGCCTAATCGCTATAGCAAGTACATCCAGTGCTATGTTGAATAGGAGTGGTGAGAGAGGACAGCCTTGTCTTGTGCCAGAATTTAGAAGGAAGGCTTTCAATTTTTCTCCATTGAGGACAATATTTGCCACTGGCTTGTAGTAGATGGCCTTAACTATATTAAGAAAGGTTCCTTCCATTCCTATCTTGCTGAGAGTTTTGATCAAGAATGGGTGTTGGACCTTATCAAATGCTTTCTCTGCATCTATTGATATGATCATGTGATTTTTATTTTTCTTGTTGATGTTGTGTATTATGTTGATAGATTTACGGATGTTAAACCAGCCTTGTATTCCTGGGATGAAACCTACTTGATCATAGTAGATGATCTTCTTAATGAGGCATTGAATCCTATTTGCCAGGATTTTGTTGAGGATCTTTGCATCTGCATTCATCAGCGATATTGGTCTGTAATTTTCTGTTTTGGTAGCATCTCTGTCTGATTTAGGTATCAAGGTGATTTTGGCTTCATAAAAGCTATTTGGAAGTTTTCCTGTTTTTTTGATTTCATGGAAGAGTCTTGCCAGGATTGGTAGAAGTTCCTCTTGAAAGGTTTGAAAGAATTCATTAGTAAATCCATCTGGGCCTGGGCTTTTGTTTTTGGGCAGACATTTGATTACTGTCTTAATTTCCTCAATAGTGATGGGTGTGTTTAGTTATGCTGCATCCTCTTCATTCAACCGTGGAAGATTATGAGTCCAAGAATTTATCCATTTCTTCCAGGTTTTCATTTTTAGTGGCATAGAGTTTCTCAAAGTAGTTTTTGATTACCTTTGAATCTCTACCATATCAGTAGTGATCTCTCCTTTTTCATTCCTAATACGAGTTATCAAGTTTCTCTCTCTTTGTTAGTTTTGCCAGTGGTCTATCAATCTTGTTTTTTTTTTTCAAAGAACAAAATTCTGCTTTTGTTGATCTTTTGGATTGTTTTTTGGGTTTCCACTTCATTGTTTTCTGCTCTCAGCTTTGTTATTTCCTTCTGTCTCCCTATTTTTGGGTCCTTTTTGTTGAGCACTTTCTAATTCTATGAGTTGCGTCATTAAGCTGTTCAGGTATGCCCCTTCTTCTTTTCTGATGTGTGCTTGCAAAGGTATAAATTTTCCTCTCAGTACTGCTTTTCCTGTGTCCCATAGGTTCTGATAGTTTGTGTCTCCAGTGTCATTTGTTTTCAGGAAGGTTTTGATTTCCTCCTTGATTGCATCCCAGACCCACTGGTTATTCAGTATTAGGCTGTTTAACTTCCAGGTATTAAAGTTTTTCTTCTGTGTCCCTTTGTAGTCCACATATAATTTCATGGCTTTGTGGTCAGCATAGGTAGCCTGCCAAATTTCTATCCTCTTGATATTATGGAGGTATGTTTTATGTGCTAGCATGTCGTCTATCCTGGAGAATGTCCCATGTACATTAGAGAAAAATGTGTATCCAGGCTTCTGGGGGTGGAGTGTCCTGTATATATCTACTAGGCCTCTTTCTTCCATTTCTCTGTTCAGGTCTAGTATATTCTTGTTGAGTTTCAGTCTGGTTGACCTATCAAGTGTTGACAATGCCGTGTTGAGGTCTCCCACAATTATTGTTTTGTTATTGATATTAATTTTCAGATTTGTCAACAGTTGTACTAAATATTTTGCTGGCCCCTCATTCGGTGCATATATGTTTAGGAGAGTGATTTATTCCTGCTGTACGTATCCCTTGATTAATACAAAATGTCCATCTTTGTCCCATACAACTTTCCTGAGTATAAATTTTGCATCATCTGATATTAGTATGGCCACTCCAGCTTTTTTATAGGCAGCAGAAGGTTGGATTGCGTTTTTGATCCATTTATCCACTCTGTATCTCTTAACTGGTGCATTTAGTCCATTGACATTGAGAGAAAGAATTGTCCTTGGAGTTAGTGCCATCTTTCTGTCGAAGTTTGGGGTGTCTGTTGGTCAGTCTTGTCTTAAAGTTAGCCATTCAGTTTTTCTTTTAATAATGGTTTTGAGTCTGTAAATTTTCTGAGCTGTTGTCTATTAAGCCACATATTGTTCCTTCAAACCTGAAAGTGAGTTTTGCTGGGTGCAGTATTCTAGGCGAAGCATTTATTTCATTGAGTTTTGTCACTATGTCCTACCACTGCCTTCTGGCCTTGAGTGTTTCCGGTGACAGGTCTGCAGTAAATCTCAAGGATGTTCCCTTGAATGTAATTTCTCTTTTCGATCTTGCTGCTTCCAGAATTCTGTCTCTATCTGTGGGATTCGTCATTGTGACTAGGATGTGTTTTAGGGTGTTTTTTCTGGGGTCTTTTTTTGTTGGTACTCTTCGGTCATGCAGGATTTGATCACATGTATTCATTAGTTCTGGTAGTTTCTCTTTAATGATGTTCTTGACCATTGATTGTTCCTGGAGATTTTCTTCCTGGGTCTCTGGGACTCCAATGATTCTTAAGTTTTTTCTGTTGAGCTTATCATAGACTTCTATTTTCATCTGTTCCCATTCTTTGAGTAATTTTTCCATTGTTTGATCATTTGCTTTGAGGCTTTTTTCCAATTTCTTCCACTGTATGGAATTGTTATTAATCTCATCTTCCAGTGTACTAATTCTATCCTCAGCTGCTGTTAACCCAAGGGAAAACTCAACCATGTTTTTCTTCAATTCATCTACTGAGTTTTTCAGACCTGTTATTTGACCTGAAATTTCAGTTTGGAGTTTTCTGATTTCTATCTTCATATTCTCTTGATTCTTATTATTGTTCTCTTCTATACTTGGCTTGAGTTCTTTGTGACTATGTTAATTCTACCTATCCATGAGCATTGGATGTTCTTCCATTTCTTTAGATCCTCTTCAATTTCTTTCTGAAGTGTTTTGAAGTTTCCCTGGTATAGGTCTTTCACTTCCCTTGTAAGATTGATTCCTAGGTTCCTGATATTTTTTGATACTACTTTTAATGGAATTGTATTTTTAATCTCTCCTTGACTTTGTTGTTTGTATATAGAAACGCTACTGTCTTTTGTGTACTGACTTTGTATCCAGCCACTTTACTGTATTGGTTAATTGTTTCTAGGAGTTTTACTGTGGACTCTTTAGGGTTTTCAATGTATATCATCATATCATCTGAAAATAGAGATAGTTTGAGTTCCTCTTTCTCAATTTGGATTCCTTTCATTCCCTTCTCTTGTCGGATTGCTATTGCTAGGGCTTCTAAGATTATATTGAATAAGAGTGGAGAGAGTGGACAACCTTGTCTAGTTCCTGACCTTAGTGGAAATGCTTCTAATTTCACGCTGTTAAGTATAATGTTGGCTGTAGGCTTTTCATAGATAGCTGTAACTATCTTGAGGAAGCTTCCTTCTAACCCCTTTTTTGCTGAGTGTCTTTAGCATGAAAGGGTGTTGGATTTTCTCAAACGCCTTCTCTGCATCAATTGATACGATCATGTGGTTTTTGTCTTTCTTGTTGTTGATGTGATGTATAATGTTGATTGATTTGTGTATGTTGAACCAACCTTGCATTCCTGGTATAAAACCCACTTGGTCGTGATGTATGATCTTTTAGATGAAGTGATGGATTCAGTTTGCTAAGATTTTGTTAAGTATCTTTGCATCTATGTTCATTAGTGAGATTATTCTGTAGTTTTTTTCTTGGTGGTGTCTTTGCCATCTTTGGGAATGAGTGTGATATTAGCCTCATAAAAGGAGTTGGGGAGGATTCCTGTTTTTTTTTTTTTTATGGTTTGGAAGAGCCTATGGAAAAGTGGTAGTAAGTCTTCTCGAAATGTTTGCTAGAATTCACCTGTAAATCCATCTGGGTCTGGACTTTTGTTCTTAGGGAGTTTCTTAATTGCATCTTCAATTTCCTCTGAGTTGATTGGTCTGTTAAGGCTTTCTAGTTCTTCCTTTTCCAGTCTCTGAAGATGGTATTTTTCCAGGAATCTGTCGATTTCTATTGGGTTCTCTAGCCTAGCTGAGTATAGTTGTTCATAATATGATCTCATGATATGTTGTATTTCTTGGGGTTCTGTTGTAATCTCTCCCCTTTTATTTGTGATCCTACTGATTTGGGTGTTTTCCCTCTTTTTTGGTGAGTTTTGCCAGTGGTTTGTCTATCTTGTTTATTTTTTTGAAAAATCAACTCCTGGTCTCATTGATTTTTTTTGTATTGTTTTCTTAGTTTCTATATTATTTCTGCTCTGGTTTTAATTATCTTTTGCCTTCTGGTTGTGGTTGGATTTCTATGCTGGTGTTGTTCCAATTTCTTGAGGTGATCTTTAAACTGTTGATTTTGTCATTTTCCTGTTTCTTGACATAGGCCTGTATTGCTATGAGTTTCCCCCTAAACATTGCTTTTGCTGTGTCCCACAAATTTTGACAAGTTGTCTCTTCATTATCATTTGTCTCAAGGAATCTTTTTATTTCTTCTTTGAGTTGTTCTTTGATTCAGCTAGTGTTTAGCAGCATGTTGTTTAATCTCCAGGTATTAGTTTTTCTCCATTGCTTATTCTTGAAGTCAATTTTGACCTTTGTTGCATAGTGATCTGATAGGGTACTTCTAATGATCCTTAAATTTGTGGTCTTATATAGGTTGGCTTTGTATCCTAAGACATGGTGTATTCTGGAGAAGGTTCCATGTGGGCTTGAGAAGAATGTGTATTCTGCTTTCTGGGGATGGAGGGTTCTATATAAGTCTATTAGCCTCAGATCTTCTAATTTTTCATTTAGAGCTCTTACTTCTTTGCTCTTTTTCTGTTTGGTGGATCTGTTCAATGGTGATAGTGGAGTATTGAGGTCCCCTACTATTATCACATTTCACTGCATGTGTTTCTCCAGGTTTGCAAGCAGTTGCCTCACATATTTTGCTGTCTCTACATTAGGTGCATAGATATTGACCAGGGTTAGTACTTCTTGATCTAATGTTCCCCTGATCAGTAAGTAGTGACCCTCTTTGTCTCTGATCACTTTCTTGAGGTTTAATGCAATTTGGTCTGATATAAGAATGGCTGTCCCTACTCTTTTTTGTTTTCCATTGGCCTGAATAATTACTTTCCATTCTTTTATTCTAAGCCTGTGCTTATCCTGTAGTTGTAGGTGTGTTTCTTGCAGACAGCAGAAGTCTGGTTTATTTTTCCTAATCCAGTTCTCTACTATGTGTCTTTTAATTGGAGAGTTTAGTCCGTTAACATTTAGGGAGATTATTGAGAGAGAGGATTGTTGTGCAGTTGTGTTGTGTAGGGTGGTGGTTGTTACAATCGGGGGTTTGGATTGTGTAATTTGTCTCTGAGTAGGTCGTTTAGGATCGGCTTTGTTTGCACAAATAATTCAAGTTCGTTCTTGTTTGAGAATTTTTTAGTCTGCCCTCCCATATGAATGATAGTTTTGCTGGGTATTGGACCCTAGGTTGGAAATTTCTTTTATTCAGTCATTTAAATATGTCATTCCACTGTCTTCTTGCTTGAATTATTTCAAATGGGAGATCTGGTTTGATTCTTATGTCCCTTCCTTTGTACTTGAGGTTTTTTTCCCTCCCTTATTGCTTTAAGGAGTTCATCTTTCTCTTTGTTTTTTTTTTTTTTTTTTTTTTTTTTTTTTTTTTTTTTTGCCATTTGGATTACTATATGTCTTGGTGCTAGTTTATTAGGGTCTATTTTATTAGGGACTCTCTTCACTTTCTGTAGCCATTCATCTGTTGAAGGGCATCTTGGTTGTTTCCAGAATCTGGCTATTGTAAATAGCACTGCAATGAATATCGGTGTGAGGAAGGGATTTTTGTATTGTATTCTTGTGTTCCTAGAGTATATCTGTAGGAGTGGTATAGCTGGATTGTATAGGAGCTCAATTTCCAGTTTTTGGAGGAATCTCCATATCGCTTTCCAAAAAGGTTGGATTAGACGGCATTCCCACCAGCAGTGAATAAGAGTTCCTTTCTCTCCACATCCCTGCCATCAATGCTTGTTCTCATTCTTTGTGATTTGCACCAGTCTCTGTGGTGTGAGGTGGTACCTCATAGTTGTTTTGATTTGCATCTCCCTGATGATTAGTGATGTGGAGCATTTATTTCATGTGTCTTTTGGCCATTTGTATTTCTTCTTTGGCAAAGTCTCAGTTCATTTCTTCTCCCCAGTTTTTGATGGGATTAGATGTTTTTTTTCTTGTAAAGTTCTGTCAGTGCCTTGTATATTTTGGAGATTAGCCCCTTATCTGATGGGTATTGGGTGAATAGTTTCTCCCACTCAGTGGGTGCTCTTGTATCCTGGGCACTATTTCCTTTGAGGTGAAGAAGCCTCTCAGCTTAATATATTCCCAGAACTTGTTTGAAGTGCTGTTTCCTCCTTAAAGATGCCTTTAGTCTCAGTGTCATGGAGTGTTTTACCTATGTGTTATTCTGTATACCTTATGCTTTCAGGTCCAACATCAAGGTCTTTAATTCATTTGAATTTTACCTTTGTACATCGTGTTAGCTGGGGGGGTTTGAGTTCACTTTTTTGCAAGTGGCTAACCAGTTGTGCCAACACCACTTGTTGAAGAGGCTTTCCTTGCTCTATTTAGGATTTCTTGCTCCTTTATCAAAAAGTAGGTGATTGTATGTATGGGGTGCACAACAAGAATGATTCTTGAGTATTGATGCAAGAGTAAGCTCTGAGCACCAGGCACTGATATACTCCAAACAAATAAAATATTTTTATTTAATTTATTTTTCATTTATATTAACTTACATTAATTATATTAAATACTGTTATTTATATTTATTTTAAATTTGTTACCATTTTTAAATAGTGAAAGATGTAATGATAGCATATTATTTGCATAAAGAATGTCCTTTCAGGATATTGAATAGGGTACAAAGGGTAGGATGCTTGTTCTCTCCCCATCACCATGTGTAGTTCCTAAGCCCTGCCAAGAGTGATCTGTAAACATTATTAGAAGTGAGCCCTGTTTATTACTGAGAGTGATGCCCTCCCAAAATGAAACAAAATGAAACTCTCCTGAATTGATAGAGTGCTCACATGTAGTAAAGTACACTAATTACTAATAATCTTAAATAGTAAAGATTTAATAATGGGAAATTATACCTGATAAATTAGTCAAAAATAATTGAATCACTTTTGTGTATACAGTGGAACATTACTAGTTTTATATAATTTATCTCACATTAATTTTTCCACACATATACATATATTGTTCATTTGTATGTAAGTTAATTAGGTTAATAGTTTTATATTGTGGCTAGACAATGTTTAGATAATTTCAAATTTACTGATGAGGGGTAAAAGTACATGGCATGTTAGTTACATTCTGATGAAAAATAGAATAAATTTCTAAGTATGAGTGGAAAAATACAAACAATATGTGCTATATACTTTTTGTGGGGAATTTTAGGTTATTATTGGCAATGTTCTGACCTTACTCTTGGCTCTGTACTCTGATATTACTCTTGGAAGTGTTTGAGGAACCGTGTTTGGTGCCAGGTGTTGAGCCAGGGTTAGCTGCATGCACAAGTGCCCTGCCTGCTATTCTAGTGCTCTGGCATCTATGTTGTATACTCCTAATCTGTTTGTAAACTTACCACATGTTCTTCTTTGTTACCACATTCTTTGTTATCATTTTATAGCTTCAAGGTTTATTCTTAACATGTATATGGTATTATAATATTTAGACATGAACATTTGGATATCATGAAAAAGTCTTAATATTCTTGGAAGTAAATTGAAATTAGTTATATTTTTAAAAACACATAAAACCAGGACTTTCTCATAATGAATCAATGAATGCATCAACTACATTTATACCAATATTAGGAACCCTTAATGTGTGGTAGGCATTTGTAATTTAATTTTTTACTAGTGGCCACTCCCAATGTTGCTTTGATCTACCAGTAAGGAGTTGGCTGTTCTGTGTTCAGACCCATTGGTGCTTGGGGACCACCTGAGTCATACATGGTGCTCTAGCTTAGATAGTGTTGGGATCAAATTCAGAATTTTCACATGCTGGGAATGAAGCCTCCCATTTGAGTCACATCCCTTGTTTATTAATTTTTATTTTTAAACTAAAAGCATAATTATTAGGTCCTGGAGCAGTAGATAGTGGGCAGGGCACTTGCCTTTCACATATTGAACCTGAGTTTCATCCCAATACCCCATATGGTCCCCTGAGGCTCACTAGGATTGATCTCTGAGCACAGAAAAGGAGTAAGCCCTTAGCACTGCTGAATGTAGCCCATAAAATAAAAACAGAAACAGGAACTAACCATACATATTAGATGCAGCAACATTTCTTCCAAATAAAGGTTCCAAAAACAAAATAGATATAGAGATCATTTGAAGTGGGCTATAAAGTATTTTTCCTGCTTCTTCTATGTGGTCTTAGGGGATATAGATGATGTGATGAGCAAGTGCCTGATGATAAAATGCTGTGGATTGATTGAATGTTTCCCCAAAATAATAATTTGAAATTTAATCCCTAAGTGTTTGCCATCAGGAGATGGAGAGATTAGGTCACAAGACCAGAGTCATTAGGAATTAGTGTTTTTATAAAATTGGCTATAGAGAATTCCTTTGCTTATATATTCATATATATATATATATATATATTTGCCTATATATTCCTTTGGCTATAGAGAATTTCCTTAGTCATTATGGATTAGTGCTTTTATAAAATTGCCTATAGAGTATTCCTTTGCCTATATATTCCTATATACATTTTTGCCTATATGTATTTCTTTGGCTATAGAGAATTTCCTTAGTCATTAGGGATTAGTGCTTTTATAAAATTGGCTATAGAGAATTCCTTTGCCACTTACCATGCAAGAAACAGCCATTCAGCCATCTATGAGCAAAGAAGCAGGTTCTCTGCCATGTGTGCTCATCAGGCCAGCACCATAGGCTCATCCAACTCTCAAAGGAGAGATAAAACTAGCAGCAAAAACTCATGGATATACTGACTTTGCAGCTGACCACACTGGTAACCCCAGAAGTGGGAGATGAGCAAATTCTCTGCCCATCAAAAGCCCTAACAGTTGTATTCACAGACCCATCCTACAGCTGCTGCCTTGTCAATGGCCCAACTTCCCTGCCTTTACACTAATTTCTGTAGATTCCTAGTACCCCAAAACTCCAGGTATGCTGGTTTTGAGGGTGACATTTTCAGGATGCTTTGGAGCCAGGGCCAGCTTCCTCTTGTTCCCTTATCCCCCACTCCTATGCCTCTATACTTATAGAAGTCCCTGAATCATGTAGCCTTTTTCATAATTTTAATACTGACTTCCCATTACGAATACACTAAATTATATGTGAAATTATCATAGATGCTTAACAAACAAAACTAACAACTGAGTTCTCAAGTAACTGTCAATAAACAGCTTACTTAACCTTTAGACAATAACATAAAGATCCATTGCACGATATAATTTTCACAAGTTTCCTTCCTTCCTCCCACCCTCCCTCTTCTTTCTTTCTTTTCTTTCTTTCTTCTTTCTTTCTTTCTTTCTTCTTTCTTTCTTCTTTCTTTCTTTCTTTTTTCTTTCTCTTTCTTTCTTTCTTTCTTTCTTTCTTTCTTTCTTTTTTCTTTCTTTCTTTCTTTCTTTCTTTCTTTTTCTTTTCTTTCTTTCTTTCTTTCTCTTTCTTTCTTCTTTCTCTTTCTTCTCTTTCTTTCTCTTCTCTTCTTTCTTCTTCCCCTCCCTTCCCTCCCTCCTCCTTCCTCCCTCCTCCCTCCCTCCCTTCATCCCTCCCTTCCCCTTTCCTCCCTCCTCCTCCCTCCCTCCTTTCCTCCCTCCCTTTCTTTCTTCCTTCCTTCCTTCCTTCCTTCCTCCCTCCCTCCTTTCTTCCCTCCCTCCTTCCTTTCCTCCCTCCCTCCCTCTCTTCCTCCCTCCCTTCCTTCTTTCCTTCCTTCCTTCCTCCCTCCCTTTCTTCCTCCCTTCCTTCCTTCCTTTCTTCCTTCCTTCCTCCCTTCCTTCCTCCCTCCCTCCCCCCTCCCTCCCTCCTTTCCTCCCTCCCTCCTTTTCTCCCTTCCTTCCTCCTTCCCTCCCTCCCTTTTTTCCTCCCTCCCTCCTTCCCTCCCTCCCTCCCTCCCTCCCTCCCTTCCTTCCTTCCTTCCTTCCTTCCTTCCTTCCTTCCTTCCTTCCTTCCTTCCTTCCTTCCTTCCTTCCTTCCTGTCTCGTTTTGGGGGCATAACCTATAGTGCTCAGGAGTTACTCCTGGCTCTGTGTTCAGAAATCACTCCTGATAGGCTCGGGAGACCATATGGGATTCTGGAGATTGTACTTGGGTCAGCTATCATATACAAGGCAAATGCTCTCCCTGCTGTGCTGTCTTTCTGGCCTCACAAATTTTCTTTTAATGAAGGTTTTTTTTTTCAATAATTCATCGTCATTTAGTGTAAGAAGCAATATTAAGTAAATTATTCAGACATGCCAAGGGAGGAGGTTAGGAAAACTGGGAACAACGATGGAGGGAATGTTACACACTCATACTGGGATTGGTGTTGGTCTTAATCTAAATGCCAGAAATAACTATTATGAGCAGGTCTGTGAACCATGATGTTTAAAATATAAAAATTTAATATAAAATAAAAAGAAAATAATAAGGGGGGAGGAGGGAAAAGGAAATAATGAAAAGAGAATGTCAAATGGAAGTATATAGTCTGAAAAAAAATAAAAATAAAAAGGAGCAGATCCTCAGCATATACATAATCTGCTAGAACTTTGATTGTGACTTTCCAGCCTTCAAAATAGTGATAAATTCTAGTTATTCATAAGCTATTAAATTTATTCTGTTGTGTCAGTACAAACAGAAGGTACTGAGAAAGAATGTTACATTCCCACCTGTTACCCCACTAATAAGCTTCTTCAAGAGGATATTTCCCTTATTTCTTTTCAGGATGGTATATCTAGAAGCACAGCCATCTGTTCACTTAAACATTTCATTAGTGGTTTGCCAAGATGAGAGGGAATCTTAAGATTTTTTAACTGAACTCTATGTAGCATCAAATTGAAAAATCCAACTGTATACCCTCATTTATACCTATGATATTGATAAAAAATTGTTCATGAGTAGACTTTTCTAACAACAGAAACCCTGCTGTTGATAAATTTGTGCTCATTTTGGTTTCAGTCAGTGTGTTTTGTAATCAGAAGGAACAATCATGGAAATCTTCTAAATATTTATCTTAAATCCAGGAATTATAGTGCATTGGTTAAGGTGCTTCTTTTTATGTAATCAGTTCTGGCTCAATACTGCATATGGTTCTGAGTACCACAGTGACCTTGGGGGTACAGAATCAGAGTATAGAGTCAGGAGTAAGCAATTACTGAAGCTATCCCATCCCAGATATTTATCCTAAACAAAGATAAACATCATTTTTCACTATTTATGTTCTTTAGTTAAGTGATCATTACATCCATGATGTGGGCCTATGTAAAGAGACATCAATAAATGAAGATTTATAAAAATAATTATATCAGACTTTTAATAATATCTCACTCTGTGTTTACATTTCTATTTATGAAGAATCCCAGCCCTATATTTTGCTGTGAAGAAGTCATTTTTTTTCCTCTGGCTTTTAATTTCCAACCTATGAACTTATAGGGACCAGGAATGAGACTTTATATGAGTTTCCTTTTAAATCTGATTTATTCTTTAAAAAGTGAAACATACTATCCCAACAGATCCCTTTGAGGTTTATTGTGGCTTTTATTATATGGAGCTGTACTTTAGAAGCTTCCACAAAATCAGACATGGAAATGCACCACAATTTCCTTAAGTCATCCACAGACTTTACAACAATCTTTTTAAAATTTAGAACTATGATTTGTAGAAGGTATAATGAAAAGAAGTATAAGTCACAGAATAAGTAGGAAACCATTAATCTCTAGTCCATATATTTCTTTGCTCCTTCTAGCATCTAATATTATCATGTAATTTTTTATGTTGGGCTAATGAAAATGCATCTTCATGCATTTTGTCCATTCATTTCTAGCCTGTTTTATTAATGTCTCTCAAGCTATTTCTTATAGTACTGGTGCCAGTTACTCTTTTTTAGTATAGAGATCTTTGGTGATGACTCTCAAAATGCTTTGTACAACTTGATATTTAGTTTAATTCTTTTTTTAATATATATTTTATTTAAACACCTTGATTACATACATAATTGTGTTTGGGTTTCAGTCATGTAAAGAACACCACCATTACCAGAGCAACATTCCCATCACCAATGTCCCAAATCCCCCTCCTCCCCACCCAACCCCCGCCTGTACTCTAGACAGGCTTTCTATTTCCCTCATATATTCTCATTATTAGGATAGTTCAAAATGTAGTTATTTCTCTAACTAAACTCATACCTGTTTGTGGTGAGTTTCATGACATGAGCTATAACTTCCAGCTCTTTTCTCTTTCGTGTCTGAAAGTTATTATTGCAAGAATATTTTTTTATTTTTCTTAAAACCCATAGATGAGTGAGACCATTCTGCGTCTTTCTCTCTCTCTCTGACTTATTTCACTCACCATAATAGATTCCATGTACATCCATGTATAGGAAAATTTCATGACAGCTGCATAATATTCCATTGTGTTTATGTACCACAGTTTCTTTAGCTATTCATCTGTTGAAGGGTATCTTGGCTGTTTCCAGAGTCTTGCTATGGTAAATAGTGCTGCAATGAATATAGGTGTAAGGAAGGGATTTTTGTATTGTATTTTTGTGTTCCTAGGGTATATCCCTAGGAGTGGTATAGCTGGGTCGTATGGGAGCTCGATTTCCAGTTTTTGGAGGAATCTCCAAAATCTTTCCATAAAGGTTGAACTAGATGGCATTCCCACCAGCAGTGGATAAGAGGTCCTTTCTCTTCACATCCCTGCCAACACTATTTTTTCTCATTCTTTGTGATATGTGCCAATCTATGGGGTGTGAGGTGGTACCTCATAGTTGTTTTGATTTGCATCTCCCTGATGAGTAGTGATGTGGAGCATTATTTCATGTGTCATTTGGCCATTTGTATTTCTTCTTTGTCAAAGTGTTTGTCTATTTCTTCCCCCCATTTTTTGATGGGATTACATGATTTTTTCTTGAAAAGTTCTGTCAGTGCCTTGTATATTTTGAAGAATAGCCCCTTATCTGATGGGTCTTGGGTGAATAGTTTCTCCCACTCAGTGGGTAGCTCTTGTATCCTGGGTGTTATTTCCTTTGAGGTGCAGAAGCTTCTCAGCTTTATATATTCTCATCTATTATTCTCTGCTTTCACTTGCTTGGAGAGTGCAGTTTTCTCCTTGAATATTCCTGTAGTCCTAATGTCCTAGAGTGTTTTGCCTACGTGCTGTACTATATATCTTATGGTTTCGAGTCTGATATCGAGGTTTTTAATCTATTTGGATTTTATCTTCATACATGGTGTTAACTGGGGGTCTAAGTTCAATTTTTTGCAAGTGGCTAGCCAGTTGTGCCAACACCACTTGTTGAAGAGGCTTTCTTTGCTCCATTTAGGATTTCTTGCTCCTCTATAAAAATTAGGTGATTGTATGTCTTGGGAACATTCTCTGAGTATTCAAGCCTATTCCACTGATCTGAGGGCCTGTCTTTATTCCAATACATGCTGTTTTGATAACTATTGCTTTGTAGTAAAGTTTAAAGTTGGGGAAAGTAATTCCTCCCATATTCTTTTTCCCAATGATTGCTTCAGCTATTCTTTTTTCTTTTTTTTTTTTTTTTGGTTTTTGGGTCACACCCGGCAGCACTCAGAGGTTATCCTGGCTCCATGCTCAGAAATTACTCCTGGCATGCTCAGGGGACCATATGGGATGCCGGAGATTTGAACCACCAACCTTCTGCATGGGAGGCAAACGTCTTACCTCCATGCTATCTCTTCAGCCCCAAAATCCTGGGTTTTTAATTTGCTTTTTGTTGTTGTTGTTCTTTTTCGGGCCACACCCATTTGATGCTCAGGGGTTACTCCTGGCTAAGCACTCAGAAATTGCCTCTGGCTTGTGGGGATCATATGAGACGCCGGGGATTGAACCGCGGTCCTTCCTTGGCTAGCACTTGCAAGGCAGACACCTTACCTCTAGCGCTACCTTGTTGGCCTTGCTCAGCTATTCTTTTTTTTTCTTTTTTATTATTATTATTTTTTTATTTAAACACCTTGATTACATACATGATTGTGTTTGGGTTTCAGTCATGTAAAGAACACCACCCATCACCAGTGCAACATTCCCATCACCCATGTCCCATGACTCTCTTGTATTCAATACCTGGTCATTGAATGAGTCTCACCTCCCTAGGCTCTAGGCAAAGCTTTGATAAATAAAGCACACAAAGAAAATCAGGTAAAATAAAATATGTATTCAGAATTTAGAATGAATATTATTTCTTTGGCTTTAGAAGTAGTTTCTGTGGGATTTGTTTGGTTTCTATTTTTTTGGGTCTATTTATCAGTTCATTGAAAGTATTAATTTTAGAAAACCAGCTCCAAATAAAAATATAAAGCCAGTTCCAAAATCTACATGACATGCTGGCATTTAAATTTATTTAAAACCATCTTATATTGAATTAAATCATTATAAATAAACTATAGCCTTTCTTTGTGAAGAAAATTAAGAGTTAAATATTTTTAAAGATTCTTTAAAAAGGCCAACGTGATACAAAACCCATTAATATAAGATCTCTAGTGTATGATATATCTGTGTATGAAATCTCTCTATCTGTATATCCATATCTAATTTTAACCAAAAGAAATTCCCTTGGGACTAAGTCTGATTAATGGATTCTTAAAATGACTGATGAGAAAAAATATCTCCTCCTGAATTTCACTATTCTATTCAGTCTTTACTTGTTACACTTAAAATAGCCCAATAGGAACATTAAGAAGCTGAATGACCTATTTCTTTAGATAATTTATTACTTAAAAGAAAAAGGAAATAATACTACTTAAGATGTAATTCACATTTAATTTGTAATTTGTGTCTTTTTGAAGAGCATTGAGTAAATTGAGGGCTTTGTTTTATTTCTATTTTTAAGTTGGTCAAGTGTAATCAGTATTCATGTCTAAAATGGTGACAGCCCCCAGAATCCCCTCAATGCCTCCACCCTGGGTATTTTGAGCCTATTTCCAGGGGAACTGAGTGCCATTGGCACCCGTGTCCCTATGGAGAATGAAGAGTGGGGCCACCATGTTACTGCTCTGGGATGCTGGCACCTGCCTGATTGTTGGGTTACTCCTACTGCCTTCTGAGGGGAGAGCATCATACACATTGTAGAATTATGGGATTTGTCTGTTTCTACCTCAATCTGTATATGCTTTGTTACTCATTGGATGGAATTATCTTTGAATGTAGCACCTTGGATTGGTGTTGAAACCAGATGGTCCCACCTTCCAGGTGTGACATTTTCCCTCAAATTAAAAACTCAGATGTTAGAGGAAGTAAACCCTTTTGTTTTCTGGATCCTTGGGAGCCAGTGGCTTGGAGCAGTGGCCTGCTAGGAGAAAGGGTAATGTGGGTAACTCCTCAAAAGCTTTTTCTCTCTACATGTGTGTGTGTGTGTTATTTTTCAGTCTGTCATCTGATTCCAGACCCGTGTCTCTCTAGTGTTCCAGTGTTTGAACCTGAGGACTTAATTCAATATTAGATGAAGAGATGATAGCACACTGTAGATTCCAACATCAGTCAAATTGGTAAAGCTTTCATTCACAGCCCAGGGTAGAGATGCAGAGAAGTAGAGAGAGACCAGGAATGGCAGAGAGCAGCTGTCTTGCTGAGTCCCAGCTGATTCTTGTAAGCTTGAGACAATTTTTAGCAGCAGGGGAATCTTACACTGTTACTTAGACTGGCATAAAACTAGACCCTCATCACTACCATCCATCCACTTAGTACCCAACATTATGAAGAAGGGGAGGAATCTACTCACACTAGTAGATAATGACAAATGCCTTGGAAGGACCTCAAGTACATAAGGCTCCTTTAACTTCCATAATAAAAATTTAAAGTGAAAATTAGGCTATTTACTGAACTGAAGAAAACAGCATAGTAGAAAGTGAAACTGAGAAAGTTCCTATCAGAAATCATCAACCTGAAGAGTATATAAAAAGAGAACCAAAAAATACAGTAGTGATGTAAGTAACAAAATGATGGAAACAGGGTGCTTGAAGGCATGTGTGAAATGACCCAAAAAGAACAAAAGCTGGAAACAAGAATTCTTAAAAGTAAAGAACACATCAGAGATCTATGAGACATCACAAAGCGAAGCAACATCTGAATTATATGAGTCTCAGAAACAGAGGAAATAAAGTGAGGGTGAAACTTTGATGGGAGAAACTATAGGCCAAATTGCTATTATTATCCAAATTAGCAAAAGAAAAAACTGAGACAGAGATAAAGAGGGTGACATTATATGGTCAGTAGCGGGGTCTAGTTTTGAAACCACAGCTGGTTATCTGAGGCATCCATAATAAGCTGTTTGGTAAAGGAAATTGGACACAAGAGACCAATAATCACTAAAATGAGTATAAAGTACTTATAAACTACTGAGTTATTTTTACATATAAATACATAAATTCACTGTGAAATGTGTTTATATATCTTTTTTTTTGCATCCCTTTTTGATATCATTAAAACATTACTGTAAATATCGATGCCTGCTTGTAAAATGACATAAAAAGACAATACAAAATAATAAAATATTAGTTCTGATAATGAATAAACACTTATCAAAGAAAGGAAAACAAAAACCTTAAAGGGCTCATACAGGGACAAAATGAGCACAAAGTGAGACAACATTTTACTTGAACTGCTTCCAAGTTGAATAAAGCATTTCCAATTTCACTTCATTACTCTAAACCAGTGACATTCAAAATTTTAAACTGTGATCTTTGGTAAAATGCTGATAGGGGATATATACACATATTTCACTGGCCACTAAGAAGTATCCAGCAGCAGTTTGAAAAGCATTTCCTGTAAAGAGTTTGGCCTGTCTAGGGGTAAAGAGATGAGTAGGATACACTTTGATTCCTGGTACCCCATATGTCCTGAGCATCACTGGGCACAACTCTGGAAATCCCAGAAATACCAAATTAGTTAAGGGATCCCTAGTACCAGTGTTTGTGCAAATTCACATCCTCTGACTCTTGCAATGCAATGGACTCTGGACCTCTTAGGCGTATCTTCCCCCTCCTATTAAAAAAAAAAAAGGAATTAAGAGTTCAGCCTTTGCCTTCCATTTCCAAAGTTAATTTCTATATCCCTGGAAAGTCACGGCTGATAAAAATAACTGTGCTTTTTAGGTCCATGGTTAATACTGAGAATTTTAGTATGACTTAGGCATGTCCGTATCTGAAAAACTACCAATGTAGCATTAAGTAATACAGTATCAGTCTATCTGGAGGCCAAAATCTAATGTCTCTGTCTTAGTTTTTTCATTTGCTAATTTGGATAATAATAGCATTTTTGTTAGCCTTTTGTGTAAGTTCTTTAGCAGAGTATCAGACATATAGTAATAAAAGTTTCACATAGTGAATATAATTATAAATATTAGACATGGTAAAAATGTCTGTGGGGAGAGCAAGTTTTTTTTAAATTAATATCTTTATTTAAACATCTTGATTACAAATATGATTGTGATTAGGTTTCAGTCATGTAAAGAACACCCCCATTCACCAGTGCAACATTCCCACCACCAATGTCCCAAATCTCCCTCCATCCCACCCACCCCCACCTGTACTCCAGACAGGCTTCTCATTCATTCAGACAGTTCCCTCATTCATTCACATGGTTATAGTAGTTCTCAGTGTAGTGACTTTTATTTTCTTAAAACCCATGGATGAGTGAGACTATTCTGTGTCTAGCTCTCTCCCACTGACTTATTTCACTCAGCATGATAGATTCCATGTACATCCATGTATAGGAAAATTTCATGACTTCATCTCTCCTGAGGGCTGCATAATATTCCATTGTGTATATGTACCACAGTTTCTTTAGCCATTCATCTGTTGAAGGGCATCTTGGTTGTTTCCAGAACCTGGCTATTGTGAATAGTGCTGCAATAAATATAGGTGTGAGGAAGAGATTTTTGTATTGTATTCTTGTGTTCCTAGGATATATCCGTAGGAGTGGAATAGCTGGGTCGAATGGAAGCTCAGTTTCTAATATTTGAAGGAATCTCCATATTGTTTTCCATAGAGGTTGGACTAGATGGCATTCCCACCAGCAGTGGATAAGAGTTCCTTTCTCTCCACATCCCTGCCAGCACTGATTGTTCTCATTCTTTGTGATGTGTGCCAATCTCTGTGGTGTGAGATGGTACCTCATAGTTGTTTTGATTTGCATCTCCCTGATGATTAGTGATAAGGAGCATTTTTTCATGTGCCTTTTGGCCATTTGTATTTATTATTTATCAAAGTGTTCATTTCTTCTCCTCATTTTTTGATGGGATTAGATGTTTTTTTCTTGTAAAGTTCTGTCAGTGTCCTGTATATTTTGGATATTAGCCCCTTATCTGATGGGTATTGAGGGAACAGTTTCTCCCACATGGTGGGTGGCTCTTGTATTCTGGACACTATTTCTTTTGAGGTGCAGAAGCTTCTCAGCTTCATATATTCCCATCTGTTTATCCTATGCTTCCACTTATTTGGAGAGGGCAGTTTCCTCCATGAATATGCCTTTAGTCTCAATGTCATGGAGTGTTTTACCTACGTGTTGATCTATATACCTTATGGTATGAGGTCTGATATCAAGGTCTTTAATCCATTTGGATTTTACCTTAGTACATGATGTTAACTGGGGGATCTATGTTCGCTTTTTTGCAAGTGGCTAACCAGTTCTGCCAGCACCATTTGTTGAAGAGGTTTTCCCTCTTTAATAATATCTTTATTTAAACATATTGATTACAAATATGATTGTTATTAGGTTGCCCTACCTGATCACCTAATGGTGAGATGAAATCAGAAGACACTCTGTCCTTTGGTCTGTGCAAAAACCAAGACCACTAATTATATAAAACTGACTACAACAACCATGACTGAGCAGAATATCTGGAACCATAAAGAAATACTCTATCATAGACCTTGTCCTAGGATCTGTACAAAAACCAAAATCTCTAATTACAGAGAACTGACTTTGATAACCACAACTGAGCAGATCATGTCCTGGCATCATAAAAAGACCTTGGGGCTTGACAATGAACATGTCTGGAGCCTGTAGTTGATCCCATGACAGTATGCTTCAAGGGTGTAGAAATCGTGTATTTTTAGCCCAAGGGAATTTCCTTCGTAATTTACCCCAATACATACTGTGCCTATGCAAAACAAAACAAAACAAAAAGCACAATCTACAAAAGGCCTTTTCTCTGCTCTGCTTCAGCCTGGGCTCTTAATCCTCTTCAGTATCCTTCCCTGAGAGCTCGTCTTCTCCAGAGGAGAGTTGTCCTGTGCACAGTCAGTGGAACTACCAATTTCTGCTGTATGCCAGAAGCACTGCAGACATCTTGGGCCATTTTTCTGCTCTGCTTTGGCTTGGGATCTTGATTCTCTTCGGCATTTATCCCTGAGGGCTCATCTTCTTCAGAGGTGAGCAGTCCTCTCCACAAAGGGTGGAACCAGAGAAGTGCAGCCACTGTGCTTTGCTTTGTGGCAGCACGCAATATCCAGTCAATGAATACCACCACAATGCGTAGAAAAATCCACATGACAATGGGGAAACAATGCAGGCCAACACCAGGCGTAGAGAATGAAAATGGCAACTCTGATGTCTCAAAAATGACCAATCACCAGTCCTGGGGACCCAGGGGTCACTTCCATATTACTTGCCCCAGTAGTGTGGACCAATTTGGTGCTGAGACCCATGGATGTAGTGTTGTCAGACCAGGAAGTGCTGGGACCCTTCAGTACCAGGTAGTGCTAGAAGCTCCCAGTGCGCCCATTGTAGTACTTGGGGCAACTAGTGTTGGCAGAGGAACCAGGGATTGGTACCTCTTGCATGCAAAATATGTATCCCACTCACTTGAGCTGTTTCTCTAGTCTCAGGTCTTTAAATACTTTAAATACTTTGAATTACAACGTTAAAAAGTTATTCATGATTGACTTTCAGGTGTTACAATTATTACAACACCAATTGATTCACTAGTGTCTTGTCCATTTCTCTACACCAATGTTCCCAGTTTCCCTCCAGCCCCAAGATTGCCTCTATGCCTCTATCCATGCTCTACTACATATTTATTGCCTCTTTATCAAGGAGTAATCGATCATATACATGAGGTTAAGTATCAGGACATTAAAATCTATTCCATTAATCTGAGGGTATGTCTTTATTACAGCACCATGCTGTTTTAATGACTACTGTTTTATAGTACAGTTTGAAGTTGGGGAAAGTGATGCCTTCCATCTTCTTTTCCCCAAGGATTGTTTTCACTAATCATGGAAGTTTATTGTTTCATATAAATTTCAGGAGAGTTTAATACATTTCTTTTAAAAATGTCATGATACTGGTGGCAGAAAAGCTGCACTGGTAAAGATTGTGATGCTTTGTATTACTGTAACTCAGTCATGAACAACTTTGTGAAAGCAAAGAAAAAAACTTGTAAGAAAAAAAACCTGGATGACATAAAAAAAAAGAAAAGAAAAGAAAAGAAAAATGTCATGGTCATAGATATTCATATAGGGATTGAATTAAATTTGTACAATGCTTTGGGAATTATTTCCATTATAATGATGTAAATCCTCCCAATCCATGAGCAAAGGATGTGCTTTCATTTTCTTATGTCCTCTTATTTTTTTTTTTTTTTTTTTTGGTTTTTGGGCCACACCCGGTGACGCTCAGGGGTTACTCCTGGCTATGCGCTCAGAAGTCGCTCCTGGCTTGGGGGACCATATGGGACGCCGGGGGATCGAACCGCGGTCCGTCTCCTAGGCTAGCGCAGGTAAGGCAGGCACCTTACCTCGAGCGCCACCGCCCGGCCCCTGTCCTCTTATTTTTTAAGCAGTATTGTATAGTTGTTTTTTTTTTTTTTTTTTTTAATTTTTATTTTGATCATAATGGTTTACATAGTGTTGACAATAATATTTTAGGTACATATTTACATAAAATCAGGGGGGATTCCCATCACCAAATTGTCCTCCCTACACCTCCATTTCTGTCCTACCTCCCATTTCCTCTTCCCTCATCCCAGGTCGGCTTGAATATGTGGTCCCCTCTTTATCTAACCCACAACTTAGTAGTCTTGCACCTGTTTGGTCTTGATGCCTCCCTTAGTTCCCCCTCTAACTGGAGGCAGGACTAGCTAGTTCAAGTTGCGTGGTTTTGTTTGAAAAAGAGAAAAGTAATAAACTGGGGTAAGGATCTAATACCCCGAAACTGGGCGGAATCCTTCTAGAGGCTCTCATCATCGTTTTGAGAGATGGAGAAAAAGAAGGTGAAACACTCCACCAGTACCAAAAGAAGTGTCAAATATCTAGTGAGGGCTTGAGCTGTATCGATAAGCACCACAAAAAAAAAAAAAACAGGCAAACAAACAAACAACAAAAAGCAAAACAAGCAAAAACAAACAAACAAAAAAAACACACCATGGTCTTGAAATGAGAAACATGGCATAGCACATAACGAAAGAAAAGAAAGGAAGAGAAAATATAAGTATGGTTGGGGACAGTTTCAATAATCACTCCCAAACAGAGAAATCGACCAAAATAGATAGGTGAATAAAAATAATAACAACAATAATAAATGGAGGTAAAAAATATATAGATAATAACCAAGGTTTTGTGCTTTTTGTATTTTTATTTTTTCCCTCCTGCCCTGGCACAGTAAATAGTGGGGTCATTCGAAAAGGAATTCACTTGGCCTAAGAGATATGGGGTTTCTCCGTCCTTGGAGCATACTGTCATGGGATCAACACTAGACTTTGCTCAGGAGCCTTTACTCTCCCGGTGGTGGGTTTTTTTTTTTTTTTTTTTTTTGGTGTGTGGAAGACTTCTGTTCTGTGTTTAGAGGTCTCAGTATCTGCACAGCTCCTGAGGTGGGACTTATGATGAAGTCAGTCTTTGTGGTTCTAGAGGTTCTGTTACCTCCGTATCATTTTAAACCATCTTCTGTGGTTGGTGATCTTGGTCTTTGCCCTGATCCTAGGGTGGCACCTAGGATAGCATCTTTCTTTGTGCTTCCAAAAGCCCTGTTCCGTTACAATTTTCTCTGCCGGACCTTTGGGACTGGGGATCCTGGTTATTGTGCAGGTCATAGTTCAAACCCTAAACTAGGGCTTTTTTTTTTTTTTTTTTTGGTCCCAAGATGTATACCGTCTGGTCGTAGTTCTAGCAGCCAGTCAACTATAAATCACGATCTTGGCTTTTGGACCTACCAAAGGGTGCCGAGACTTCTGGTTGTGTCTTGTCGTTAGCTGGTAAGGTAGGTTAATCTGCTCTGAGGTCAGGATGTTCAGATTTTCCTCATTGTCAGGAAATTATGTTAGAGTTGGCCCTTGTTGTTGACCCCGCAGTATTAAGGCAGTCCCGGCTGGGATTTGTTTCTTGCCACTGTTGTGAGGAACTGTGCCGTTTCTATGTCTGGGATCCAGGGTTCAAGGCTGGATGAATGGTATCTGATCACCTGAGGTCTAAGTTGATTCCACATGACATATTTTCAAGGTAGGAGATATCCCTGTTTTGTAAACAACTATGAGTTCCCATCTCTAGTAGACAAGAGCTCTTTTTTTTTATATGTAAGATTTCCCCTTTATTTGGTGTGCCTTTGCAGGGGGAAGTGGTGCTACATTATAATGTCTGTGTATTTGTGGGTGGACAGAGGGGATAACAGAAACAGGTCACATACCCAAAAGCGAGGAAAAGAAAAAAAAAAAGGAAATAAAAATGTATGCGCTCACAAATGTATATGTAGGACAAACATTTAAAAAATAAATTAATTAATTAAAAAAAATAAAAAAATTAAAAAAAAATTTAAGGTGAGTTAGTGAGGTTTTTTAAGGGACCAAAGTGGTGCAAAAGACTACCTTACATTTGGGGGAGAGTAGGTAAAGAGGTGGTGTATTACCAGTCTTATGCCTATGTTGGAGGTACAGTTTTTCCCATTGTCTTTTGGGTGTTTCCTGTGGTGTGTGGGTTCCCAGGCATCTTCCTATCCCACCCCCTGACCTTCTTCAGATTGGTAAAAATTTGTGGCAGGGAGGTCTTGGAAGAGTTCTTGCGTTGGGGATACTTTTGGACCTAGATCCGGTTTCAAGAAACAGTCCACGTTAGGGGGAGTTGGTAGGGAAGGCCGCACAGCATGAGTCCGCAGGGAGTTGGCTGTCTTTTCTTGCAGGAGACGAGGTGTGGGTTTGACTGGGTGTCCCCTCGCCTGGGTGCTGGGTACTGTTTCGTTGGGTAGGAGGTCGGCCTTGATGCCTAATAGATTAAGGATTGAGGGTGAAGAGTTTTAATATGGTGGGAGATCTGGATGGAATTGAGGGGTGAAGGGATAGTTGGATTTCCAGAGGGGAGACAGGGGAAGGTATATGGGAGGGGTATGCAGTGAGAGGAAAGAGAAAATACCTTAGAAAGAAAAGGAGAAGAGAAAGGGGAAAAAGTAAAGAGAGGAATAGAATTAAAAAAAAAAAAGTAGTGAGAAGAGAGGGGAGAATAGCAAGGGAATGCTGGTTAGGTTGAATGTGTTCGAAGAATAGAGCCTGTAGTTTAAGTCTGTACATCACAGGCACTGCTTCGGTGGTCTGACTGGTCACTTGCTTCAATTCCTAAAAGAAGGAATAACCTAGAGATAAAGTATATGTTAGAGAGTTTTCTCGTGGCCCTCTCGTAGTGCATGCTATGTATGGTATCTCGTGTGGTATCCCGAGTTGCCATCTTAGTTTGTCCGCCCTTTGTATCCAAGGGCGCCTGTGGACAGAAAAGCTGAGAGGTTATTTAAAATATAGTAAGATAAAGGCATTAAAACATAGTGCTATGGTATGCTGCCATTGCAGTCGTGATTTCCCTTGGTGTTCTATACTTGTGTTCCTGTATACGAACTCTAAGGGATTATTGTGGGCCTTTGTTTTGGAAGTCTGATTACTTACCTGTTCTCTTAATGCTGTTGTTTCTGTTGTTGCTGCTTTCTTTGTGGTATAATGTGTTGTCAAGTGTTTGTGTTGCTCCTTTTTCATGAATTTTGGACACTGCTCCCACGTATATGTTGAGTATTACAGTGTTCGAAGTTTCTACCCTGTTAAACCCTGTTATTTGATTGTTAGGTATTAGTTGTGTTTAAACTATATGTTCTAGGTGTTTCAGAATAGTGCCACCATTCTGTGTTTATCTTTTGTCTTCTGACTTACTTCGTTTAACATAACATGATCTAAGTCCATCCATGTTGCTGCAAAGTCTGTGATTGTATCGTTTCTGACTGCCATGTAATATTCCATTGTGTATATGTACCACATCTTAATGATCCATTCATCTGTTGTTGGACATCGAGGTTGGTTCCACGATTTGGCTATTATACTGAGTGCTGCAATAAATAGTGGGGTGCATACGTATTTTGGAATGAATGCCCTTCCATCTTGGGGGTATATGCCTAGGAGAGCAATTGCTGGGTCAAATGGCAGCTCAATTCTGAGTTCTTTGAGCACTCTCCAGACTTTTCTCCATAGATGTTGGACTAGGGGGCATTCCCACCAGCAGTGAATGAGAGTTCCTTTCATACCGCATCCCCGCCAACAAAGGTTGTTTCCATTATTTTTGATGTGAGCCATCCTCACTGGTGTAAGGTGGTATCTCATTGTTGTCTTGATTTGGATCTCCCTGATGATGAGTGAAGGTGAGCATGTTTTCATGTGTTTGTTGGCCATCCTTCTGTCTTCCTCAGAGAAGTGTCTATTCATTTCATCTCCCCATTTTTTTATGGCTTTATTTGGTTTTGAGGGTCTCAGCTTTCTGAGTGCTTTGTATGTTCTAGATATCAGGCCTTTATCTGATATGTCGAGTGAAAAGATTTTTTCCCATTCTGTTAGCTGTCTTCTTGCGTTAAGTAGGGTTTGTTTTGCCATGCAGAAGCTTTTTAGTTTGATGTAGTCCCATTTGTTTATATTACATGCTAAAGTTCTTGCCATTGGTGCTCCATTCTCAAAGACCTTTTTGATATATAGGTCTTCGAGTGTTCTGCCTATTTTATTCTCGATAAACTTTATAGATTCGGGTCTGATTTCAAGGTCTTTGATCCATTTTGAGTTGACTTTTGTATAAGGGGTGAGATATGGGTCGATTTTCACTTTCTTACATGTGGTTTTCCAGTTGTACCAACACCATTTGTTGAATAGGCTTTCTTTGTTCCATTTCAGATTCTTGCCTCTTTTATCAAATATTAGTTGGCTGTATATCTGGGGGTTTATGTCAGGGAATTCTGTTCTGACCCACTGGTCTGAGGTCCTGTCTCTGTTCCAGTACCATGCTGTTTTAATTACTATGGCTTTATAGTATAGTTTCAAGTTAGGTAAGGAGATGCCTCCCAGCTTCTTGTTTTTCAATATGTGTTTGGCTATCCTGGGTCTTTTGTGGTTCCAGATGAATTTTGTGATTGATTGTTCTATTTCTTTAAAGAATTGTGTCTGGATTTGGATAGGGATTGCATTAAATCTATATAAAAGTTTGGGTAAGATAGTCATTTTGACTATGTTAATTCTACCTATCCATGAGCATGGGATGTTCTTCCATTTCTTTAGATCGTCTTCAATTTCTTTCTGAAGTGTTTTGAAGTTTTCCTGGTATAGGTCTTTCACTTCTCTTGTAAGGTTGATTCCTAGATACTTGATATTTTTTGATACTATCTTGAATGGAATTGTATTTTTAATCTCTCTCTCCTCAACTTCATTGTTTGTATATAGAAACGCTACTGTCTTTTGTGTATTTACTTTGTATCCAGCCACTTTGCTGTATTGGTTGATTGTTTCTAGGAGTTTTACTGTGGACTCTTTAGGGTTTTTGATGTAGATCATCATATCGTCGGCAAATAGAGATAGCTTGTGTTCCTCTTTCCCTACTTGAATTCCTTTGATTCCCTTCTCTTGTCGGATTGCTATTGCTAGGACTTCTAAAGTTATATTGAATAAGAGTGGAGAGAGTGGACAGCCTTGTCTAGTTCCTGACCTTAGTGGGAATGCTTCTAGTTTCTCGCCGTTAAGTATAATGTTGGCTATAGGCTTTTCATATATAGCTGTAACTATCTTGAGGAAGGTTCCTTCTAATCCTATTTTGCTGAGTGTCTTTAGCATGAAAGGATGTTGGATTTTGTCAAATGCCTTCTCTGTGTCAATTGATATGATCATGTGGTTTTGGTCTTTCATGTTGTTGATGTGATGTATCATATTGATTGATTTGCGTATGTTGAACCAACCTTGCATTCCTGGTATGAATCCCACTTGGTCGTGATGAATGATCTTTTTGATGAAGTGTTGGATTCGGTTTGCTAAGATTTTGTTGAGAATTTTTGCATCTATGTTCATTAGTGAGATTGGTCTGTAGTTTTCTTTCTTAGTGGTGTCTTTGCCTTCTTTGGGAATGAGTGTGATATTAGCCTCATAAAAGGAGTTGGGGAGGATTCCTGTTTTTTCTATGGTTTGGAAAAGCCTATGGAAAAGTGGTAGTAAGTCTTCTTGAAATGTTTGATAGAATTCACCTGTAAATCCATCTGGGCCTGGGCTTTTGTTCTTAGGGAGTTTTTTAATTACATCTTCAATTTCCTCTGAGGTGATTGGACTGTTTAGACTTTCTAGATCTTCCTTTTCCAGCTTTGGAAGAGGGTGTTTGTCCAAGAATCTGTCGATTTCTACTGGGTTCTCTAGCCTAGTTGAGTATAGTTGTTCATAATATGATCTCATGATATGTTGTATTTCATGGGGTTCTGTTGTAATCTCACCCCTTTCATTTGTGATCCTACTGATTTGGGTGTTTTCCCTCTTTTTTTTGGTGAGTTTTGCCAATGGTTTGTCTATCTTGTTTATTTTTTCGAAAAAACCAACTCCTGGTCTCATTGATTTTTTGTATTGTTTTCTTAGTTTCGATGTTGTTTATTTCTGCTCTGGTTTTTATTATTTCTTGCCTTCTGGTTGTGGTTGGATTTCTCTGTTGCTGTTGCTCCAATTCTTTGAGGTGATCTTTTAAACAGTTGGTTTTGTTATTTTCCTGTTTCTTGACATAGGCCTGTATTGCTATGAGTTTCCCCCTAATTACTGCTTTTGCTGTGTCCCATAAATTTTGACATGTTGTCTCTTCATTGTCATTTGTCTCAAGGAATCTTTTTATTTCTTCCTTGAGTTGTTCTTTGATCCAGGTGTTGTTGAGCAGCATGTTATTTAATCTCCAGGTATTAGTTTTTCTCCATTGCTTCTTCTTGATATCAATTTTAACCTCTGTTGCATAGTGATCTGAAAGGGTACTTCTAATGATCCTTACCTTTGTGGTCTTATATAGGTTGGCTTTGTATCCCAAGACATGGTCTATTCTGGAGAAGGTTCCATGTGGGCTTGAGAAGAATGTGTATTCTGCTTTCTGGGGATGGAGGGCTCTATATAAGTCTATCAGCCCTAAATCTTCTAATTTTTCATTTAGAGCTCTTATTTCTTTGCTATTTTTCTGTTTGGTGGATCTGTCCAGTGGTGATAGTGGAGTATTCAGGTCCCCTACTATTATCACATTTCCCTTCATGTGTTTCTCCAGGTTTGCCAGTAGTTGCCTCACATATTTTGCTGACTCTAGATTAGGTGCGTATATATTGACCAGGGTTAGTGTTTCTTGATCTAATGTTCCCCTGATCAGTAAGTAGTGACCCTCTTTGTCTCTGATCACTTTCTTGAGGTTGAATACAATTTGATCTGATATAAGAATTGCTGTCCCTGCTCTTTTTTGTTTTCCATTGGCCTGGATGATTACTTTCCATCCTTTTATTCTAAGCCTGTGCTTATCCTGTAACTGTAGGTGTGTTTCTTGTAGACAGCAGAAGTCCGGTTTATTTTTCCTAACCCAGTTCTCTACTATGTGTCTTTTGATTGGAGAGTTTAGTCCGTTTACATTTAGGGAAATTATTGATAGAGAGGACTGTTGTGCAGTTGTATTGTGTGGGGTGGTTGTTGTTACAATCGGGGGTTTGGATTGTGTAATTCGTCTCTGAGTAAATCGCTTAGTATCGGCTTAGTTTGCACAAATAGTTCAAGTTCGTTCATATTTGAGAATGTTTTTAGTCTGCCCTCCCATATGAATGATAGTTTTGCTGGGTATTGGACCCTGGGTTGGAAATTTCTTTCATTCAGTCGTTTAAATATGTCATTCCACTGTCTTCTTGCTTGAATTATTTCAAATGGGAGATCTGGTTTGATTCTTATGTCTTTTCCTTTGTACTTGAGGTTTTTTTTCTCCCTTATTGCTTTCAGGAGTTCCTCTTTCTCTTTGTTTTTTGCCATTTGGATTATTATGTGTCTTGGTGTGGGTTTATTAGGGTCTATTTTATTAGGGACTCTCTTGACTTCCTGGATTTGTCCTGAATTGTCTTTCCAGAGGGTGGGAAAGTTCTCTGTTATTATCTCCCTGACTACCTGTTCTTCCCCCTTCCCTATTTCCTCCCCTTCTGGTATACCTACAATTCTTAGATTGTTTCTTTTGTCTTTATTCATTAGATATTGGACTTTTCCTTCCAGTGCTTTGCCTTTTATTTCTTTGTTGGTTTCTTGATCATTTTTTGATTGCAGTTTTCCTTCGAGTTCTTCGATGTGCTTCTCCAACTCTGTGTTTCTGCTTGTAAGGCTTGTTACTTTGTCTTTTAAATCCTTCACTTCTTTTTGTATGGAATCTCTCATGTTCTTTGACATTTCTTCTTTAATTTGGCTGATTCTTTCATCCATGGCTTTCTTATACTCGGTTGCTAGGGTTTCTTTCATCTGTTTTAGTAATTCTTGCATTTCCTTCCTCATGACCGCTTTTAGGTCTTCTTCCCATGGATCTGTGCGTTTTGGTGGACTTGGAAATTTAATAGGGTTTGTCATGTTGTCTCCAGATATTAGGGATTTCCTTGATTTACGCATAATTCTTTGTATTTAATGGTGTGTTTTGGAGTGCTGTGGCTTCTAATTTCGGCCTGCTTTGGTCCCCTTCCTGAAGGTGATTCTAGAGGATGCTGTTGGGTGGGCTTGTTGAACCTGGCTCTTTCTCCTCCCCTTTGCTACCTAGAGTTCGGCCCTCCTGCAGTGGGTATTATTGCTTTTCTACTCCTTATTTCTGTCGGCGGTGCAGTTCCACTCCTGGCCACACTGGTTGCTGGCGCTATTGAGCCTAGCTCCCAATCCCCCCTCCTTTCTCTGGGAGTCAATGGAGCTCTGCCCCCTCCAAGTTTCCCTTGAAGGAGTTCCCTCAGTCCGACCCTTCAGGCTCTGCCCTCGCCCTTGGGGAGTCCCTGGTCCACTCCAGGGTCCAGGGGGGTGGACTGCTCTAGGTCACCTGCGAGTCCAGAAGGGTGGCCCTATCTCCCCCCGTCTATTTGGGTTGCTCAAGTTGCCGTTCCAGGTGCCCACCTGGGGGAAGGGACTTGCCCAAATCACTCTCGCAGGCGCTCGTGGTCCCTGGGATGTGCTGGGCTAGGCTCCCGCGTGAGGCAGCAGGGACTCACCCAGGCCTCCCAGGCTGGCGTCTGGGGTCTCCGGGGGATGTGGTGGGCTAGGCGCCCGCGTGAAGGAGCAGGGACCCGCACAGGCCTCCCGGGCCGGCGTCTGGGGTCTCCGGGGGATGTGGCGGGCTAGGCGCCCGTGTGAAAGGGCAAGGACCCGCGCAGGCCTCCCGGGCCGGCGTCTGGAGTCTCCGCGGGATGTGGCGGGCTAGGCGCCCTTGTAAAGGAGCAGGGACCCGCGCAGGCCTCCCGGGCCGGCGTCTGGGGTCTCCGGGGGATGTGGCGGGCTAGGCGCCCGTGTGAAAGGGCAAGGACCCGCGCAGGCCTCTCGGGCCGGCGTCTGGGGTCTCCACGGGATGTGGCGGGCTAGGCGCCCGTGTGAAAGGGCAAGGACCCGCGCAGGCCTCCCGGGCCGGCGTCTGGAGTCTCCGCGGGATGTGGCGGGCTAGGCGCCCTTGTAAAGGAGCAGGGACCCGCGCAGGCCTCTCGGGCCGGCGTCTGGGGTCTCCGCGGGATGTGGCGGGCTAGGCGCCCGTGCAAAGGACAGGGACCCGCGCAGGCCTCCCGGGCCGGCGTCTGGAGTCTCCGCGGGATGTGGCGGGCTAGGCGCCCTTGTAAAGGAGCAGGGACCCGCGCAGGCCTCTCGGGCCGGCGTCTGGGGTCTCCGCGGGATGTGGCGGGCTAGGCGCCCGTGCAAAGGACAGGGACCCGAGCAGGCCTTTCGGGCCGGCGTCTGGGGTCTCCGGGGGATGTGCCCAGCTAGGCTCCCGCGTGAGGCAGGAGGGACTCACCCAGGCCTCCCGGGCCGGCGTCTGGGGTCTCCGGGGGATGTGGCGGGCTAGGCGCCCGTGTAAAGGAGCAGGGACCCGCGCAGGCCTCCCGGGCCGGCGTCTGGGGTCTCCGGGGGATGTGGCGGGCTAGGCGCCCGTGTAAAGGAGCAGGGACCCGCGCAGGCCTCCCGGGCCAGCGTCTGGGGTCTCCGGGGGATGTGGCGGGCTAGGCGCCCGTGTCGTTGTTTTTTTTATATAGGTCTTGCCCCACTTTAGTAAAGTTGATGCAAAAACTACTTGATTTTCTTTTTCTTTCTTTCTTTCTTTCTTTCTTTCTTTCTTTCTTTCTTTCTTTCTTTCTTTCTTTCTTTCTTTCTTTCTTTCTTTCTTTCTTTCTTTCTTTCTTTCTTTCTTTCTTTCTTTCTTTCTTTCTTTCTTTTTTTGGCTTTTCAGTCACACCCGTTTGACGCTCAGGGGTTACTCCTGGCTAAGCACTCAGAAATTGCCCCTGGCTTGGGGGGACCATATGGGACGCAGGGGGATTGAACTGCGGTCCTTTCTTGGCTAGTGCTTACAAGGCAGACACCTTACCTCTAGCCGGCCCCAAACTAATTGATTTTCTAAGCCAGCAAGTACTTGTTGAGTTTTAGCTTGGTTGACAAGAGGTGACAGACCAGTGTTGAAATCTACTGCTACTGCATTGCGATTGATGTCTTTCTTCAAGTTTAATAACAGTTGTTTTAAGTATTTTGCTGGCATCTTATTGGTTTTACATATGTTTAGTAGTGTGATTTCTTCCTGATGTATATATTCCTTGATTATCAAGAAATGATCCTTTCTGTCTCTTACAAACTTTTAAGCCTGGAATCTATTATGTCTAATAATAGTATTGCTGCCTCGGTCATTTAAAGGGAATTGTTTGCTCTGACAAAATGTTGGATTCTGTTTTCTGATTCATTTTGACACTCCTTGTCTTTTGTTTGGTATATTTAAGAGACTATTGTCATGGGATTTTGTGCTATCTTTTTGTAGAAGTTTAATGTGTGCTTGTGGTGTTTTGTTTTTTGTTTGGGTTTTATTTTTTTTTTTTTTTGCCTTAATGCCTTCAGTTATTTTAAGAGTGTGTAAACTTCCTGACCTATTGTTTATCCATGAAGCTGTATGTATTTCTTCAATCCTGAATGTGAGTCCAGCTGTGTGAGATATTCTAGCCTATCTCTATCTATGGTTTTCATTATTGTGACTAAGATATGTCTTAGGGTGCTTTTATCAGTGGTCTCTTTTAACTGGTAATCTTTGGGCATCCAGGATGTGGGTGTATGCATTCTTCAGCTCTGGGAACTTCTCAGCAATGATGGTTTTTTTTGGGGGGGGGATTGTGTCACACCCAGCAGTGCTCAGGGGTTACTCCTGGCTCTATGCTCAGAAATCGCTCCTGGCAGGCTCGGAGGACCATATGGGATGCTGGGGTTTGAACCACCGTCCTGCATGCACGACAAATGCCCTATCTCCATGCTACCTCTCCGGCACCAGTAATGATGTTTTTGACTGTTGGTTCTTTATAGATGTTTACTTCTTGGCTCTCTGGGACCCCAAATGTTCTTATATTGTTTCTGTTGAATTTATCCGAAAGGTCTGTTGTTGTCTATTTATTTTTAGTACTTTTTCCATCTTCTGCTAATTTACTTAAAGACTCTTTCCTGTCCTCTTCTGCTTATCTTTTTTTTTTTTTTATCTTACTGATTCTGTCTTAGCAGCTATTACTCTTGCTGGTATAGCATTCCAGTGAATTTTGCATTTCACTAACCAAAATCTTATTGTCTCTTTGTTGCATGGTTGTGTTTTTTTTTTTTTTTTGAATTCCTTTAATAATCTCATTATTTCCTCTCGAAAGTCCTTTTCTGAGAAACTATTAGGTGGCTGATACTAGTTTGGTCTTCAGAACTACCCTCTTCATTCACTAAGTAGGTGGTTTCTGTGTTGCTTTCCCATTGTGACCTTTTACAGTGTGTTTTGTTATGTGTTGTGGTGAACCTCATTCACTAGAAAAAAAAAAATTTTAGCCAGAGAGTGAAGCAGAGACTGGAAATGGTCTCTGAAAGACCTCATACTCTTGTCCTGGTACATCTCTTTCAATCAGGTTGCAGTTCCATGGGATTAACATAGCTTTTCTAAGTCAGAGGACCCTGCTGCTGACCTGTTTTGTCCGATTGAGATTTTTGGGCTAGATAATATGATGATTTTTTGTTCTCTGTCTCTCTGTCTCTCTCCTGTTCCATCTTTGTCTTTTTCTTATTATTTCTGGCAATATTATTTAATAAATTGTTTGAAAAAAACATCAGCTTTAGGCCCCATTGATTTTCTGCATAAGTTTTAACTTTCCTTTCATTTGTTTTGTGTCTTCTCATTCATTTTTGGTTTGCAGAAGACATCTTGAGGGTAATTACTCCAATATTTTACATTTTAAATTATTCTTATTAATATATTTATTTAAGTACCATGATTACAAACATGTTTATATTTGGGTTTCAGTCATTAAAAAGTACCCTCCCTTCACCAATGCAACCTTCACACCACCAATGCCCCATCTCTCTCCTCTCACCCCTTATATTTTAAGTTTGTCTTGTTCACAAAGATCTAATATATTGGTATTATTGAACATTAATAAACAGAAGATATTTTTGACATTTTTTATAGTTTTGTCCATTTGTGCTTTGAAGGATATTATCAATTTTCTGAATACCTCTTTAAGAAGAAAAATGAGCTTACTGTTCCTATTTTAATTAGCAATTTAAATAAAACCTGATGGAGTAAATATTGCTGTTCAATAATTATGTAGGATCATGCCTGTTTTCTTTTTCTGCAAATGGAATTTAAAAAGGAATACAGCTTTTCTGAAAATGTAGTGATGAATAAACTTGGCCCACTTTTTCGACTATATGTCATGAACATTCTATTGAATCAGTATAATAAACTGAGTAATATTTGCCATTAGTGTTTCTATTTAGGTTTAGAAGAATATGTTGAGTTTACTTAAACTGAGTAAAGTCTAATCAAATGACTTTAGCTTCAATCAGTGATCTCCCTTTTGTGAGCTCCTGCAAGCCCTTCTTTTCACTTGCCTTTCAATACCCGTGCTAAAACCTGTTTTTATCTAAGACTATTTTCCTTGACCCGCAGGATATAAAAGCTAAGCGTCCATGACAGCTGTGATGGAGATAGTTCTGCCCCTTTCCTAGCTCCCTAAAACCTCTCTGCCTATGAGTTTCTGTAATATCCACTCCTAGCACTGTTGTAATCATGGTTACTACTGTGTACTTTATTTTAAAACTCTGGACCTTGAAGGGTCGCTTGCCTGCCTGGAGCCCCTATTCCTGACTATTCTTCATTAACTTTGAAGCTGCCAGACCATAGATCCTAGGGTTCTGGGTTTTCTTTTTCCATCTGTGTTTGCTCCTTATCCCATTCTGATGCCCTATAGGCATGTCTTCCTAGCTTTGACCCATCTAAGTGAAACCCAAGGCTGATTAACACCTTTCTGTCCATATCTTTCTTCACATAACAACAGTGTTTTGCTGAATTTTTTTTGAGAAAGCATATATTCTTAAAACAATACCTTTGAGAAAGTATTATTCTAAAATAAGTTTCCCTGAGTATACAGTTTTGAAATATAGTAGTTGTACTCAATGATAAAAATAAAATTATTTCAACCATTTAAATTACTGGTAAGTTGTATTGCACTGAGTTTGTATAATTTCTTCATGCATATTAGAACTTATCCAGATGTATGTTACAACTCATATCTATACAAAATAGAGGTACTCAATAAAGATTACTTATTTTAGTTTCCATCATGTGAGGTGTAAATGTTACTTGGTATTTGTAATGGATAATAAGTTTCTCTTCATAAAATATCTTCCAGGAGACCAGAGCTTTAATATAGTGAGTATGGTGTTTGCCTTGCTGCACACGGCCAACTCGGGTTCATCCCTGGTATCCCATATGCACAATCAGTTTCCTCTGCATTATCCTAAATGAAGAGTCAGAGTAACTCCTGATTACCACTGGGTGTGATCCTAAACAAAAAATTCTTTCATATCTATTTTGTTAAGTATTTAATGGAAGACCTTTTTGTAGACCTACTATTTTAGTAATCTTGAATTCATTTAAAACTCATTTTTGAGTTAATTTGTAAGTCTTGTGAATGACTGTAGAAAAAATTATACTATTGTCATTGCACAAATATATTTTTATTTTTAGGAGAAAAAACTTCTGTAGAACCTGAATGCCTCTTTAGCAAAACAGTCTATATGATTACATATAGACTATATGTCCATCAGTTGGAAATTCAGTGCCCCAGGCTCTCCTAGAACTAGCAAGTGAGAAGAGATTTTAAGGATGACCACAAAGGACAAAAACAATCCTAGGAAAGTGTAAGTCACTAAGAGTGCCTTAATCAGGAAGGTAAGATAAGAATGAGGATAGAGCCTCTGATATTGGCACTTTATTTAAGTAACTTCTCAGCTTTAGGTCTTAAACCTCTATCCAGAGCACCAAAGTGAAATTTCTAATCCCTTACTCTGGATTTTAAGCTGCCTAAAACTCAACATAAGTAAAGGGAATTATGCATTAATTGAGCACAAATCTCTCCTGCTATACCCTACACAAACTCCTAATTTTTGTTTTGTTTTGTTTTGTTTTGTTTTTGGGCCACACTCGGTGACGCTCAGGGGTTACTTCTGGCTATGCACTCAAAAATCGCTCCTGGCTTGGGGGACCATATGGGACACTGGGGAATCTAACTGTGGTCCATCTGAGGCTAGCGCGGGCAAGGCAGATACCTTACCACTTGCACCACCGCTCCAGCCCCAACAAATTCTAATTGTTTGAAACAGTGTCATTATTTGTAGGTACATACTTTGTGTCAGATCTAGAACTTAATAGTTTTATACAAGTGAACGTTTTTCATATATTGACAAAAAAAATCTCCAATTTCAATAGCCTTCTGAAAGGTCAAGAACCCCCCTTTCCTGCTTCTCCATTCTCCTCTGTATACCTTTTGGTAGATGCTTCTCAAAATTTAATGTATTTGCTTGCTTTTCTTTTTCTTTTTTCTTTTGAACTACACTTGGCTATTCTCAGGGCTTACTCATAACTCTGCACTAAGAGATCACATCTGGGAGGCTTGGTGGACAAAATAGAGCACCAGGGTTGAACCCATGTCTGCCAGGTACAAAGCAATCACCCTACTCTTAGTACTATTTAGTCCTCTTGCTTGCTTATTATTATTTAAAGCAGCAGTTTCCGAAGTGGACAATACTGCCCCCTTCTCTCCTACAGGGACACTGGTAGAAACCTTAAAGAAGCTAAATTTGGGTGCAGTTAAAGAACCTAAATTTCCAGAGGTGCTGAAAATGACATTTTCTCCTGAAAATGGCATGGGAAGTCAGATAAGTTTGGGAACATTTTTTTTAAGCATGTGGAATTATAAACTTTTATTTGTAGTGAGTTTATTAACACTGTATATTGTGAATATTGGAGACTTGTTAAAGTGATCAAAATACTGACATGTTAAGCATAAAACAAGGTTTAGTGTCAGCCTTCTGATTTGTAGATTGAAATTTATTAATATAACATTGATATTTGAGCTTTTTTCTCCATCCTTCTTAACTTTCTACATTCTTCCTGGAGTCATCCACAGGATTATTCTCTAATACAGTGGCTCAAGAATCATTCCTCAGCCAAAATTTTATTCTATACTACACTACCACCTAACATAATTATTTTAGGTCTAGCTCAAGTATCCAGTTTTCTTCATGGTCCCTTATCATAGACAGATTTACTTTCTGTTCTTATTTTTCCTTTTTTATTACATAGTACATGAATCTTGTGTCATTAGACTTTCACAGATATTTCTGTACTTTGCCTGGTAGATTTGCAGAGCCATGCCCACTTAAAGTTAGTCACATGACATGCATTAACTCTATGAAATATAAACTAGAAATAATACTTGTGACCTAAGTTTAAAAAGCCAATGTTAGTCCTGCCTTTCATGAAAAAAATATGGATATTCCTCAAAAGAATTAGAAATTGAGCTCTCATATGATCTAGCTACTCCCAGAGATATACCTTAGGAACACAAAAACACAATACAAAAAATGTCCTCTGCACTCCTGTGTTCATCACTAGTTACAATAGCCAGAATCTGAAAGCAACCCAGGTTGCCTGACAAGAGATAAGTGGGTAAAAAACTATGGTACATCTACACAATGGAATACTATGCAGCTGTTAGGAAAAATGAAGTCATGACATTTGCTTACAAATGGAGGGATATGGAGATTATTATGCTGAGGGAGAGGGATAGACATAGAATACTTGTATTCATTTATGAGATATAAGAAAAAAAGGCAGTATGGTAATAATAATCAAAAGACAATAGAGATGAGGGTCAGGAGGACCAGTCCATAGTAGGAAGCTTGCCACAAAGAGCAGTAAGTGTGTGAGTGCAATTAGAGAATGGTCCATTATGCCAATGATAGTTAGAACTGATCACTCTGGACAAGAACTGGGTGCTGAAAGGAGATAAAGTAACATGTATGGCACCCCCTCATCAACAATAGTGCAAAGTACAGAGGAGTCAGGAATAACATACTCCAAAGACAGGTGAGGGTGGAGAGGTGGGAGGAAAATAGGGGACATTGATGATGGAAAATGTGCACTGGTGAAGAAGAGTGGTGTACATTCTGTGACTGAAACCCAATTATGAACAATTTTGTAACCATGATGCTTAAATAAAGCAACTTATATTTAAAAATAAAAAAAACAGTGCTAACTACTTTAAAATAAGTCTAAAGAGGGGCCAGAGTAGGGGCCAGATCATAAGTAGTGCAAGCAGTAGAGTGTTTGCCTTGCATGCGCTGAACTAGGATGGACTGCGGTTCAATCCCCAGCATCCCATATGGTCCCCCAAGCCAGAAGCGATTTCTGAGGGTATAGCCAGGAGTAACCCCTGAGTGTCAGTCACCAGGTACGGCCCAAAAACCAAAAAAAAAGTCTAAAGAATGAGTATTTACTATTATTATTATTATTATTATTATTATTATTATTATTTTCCTATGACTCTTTCAAGTTAGTGTGTACTCCAAGCCTGTGTCCCTCCATGAGAGACCTAAGTTGACTCGGGGTGAGAAGGTACATTGAGGAAGAATCCTCTGAAGTTTTGATATATCTAGTTACTTCAGAGATACCTAGCCTTTCTCCTAATGTTCCTTATACACATGTTTTTCTTACTGGATTATAAATATTTTAAAGGTACCCTCTGTTTAATTAACTTATAGCCACATTCATTTTTGACTGCTTTATCCCTAGTAGTACCCAGAATAATTTTACTTGCATCTTCCTGGAACATTAGAGGAAGATACTGATATGGGAAGAACTGACAGTGATTAATATTTCAGGAAGAATATATAATGCATATTAGATGAAATACTCTACTTCAGAAACTTATAAAGAAAGAAAGAAATATGGGAAAATAGGATGTAGCTATGGAGATAGGTTCTCTGCCAGAGTCATGCCTTTTCACTAGCAGAGTTGCTGGGAAAGGTCACATTGTGCTTTTCAACTTTGGCAAACAAATTCTAAAACAGATATTTAAAGCTTTAGTCGATTCCATATTATTTTTTCATTTTATTTCATTTTAGACCATATAATACAATACTATTAATGGTAGGATTTTATACATACATTAATCCAGCATCACATCCATCAATAAGCAACCCCTACCCCACCCTTCTTCCACCGTGATAAACTCAGTTCTGTAGACCAGTTCTCAACTCCATTGTGTCTGGACATTTGTTATTCTCTTACTATGTTTCTTTATTTCCACATATGAGAATGATCATTTTGTATCTGTCTCTCTTCCTGATTTACTTCCCTCAGCATGATACTCTCCAGATTCAGCCACATAGCAAATTACATGCTTTAATTTTTCTTTATAACTGAGTAGTAATCCATTTTGGATATGTACTATAGTTTCTTTATTCAGACAGTTGGTGAATTTGTTAACAGACCTGTTCTCTCGTCACTACCCGTAACTCTTCTACTTGCACTTCATTCTTGACAAATTATGTATTTGGATGGTGAATATATGAACCTTTATTCTGGATAGAGCATATCTTTTCTGGTTTTCAGTTTTATATTGCACAATAGGTTAAAAAAAAAGAGATGGGGTGTGAGAGGAAAGAGTTTGTTACATACTAGATGTATAAGACTCTAGTTCATCTAGTCCCATCTTTTTTTTTTTTTAGTGTTTTTATTTTTTTTTTATTCTGTAAAATCGTTATTTAAGCACCATGATTACAAGCATTATTGGAGTTGGGTTTCAGTCATAAACAGAACACCCCCATTCACCAGTGCAACATTCATACCACCAATGCCCTTTACCCCCATCTGTATTCAAGAGAGGCATTCTACTTCTCTGACTCTATTAACGTTGTCATGCTATTTGTTAGTGTAATTATTTCACTAATTGCTCTCACCACTCTTTATTACTAGGAGCAACTTGTGCCCCAGCAACTATAGTGGTGAAAATAACCTACAACAGTAAAGTGGGTAAACACAAATGGTCAACGAAATAATATTGAAGAAATGAGAGACCATACAAATGAATTGTATGGGAACAACACGTTCTGGCAAGCGTGTGACAAATTTAATCTTTAAGTAGGGAGTTTTATAAGGGGTAAAACCAGTCATAGGTATTGAGAAATGTTTACAATTACAAAGCAGAGTTTAACAGTAAACAATACATTAAGCTTTGGGTGTGAGCAGTAAGAATTCTGAGTTACAAAGGAGAGAAGGTCACAACTCAAGGTAGCTCTTTGCAAACTAACTTCAGACGCAAAATAAGGGATTAGTAAGAAGTAGAAAAAAATCTAGGAATACTATCTTCACTGGGATGGGCTCTATTATTTTAGAGATCAAGTGAAAGAAAGAGCTAAATCCACTAATAAGGTGTAGTTCCCATTTTGGGGGGAGAAGTCAATAGCCCAGGATATGCATTCTGGCTACGCCCTTACATACCAGAAACCAAGGCTGCAAGGACATTTTGAAAAAGAGAAAAATATTGTCTTTGATTTTGGTGCTAAATATTATCCAGGAAAGGGGTTTTAATGAAGTCTACATTTTGCCTGTAAATATCAGCAGAAGGGAGAATTGATTTTAAGGCCAAATAATATGAAAGGAATATAATATCAGAACCATAATACAAATCTCAGAAATATCTCTTCAGAAATTCATCAACTCTCCACGCAGGGGCATAAACATTCACAGCAGGCCTTTTGAGGAAACTTATGGGGCTTTCACAGTTCTCTGTACCAGGGAAATTCAGGGATACATCTGTTGGATCTACTGAGTTCCCCTTAAATGGAGATGTCTATGCATGGCCCGACACTTTGTGGTGAGCTTCATTTTGTGAGCAGGTCTTTCTGACCCTCATCTCTATTGTCTCTAGGCATTATTACCATAATGTCTTTAATTTTTCTTAAAAACCCATAGATAAGTAAGATTATTCCTTGTCTATCTCTCTCCCTCTGACTTATTTCACACAGCATAACAGATTTCATGTACATCCATGTATAGGAAAATTTTATGACTTCATCTCTTCAGATGGCTGCATAATATTCTATTGTGTATATGTACCATAGTTCCTTTAGCCATTCATCTGTTGAATGACATCTTGGTTATTTCTAGAGTCTGGCTATTGTAAATAGTGCTGTGATGAATATAGGTGTGAGGAAGGGATTTTTGAATTATAGTTTTGTGTTCCTAGAGATATCCCTAGGAGTGGCATAGCTGGATCATATGGGAGCTCAATTTCCAGTTTTTTGAGGAATTTTCATTTTGTTTTTCATAAAGACTGGACTAGACGGCATTCCCACCAGCAGTGAATAAGAGTTCCTTTCTCTCCACATCCCTGCCAACATTGATTGTTCTTGTTCTTTGTGACAGATCCTCAGATCAGTGGAATAGACTTGAGTATACAGAAAATTTTCCCAAAAATACAATCAATTAATTTTTGATAAGGGGACAAGAAACCCAAAATGGAGCAAGGAAAGCCTCTTCAACAAATGGTGTTGGCACAACTAGTTAGCCACTTGCAAAATAGTGAACTCAGACCTCCATCTCATACCATGCACAAAGGTCAAATCCAAATGGATTAAATACCTTGATATCAGGCTTGAAACCATAAGGTATATAGAACAAAACATAGGTAAAACACTCCATGACATTTATATTAAAGGCATCTTAAAGGAGGAAACGGCACTCTTCAAGCAAGTGGAAGCAGAGATAAACAGATGTGAATATATTAAGCTGAGAAGCTTTTCACCTCAAAGGAAATAATGCCTAGGATACAAAAGCCACCCACAGAATGGGAAAAACTATTCACCCAATACCTATCAGATAAGGGGTTAATATAGAAAATATACAAGGTAATGACAGAATTTAACAAGAAAAAACATTTAACCTCATCAAAAAATGGGGAGAAGAAATGAACAGATACTTCCTCAAAGAAGAAATAAAAATGGCCAAAAGACACATGAAAAAATGCTCCATATCACTAATCATCAAGGAGATGCAAATCAGAACAACTATGAGCTACCATCTTACACCATAGAAATTGGCACAAATCATATAGTCCCATCTTTAATAGTACACTGATTATACATGGAAAGTTTATGCACTAAAACTGACAAGCAGGAATTCTGTTTTTTCAAGGGATAAGGACCTGGAATAGAACCATCTTTCTTTATGGGAAGTAATGCCTTTGGGCTAGGTTGGGCTGGAAACTAAAGTGGTTCTTACATGAATTCCCATTATTGGAGGGTTATTGGTTCCAAATTGGGTGTTTATTTATGCTTGACTCTCTAAAGCAGGGGTCTCAAACTTGGAACCTGAGGGCCTTTTGCAGCCCTTCATACAACATTTTGTGGCCTGTAGCCAGCCTTCAAATATCGCAGTATTTGCAATTATTCGCTTACCGAATAATCGCAATAAAAATCACATTAGTAAGAAAAAATTGCATTAAACATTCACATGTCCCGGGCAATTCCATTCAGGGTATGCAAATGTTTAATGCGATTTTTTGTGATTTTTTCTTACTAATGTGATTTTTAATTGTGAATATTTGGTAAGCGAATAATAGCAAATACTTTGTGCCTAGCACAGACATCATTTCCACTGCTCCTTGCTCGCTGTTCCTTGCATTATCGGAGGCCTAAGGGAGAGAAGGGAGAGAAGTTTATTACAGAATTAGATTTTGTCATACCTTCATCATGACTTCATCAAAGCCTGCAGTGAAGAGAGAGATTGATGACAAGCACAGACAATTTCAGGAAAAGTGGGAGATGCAGTATTTCTTTGTTGAGCACAGGGGCATCCCCACGTGTCTTATTTGCTCAGAGAAAGTTGCAGTGCACAAGGAATACAACTTGAAATGCCATTATTCAACTAAACATGCTGAGGAATGTGCAAAATATCAAGGAAATGAGAGAACCAAGCAGATTGCCAGTCTTAAAGCATGTCTAATGAGACAACAAGATTTCTTCAAGAAAGCAACCAAAGAAAATGTTGCATTAGTCGAAGCTAGTTAAATGGTTAGTGAGATGATTGCTAAGGGAGGGAACTCATTCATAGAAGGTGAGTTGTTAAAAAAAATTGCATGTTACAGGCTGCAAGTATTATCTGTCCGGAAAAGAAAGGTCAGTTTAGCAAAATCAGCCTTTCTGCCAACACTGTGGCAGAGTGCATTTCTGATATGTCAAGTGACATTTATCATCAACTGTGTGAGAAAGCCAAATGTTTTGATGCATACTCAGTTACTCTTGATGAGGGCACAGATATAACAAACACTGCGCAGCTCACAATTTATTTCCGTGGTGTTGATTGCAATTTTGAATTGACAGAAGCGCTACTCACAACAATTCCAATGCATGGCCAGACCACCGCTAATGAGATATTTCAGCATCTGTGTGATGCCATTGAGAATGCAGGTTTGCCATGGAAGAGGTTTGTTGGAATAATAACCGATGGAGCGCCATCGATGAAAAATGGGAGGAAAAAGGACTAGTGGCACTTGTTCAAAAAAAACTTGAAGAGGAGGGTGTAGAGAAGGCCATTGCTCTTCTCTGCATTATCCATCAGCAGGCCCTTTGCAGTAAATGCCTGCCGTGTGACAATGTGATGTGTGTTGTTGTGAAATGCATCAACCAAATCAGATCCAGGGGCTGAAAGCACAAGAAGTTATGTGCTTTTTTAGAAGAAATGGAGTCAGAATATGGAGATGTGCTCTATTTCACTGAGGTACATTGGCTCAGCAGGGGAAATGTCCTGAAAAGATTTTTTGAGTTGAGAGAAGAAGTAAAAGCCTTCATGGAGGATGGGCATGTTGTTTCTGAGTTGAGTGATCACAATCGGCTCATGGACTTAGCTTTTCTTGTTGACATCACACATAAGTTGAATATACTAAACAAGATATTACAAGGCCCGGGGCAGCTTATCAGTGCATTTTCCACAAAACTTGTGTTATGGAAATCCCAGCTTTCTCAGACAAACCTTTGCCATTTCCCAACATACAAGGAACTTGTGGATGCAGGCATACCATTCAGTGGTGAGAAATATGTTGATGCTATTTTTAAGCTAGAAAAGGGATTTGATCACAGATTTGCAGACTTCAGAAAGCACAGAGCCACTTTCCAAATTTTTGTGGACCCATTTTGCTTTTCCTTTGATGTGCAAGATGCCCCTCCTGTGCTTCAAATGGAGCTCATTGATCTGCAATACAACTCTGATCTCAAAGCCAAGTTTAGTGGAGATTAATGGAAAAGCAGACATGCATGGGCAATTTTTGAGAGAATTGCCCCCCAGCTTCCCTGAGCTTTCCCGAATGTTCAAGCACACCATGTGCCTTTTTTGGGAGCACATATTTGTGTGAAAAGTTATTCTCCACATTGAACTTCAATAAGTCAAAGTAAAAGTCTAGACTTAATGATGATCATCTTCAAGCCATACTGAGGGTTTCAACTGCTTCCTCTCTAAAGCCAAATGTGGTTCAGATTTGTGAGAAGAAGCGCTGTCAAGTCTCGGCAGCAAGGACTAGGCAAAAGATGCCATGTTCAGAAGAACTATTAATGATCTTCACTCAATGTTCTATTCATGTTCAGAAGAAATAATTAAAACTGTTAATAATGACGTTTGAGGACTTTTTTTTTGTGAAATCCCTTATGCGGCCCTGCCTCACCCCGACTTTGCCTCTTGTGGCCCCCAGGTAAATTGAGTTTGAGACCCTTGCTTTAAAGTGATATTGTGATTGAAGAAACTAATGCTTTGTCCTCACTTTAAGGAGGTCATGCTTGCCCAATTTTTTTTGTGGAGTAACAGAATATAGATAAAGCGCTTTATCCTTAAGAAACCACATTTCCTCTGAACTAAAATGAAAATGAAAATTTAGTGACCTTGTTTGCAGTTTTCTTAACTTTCAAAATGCCTTTGTTAATTTCTATTTAATATTTTTGGTATACAAATGGTAAGCAATCTAATGTGTATTTATTCAAAATCAACATCACAAACATGCATATTTTTATTGTTTAACTTAGAATAAAATGCATATCACCTTTCAAAATGGTACTTTAAAAACTGGACTTTAACTTTTATATTTAAAAATACTTGTGGGGAAATATCAATATCAAATACAATCACAGTTTTCATAAATTTATCTGTTGAGTTTGTGACCAAAATTATATGCATGAAATGTAACTATAGCATTTAATAGTTTTGTATCTCTCATAATCTTTTTTTTATATATTTATGCACCATGATTACAAGCATGTTTATATTTGGGTTACAGTCACAAACAGAACATCCCCCTTCACCAGTGTAACATTCCCCACTTCCCCCTTCTTATCCCCTGCCTGTGTTCAAGACAGGCATTCTACTACAGTTATTTGTTTTGAGTTCAGTAAACTTTATTTTTCTTAATGGTTAAGTGTTAAAAAAAATACAATAGTAAAGGTGTGACCGTGGTAATCACCATTGTTTGCATAGGCCCAGAAAAATATGGGGAAAACGGGGAAAAAATCTTTGGCCTGATTACAAGAAGGCCTCACCCCAGAAGTTGATTGGCATAAGACTGACTCTGGGCTCCAGGCATACCAGTCTGTCCAAACCAAGTCATTCTCCATAGTCCCGGTGAAACTTTTTCACACTTTAGCTTTTGTTGGTATCAGGTTCCTATATTTAAAGATTCTGGATTATATGAATTCTTCCATCAAAGTTGGGCTGATGTGGAGCATCCTCTAGTTTCAGCACACCATTAGATGTGGAGTGATCTGCCCTGCAAGCAGGTTGTTGCTGAGTTGTCTGGGTGTTGAGAGCTTACTCTTTGGAGTAAGTCCATGCCAGAGCAGTGTTAGGTCTTCCATGGTAGAGGTTGCAAAAAAAAAAAATTTTTTTTTTAAAAAGAAGAAAAAGGGGGCCGGAGCAGTGACACAAGCGGTAGGGCATCTGCCTTGCCTATGCTAGTCTAGGACAGACAGTGGTTGGATCCTTCTATGTCTCATATGGTCCCCAAGTCTCCAGTCAGGAGTGATTTCTGAACACATAGCCAGGAGTAACCCCTGAGCGTCACCGGATGTGACCCAAAAACAAAACAAAAACATGAAAAACGCAATTTATTAGAATCACTTAGAGAACTGGATCTGTGCAGTCAGTAGGCAATTTAGTTACTCCTTTCTACAGTCAGTACATCATGTAGTGTAAAAAAAAAAAGTCAGCAAATAAAGGAAAAATTTAAAAGACATTTTAGAGGTCAGAAGTTAGTCTTTTGAGAGTTCTGTTATCTGGAGAGTGTCCTCTTTTTAACGTCATGGCAGAGTTCAAGTTGGAATTAGTCCTTCCACTAAGATCTACAGCTTATGGCGAAATAGTGCTGTATACTTGCTCAGTTTTTTCTTTTTCTTTTTTTTTATCCTTTGGGTTTATGCCCTACATAACAATACTAAGGTGTTACTCCTGGTTCTGCACTCAGGAATTAACTTCTTGTGGTGCTTGGGGAACCATAGTGCTGGGAATCAAACATGGTTGGGCTGCAAACTAAGGAAACACTTTATCCACTGTACTGTCTCTCCAGACTGACTCAGTATTAGTTTATGGAAATTATCCATTTCTTTAAATTTACAAAATTTTATTTCTTAAAAATTTAAATAAAATCACCATGGAACACATAAATAAAAGTTGTTTATAACTGAGTTTCAGTCATACAATATTCTAACACACATTCATTCATCAATTCACATTTTTCTCCACCAATGTCCCGATTTTCCCTCCTGCCCTATTCCACACCCCACACCTTCATCTGTAGCAGACATTTTGAGAACCATTATACAGAGAACAAGAGATCTCTTATGTTTTTCTTTCTTTTAGGCATTGAGATTTGGAATATTGTTATTAAAATGTTATCTTGGATATCATTTTACTTCCTAGCAACACTCATTTCATATCCAGAAAGATTATTTCCAATTACCATTGTCATAGTGGACCCTTTTCTACCTAAACTGCACTCCCCTACTCTATGGGACAAGTATTCTACCATGCATTAGTTTTCCTGGCACCCATCTCTTTGTCTTTGGATATTATTACCATTCTATCTTTTCTTTTCAATTGCACAAGTGAGTTCAATCATCCTCTGTCCCTCTTCGTCTGACTCATTTCACTCAGAATAATTCTGTGCTGAAAGTATGTTAGACTGAAGTGCCACACACACACACACACACACACACACACACACACACACACACACACACACACACACTCTTCTACTTTTTCCTTTAAAGCCAGTAGTTTGTGGGGCCAGAGTGGTGACACTGAAGTAGGGCATTTGCTTTGCATGTGGCCAACCTATGATGGACCTGGGTTCAATACTCAGCATTTTATATGGTTCCATGAGCCAGGAGCGATTTCTGAGCACAGAACTAGGAGTAATCCCTGAGTGCTACTTGGTGTGATAAAAAAAAAAAAGCCAGTAGTTTTTTGCTGAGTTTAACCTGAATGATCTTTCAAGAGGTTATATAGTTGTTCAGTCTCCAATTACTATTGTGTTGCTATTATTGTCTTTGAAGCTTCTTAGCATAGTTTTTTGCGTTAAGGTATTTATCTGGCCCCGCGTTGGGTGTGTATATTTTTACGAGTGTGATTTATTCCTGCTGTACATATCTCTTGATTATTAACAAATGGCCCCCTCTGTCTCCTATAACCAGCTCCTTCTGTGAGTCTGAAATCTATGTCATCTGATATTGTTCTGGTCATCCCATCTTTTTGTTGTTGTTGTTGTTGTTGTTGTTTTTGGCACACTCCATGCAATGCTCAGGTGTACTTCTGACTCTGCACTTGGGATCACTCCTGGTGAGCTCGGGGTCCATATGGGATGCTGGGGATCAAGCCTGGGTTGGTTGCATGCAAGGCATGCAATACCTTACCAGCTGCATTATTGCTCTGGCCCCATATCTGGTCCTTTTTGAGGGAGTTATTTACGTGAAGGATTATCCAATCTTTGACTTTGAGTCTGTGTTTGCTCTGACTATTCAAATGTGTTTCTTGTAGGCAGCAGAATATTGAATTAAATTTTCTAAGCCATTTTGCCATTCTGTATCTCTTAATTGGTACTTTTAGTCCAGTGACTTTGAGAGAGATTATTTTCATGCAATTTTGTACCATCTTTTCGTAGAAGTTTGGTGTGTTTGTGGGGTTGGTTTTATCTTAAAGTACCCCTTCATTTTTTTTCCTAAAAGTTGCTTTTGAGTCTATGAAGTTCCTGAGCTATTGTTTATCCATGAAGTTTTGTATTGTTCCTTTAAATATAAATGTGATCCTAGCTGTGTAATTTATTCTTAATGAGAAATTAACATAACTGAATCTTTTTTTTTCTATATCCTATTCTTGCCTTTAGATCTGCATGGTTTCCTTGGTATATCTGCTATGAATCTTAAGGACATTCCTTTGCATTTTGGGGGTAGGTCACACCCATGATGCTCAGGGTTACTCCTGGTTATGTGCTCAAAAATCGCTCCTGGCTTGGGGGAACCATATGGGATACTGGGGATCGAACCCAGGTCTGTTCTGATCCACTGCGTGCAAGGCAAATGCCCTAATGCTATGCTATCACTCTGGCCTCAAGGACACTCCTTTGAATGTGATTTTTTTTCCTCCTTTCATCTTGATACTTTGGTCTTTCTAGCTCTAAGTACTTTTTTGTCATTCTGATTAGGATGTGTCTTTTGAGTATTTTTTTTTTGGATCTATTTTAGCTGATATCCTTTAAACATCCAGTATATGGGTACATGTTACCCCTCCCCCAACTTCCTGCCTAATATTACCTGATGGTAAGACCAGCCCGTTTCTGGGAGGGGTCTATGGAAGGTAACAAAGGGGTTGCCTGAGGACTGTAAAGGGGATTGAAATAGATTCAGTGAAAGAAGCCTCTGGAGAAGGACCCAGGACTGGATTAGATACAGGGCAGCTTATGGAGCCTGCTTAAAAGGTTAGCTTTGAAGCCACACAGGGTGATAGGACCTTTAATAAAGTTTCTTGTCTCCTAAAATCTGACTAATATGGGTCATTTCCTCGCTGCTACCCTGAACCTGCCAACTCGCTGGCTGGAAGGGGTTGCAGGCGCCTGGCCTGGCTGAGAAAGGATCCACCATCATCCACCACCACCCAGGACTCTTATTAATTTAATTAATTCTACAGGTACATGTTATCTCCAGTTCAGAAAACTTCTCAGGATATCTTTGACTGTTGCTTCTTCATAGCAGTTGTCTAGAACCCCAATGATTCTTACGCTTTTCCTCCAGAATTAATCCCAACATTCAGCTGCTTGTTTATTTTGAGTTTGCTATTTTCTGCTGTTGTCTGGAGTTGTTAGGTAGCTGCTTATCTTCAAGCTTACTGGTGCTGTCTCACCAACTGTTACTTTTGCTGGTGAGTCCTTCCATTGTGTTTTTTCATTTCATTTACCAAGTTTATCAGTTCTGTCATTTCTGTTTGAAATTTTCTCATTTCTGCTCTGATATATGTATCAGTCTTATTGGCTGTCTATTCCATGGTTTCTTTGGTTTCCTTGAACATACTCAACATTTCTTCTCTAAAGTCCTTGTTAGAGAGGTTATAGTTGACTGATACTGGTTAAGTTTTGAGAAGTATCATCTTTGATCATTAAGTGTGATATAGTTCTGTGTTGCTTCCCATTGTGATATTTTTATTCTGGAGATGTTTATTCTGTTTTGTGGAGTGGGTAAGTGACTAGAAGGTATGTACAGCTGCAAAAGAAAGCAGAGCAGCCAAATCTTCTCAGGGTGCTGAGTTTACTATAAAAATGACACTACTGAGTCATAAAAGGACACTACCTGATTCTATCAATTTTTTGGACCTTTATCTGGAAAAAGCTTGGAACTATGTGGCTTTCTTAGTACTTCTCTTTCCCTGAGACCCTGAGCTGGCTATGAAAATGACTGAGTTACAAAGAAGATGATCCCATTGCTCTGTCTGCTTCACTTTCTTTACATCCTTTTCTTATCCTAATTCTGAATTCAAACCTACATCAAAAGGGACATTTGCTAATTTCAGCCCTCTTTACCTATGGGCCTTTTGGTTTACTCTTTCTTACATTACTATTAAGCATAAGTTATAGAAAGTCCTGAATCTCATCTAATCTTTCAGGCTGCTGTTCATACTGCACTGCAAGTATCTGCAATGATAAGAGATAATGGTTGCAGGAGGGCCATCACTCTCTAACTTTTGTACTTAGTGGGAGCACATCTGATCTTCTATATACACAGGTTTTTTTGTTTTTGTTGTTGTTGTTGTTTTTAAGATTTTACTTGTCTCAGATTCACAGCCCTAGCTCCACAAGATAAGATTCTAGCTATTTTGAATTAAGGTAGATAGCAACATGGACTTCCTGTGCTGTCAGTATTTTAGACTGAGGTGCCTCAGACACAGAACTGCCCCCATTCTTTTCTAGGGAATTTCTGGATAAAATAGAATACTCCATTGTAAATAAACAGAAACAAAAACATGAAAGGGGAAGAAAGAGGGAGTGCTAGTTACTAGAAGCAAAATAAAAACCAAAATGGTCAGTTCTGCCACAGGGTGTGTTGCCTTATTAGTAACATTTAAGATTATATGAAAATATGGCCTTTACTGGGAAAGTGGGGCTTCAGCACACCCTAATGTGTAGCCTCCTATGGTAGTGGTGGTGAAGGCTTAAGGATCATGGGTAGCAGTAAAAGGTTGGGCACATTTCTAGGTTTTTTCTTTGCTTCACTGTTGATTAAAAATAAAAAAATATGAAATTCACGAGTTGGGTGGGACCTCCCCTGGCATGGTGTCTCTAGTTCATTTGGCCAGCTAGTCTGAAGATGCAGGGTAGTAGTGGTGAAGAAATAATACACAGCAGTCTGAAAAGATATTCATTGGAATCAGCTTGCTTTATTCCTCATGGCTTTTCTCTGCCATGAGCTCATTTTTGCTCTCCCTGTGCTGCCTACATTTTTCTCTCATAAACTCTGTCGACCTATGCTCCTAAAGTCTCTCTCTCTCAGATGTGTCTTCCTCCAAAGCCAGCAGTTTTGTTTTGATATCCAGAAGCACATCCATGAGGGTAGGTAAAGGCCTTGTAATCCAGGTGTGGTTTTACATACCAATAGAAGAAAACAGGAAGATGAGCGAAAGACCTTTGTTAGGATTTTACCTAGACTCACTTTACACTTCACTACTTCCTCACCAAGGCAACCTAGTCACTCCTTTAGTAGCTCCAAGCACATAGTTAATCCCTAAAACTTAAACATTTACCTTAAGTGTCAGCAGGCAGGGTGATTGCATTAAAGTCGCCATCATTAATATTTTGAATAATACCTTAGTAAGTCAAAAGTTCTTCATTATCAAAGAGGCAAAACAATTTTAAGATTGTTATTTTAAGATACTCTCACATATCAAATTTATTAAATTGAATCTAAACAGACCAATTAACTCCTGAAGGGACCATATGAATAACATAATTAAAGGGTTCTACTCATCTTGAAGTAAATATGACCTCATAGGTATGAAATAATAGCTAATTACATGCTCCTATGATTTTGACACTAGTCACAAAGGTAGCATTATCTGAAATAATTTTATTTTATTTATCCTTTTAATTTGCCTTTTCCTCTTACTTGTTAGGGTCAGATGTTAATGCTTGGTTATTGTGCTTGTATATTTACATGTGATTCTCTCTGGGGATTTTACAATGTAGATTGTGCTGTTTGCACATCTAAGGGTTGTGCATGCTAAGGGTATTATTATTTTAGTTGTAGTGTTTGTACATGTACTTGCTGGAAATCATTCTCCAGGTTGTAGTAATGGAACATCTTTTCATGTTATACTATGGTTGAACCATTAGTTTAACTACTCATACACACCAGCCTGCATTGTGACCCAAAATTGCAGCAACAGGATTCTCAGACTGTAGAGTGGTCAGGAACCACCAACAGCACAGCTGTGAGGATTATGCTGAGTACTGTGCCAACACAGTAAATGGAACACTGTTTTATACTTGCAGGCACTTTAGCCACTCAGCCATCCCTTGACCCTGATCTCTAATATTTGACATTGAACATTCTGAGGATCTGAAAAGTTGAAGTCACTTTTAATTCAAGAGTTGAATGGGGGAGGGATGTCATTCAATGGAGCCTTGAAATTGTGTTACTGAATTAGCATGGCACAACAGTGTTGTTAGGCTTGCCTTCTGCCTTCTAAATTCTTTGATAATGTAAACTTGACAATTAAGACTATGCTTTTAATTCAAATGACTTTTCGCTCTTATCTAATAGAGGTAGAAATTTCCGAGCGCATAACAGTTAGAGGTAACAACATTTTTCATTTGGCAAAGTCACTAGACCAGATGGGACTCCAAATGACTTCTTTAAAGTATTTAATCAGACCTAACTGAAAAACATGATTGGCATATTTAATTATTCTCAATTAATAAGACTTTTGCCAAATATAACCTTCAAGACTTGAGTCATGTTCCTTGCTTTAAGAGGGAAAAATCAGATAAAAAATATTGCTCAAGAAAGCTGACTTGTACATTACCCTTTTCATTAGTGAACCTGCTAAATTGTTGTGTTATAGTCATAAGGTGGCATTTTTTCTTTTGTTTTTTTGTTTTTTGATTTTTTGGGGGGCCACACCCGGCAGTGCTCAGGGGTTACTCCTGGCTGTCTGCTCAGAAATAGCTCCTGGCAGGCATGGGGGACCATATGGGACACCGGGATTCAAACCAACCACCTCTGGTCCTGGATCGGCTGCTTGCAAGGCAAACGCTGCTGTGCTATCTCTCCGGGCCCAAGGTATTCTTTTCTTTTATTTAGAGAAAATACTGTAAAACTAATCATGCTGATCAAGTTAATTTTACTGGTTATTTGATGTGAATATCTGGGGGTGGGTAAATCTGATATAGTCATTAGGCATTTCTTCCTACTTCCTGCTTGTTAAACCACCAGTTACCATCATCTGTTGTCTTTAATGTAGGTTGTTTTTATTTCTCCGTAATTTTCTTTACACTTGATTCTAAGCAACACAAATTGGAAAATATAAGATTTATAAGGAAACAATTCTTTTTTCACACTTTCCATACTTAATCCACTTAGTAAAGTAACACTGTGAATTTTTGAAGAATATTTTCATAATATTTTATGTAACTAAATAACTTTTAGACATAACATAATTCTAATTTTATTCCCAATTAATATTTTATCCTTTTATGCCTTAAACAGAGCAACAAAACAAGAACTGAATTGTAGCATGTATTGATTTCTGTGACATAATCACTCTTATTATATGTGATTTCAAACTACTATTTTGAATAATAGTAAAAAAAAATTGGAATGAAAAGTCCAGTAGCACATTATTCTATATTTTCCTACAATACAGACAGATAGTAATAATAACCTCAAAACTACAAATAGTAAAATATAGTAAATATTTAGCCACTGAGTTTTTAATTAGTAAATTATGTGTAGTTAATTTATGTACTTTAATTTGGGAGAGGATCTTTTTTCTTTTTATGTATGCCATTGGCATTTGTTTAAAATAAAATTTAATTGAATCACCGAGATGTACAGTTAAAAGTTGTTTGTGATTGAGTTGCAGTTGTACAATGTCCAACACACATCTCTTTACAAATGCAAGTTTTCTGCCACCAATGTCCCCAGTTTTTCTACTGCCTTCACCCCACGTCTGCCTTTAAATGAAACGCTCTTCTCTCTTTTTTTAACTTTTAGGCACTGTGGTTTGCAGTGTTGTTACTTTTCATCCTTTCAACACCCAGTTCTTGTCCAGATTGTTCAATTTCAACTATAATTGTTATAGTGGTTCTTACAGCCCTAACTGCACTCCCAACTATTTTTGGCAAACATTCTACCATTCACTAGTCCTGGCACTGCCTCTATTGTCTCTGGATATTATTGCCATATTGTCTTCTTTTAATGGTGCACAAATGAGTACAGTCATGCTATATCTATCCCTTTCTCTCTGTCTCATTTTAATCAGCAAATACCTTGCATATCTATATATGTATTTGCAAATTTCATGGCTTAATTTTTCCTTACAGCTATATAGTATCCCATTGTGTAGATGTATCATAGTTTCTTTATCCACTCCTCTGTTCTTTGATATTTGGTTTGCTTCCAGATTGGCTTTTTTTGTTTTGTTTTGTTTTGGTTTTTGGGTCACACGCAGCAGTGCTCAGGGGTTACTCCTGGATCTACACTCAGAAATTGCTCCTGGCAGGCTCAGGGTACCATATGGAATGCCGGGATTTGAACCACCATCCTTCTGCATGAAAGGCAAACACGCTACCTCCATGCTATCTCTCCAGCCCTTCAGATTGGCTTTTGTGAGTAGTGCTGCAATGAACATAAAAGTGAAGATGTCCTACAATTTTCTCTCTATCCACAGACAGAGCAGCCTAATCACTATGATGTCCTTTCATCTTCATCACTGAAAAACTTACCTTAGTATTATATCAAAGTTTGAAAAAAGGAAGAAAACTTTTTTTGCTTTCCTTTTAAAAATTTTTAAGGTACTAACATATAAAATATTACTGAGAGAATCATTGAAGTATTCAGGGGGGAATTAAAAAAGGCTTTTAAGTCAGTAAAAACCCACATGTATATGTACTACATTCATTTTACCATTGAAATCTACCTGAAGCTTACATAATGCTATAACATAATGTTTCTTCAAAAAGAAATTTTTTTTTTGGTTTTTCAGGCCACACCCATTTGATGCTCAGGGGTTATTCCTGGCTATGTGCTCAGAAATTGCCCCTGGATTGGGGGGACCATATGGGACGCTGGGGGATCGAACCATGGTCCTTTCCTTGGCTAGCGCTTGCAAGGCAGACACCTTACCTCTAGCGCCACGTCGCCGGCCCCTCAAAAAATTTTAATACAGGAGCAAGAACATTTTTCAAATGTTTCACTTGTAACAAGTACTTACACTATTTAGAAATTACCTTCAGGATTCAAGGATGTTTAATATTTTTTAAATTAACCTGATAATCAATATTACCTTTTTCTTCAATCCTATTTTTTTCCACACACAAAATATTTGAAAATCTGTCTGATTTCTTCTGACATGAGGAAGACTTTCTTTTGCCTTCTTGGGATGTTAAAAAACAAATCATTCTCTTGTTTGTTAGGGCAATAGAACTCCATCTCTGCCATGCTTTCATGCTTTCTATTGCTATTGTAACAAAAGATGGAATTTCCCAGGGGAGCTAGATTTATACATACATATATATATATATATGTATATATATATACAGATAAAAGCAATTATTTAGGAGTTTGACTCCCTTTTGTTTTCTGATGTACAATCAATGCCATAAACTGAATGAGTACCAAAGGAAACATAGATTGATATAAAAGTATTTTTATTTATATATAGAATGGGACTGCCTTTTTATAGAAGTCTTTAGTGATGGGAACCATTGCTATTGTAGTGTAATATTTTGCAAACATTTAGAAGTATAGTGTTTTTAGAAAGGAAGAAATTTGGATTTATGAACTCTCAGATGGCAGGTAGACTTAAAATTAAGTAATATCAATACTTCCAGTCACAGAATCATATTGTTATATATTAAATAAGTTCACAGAAAAACTGGGTTAATGATAATATTTTTTTGCTTTTCTGTAATTTTCCTTATGGATGGATATAATCATTGATCTATTTCTAATTAAATATCAGAAAGAATTTAAGGGAGCACAATTTTTTTATATCACAGTCCTTTCATAATATAAGAAGTCCTATCTTTCTTTAGTATGCTGGTTAGTAAAGCTATTTTTATAGAGTAGTTTCTTAGATTCAAGGCACTTCCATAGAAGGAACAAAATACAGTTATTTTTCTTGATGAGTTCTCCAGTGCGTTGGATATCTTAGATATTAACCCCTTATCAGATGTATATTGGGTGAATAGTTTCATCCATTCAATGGATAAACTTTGTATCCAGTCACTGTTTTCTTTGAATTGTAGAAGCTTCTCAGTTTTATGTAATCCATTTTTTATCATTGCTTTCACTTGCTTAGACAATGGTGTTTCCTCCTCAAAGATTTCTTTAGTCTCAATGTCATAGTGTTTTGCCTATGTTTTCCTCTATATACCTTATGGTTTCATGTTTGATCTCAAGCTCTTTAATCCATTTTGTTTTGAACTTTATGCATGGTATTAAAAAGAGGTCTGAGTTCACTTTTTTGCTTGTAGTTGACCAGTTATCCAGTTACACCACTGTTGAAGAAGCTTTTCTTTTCTTTTTTATTTCTTTTTGGTTTTTGGGTCACACCTGGCAGAGCTCAGGGGTTACTCCTGGCTCTATGCTCAGAAACTGCTCCTGGCAGGCAGGGAAACCATATGGGATGCCGAGATTTGAACCACCGTCCTTCTGCATGGAAGGCAAACACCTTACCTCCACGCTATCTCGCTGGCCCCGAAGAAGCTTTTCTTGATTCATTTTGTATTTCTTGCCCCTTCATCAAAGATTAATTGATTGTATGTCTGGGGAATCACTTTCCGAATACTTAAGTCTATTCCATTGATATGAAGGTCTTTGTTTATTCCAATATCATGCGGTTTTAATGAATGTTGCTTTGTAATATAATTTAAAGTTGGGGAAAGTGATGTCTCTCATCTTTTTCCTAAGGATTGCTTAGGAATTTGTGAGCATATAATTACAAATGAATTTCAGGAATTTTCATCCCCTTTTTTTGAAAAATGTCATAGGTATCCTTAGAGCCATTGCATTAAATCTGTACAATGCTTTAAGAAGTACTGCTATTTTAATTATGTTAATATTCCCAATCTATAAGCAGGGTATATGTCTCTATTTTATGGTGTTCTTATTTCTTAAAACAGTGTTTTGTAGTTTTTTGTTTTTTTTTTTTTGTATAGGTCTTTCACCTCTTTGTTAAGTTGACTACAAGGTACTTGACTTTTCTGTGGACACAATTGTGATTAGGTTGATTTTAACGTATCTTCTTCTCTTTCATTATTTGTATATAAACACCATGGAATTTTGTGTTAAATTTTGTTTGTTTGTTTCTTGGGCCACACCCAGAGATGCTCAGGGGTTACTCCTGGCTTTCTGCTCAGAAATTGCTCCTGACAGGCATGGGGAACATATTGGATGCTGAGATTTGAACCACCATTGGTCTTGGGTTGGCTGCTGGCAAGGCAAACGCCCTACTGCTGTACTATCTCTCCAGCCCTTTGTGTGTTATTTTTATAGCCTGCTACTTTACAATTGTTTTCCTAAGTTTTTTCATGGAGTTTTTAGGATTTTTTAAATATAGATCATGTCACCTGCAAACAGTAAGAGCTTGACTTCTTCCTTTCCTATCTGGATACCTTTGATATCATTTTTTTTTCCTGATTGCTATATAAAATACTTCCAGTACTATACTTAATAGAAGTGGCAAGAGGAACAATCTTGCCTTGTGTCAGATTTTAGAGAAACAGTTTTCATATTTTTCACATTGAATATAATATTTGCTATGAGCTTGTGGTAAATGGCCTTGACTCTATTGGGAAAAGATTCTTCCATTTCCATCTTGTTGACAGATTTTATCATAAATGAGGTGTTGGGGCAGAAGCCATCTTGGGCCATGCAGTTTCCAGCTGCCTGAGACTGGATTTCATCAGCGTTCCTGCTGGTGATCCTGCCTGCTTCAGAGGTGGATCAGGACTTACACACACTGATTCCTGCTGGTTTCTGCTGGGAGTCAGAAGGGCACAGACGCCATCTTGGGCCATGCGGTTTCCAGCTGCCTGAGACTGGATTTCATCAGCGTTCCTGCCGGTGATCCTGCCTGCTTCAGAGTGAGAGACAGAATTGAGGAACTCTGCTGGAACTCAGATGCCAGCACCCTTATCTGCCTGTCTTCTGTGTTGTGCTCCATGTTTGGCCTGATTTTATCCTGTGTGTGGCTCATCTGCGGATGGCTTGCTTTTCCTGGAGCATTCCCTGGAGGTGAGTTTACAAGCCCAGAAAGGGTGGAGCCAGAGGAGCACGGCTGCTCCGCTTCGCTTTCCGGCTGTGCACATCATTTAGCCAATGACTACAACCACAACACGTAGAAAAACCCACAATACAACTGAGGATGGGAAAACAACACAGGACAGTGCCACACATAGAGAATGACAATGGCAACTCTAATGACTTGAACATAACCAACCAACTAGTCAGTCTCTCAGAGAAGGAGTTTAGAGTCAAAATATGGAAGGTGTTCAAAAACTCAAAAAAACTATAGAAGAGAACACTAATAAAAATCAACAGAATATGAAGATAGAAATCAGAAAACTCCAAATTGAAATTTCAGGTCAAATAACAGGTCTGAAAAACTCAGTAGATGAATTGAAGAAAAACAAGGTTGAGCTTTCCCACGGGTTAACAGCAGCTGAGGACAGAATTAGTACACTGGAAGATGAGATGAATAACAACTCCATACAGCAGAAGAAATTGGAAAAAAAGCCTTAAAGCAAATGATCAAACAATGGAAAAATTACTCAAAGAATGGGAACAGATGAAAATAGAAGTCTATGATGAGCTCAACAGAAACAACTTAAGAATCATTGGAGTCCCACAGATACAGGAAGAAAATCTCCAGGAAGAATCAATGGTCAAGAACATGTTAAAGAGAAACTACCAGAGCTAATGAATACATGTAATCAAATCCTGCATGTCCGAAGAGTACCAACTAAAAGAGACCCCAGAAAAAACACCCCAAGACACATCCTAGTCACAATGACGAATCACACAGATAGAGACAGAATTCTGAAAGCGGCAAGATCGAAAAGAGAAATTACATTCAAGGGAACATCCTTGAGATTTACTGCAGACCTGTCCCCAGAAACACTCAAGGCCAGAAGGCAGTGGTGACAAAACTCAATGAAATAAATGCTTCGTCTAGAATACTGTAACCAGCAAAACTCACTTTCAGGTTTGAAGGAACAATACATGATTTTACAGACAAACAACAATTCAGAAACTTTACAGACTCAAAACCATTCTTAAAAGAAAAAATGAACGGTCTACTTTAAGAAAAGACTGACCAACAGACACACCAAACTTCAATAGAAAGATGGCACTAACTCCCAGGACAATTCTTTCTCTCAATGTCAATGGACTAAATGCACCAGTTAAGAGACACAGAGTGGATAAATGGATCAAAAAACTCAATCCAACCTTCTGCTGCCTACAAGAATCGCACCTGAATAGTCAGAACAAACATAGACTCAAAATAAAAGGCTGGAGGAAAATCATCTAAGCAAACAACACCCATAAAAAAGCTGGAGTGGCCATACTAGTATCAGATGATGCAAACTTTATACTTAGGAAAGTTGTAAGGGACAAAGATGGACATTTTGTATTAATCAGGGGATACGTACAGCAGAAAGAAATCACTCTCCTAAACATATATGCACCGAATGAGGGGCCAGCAAAATATTTAATACAATTGTTCACAAATCTTAAAAATAATATCAATAACAACACAATAATTGTGGGAGACCTCAACACGGCATTGTCAACACTTGACAGACTGAAACCCAACAAGAATATACTAGACCTGAAAAGAGAAATGGAAGAAAGAGGCCTCGTAGATATATACAGGACAATCCACCCCCAGAACCCTGGATACACATTTTTCTCTAATGTACATGGGACATTCTCCAGGATAGACTACATGCTAGCACACAAAACATACCTCCATAATATGAAGAGGATAGAAATTTGGCAGGCTACCTTCGCTAACCACAAGGCTCTGAAATTATATGTGAACTACAAAAAGACACAGAAGAAAAACTTTAATACCCGGAAGTTAAACAGCCTAATACTGAATAACCAGTGGGTCTGAGATGAAATCAAGGAGGAAATCAAAACCTTCCTAGAAACAAATGACAATGGAGACACAAACTATAGGAACCTCTGGGACACAGCAAAAGTGGTACTGAGAGGAAAATTTATAGCTTTGCAAACACACATCAGGAAAGAAGAAGGGGCATACCTGAATAGCTTAATGACACAGCTCATAGAATTAGAAACTACTCAACAAAAGGACCCAAAAATAGGGAGGCAGAAGGAAATAACAAAGCTGAGAGCAGAAATCAATGAAGTGGAAACCCGAAAAAAAAATCCAAAAGATCAACGAAAGCAGAAGTTGGTTCTTTGAAAAAATAAACAAGATTGATAGACCACTGGCAAAACTAACAAAGAAAGAGAGAGAGGAACTTGATAACTCATATTAGGAATGAAAAAGGAGAGATCACTACTGATATGATAGAGATCCAAAGGGTAATCAGAAACTACTTTGAGAAACTCTATGCCACTAAAAATGAAAACCTGGAAGAAATGGATAAATTTTCGGACTCTTATAATCTTCCACGTTTGAAAGAAGAGGATGTAGCATATCTAAGCACACCCCATCACTATTGAGGAAATTAAGACAGTAATCAAATGTCTGCCCAAAAACAAAAGTCCAGGCTCATATGGATTTACTAATGAATTCTTTCAAACCTTTCAAGAGGAACTTCTACCAATCCTGGCAAGACTCATGAAATTGAAAAAACAGGAACACTTCCAAATAGCTTTTATGAAGCCAACATCACCTTGATACCTAAACCAGACAGAGATGCTACCAAAACAGAAAATTACAGACCAATATCGCTGATGAACACATATGCAAAGATCCTCAACAAAATCCTGGCAAATAGGATTCAATACCTCATTAAGAAGATCATCCACTACGATCAAGTAGGTTTCATCCCAGGAATGCAAGGATGGTTTAACATCCGTAAATCTATCAACATAATACACAACAGCAAAAACAAGAAAAATAGTTTAGTTAAAGAAATAACTACGTTTTGAACTATCCTAATAATGAGAATGTACGAGGGAAATAGAAAGCCTGTCTAGAGTACAGGCAGGGGTTGGGTGGGGAGGAGGGAGATTTGGGACATTGGGAATGGGAATGTTGCACTGGTGATGAGTGGTGTTCTTTATTTGACTGAAACCCAAACACAATCATGTATGTAATAAAGTTGTTTAAATAAAAAAATAAATGGGTGTTGGACCTTACCCAATTCTTCCTCAGCATATATTCATATGATCATATAGTTTTTATTTTTTCTTTTGTTTATGTGGTATATTACATTGATTTACTTTCATATGGTAAATTATCGTTGTGTCTCTGGAATAAATCCTACTTGCTCGTGATGTATGTCATTTTTGATGAGCTCTTGGATCTTATTTGCTAGAATTTTGTTGAGGATCTTTACAACTGTGTTCATCATATTTGTCTGTAGTTCTATTTTCGGTAGTATATCTGTCTACTTTTCATATCAGGGTGAGGTTAGCTTTATAAAAAGTACTTGGGAAGTGTCTCTGGTTCTTCAATTTCCTGGAAGAGCCTGAAAAGAATTGGCAGTAGACCCTCTTGAAGGATTTTAAAGAATTCACTAATGAATCCATTAGGGCTTGGGTTTTTTTTTGGGGGGGGCGTCTTTTGATTACCATTTCAATTTTCTCAATAGTGATAGATATGTTCAGATACTGGAGATTAACTTTGTTCTACCTTGGGAGGTTATAGAAGGTAGGAATTTATCTATTTTTCCAGTTTTTCTTGTTTTTGTTTTTAATTTTTGGGGTTTTTTTTGCATAAATTTTCTCCAAGTAATATCTGGTTACCCTTTGAATTTTGTAGTACTATTTGTTTACTCACTTTCATTTCTATTTTACTTTATTAAGTTTTTTCCTCTCTCTTTGTGTGTCTTGCTTATGATTTATCTATCTTATAATTTTCAAAGAACCAACTCTTGCTTTTCTTATCTTTTGGGTTACTTGTGTTGGTTTCCAGTTCATTATGTTTTGCTTGAAGTTTATTTTTTTCTTTTGTCTGCCTATTTTTGGTTTATTTTGTTGATCATTTTCTAATATTTTAAGCTTTGCCATTAAGTTACTTATGTAAGCTTTTTCTTCTTTTATGATGAATGTTCTCAAAGCTATAAACTTTCCTCTTATTACAGTTTTTGCTGTGTCTCACAGATTATGATGATTCTTTTTTATTTTATCCTCATTTGTTTCCAAGAATCTTTTTATTTTCTCTTTGTTTTTATCTCTGACGCACTGGTTGTACTTTAGTGAGCTGTTTAATTTGCAGGTGTTAAATTTTTTCCTGTGTCTTTTTGTAATTCATTTCTATTATCAATGCATCATATTCTGAGAAGATAGTTTATACATTCTCTTGATTTTATGAAGATATGTTTATGGCCCAGCATGTGGTCTTTTTGGGTATTGTCCCAGGTGCATTGAAGAAGAATTTCTGTCCAGCTGTCTGGGGATGTAAAGCCCTATATTTACCTGCGTAGCCACTCTTCCATTTTTTCCATCAGAGCCAATATATCCTTGTTAAATTTCAGCCTGGTTGACCTATAAAGGGGTGGCATGGTTAATTTCCACTATTATTGTATTGCTATTTATGTTCTTCAAATCTATTAGCAATTGTTTTAAATATTTTGTTTGTCCTTCATTGGGAGCATGCATGTTTAGGAGCTTTATTTATTCCGTGTGTGCATATCTCTTGATTATTAAGAAATGTCCTTTTCTGTATCTTATAACCTTTTTAAGCTTAAAGTCTGTGTTGTCTGATATTGGTATGGCCCAACCTTTGTAAGGGGGTTGTTTACTTGAATGATTGTTCTCTAACCTTTAACTATGTTTTCTCTTACTATTTATATGTGTTTCCTGTAGACAGCAACATTTTGAATTCAATTTTTTTATCCATTTCACCATCTGTCTCTTAATTGATACCTTTAGTCCATTGACTTTGAGAAAGATGATTGTCATAGGATTAAGTATCTTTTCATAAGAGATTGGTGTGTTTGTTGGATTTGCCTTGACTTAAAATAGACCTTTAAGTTCTTTTAAGGTTGCTTTTGAGCCTGTAAATTTTTAGAGCTATTGTTTATCATTGAATCTCTGTATTTTTCCTTCAAACCTGAATAAAATCTGACTGATGAAGTATTCTTGGTGGAGTATTCATTGCATTGAGTTTGTTCAGTACATCTCACCACTGCCTTTAGGTCTGGAGGGTTGCTTGTGATAAATATGCTGTAAATCTTAAGGATGATTCTTAGTAGGTAAGTTTCCTTTTGATCTTGCTGCTTTCAATATTCTATCCATATCTGTTGTTTTCATCATAGTGACGAGGATATGCTTTGGGTACTTTTCATTGGATCTCTTTAGTGTATTCTTTGGGCATCCATGATGTTATTCCATGTACTCATTAGTTCTGGGAACTTCTCAGCAATTATGTCCTTGATTGTTGATTTTTCATGAGGGTTTTCTTTTTGGTTCTATGAGACTCTAATGGTTTTTATGTTACTTCTTTTGAGTTTATCCCAGAGTTCTATTGTTTTCTACTTTTTTTTTTGAGGGTTTTTTTCTGATCATATATCTTAAGGCTCTTTTCCAGTTTCTTCTGTGTACTATAAGGTGTTACTGCAGCTCATCTTTCAGCTCACTGATTCTGACTTTAGTAGCTGTTACTCTACTGGGGAGGCCTTGCAGTGAGTTGTTCATTTGCCCACTAAGTTTTTTAGTCCTGTTATTTTAGTTTGAAATTTTCTATTTCTGCTTTCATATCTTCTTGAGTCTTAGTTGTGGTTTATTTGGTTCTTATTGGACTTTATAAATGGTCTTATATAGGTGGCTGATATTTGTTCAGTCTTCAGCACTGCCATCTTCATTCTCTAAATATTGTGGAGCTCTGTGTTATTTCCTTTGTAGTTTGATGTTTTTTTTTATGTCTTGTGCTTATGTTCATGATTAGAAAAAAATGCATGGCTGGAGGGGCATGGCTGTGCTCAGCAATGGTGGCTTTCCTCTCCTGGTGTGGCCTGCACTCCTGGTTCACATGGTTTGAGTGTCTCCACCTGGCTGTCTGTTCGTGGGGGTATGGTTGCACTCAATGGTGGTGGCAGCTCTGGTCTCCTGGCTCAGGCCACATTGGCAGTTCTTGCAGTGATGAGTGTCTCCAAACCTTCAAAAAAAATTTTTTTTAAATATTTTTAAAGCAGTTTATTTATTCATTTATTGATTGGTTTGGGGGCTATACCCAGTGATACTCAGGGGTTACTCCTGGCTCTGTGCTCAGAAATCACTCCTGGCAAGCTCAGGGGACTATATGGGATGCCAGAAATTGAACTGAGTCTATCCTGGGTCAGCTGCATGAAAGGTAAATGCCCTACTGCTGTGCTATGTCTCCAGCCCCAGAACTTCAAATTCTTGATTTAACGTTCTTGTAGAAATAATCTTCACTGTTTATTGATATTGGGTGCTGTTTAAAATAGCGTAAAATATCTGTAGAGAATATGTTACAGCATAACATCAGAGCAGATAAGATTAGCTACCTGTATTGGGAATGGAGAGACAGTTCACAGAATCAGGAAGAATTCATTTCTGGCACCTGTTATATTGGCATAGTGCTGATACTTGTTTTGTGTTCAACAAGGACAGGATTGGCTGGAGGGTCTTGGCATAGGTACTGTCATTGTCAATTAATTTTATATAGGTTGTCTCATTGTATTGGCAAAACTAAATCCCCTAGTAGATAAAATTGCATTTATTGTAGTTTATATCATGACATTAACTTTTTTCAGTTATAAGTTATGAAAATTTTCTATTGACTTAACAAAAACTAAATACATTTTTTCATTTTCATTTTTATTTGTTTATTTATTTATTTTTTGTTTTTGGGTAACACCAGGCGGCACTCAGGGGTTACTCCTGGCTCTGTGCTGAGAAATTGCTCCTGGCAGGCTCGAGAGACAATATGGGATGTTGGGAATCGAACCACTGTTGGTCCTGGGTTGGCTGCTTGCAAGGCAATCATCCTACCACTGTTCTATCTCTCCGGCCCCACCGTTTTTATTTTTTAAATTTAAACACTGTAGTTACAAGGCTGTTCAAAATACAGTTGGGCTTTCTTTTTTTTTATCAAAATTACAAAGTTGTTCATGATTGGGTTTCAAATAATGTACAACATTCCTCACCAGTGCATATTTACCACCATCATTTTTGCCGCCAATGTCCCCTGTTTTCCTTTCACCCATCTCCTTCCCAGCCTGCCTCTGGGACAGGCAGTTTTCTTCTTTTTTTCCTTTAACACACAGAAGTCTGCAATATTGTTACCAAAGTGGTATAATGCACATCGTTTTCTCTCCTTTCAGCATCCAATTCTTGTCCAGAGTTCTTATTACCAATTATCATATAGTGTTCCCTTCTCTGTCCTAACTGTACTCCTTTGTTATTTAAGGAAAGCTTCCTACCATGGACTTCCTCATGGCTTTTGACTCTATTGTCTTTGGATATAATTACCATACTATCTTTTTATATCTTTTTTTATATTCCCACAAGTTGGTGCAATTATTCAATGTTTATTCCTCTCCCTCTGACTCATTTTGCTCAGTATAATACTCTCTATGTTCATCCATGTGTAAGAAATTTCATGACATCAGTTTTCCAAACAGCTGCATAGGATTCTATTGAGTATGTGTACCACAGTTTTTATTATCCATTCATCTGTTTTTGGGCACTTTGGTTGTCTCCAGATTCTAGCTATTGTGAATAGTGTTTCAATGAACATAGGAATGCAGAGGATATTTATGCATTGTATTTTGGCCTCTAAAGATATATTCCTAGGAAATATATTGATGGATCATATGGATCTCTATTTATAGTTTAAGAAATAGCCATATTGTTTTCCAAAAAGGTTGGATCAGTTTAGATTACCACCAACAGTAAATAAGAATACCTTTCTTCCTTCATCTGCACAAGCACTGGTTGTTATTTTTTATGATGTGTGCCAGTCTCTGTGGTGTGAGATGATATCTCATTGTTTTGATTTCCATCTCCCTGATGATTAATGACGTAGAGCTTTTTTAATATGTCTTTTGTCCATCTGTTATTTTTTCTTTGCAGAAACATCTGTTCATTTTTTTCTACATTTTTGGATGGGGTTAGATGTTTTATTTCTTGCTAAGCTATAACAATGACTCACTGGTTTGTTAAGTGATGAGTTGTTTAATTTTCAGGTGACAAATAAATTTATTTATTTAATTTTAAAATAACATTTTAAGCACATGATTACAAACATGTTTGTAGTTGGGTTTCAGTTATAAAAAAAAAACAAACCCCTTCACGAGTTAAACCTTCCCACCACCAATGCTCCCTATCTCCCTCCATTTCTATTTTCAGTACATCATGGTCTGAGAAAGTCATTTATACAAGTTCTGTCTTCTCAATGGTATGGAGGTATGTTTTGTGTCCTAGCATGTAGTTTTTCTAAAAGAATGCCCCATGTATATTTGAGAAGAATGAGTGTTCAGCTTAAGGGAGGATAAAAAGCCTTATATATGTCAACTAAGTCCCTCTCTCCCATTTCTTCCTTCAATGCCAGCATATCCTTGTTTAGTTTTAGCCTGGTTGATCTATCAAGAGGTGACAGAGCAGTGCTGAATTCTCCCACTACAACTGTGTTGTTATTGATGCCTTTCTTAAAGTCTGTTAGCAGTTGTTTTAATTATTTTGCTGACCTCTCATTGGGTTTATATTTATTTAGGGATGTGATATCTACCTGATGTACGTATTCCTTGATTATTAAAAAATGACCTCTGTCTTACAGCCTTTTGAAGACTGAAGTTTGTGTCATCTGATATTAGTTGGGGAACCCCAGCCTTTTTTTATAAATTATATTTATTTTGACCAAAGTGGATTACAAATCCTTCACACCTCCACCCTTGTTCCCAGCATGCATTCCATATCCCCTTCTTTACCTTCTGGGCTGCTAGTATAAGTGATCTCCTCTGCGTATAGCTTGTTGTATATTAGGTATTGATTCTGTTGTTGTTGGCTTTGGATTTGGTGTTTAAGTCTGATCATTTTTTGTTTCTACTTAATGTTCATACCACTGTTTGGTCTTGATAATCTCCAATATTTCCCCCTCAATTTGCGAGGTGGAACAAGATGGTTCAAGCCTTTTTTAAGGGAGTTGTTTTCTTGAAGGATTGTCTTCCAACCTTTGACTTTAACTGTGTGTTCTCTGCCTTTTCAACTGTGTTTCTTACAGGCACAAAATATTGAATTTAATTTCCTGTTCAATTAATTGTGCTGTTTCTCTTAATTGGTGCATTTAGTCTGTTGCTGTCGAGAAATATAATTCACATGTAATTTTGTGCCATCTTCATTTTTTTACAGTAATTTTTTATTTTCTTTTTTCTTTATTTAAACATCTTGATTACAAATATGATTGTGATTAGATTTCAGACATGTAAAGAACACCCCCCTTCACCAGTGAAACATTCCCACCACCAATGTCCCAAATCTTCCTCCATCCCACCCCCCCACCTGTACTCAAGACAGGCTTTCCAGTTACTTCATTCATTCACATGATTATGGTAGTTCTCAGTGTAGTTATTTCTATAACTGCACTCTCCACTCTTTGCGGTGAGCTTCATGAAGTGAGCTGGAAGTTCCAGCCCTCCTCTCATTGTCTCTGAGGATTGTTGCAAAGATGACTTTTATTTTTCTTAAAACCCATAGATGAGTGAAACTATTCTGCATCTCTCTCTCTTCCTCTGACTTATTTCACTCAGCATAATAGACTCCATGTACATCCATGTATAGGAAAATTTCATGACTTTATCTCTCCTGACAGCTGCATAATATTCCATTGTGTATATGTACCACAGTTTCTTTAGCCATTTGTCTGTTGAAGGGCATCTTGGTTGTTTCCAGAGCCTGGCTATTGTGAATAGTGCTGCAATAAATATAGGTGTGAGGAAGGGGTTTTTGTATTGTATTCTTGTGTTCCTAGGGTATATCCCTAGGAGTGGAATAGCTGGGTTGAATGGGAGCTCAATTTCCAGTTTTTGGAGGAATCTCCATATCGCTTTCCATAGAGGTTGGACTAGATAGCATTCCCACCAGCAGTGGATAAGAGTTTCTTTCTCTCCACATCCCTGCCAGCACCAATTGTTCTCATTCTTTGTGATGTGTGCCAATCTCTGTGGTGTGAGATGGTATCTCATCGTTGTTTTGATTTGCATCTCCCTGATGATCAGTGATGAGGAGCATTTTTCATGTGCCTTTCGGCCATTTGTATTTTTTTTCAAAGTGTCTGTTTATTTCTTTTCCCCAATTTTTGATGGGATTAGATTTTTTTCTTGTAAAGTTCTGTCAGTGACCTGTATATATTGGAGATTAGCCCCTTATCTGATGGGTATTGGGTGAATAGTTTCTCCCACTCAGTGGGTGGTTCATGTATTCTGGGCACTATTTCTTTTGAGGTGCAGAAGCTTCTCTGCTTAGTGTATTCCCATCTGTTGATCTCTGCTTCCACTTGTTTGAAAAGTGCAGTTTCCTCCTTGAAGATGCCTTTAGTCTCAATGCCATGGGGTGTTTTACTGACGTGTTGTTCTATATACCTTATGGTATGAGGTCTGATATCAAGGTCTTTAATCCATTTGGATTTTACCTTCATACCTGATGTTAACTCGGGGTCTAGCTTTTTTGCAAGTGGCTAACCAGTTCTGCCAGCACCACTTGTTGAAGAGGTTTTCCCTGCTCCACTTAGGATTTCTTGCCCCTTTGTCAAAAATTAGGTGATTTTATGTCTGGGGAATATTGTCTGAGAATTCAAACGTATTCCACTGATCTGAGGGTCTGTCTTTATTCCAAAACCATGTTGTTTTGATAACTATTGCTTTGTAGTACAGTTTAAAGTTGGGGACAGCAATGCCTCCCATTTTCCTTTTTCCTAGGAGTGCTTTAGCTATTCGTGGGTGTTTATTGTTCCAGATGAACTTCATAAGTGTTTGATCCACTTTTTTGAAGAATGTCGTGGGTATCTTTAGAGGGATCGCATTAAATCTGTACAATGCTTTGGAGAGTATTGCCATTTTAATGATATTAATCCTGCCAATCCATGAGCAGGGTATGTGTTTCCATTTCCGTGTGTCCTCTCTTATCTCTTGGAGCAGGGCTTTATAGTTTTCTTTGTATAGGTCCTTCACATCTTTGGTCAAGTTGACTCCAAGATATTTGAGTTTGTGTGGCACTAATGTGAATGGGATTGCCTTCTTAACATCCATCTCTTCCCTATCATTATTGGTGTATAAAAAGGCCATTGATTTCTGTGTGTTAATTTTGTAGCCTGCCACCTTACTATACGAGTCTATTTTTTCTAGAAGCTTTTTGGTAGAGTCTTTAGGGTTTTTTAAGTAGAGTATCATGTCATCTGCAAATAATGAGAGCTTGACTTCTTCCTTTCCTATCTGGATTCCCTTGATATCCTTTTCTTGCCTGATCGCTATAGCAAGCACTTCCAGTACTATGTTGAAGAGGAGTGGTGAGAGAGGACAGCCTTGTCTTGTACCAGAATTTAGAGGAAAGGCTTTTAGTTTTTCTCCACTGAGGATAATATTTGCCATTGACTTGTGGTAGATGGCTTCAACTAGATTGAGAAAGGTTCCTTTCATTCCCATCTTGCTGAGAGTTTTGATCAAGAATGGGTGTTGGACTTTATCAAATGTTTTTATGCATCTATTGATATGATCATGTGATTTTTATTTTTCTTGTTGTTGATGTTGTGTATGATGTTGATAGATTACAGATGTTAAACCATCCTTGCATTCCTGGGATGAAACCTACTTGGTCGTAGTGTATGATCTTCTGATGATGCATTGGATCCTATTTGCCAGGATTTTGTTGAAGATTGAAAAACGGGAACACTCCCAAACAGCTTTTATGAAGCCAACATCACCTTGATACCAAAACCAGACAGAGATACTGCCTCCCCAAAAAAGAAAAAGAAAATTACAGACCAATATCCCTGATGAATGCAGATGCAAAGATCTTGTGCCATCTTATAGAAGTATGGTCTGTTTCTGATATTATTCTTGCCTTAAAGTAGATGCTTCAGTAATATTTTAAAGTTGGTTTTGAGTTTGTAAAGTTCCTGAGCTGTTGTTTATCATGAAGATGTGCATCCTTTCTTGAAACCTGAATGAGAGTCTGGTTGGGTGAGATATTCTTGGTGAGGCATTCATTTTATTGAATTTTTCACTATATCAAACCACTGCCTTTAGCCTTAAGGGTTGCTTGTGATAAATCTGCTTAAGTCTTAATGATCCTCCTTTGTATGTAATTTCCTTTTTTGATCTTGTTGATTTCAGTACTCTATCTCTATCTGTGGTTTTTATCATGGCGACTAGGATGTGTCTTGGGTGCTTTTATTTGTGGGGCTTCCAGGATGAGGGTGCTAGCACTCTTTACTCTGGGATCTTCTCAGCACTGATGCCATTGACTGCTGATTCTTCATGACAGTTTTCTTCCTTATTCTCTGGATTTCCAGTGATTCTTTTGTTGTTTCTGTTGCATTTATCACAACGGTCTTTTGTTGTCTTTTTTATTATTTTGAGAATTTTTTCCCATCTTCTGTTTATTTAAGACTCTTTTCCTCCAAATTCTCCTGTTGTATGAAGGTATTATGCAATTCATGTTACAACTCACTGATTCTGTGCTCAGCAATTGTTAATCATCTGGTGAGGCCTTCCAGTGAGTTTTTCATTTTACCTATGAAGTTTTTCATTTCTGTCATTTCTGTTTGAAGTTTTTTCTACTTTCATATCCTCTTGAGTTTTATTGGCTGTTTATTTTTACTTTATTTTATTTTTTTAGTTCTTTAAACATTCAACATTTTCTATCTAAGGTCCTTATCAGAGAGGCTATATAGTTCACTGATACTTGTTGGGTCTTTAGAACTGCCATCTTCATTCACTAAGCATGATGGGGTTCTGTGTTTCTCATTGTGACCTTTTTAGGTCACAATGTGGTGGGTTTTTTTTGTTGTTGTTGTTGTTGTGGGACTCATTGACTAAAGATAGGCATGACCACAGGGTGAAGTGAGAGCACTTCTTGGGGAACACAGATCTGTGGTGAAAATGATTCTTTGAGTAAAAGAATGTTGCCATTCTTTCTGTCTGCCTCAGTTTCTTGGGAATTTTTGGCCTATCATAGCCCAGCTGCAATGACTGAAGGACTTCTATCCCTGTCCTGATTTTTTTCTTCCTTCAAGGTAAATTGTCCTTGGGTGAAAATAACCTTCTGAGTCAAAGAGGAGCCCACCACCAGTCCCTCTGTTCTCCTTGTGACCACACTACTCTCTGGCACACTTATCTCATATGAAAATGGCTCTTTTGTATTAAAGTGAATCATACTGAGGGTCCCTCACTCTGCCACACAGCTTTGCTGTTCTGAGGGTACACTGACTTCTATACCTGTTCCTATTAAGATACCTTTTTAAAAAATTAAATCACTGTGAAATACAGTATTAAAATGTTATTTGATAGGAGCCAGAGCAATAGCACAGCAGGTAAGACATTTGCCACGCATATGGCCAACCTGGGTTTGATCCCTGGTTTTCCATATGGTCTCCAGATCCCGCCATGGGTAATTTCTGAGTGCAGAGTCCTGAGCACCACTGGGTATGGCCCAAAAAACAAAAGTTTTTTTATAGTTGAGTTTTGGTTGTACAATGTTCCAATACCCATTTCTTCACAAGTATTCAATTCTTGCCACCAATTTCTCCAGTTATCCTCTCAAATCCCACCCCACTTCTACTTTCTCTCCCTAAGATGTTTTTATTAAAAGAACAGTAGTGTATTTTCTTATGACTACGTTGTTATTTGATATTTCATACAACCATAAATAATGATTTGCTGACTGAATTAATTAAAATATTTTAGTTTGTCTAAAAATTTTCAGAGTATCTCCGTTTATTTAATTTAGTCATGCAGACATGACATTTTCTAGTCTCCTTGCAATTTTCTATGATGTCTAATACTTTAAATATCAAAAAAGTTCCAGAAAAATTGAGAAGAGGGTTTTTTTAAAAAAATAATTAGTAACTTTGAATTCTGAGCTGTTCTATAGCCTAAAACATTTTAAAAGATGCCCTAAAGATAGTACAGTGTGTGAGGTGCATCTTGTATACATTCTACCAAGTTTGATCAGAGTACTGGTTAAAGCCTCTAGTGTAAAACTTGTTGCGTAAAATTCCCCTTTTCGATGCATTATTTAATTCAAAGTTTTGTTGTTTGGAAGCCATTCCCAGGATTCATACTCAGTAGGCACCAAACAATGCTGGTGATTAGACCTGGGGCTCCTGCACATAAGGCATGAGCTCTAGTCTTTAGAACCATCTCCTTGGCCCTTATTATATATTTAAAAATAATTACAGCAAGTACTTGTTAGCTACCCAACTCTGTTCTGGAGCCCAAGTGTTATTTGTCCCAGACCTTTTCTACCCACCCACATAGATCTCTCAAGGTCATGATTGATCAGCCATCTGATGGGAAGCATGACCATGGTAGCTCCAACCTGGTTCTGCCATTCTAACTCACCCTTAATATTCATTGCATTCTATCCAGTCCCTCCTCTACCCACTTCTTATCATACAACCAAGGCCACAAGTATACCTGCATCTTATTTTAGTTTCAAGGAATCTTGTCTTCCCCAAACCTAAACCAGGCCCCACACAGATTGAAGCATCCCAATGGTAGTTCAGAACCTTTTCTGGGAGAAGAAACCAACCCCTACCCCCAGCACAGTGAAGTGTGGGCAGTGGACTAAATCAGGAAGAAAAAGAAGATCCTGGAAGCTGTTTTGTAGGAGATAATCCAAAGGATATGCACAGATAGTTCCTGAATGAATCCTACATACCTTGTAGCTTCCTGAAAGGAACCAACCCCTAGGGAGGTGTAAGTGTTAGAACAGTGGATCACTGCAGCCCTAGATCTTGACATAGCAGATTGGGAATTAGGGGTTGGTCAATACTTTGGACCATTTTCCCTTGTTGGATTATAACCTAGCGTCCAATTGATCCTGCTTAAAACTCACTCCTGGTTTTGGCCTCAGAAAGTTCCACTCTATAATACCCATTGGACTGGAGGCTAGTTCCTGTCTTCAACATTGGCCAGATCACTAAAATGAAATGCTCTACGCTCTTGAGAGGGGACAAGCTAGATGCTGGGGGATGGGGATTTGCTTACTGAGTCCCACACAAAGAGCCTTGGCAACTAAGATTTTTGGGTATTTCTAATTGCAGACTTCCTTGACTACTTATTTCAGCACCCTGAATCCCCAGAAGTAGTGGGAAGAGTATTTGTGGCAGCCACATATAGGGCCTGACTCCTTTCATCTCTGGGCCACCTGCAGTGACTAACACATCCTCTTTTTACCCCATCATCTGGTCCTTAACACTTTACACTCCCTTCAGTCAAAACCACTGTAGTGCAACATGCAGGCAGCATCCAGACTAATCAGAATAGTGTGTATGGAATGGTACTGTGATTTTAGCGCTGGTTACTAGACTTAGGACCTGCAAGTGGGGCACTAAACTTTCTGAGAAGACAAATTGCAGTCTGTCAGGCTGTAGGATGAACAAGACTGGGAGGGCACTTTGGATATTTAAGGATCCTGTTATTTAATATCCTGATATTTAAAGCCCAAAATGCCGTTTAGTGAGCTCAATGAGAGCTCAATGGGATGAGAAACACAAATTTGGTGGCTAGAAAAATGGGGAATAATAATCACTATTCATTATTATTATGGAGGTAGGGAGTTTGCCTTGCATGCAGAAGGATGGTGGTTCAAATCCTGACATCCCATATGGTCCCCCGAGCCTGCCAGGGGTGATTTCTGAGCATAAAGCCATGAGTAACCCCCGAGCGTTGCTGGGTGTGACCCAAAATCCAGAAAAAAAAAAAAAGAAAGTATATATGATGTTAAGTTACACACATTTTGATGATAATAAAATTTATTTTGATTGGGTACTGTACTTAGTCTGGGTGACTTCTACTGTTTAATATTTTATAATTTTATATCACCTATTTATGGATATTGTTTACATTTTATAAATGAGAAACCTGAGGCAAAAGAGACTGAAGTAAAATGTTTAAAAAGCCAGTAAGTGGGGCTGGAGAGATGTACAAGGGCACTTGACATTTGTCTTGTACGTGACCAACCTGGTTTCAGTCATCAGTATTACATATGGTCCCGTGACCATCTACAGGAGTAATTTTTGTTCATCACTAGGTGTGGTCCAATAACAACAAAACAAATAAAAAAGCCAGTGGTAATTAGACAACATGCAAATACAAAATGCAAATTCAGGAATCTGATTCCAAAGTAAATTCTCTTACTAAAATTATACTGAAAATTGAAAAGAGGTAAACAATCCATTAACTGAAAAGCAGGTACTGAAGCTCAAAAGGATAATATTTTCTTTATGTAAAAAGAATTTTCTGGTAATCCCCACAAAATCCAAAAACCCCATTAAAAATGGTCAGAAGAAATGAATAGAAATATCTCTGAGGAAGACCAAGAGATGGCCAACAGGCACATGAAAAAAATGTTCATGATCATTTATCATTAAGGAAATCTAATACAGGCTAAAATTAAATGAAAACTTACAGGGTTGGAAAAAATATTTTAACACAATACATCAAATTGCTATCTAGAAGGATATACAAAGTACTCACAAAGGTTAATCCTGCAAAATCTAAAGATCCCATTAAAATGGGGAGAATAAATGAGGATGTCACATATCAAAAATACTGGGAACAATTTGTGTTGGTAGAGATATGAAAAAGAAGCTGGTGGGAATGCTGCCTGGTCCAACCCCTCCAAACAATATGGAGGTATCTCAGTAAAGTCAGGATCGAGTTGCCATGTGACCCAACAATCCTGCTTTTGGGTATCCCCAGAACAACAACAAAAAACTCCACTCCTCCAAAAGGATGTATGCACACCACTATTCATCACAGCACAGCACTCAACACAATAACTAAGAGTTGGAATCAACCTAGATGTCCAGCAGCAGAAAATTGGATGGATCATAAAGATGTGGTACATATACACCATGAAATACTACATAGTGGTAAAGAATGATGTCATCATGTAATTTGCTGCAACATGGATGGAACCAGAAGATACTGTATAAAATGAAGTAAACCAGAAGAAAAATAAATGCAAGATGTGATATTTAGAATTACTGCATGAATAAATACAGTGGCTTAAATGAGGGTTGTCAAGATCACCCTAGATCCCAGAATGTAGTCAGGAGAAGGAAAGAAATTTAATGGTGAAGGATAAAGGCAGGGTGTCTTTCTGGCCAGAGTTGTGGATAAGACAGACTCTGCTGGGCACCTTAAGATCGGCAGACATTTTGGGGCTTCCCTGGGCTTGCTTCAACCTGGGAACTTTGATTTTCTCTGGCATTCATCCCCTGACGGCTTGCCTCGGCTGGCTGAGGTGAGTGTTTCCGGGCCGGAGTTGCGGATAAAGCTGACTCTGTTGGCCCCCTTAAGCCCACCTATAAGGGGTAGAAGCAGAGGAGTGCGGCCGCTCCACCTAGCCAGTGAATACCACCACAACATGTAGAAAAACCCACAGCATAAGCGTGACAATGGGGAAACTACGCAGACCAACTTCAGCCATAGAGAATGAAGATGGAAACTCTGATGACCCAACAATGGCCAACCACCTAAGCAGTCTTTCAGAAATGGAGTTTAGAGAAGAAATATGGAGGTTGCTCACAGAACTCAAAGAAAGTATAAATCAGAACACTAATAAAAATCAAGAGAATATGAAGATAGAAATCAAAAAACTCCAAACTGAAATATCAGGTCAAATAACAGGTCTGAAAAACTCGGTAGACGAATTGAAGAACATAATGGATGAGCTTTCCAACAGGTTAAATGCAACTGAGGATAGAATTAGTGCGCTGGAAGATGAGATGTATAACAACTTTACACAGCAGAAGAGATTGGAAAAAATCCTTAAATCAAAGGATCAGACAATGGAAAAGTTACTCAAAGAATATGAGCAGATGAAAATAGAAGCCTTTGATAAGCTCAACAGAAACAACTTTAGAATCATTGGAGTCCCAGAGACCCAAGAAGAAAATCTCCAGGAAGAATCAATAGTCAAGAACATCATCACAGAGAAACTACCAGAGCTAAAGAAAACATGTGACCAAATCCTGCATGCCCGAAGAGTACCAGCTAAAAAAGACCCCAGGAGAAACACCCCAAGACACATCCTAGTCACAATGATGAATCCCACAGATAGAGATAGAATACGGCAAACAGCAAGATCGAAAAAAGAAGGATACAGGCAGATATAAAACGATGGGAGACAGGATAAGGAGTCTCAAGTGAATTAGGGATGTTAAAGTACAACTAAATATCCAAACTAGAGCCAACAACAATAAAATAATCAGACCCAAATTTAATAACAAACATAAAAAGATAGCAGGGCAGGGCAGGGAATGTGGTTACATGGGATGGACTTTGGGAATATTGGTGGAGGGATGTTGACTCTGGTGGTGGGACTGGTCCTTAAACATTGTATGTTTAAAAGCCAACTATGAATAACTTCGTACATCACATATTTTAAATTAAAATAAAAAACAAATTTTTGTCTAGTTATTTATATAGGTTATATACTCTTGTTTTCAGTTTCAACATATATTTATAGAAGGACCAACTTCTTTCTATAATAAATTTAAGCATTAGAGTATATTCACATCTAAGAATAATAAGTTGTCTCCCCTGGACTACTACAAAATTTTGACATTTTAGTTAGCATTTTGCATAGTTTTATCTTGATTAGACTGCAAAGGAATAGTGATAAATCACAAGCATAATAATTTGTAGTTCTGTGTCAGAATGATTTATGTAAAATAGAAATTTTCATTTCAAATATATAACCTATGGCAGCAGACACAAAAACAGCACTTGATTTGGATCCCTCCATGCTTTGAAATCTTAATGAGGATGGTATCCAGAGTTTCTTCAAGAGTTAAGAAATTTTGAGAAGTGCAATTTCTCCTAGCAACAGTGTTTATCTTTAGGTTACAGTTGAATGCTAGCTTGAAACCTAAGTAATATATATTATATTGAAGAAAAGCAAATTTTTTTACACAATCAAAGTTATAAGTGTAAGCAAGAAAATATTTCCTCACCAAAGGGTTTAAATATGTGCTATAATGCAGCTTCCCAGTTTCTAGAAAATAAATATATGAGTCTAACCTATACATATTAATATAATATTTAAAGGGTTTTTAGAGTTGAGTATTAGGAAATTCTTTTTAATATGTAAATGAATAATTACTCAGATAAGTAGCCCTAAGTTAATTGATAGTCATAAAGTCACTGGGTAATAACTCTACACTTGTTAAGTAATATCAGCTTATATTAACATACAATGTGATATACTTTGGTCTTGGACTTGAGTGTCTTGTTTATTTAGAAACTAGAAGGGACTCTTGATTCCACTGTTGTTGACTTTGGCTTGGAGATTTAGTTCTGACCTTTATTTTTCTCCACCAATGAATCTGAGTCTGCTTGGCCCCTGACCCCCATCCTTTCATATTTGTGTTTCTCCTCCTCCACTGAGTTTCTTTCCTTCTCACTATACTCTAGTGACAAGGATGTTTGAGATAATTCCCATTTGGACCATTGCATTTCTTTATGAAATTATTCTAAAGCACATATAAGTGATATCATTCTGTATTTACCCTTTTATTTATTTATTTATTTATTTATTTTTATTGTGACTGAAGTTCATTTACACAGAATTATTTATGATACATAGTGACAATGAATGAAGGGCATTCCCACCACCAATGTTATCCTTCCTCCACTCTTGTTCCTAGCATGTATTTACCCTTTTAATGGCTTACTTCATTTAACATTATATCTTCCAGTTCCATCCATGTTGCTGCAATTGCATGATTGCATCATTTCTTACAGCTATGTTGTATTACATTGTGTATATGTACCATATATTCACTCGTCTGTTGTTGGACATCTTGATTGATTCCAAGTCTTAGCTATTGTACTGAGTGATGCAATGAATAATGTTATGCATACAATCTTTTGATGAATGTTTTTCTGTCCTGAATATAGATATCAAAAAGAAGGATTACTGCTATATGGCAGCTCAAAATTTGAGTTTACTGAGAACCCTCCATAATGTTTTCCATAGGGGTTGGGCCAGGCAGCACTCCTACCAGCAGTGGATGAGAGTTCCTTTCTCACCACATCCACTTGTGTATCATAGATCTTAGCCCCTTATCTGATGGGTATTGGGTGAATAATCTCTCCCATTCTGTGGGTGGCTTTTGTATCCTGGGCATTATTTCCTTTGAGGTGCAGATACTTCTCGGCTTAATATAGTCCCATTTGTGTATCTCTGCTTTGACTTGTTTAGAGAGTGCTGTTTTTTCCTTGAATATGCTTTTAGTTTCAATGTCCTGGAGTGTTTTACCTATGTGTTGTTCTATATACCTTATGGTTTCAGGTCTGATATCAAGGTCTTTAATCCATTTGCATTTGACCTTGGTACATGGTCTGATTTCGTTTTGTTTTTTGTTTTATTGTTTTTTTGGTTTTGTTTTTGGGTCACACCTAGCAATGTTCAGGGGTTACTCCTGGTTCAAAAATTGCTCCTGGTAGGCTGGGGGACCATATGGGATACCAGGATTCGAACCAATGACCTTCTGCGTGCAAGGCAAATGCCTTACCTCTATGTTATCTCTCCGGCCCCTGATTCAGTCTTTTTTTTTTTTTTTTTGCAAGTGGCTATATCCAGTTTTTTGGGCACAAAATTTGTGCCGAAAACCCAAACTCGGTTTATACTAGGGGTCATACAGGTTATTTGATTTGGTGTGAATGCACATAGTCTCCAACCATTTTCTGCCATCTGCTGGAGAGGGCAGTGCTTCAGCTCAGTCCACAAGTCACAGCTGAGCTGAAGATGTAGGCAGCTGAACTGAACTGTATGCCACTGAACTATTTAACCCACAATATTCTGCGCTTCGTATGAGACCGACAGCCCTGTTGATATCTGCAAACCCAGTGATGATGACAGTGCCTATTCTGATATCCTCACATCAGATACAGCTGAAGCTCTCTTTGGACATACAGATAAGGAGAAGGAGGAGGAATCCAGTTTTAAAGGATTTTAACCTTTGTGATTTAGTTTGATTACCTGTTAATTTATGGTTTTCTGCACTTTATTTAAAGTTTTAAAATTATTGTTGCTAGCTTATGGTTTTTCTTTAGCAATAAATATTGAAAACATTTAACCTACTGATTGGCCCCTGACCCTCATCCTTTCATATTTGTGTTTCTCCTCCACTGAGTTTCTTTCCTTCTCCTCACTATACTCTAGGGACAAGGGTGTTTGAGATAACTCCCATTTGGACCATTGCATTTCTTCATGAAGTTATTTTAAAGCACATATAAGTGATATCATTCTGTATTTACCCTTTTAATGGCTTACTTCATTTAACATAATATCTTCCAGTTCCATCCATGTTGCTGCCATTACATGATTGCATCATTTCTTACAGCTATGTTGTATTCCATTGTGATTTGTTTTATTTGTTGTATTTATTTAGTTGTTTCTCTATAGTCTACATTTGAGTAGAATCATGTGGTGTTTGTTTTTAATTTATTTTACTAATCATATTATCCTCTGGGACCATCCATATTGTTGTAAATGGCATTATTTCACATATTTTGAGCAAGGTCACACCTGGTGCTTGGGATTTCATCCCAGAGGAGTTGGGCTGGTAGACTTTGTGTTACTGGGAACCAAACCCAGGAATACTGCATGCAAAACATGTGCTCCATCCCTTTTATCTATCTTCCTGATTCAGGGTTTCATGTTTTAGATATTCATTCATATCTTCCTTATTCATTATTTGTTGTCTTTTAAATATTTTACTTTAGGCACCTCTATTTACAGTACTATTAATGGTTTCATGAACAAATCATTCCAGTATCACACCCTCCATAAGAGTGTTCTGTTCCCCTCTTCCCTTGTCCCAATGTCTTATTCACCTCCACCCTTATTCCTCTCCTGTATTTTATTCCTCACCCATCCAACCTGCTCTAGTAAGTTTCCTGTTAAAGAGCAGATCTTAGAAACCTAAGGAATATTTTTGAAATCAGTAAGTAAATATCATAGCATAAAGCAAAGATAGAACTGCAAAGGAATTTTTTTAAATAATTCTATTGTGTGGTTTTCAGTATAGCCAAGTTGATCAGATGAAATTATTATTGTGCTAAGTCTCATTTTGCCAAAATTGACATTGCTGGGTAATTAGTTACTCTGGAGATCTTGCAGACTATTTGTTTTGGTATTATCTTATTAAATGGTTAAAATAAAAAATGTTGACTTTAAATACACACTTTTCATTGGAATTAAGAGATATGCATGTTCTGTAGTTTTCTGATTTCTCAAGTACAGTGTTATTTTAGCCTTTTGACTATTTTTAAATAGGGTCCTATATATTATTTTTTTTCATAAAAATTTTAATAATCAGTATTGTATTTATTTTAGACTTTGACTAAATAGAATGTGTAAAAAGATGCCTTTTACTCCTTTTCTCTTTCAGCCTTGCCTTACATCCAGATAAAACTCTCGTTGCAACTGGCCAAGTTGGAAAGGAGCCTTATATATGCATATGGGATTCCTATAATGTCCAGACTGTGTCTATTCTTAAAGATGTCCACACACATGGAGTTGCCTGTCTGGCTTTCAATTCAGATGGACAGGTGTGTCTATTTTTTCATTTTCTTTTCTGTAGTGATATCTCACTAGTCATCTAGAATTATAATGTATATAATCTCTAGGCTCAGCCCATATCAATCTTGCTATTTCCTTTTTGTAGTCTCCAAGAATACTTACTGTGCTTATGCCAATTTTATGGCAGAACTCTGAGCTGTGGGAGAATCCTACTTTGGGTTCTCCTAAACTCACTATCTTACTTAGCCCTCTAGAAAGGAAGTTATACACTCATATTGGAAGGGTCAATTAGCAATTCCATTGTTTTCCATTGATAGCTTTCTGTTTTGAATAAGGTTTTGACCAAATCTTTTGGACATATCTTAAGCTCTCTAATCATAACCTTGGTTTCCTTTATATAATTTTCTAATCACTGAGATGATTCTTTTTGACTCCTTACATTAAGATCACACCAACTCCTCTCTACCTGCTCCCCCAATTCAAGAAATCATATTCACATATACTTACTAGTTTCTTTACAATAACTCATATTCATCCTCTCCTTCACATTCTCTTCTATTATCTTCTAACTACCAAATAAGTGTTACGCTTGACTTACCTTAAAACAGTGGAATTTGAGACATCTACAAGAATGAAGAATATGCTTGTTTTCTAACCTAATTTTTAGTATCCCCTTATAATCACATTGTGCATTTCAGTGGGATTATTTCACCAGACCTTGTACTTTTACATCTCTATAGTCTTTCTAATTCTGTCCTCTTTATATCATGTACCCTACTAATTAATTCTCTTTGCCCTTTTAATCCATTTTAGATAACTTATTCAAAGATCTAGTAGAAACTTCCTCACCCCCTTCAAAAGTTTACCTTTTTCTTAATGTTTTGGAAATATTTATAAAATTACACAGACTTGACCAAACAGTTATGGAAAATTCAGTTGGATTTTAAGACTTGATCTAGTTGAATGACTTTTCTTTTAACAACATACACTTGCTATTTTGAGGAAAACAATGATTATCTTTAGTTTTGGGTCACATCCGGCATCGCTCAGAGATTCCTCCTGGCTCTACACTCAGAAATCACTCCTGGCAGGCTCAGGGGACTATATGGGATGCCGGTATTCGAACCACCATCCTTCTGAATGCAAGGCAAATGCCCTGCCTCCATGCTATCTCTCTGGCTCGTAGTTTTTTTTTTCTATAGCTAGATTTGCTACTTGTGTTGTTTTAAGTTTTCCTGCTATATAATCTTATCTGATTTAGTCAAGGTAATGCATATATTTTATTGTACATATATAAAGAGAAATTGGATAGTAATATTTGTTTAGACTTGGTATTGACTATCTGATTAAATACTTTTAAATGCATAAAATGTACAGGGGAAAATGCATGTCTAGATGTGTATTCACAAACAAACATTTAAATTTAACTTGTCTTGGGGTCAGCCATTATTAAGAATTTGTTCTCAAGTATCATAAAAAAAAAGTGTAATGGCACAGAAGAAAATCCAGATTTAGTTTTTAATATTTTTTTCAGATATTTTTGTTAGAATCCTAATTATTTTCTTTTAGGTACCACTTGAAGAGTACTGGGATAGGGATGGACTGCACTGTATTTAACTGTCAGTTGAGAGAAATAGCATTCTATGCCATGATGGATTACATAGCTTGTTGATGCTTATTGTACTAAGTCTACTTATTCCCTGAACAGTTTGCTTGAATGAAGTGGTATTTAGAAAGTGACAAATGGTACATCACCGACAAGCAACAAAAAGCAATATAAATGCTTTTTAGGTAGCTCAGAGTGATCATAGAAATGAACAAAATGAATATCTTTTGAATGTTTCTCAATCAAGAAATGTGGCTATTAGCTTTAGTTTCAATACTAGGTTAGCTGCACTATTCTGACTAAAAAAGACAATGAGTTAAATAAAATTTATTCATGTCTAATATTTTATATGAACAAAAACACAGTCATGTATTTTAATTTCTATTTCTGGAATCCTTAGTTAAAAATTACAGACAAAACTCCCCTCCTTCCCTCGCTCTCTCCTTTCTTTCATTTCTTCCTTTCCTCTCTCCTTCCATCTTTTCTTCCTTCTTGCCTTCCTTCTTGCCTTTTTCCTTCCTTCCATCTTTCCTCCCTCCTTCCCTCCCTCCCTTCCTTCCTGTTTTTTTTTACTTTTTTTAGGGAGAGTAAAATTATTTTATTAAATCATGCATATTACGTGTGTTAGTGCATATAGTTTAACTGTACTCCAGAAATTCTATTGTATTTTATATCTTCACAAAATAGATTTAAGACAATTTACTTTAAAAATGTAATTCTGAAGTTAAGCATTTCAGAACAATATTTGCAATAACCTATATACAAGAGGTACTAGGTACCACTGGCATATTAGCATTCTGTGGTGGAATGGCTTCCTGAAACAGAAAATGATGAAATGATGATAGGTGACAGTATTTTCTACAAGTCATTTGTGACTAATTCCTCCATAAATCTAGTGATCCTCCCAATAACATATCTTAAATAGCTTAAAATATAACCTTTAAAGTATAAACAATGACTTTCAAACATCACAAGGCAATTCTTTTTACTTTCTTTACACCTTTCTTTTTTGAGTTCTAGCATTTATTAAGTATCACATCTATCTAGGATTTAAAATTTTTTATTATTTTTAATTACTTTAAATACCATGTTTACAAGGTTTTTCATAACACATTTGAGTTTTTTCCATACTTAGAAGTTGTTTCTGATTGAGTTTCAGTACAATACCCTTCTCCAGTGTACATTTCCTGCCACCAGTGTACCCAGTTTCTCTCCTGGCCTTCCACGTACCTAACTCTGAGGAAGGCAGTTTTATTTCCTCTTTCTCATATTCTCTCTTCCTTTATTTTTTAAATAATATTTTTATTTAAGCCCCATGATTACAAATATGTTTGTAGTTGGGTTTCAGTTATAAAAAAGAATACCCCCTTCACCAGTGCAATCTTCCCATCACCAATGCCCACCTCTCCCTCCTCCACTCCTTCACCCCTTGCCTGTATTTCTCTTACAGGTATGTATCTTGTCATGATATCTTGTCATGATAGTTGTTTCTCTCTTATTCTCTCTTTATTTTTTTAACCTTTAGGCACTGTAGTTTGCACTATTTTTACTGAAGAGGTATCAGACATATCACTTTTTCTCCTTTTAGCACCCAGTTCTTGTCCAGAATGATTATTTGCAATTATCATAGTCTTAGTGGTCTCTTTTCTGCCCTAACCCACTCCCTCACCATTTGAGGCTATTTGAAGCTTCCTACCATGGACTGGCTTTCTTAACCCTCATCTCTATTTTGATATTATTACCATACTATTTTTATATCTCACAAATTAATGCTGTTGTTCTATGTTTACCTCTCTCCCTCTGACTTATTTCACATAAAATGCCCTCAATATTCATCTATGTATAAGAACATTTTATGAAAGAAAGTTTTCTATGAATTTCATTTCATTGAAAGAAGAAATTAATAGACATTTTCTCAAATAAGAAATACAGATGGTTAAAAGGCACATGAGAAATTGTTCCACATCATTAATCATCAGGGTGATGCAAATCAAAACCCTCTTTCTTTATTTCTAAATATAATTTTTATTTTGATCATAGTGGCTTACATATTGTTGACAATATTTTAGGTACATATTCACATAGAATCAGGAGGGATTCCCATCACCAATTTGTCCTTCCTACACCTCCATTTTTGTCCTATGTCCCATATCCTCTTCCCTCACACCCAGGGCTGCTAGAATATGTGGTCCCCTCTGTACCTAGCCTACTACTTAGTAGTCTTGCACCTGTTTGGTCTTAGTGCCTCCCTTTTTTCCCTCTCTAACTGGGAGGCAGGACTAGCTAGTTCAAGTTACGTGGCAAAACCCTCTTTCTTAAGGGCACATTTCAAAACTTCCAGCTATGTATTTTTTTTTGTTATTGTTGTTTTTGGTTTTGGGCCACACCTGGTGGCATTCGGGGATTACTCTTGGTTCTGCACTTAGAAATTGCTCCTGGCAGGCTTAGGGGACCATATGAGATGTTGGGAATTGAAAACAGGTTCATCCTGGGTTGACCACATGCAAATCAAACACCCTGCCACTATGCTATCGCTCCAGCCCTCCAACAATGTATTTTTATACTATATATCTCTAAGGACAGCCACCTTTAATTAAGAATTTAGTTAAGAAATCTAAATAATCCCTATAAAACAATATGTGTAACCATTTTCTGTGGCTTTTTAATTATATGTACATTCATGCCTGTGCTTTCAAAAGCTCTCCTAAAATATAAGCTCTGATAGTCTCATATTTGAATAATACTATCTCTTTAAATATAAATTGACGCTTTTTCTTAAACCATATCACTTATCCATTCAAAACTGTGTGTAAAAAAATATAAAGCCCAAGAAACTGAGGCAGACATAAGGCTGGCAGTGGACTTCTCTTTGACTCAGAAAAGCCATTTTCATCCTGGTCAGTGTGCCCCAAGGGAAAGAGAAGAACCAGGATCCAGGATAAGGGGAGAGTTTTTCAAGTCACTCCAGGTCAGGTTCATCCAGAAACACAGCTCCATAAAATTTAGGCAGACACAGAGACCATTTAATAAGGTAATACAACCATGACCAAATGAGTTCATCCAAGAGATGAAGGAATGGTTTAACATATGCAAGTCAATTATTATAATTTACCATATCAATAAAACAAATAATAAATTCATACAGTATTAGCAGTATATGCAGAGAAAGCATTTGACAAGGTCCATCACCTATTCCTGATTAAAATTTTCAACAAGATGAGACTTAAAGGAACTTCTGCAATATAGTCAAAGCCATTTACCACAATCCCATGGCAAACATTATACTCACTGGGAAAATATAAAATAATTTCTGCTAACTTCTGGCACAAGACAAGGTTGCCCACTCTTGCCACTTTTATTAGAATAGTATTAGAAATACTTGCCATAGTGATTAGGCAAGGAAAAAATATCAAAGGCATTCAGGAAGGAAAGAAATCAAACTCTCACTGTTTGCAGATGGCATGATACTATATTTAGGAAAATCCTAAAGACTCTACAAAAATGCTTCTTTAGAAACAGTAGATTTGAAAAGTGGTGGGCTACAAAATTAATATGCAAAATTTCATAGCTTTTTTATATCTAAATAATGAAAGAGAAGAAAGATGTATTAAAAACAATCCCATTCACAATTGTTCTTTAGAAAATCAAGTACCTTCGAGTGAACTTAACTAAAGATGTGAAAAATCTATACAAAGAAAACTATAAAACACTGCTTCAAGGAATAAAAGAGGACACAAGAAAATGGAAACACATACCCTGCTCATTAGGAGAATGAACATCATTACAATACTTTAAAAAACATAATACAGATTTGACACAATCCCTATTAGGATATCCATGATATTTTTCAAAGAAATATATCAAACATTCCTGAAATTCATATGAAACCATAAAATTCTCCAATAGCTAAAGCAATCCATGGGGAAAAGTAATCAGGAGGCATCTCTTTCCCCATCTTCAAACTGTACTATAAAGAAGTAGTCATTAAAACAGCAACATATTGGAATAAAAACTGAACCTCAGATCAATGGAATAATTTTGAATATTCTGAGACTGACCCTCAGGTTTATGATCAATTTGTCTCTGATAAAGGAACAATCAATATAAAGTGGAACAGGGAAAAAGTCCAACATGTGGTGTTAGGATAACTAGTCAGCTACATGCAAAAATGTGAAACTCTATGTAATACTATGCACAAAAGTTAAATCAAAATGGATCAAACACCTTTATAGTTGACTTAAAACCATAAGGTTAATAGAAAAAGGCTAGACAGATTACTCCATGATATTGAAGCTAAAGGCATCTTCAGGGATAAAACACCACTGGCCATGAAAGTTGAAGCAAAGAAACTGTGACTAGGATACAAAGACTGCCCACAGAATGGGAGAAACTATTCATCCAATACCCATCTACTAAGGGTTCAATATTTAAGATTTATCAGGTTCTGGTAGAGCTTAGCAATAAATATAATTTAAAAATAAATTAACACTGCCAAAAATGGGAAGAAGAAATGAATACACATCTCCTCAATGAAGAAATAAAATGGTCAAAAGGCATATGAAAAAATATTTCATGTCATCAGTAATCAGGGATATTAAAATAAAAACTATAATGAAATAACAGCTCTCACCACAGAGCACATATCAAAAAGAAGAACAAACAATGCTGGTGTAGATTTGGGGAGAAAGAGATTCCCACTCACTGCTGGTGGAAATATCAACAGGCCCAGCCCTTTTTGAAAATTATATGGATATTGCTCAAAAAACTAATAGTTGAGCTTCCATATGACTCAGCAATACTAGCCCTAGGAATATACCCTAAAGCAGGAGTCTCAAACTCGCGGCCCACGGGCCGTTTGTGGCCCTCTGTACAACATTTTGTGGCTCGCGGCCGGCCTTCAAATATCGCAATATTTGCGATTATTCGCTTACCGAATAATAGCAATAAAAATCGCATTAGTAAGAAAAAAATCACATTAAACATTCACATACCCCGAGCAGTTCTGTTCGAGGTATGCAAATGTTTAATGTGATTTTTTGCGATTTTTTCTTACTAATGCGATTTTTTATTGCGAATATTCGGTAAGCGAATAATAGCAAATACTTTGCACCTAGCGCAGAGGTCTTTTCTGCTGCTTCTGCCCACTGTCCCTTGCATTATCAGAGACCTAAGAAAGAGAAGGGAGAGAAGTTTATTACAGAATTAGATTTTGTCATGCCTTCATCATGACTTCATTGAAGCCTGCAGTGAAGAGAAAGATTGATGACGAGCACAGACAATTTCAGGAAAAATGGGAGACGCAGTATTTCTTTGTTGAGCACAGGGGCATCCCCATATGTCTTATTTGCTCAGAGAAAGTTGCCGTGCACAAGGAATACAACTTGAAACACCATTATTCAACTGAACATGCTGAGGAATGTGCAAAATATGAAGGAAATGAGAGAGCCAAGCGGCTGCCAGTCTTAAAGCATGTCTAATGAGGCAACAAGATTTTTTTCAAGAAAGCAACCAAAGAGAATGTTGCATCAGTCAAAGCTAGTTACATGGTTAGTGAGATGATTGCTAAGGCAGGGAAACCATTCACAGAAGGTGAGTTTGTTTAAAAAAAATGCATGTTACAGGCTGCAAGTGTTATCTGTCCGGAAAAGAAAGGTCAGTTTAGCAAAATTAGTCTTTCTGCCAACACTGTGGCAGAGCACATTTCTGACATGTCAAGTGACATTTATCATCATCAACTGTGTGAGAAAGCCAAATGTTTTGATGCATACTCAGTTGCTCTTGATGAGGGCACAGATATAACAGACACTGCACAGCTCACAATTTATGTGTGTGGCGTTGATTGCAATTTTGAATTGACAAAGGAGCTGCTCACAATAATTCCAATGCATGGCCAGACCACGACTAATTAGATATTTCAGCATCTGTGTGATGCCATTGAGAATGCAGGTTTGCCATGGAAGAGGTTTGTTGGAATAATAACTGATGGAGCGCCATCGATGAAAAATGGGAGGAAAAATGGACTGGTGGCACTTGTTCAAAAAAACTTGAAGAGGAGAGTATAGAGAAGGCCATTGCTCTTCACTGCATTATCCATCAGCAGGCCCTTTGCAGTAAATGCCTGCCGTATGACAATGTGATGTCTGTTGTTGTGAAATGCATCAACCAAATAAGATCCAGGGGCTTAAAGCACAGGAGGTTCCATGCTTTTTTTTAGAGAAAATGGAGTAAGAATATGGAGATGTGCTCTATTTCACTGAGGTACATTGGCTCAGCAGGGGAAATGTCCTGAAAATAATTTTTGAGTTGAGAGAAGAAGAGAAAGCCTTCATGGAGAAGGATGGGCATGCTGTTTATGAGTTGAGTGATCACAAATGGCTCATGGACTTAGCTTTTCTTGTTGACGTCACACATAAGCTGAATGTACTAAACAAGATGTTACAGGCATACCATTCAGTGGTGAGAAATATGTTGATGCTATTTTTAAGCTAGAGAAGGGATTTGATCGCAGATTTGCATACTTCAAAAAGCACAGAGCCACTTCCCAAATTTTTGTGGACCCCTTTTGCTTTGATGTGCAAGATGCCCCTCCTGTGCTTCAAATGGAGCTCATTGACCTGCAATGCAACTCTAATCTCAAAGCCAAATTCAGGGAGATTAGTGGAAAAGCAGACATGCATGGGCAATTTTTGAGAGAATTGCCCCCCCAGCTTCCCTGAGCTTTCCCGAATGTTCAAGCGCACCATGTGCCTTTTTGGGAGCACATATTTGCGTGAAAAGTTATTCTCCACATTGAACTTCAATAAGTCAAAGTACAGGTTTAGACTTAATGATGATCATCTTTAAGCCATACTGAGGGTCTCAACTGCTTCCTCTCTAAAGCCAAATGTGGTTCAGATTTGTGAGAAGTGCTGTCAAGTCTCTGGCAGCAAGGAATAGGCAAAAGATGCCATGTTCAGAAGAACTGTTCATGATCTTCACTCAATGTTCTATTCATGTTTAGAAGAAATTATTAAAACTGTTAATAATGATGTTTGAGAACTTTTTTGTGAAATCCCTTATACAGCCCTGCCTAACCAGAACTTTGCCTCCTGTAGCCCCCAGGTAAATTGAGTTTGAGACCCCTGCCCTAAAGCCTTCTGCATTCTGTGTTCATTGCAGCACTATTCACAATCACCAGAATATGCAACAACCCAAGTGCTTGAGAACAGATGAGTGGATAATGAAACTTTGGTACATCCACACAGTGGAATATTACATATTTGTTAGAGAAAAATGAATTCATGAAATTTTCTTATAAACAAATGAATAGGGAGAGTATTTTACTGAGTCTCAAAATGAGATAGAATAGGTTGTACCCTTTTTTGGGAAAAAATGTAGATATTCCTCAAAAAGCTAGAAATGGAGCTTCCATGTGTTCCACCAAACCACTCTTGGGAATATATCTAGGAGCCATAAAATTATAATACAGGAACACTCTCTGCATTACTATATTCATTACAGCATTATTCACAATAGCCAGAATCTGGAAACAATCCAAGAGCCTAAGAACAAATGAGTGAATAAAGGAACCATGGTACATCTGCACAATGGAATACTATGCAGCTGTTGGGAAAATGAAATTATGAAATTTCTTTATACATGTATGAATATGGAGAGTATTAAACTGAGTGAAATGAGTCTGAGAGAGAGGGATAGACATAGAATTATTGCATTCATTTGTATAATATTAAAAAAGATGGTATAGTAATAATATCCAGAGACAAGTGCCAGGAGGATAAGTCCAGGATAGGAAGCTTGCCACAAATAGTGGGGGGAATACAATTAGAGCAGAGAGGAAGGAACCACTATGAAATGACAGTTGCAAATGATCACTCTGGATAAGAACTGGGTACTGAAATGAGAGGGTGATAGGCATGATACCTTTTCAACAACAGTATTGCAAACCAATGAGTAAAGATCATTTATTGTCTATCCTTCTCCCTCTCACTCAGAATAATACTTTGCCTATCATCTATTTATAAGAAAATTTTATAAATTCATTTTTCTAGCAGTTGGATAATATTTCATTTTGTAGTGATACCATATTTTTTAATCCACTCATCTATTCTACATTTTATTTTTAAGAAAAAATGCCACTTGTGCCTTTTAGGTTTATGAAATTTTAGTGTAACCCAACAAGTCAACTTTCATGATATCTTTAAGTTTTATATATAAAAATGAATTCTCAGAAATAATTTTTCTTAAAGAATTTAATGCCTGGTTCATTGTAATAATTATATGTTGAAAGAAGGTATAGAATATGGGAAATATCTCACCATTTTCAGCGATTAAAGTTATTGTTCTTATTTTAGCGTTTAGCTTCTGTGGGATTGGATGCCAAAAACACAGTCTGCATTTGGGACTGGAGAAAGGGAAAACTTCTGGCCTCAGCCACTGGCCACTCTGACCGGGTAAGAAAACCTTGTTGAACCCATCCCTGTAAATTTCCTAAATTGGGGACTGTCATGAGGTAGCATTTGATTTGTAATATATTTTTAACATTTATTTATATTTTTTGTCACAACAGAAACATTCAGGGGTAACTATTGTCTCTGTGCTCAGAAATTGCTCCTGGCAGGCTCAGGGGAGCATATGGGATATTGAGGATTGAACCAGGGCCTGTCCCAGGTCACCTGTGTGCAAGGCAGATGACCTACTGCTGTGCTATCACTCGGGCCCCCTGATTTGTAATATATATTATTTTTAGATTTGTAATTTTTATTTTTTTGCTTTTTGAGGGCCACACCTAGTGACTTCAGGGGTTACTCCTGGCTATGTGTTAAGAAATTGCTCCTGGCTTGGGGACCATATGGGATGCAGGGGTATGGAACTGTGGTTTGTCCTAGGCTAGTGTGGGTAAAGCAGATGCCTTACCCCTTGTGCCACCACACCAGCCCCACTTGTTTTTTTGTATTTGAGGATGTTAAAAATAGGCTATGGTCTTCTTATTATTTATGTTGAAGTCAGTATGATGAGAAATTATAAATTCAGTCATAGTTAATATAAGTATATAATATATAAACCAGGTACATGAATTTACTGCCTAAAAATCTGTTCAGTGCCTTGCATAATTAAAACAATTTAATTTTATTTTTAAGTTTGAAAAAGAATTTGAATAAGTTTACATTAATTTTTAGTTGTTTTATATTTCCGAACAATATAGTCATATAGAATGAAGACGTAATTAAATAATAAATTCACTGTCTCTGATTTAGTGTGAGCTCATAAGTTATTTTTTCTTTTTACTTTGGTTTTTGGATCACACCTGTTGGTGCTCAGGATTTACTTTAGATTTTGTGCTTAGGCATCACTCTTGGTGGGACTCGGGACCATATGGGATGCTGGGAATCAAACTTTGGTCAGTCATGTGCAAGGCAAGTACCTGCTGTACTATCACTCCAGCCCCTAAAAGTTATTTTTATATGAATGATATATTTATCTAAGGAAATATTTATTTTAGGTAATTCCATAGTTGATGCTATAATTTTAGGTCTACTATTGTACTGAATTGGATTCTCAGAAAATCCAGAATTAACACTAGTGAACACCACTTGTTAGAGATGGTCTGGCACACCTCTGATAGAGGGGTGGATTGGGGCTTCCTATCCATTGCTATGCATAGTAATACCCTAGGGATCTCAGTAGAGATGAGACCTTGTCTTCAGGTTTTGTGTTGATATTTTAATGAATAGGTTGAGAATATTTGTGAGGTTTAAAATTTGATTTTGCTATTTCTGCCTATGTTTGTATTTCATCATCTCATAAAATATGTTGAATTGAACTAGATTTCTATGTAAAATACTTATTCCTTTGTTAAAGTGTTTTACTTTCCAGTTAGGGGCCAATTGTAAAACTTGTAGGACTCTCCTAGTGAAGTTGTAATCTTAAGATCCTAGAATATTTTCACAAAATATTTTTAGAATACTGTTTTCTCTGACTCCATAATTTGTATTATACATAATTTCATCTTCATTCCTAATACCAGAATGAATTGTTATTGGCTGATTATGGATAGTTATTATTTTTCAATTATTTTAGTGACTAAACTATTTAATCTCTAGCATTTATTTGTATAATAAATAATCTTGTTACCTGAAAAATTATTTTCAGTATTGTATCTTCCTAAAAAAAGAGATGGTGCTACTCAATATAGAGAAGAAAAGGTTAAGTAAGACTAGAAATGCTAAAAGTTACCTGAACTATAATGAAATTTTGAATATTATTGGTGCTTGGTATTTGTACCAAGTGCTTTTCTTCAATGCTCTTATATAGTTCATAATTATTTTCTGTAATAGGTAATCAATAATAATAATAATCTCCTTGATTATTGATTTCTGTTCCTTCCTATGTAATGAAAAAAGCAGCCAATAAGCATTTCTCTCTTCTAAACTCTGGCCACGACAATTGGTTCTTCTTTTTATTTGAACTTCACAGAATGTAGTCAATATACATAAAAATCTCCTGGATCTTTTCAAAATGAGCTCATAGGGGCCAGGATGAAAGTACATTGTATAGGCTACTTGCCTTATATTTGACTGACCCAGGTTGCTTGGCACCAGTTTGTTCCTCTGAGCACCACCTACAGTAATTTCCGAGTGTAGAGCCATGAGTAATCCATGAGCATTGTTAACTGTGGCCCCAAACCCTATTGCCCCAAATTGGTTATGTGACCATAGTTCTTATTGTATTGAGGATTATTCATTTCTATAATTACTAGTAACTCTTGACCATATTTTGGCTATTGGATATTTTTAATTGAAATGAAATATTTTATTCTTAAATTTTCCCTTCCCTCCCTATTCTTAATTTTTTTAATTGAAAAGCTATCTCTGAAATGTTTTATTAGTACTGTGTATTCCTATTAAAGGTTAAATTACCTTAAATTGACTGAATTTGTTTATCCCAGTTGGATAAAATTTAAATATGACAGCAGTGTTTATAAACAATTATGACTAACTACCTATATATTCAGGTCAAAGGTAAGTAAACATAAGACATTAAAGTATTAATTTACAATTTCTGGGTTAGCCAGAGCCAAATTCTCCATTTTTCAGTTTGTGCAGGTAGCATTTTGTTCTAAGTGTTGAGGTAGGCTGTACTGTACTGGAAACTTTACTGATACCCAAAAAGTTAAAAGACATAAATGACCAACTGAGTAATTTCTAATTTTTTAAACAGATTTTTGATATTTCCTGGGATCCATACCAGTCAAACAGAGTGGTTAGCTGTGGAGTGAAACATATAAAGGTAATGTAGTTATTTTAAAATTTATTTTGGTATCTTGTGTGAAAAAGTAATTAGGATTTAGTATATTTTAGCATTGAGAAACTGCTCACCTTTACATTTTCTCCCATAAATTTTGAACCTTCTTACATCTCTGATCTTAAAGTTAGCTAATGTCGGCTGATATCATTGCTTCAACAATGAAACTAATAAAAAGTGATAGCAGGAAGCTTGAAAGAAAGTTTTAAATGCTTAACCAGATGTTAATACTGAAAGAAATAATAGAGGATTATCTTATAGATTCAACTACACATGGAACAGTGACCTACCATCTGCAAGGCATGAAAAGAAAATTAAACATTTAAACAATTATTTAAACATTGTCTAACCTCCCCCAAAATTAAACATCAAAGATAACAAATAATAAACAAGTATGGTAGAGAGACTCTTGGCTTTTTGAAATGTAAGGCACCACTAGCAAATCTGTAGAATAGGCACAGTTTATATACAGTGGGGAAAAAAATAGAAATAATTTGACTGACATATGAATGCTATATTTTGGGAATGATTTTGGAATAATATATATAAAATAATATATAATACATAAATAGTTTTAATCTATCCAAATTATTGTCAAAATGGTAAAGAATTAGTGAATGATCACTCTAAAAATTGCTAGCAGAGGTGCAATTTAATATGACATTTTAGTTTATAAAATTGTCAGTATAGTTCAATAGTCAGAATTTGAGCCAGTAATTCCATACCTTGTCATTTATCCCCAGGAAATTGTTAGAAATGTGAACACCTTTTCATATCACAGAAAACCAAACCAAACAGAAATAAAAACTCTGAAAACTACTTAACTACCTCCAGACGGTTAAAAGCATATGCTGTATTAAGACAACAACTAAACAATGACCATGATCTTGAAAAAAGAAAACCTAAAAAAAAAAAAAAAACAAACAACAACAACAACAAAAAAAATTGTGCTTTTTTTTTTTTTTTTGCATAGGCAGAGTAAATATTGGGAGATTAGAAAGGGAATCAACGACAACAGAATTGATACCCAATCTACAATAAGCTAGACACAGAGGAGACCACTTATTCTAGCAGCTCGGGGGTGGCAAAGGAGGGAGATATGGGATGCATGCTGGGAACAGGGGTGGAGGGAAGACAACACTGGTGGTGGGAATGCCCCTGATTCAATGTCACTATATACCTAAAATATTACTGTGAAAGATTTGTAATTCACTTTGCTCAAAATAAAAATGATTTAAAAATATATGCTGTATTAAATAAAAATAGGTATAAATACTGTGTACTTATTATAGGTCATCTTTTAGATGATTATGTTAATGAGAAATAGTACAAAATCTATTTAAAGTTTGCTTGTAGATAGGACATTGGGGCTTCTTTACAGTTACAGTATATGTATACTGTATTTGTAAAGTATAGATAGGTAGGTAGATAAGTAGATAGATAGATCAATAGATATGTTTGGGGGCCACACCCACCAAGAAGTTCTTCACCTCTGTACTCAGAAAATCACTCCTGGCAGGACTTGGGGCATCATATGTTGCTAGAGATTGAACCTGGGCTGAGTGCTTACATGGAAAGCACCTTATCTGCCTTTCTATCTCTGGCCTGCCAATGCATTATATTGTTGTGTAAAAAATAAATTTTAATAATATTTCAAAATCGTGGCTATATCTTAGTAATGAACTCATGGGTGACTTAAACTGGTACAAGATAGAGAGACAGAGAGAGAGAGAACAAGAACAGGAGTTAAGCTGCATACCTTGCATGCAACTGGCCCATCACTGGGTAAAGTCCTGGAGGTTCCTTAATCCTGCCGGGAGTGACCAAAGCAGCACAAGCAGCACTGTATCCTCTGCCCTTGCATCAAACTGGCTATGAGGTTTCTAAAATTAGCTTTGAAAGAACCTCTTTAGCATTGCTTGGATATCCCCCAAAAGTTTTGTTACTTTTAAAATTATCATTGGTAACATTTATTACTTACAAAACAAAGGGGGAAAATAGGGTCTAGGAGATAGTATAGTGGTTATGATATATGCACCATACCCAGGTTTAATTCCGAGCACTCATGATCCCCCTAAATAACACCAGCTACTTCACTACCAGAAAGACCTGAGTAATCTTGTGCACCACAAGTTTCAAGCAGCAATGCATCTTTAGATAGTTGTGCTGGTCTGATTATCATGTTAGTAAATAATCACCAGGGGATCTGGGTAAAAATTCAAGAAAAAAATCTATATTAAAATATAGCAGCTATCTCACAAAAATTTTGGAATTTCATAAACATTTTGTAATCCTTTCCCAAAGACCTGATTTAACTTGAAAGTTTTGTTTGCCGACATATAGGCAGTGATTCCTTCTGTACCAATTGGTATAGCCTCATGTCTTATAGTGACTACCAAAAGACAAGAAAGCACATTAATTTGAATTTTTTTTGTTTGGGGGGCCACACCCACCAGTGCTCAAGGGCAACTCCTGACTCTGCATTCAGGAATCACTCCTGGCAGACTTGGGGAACTATATGTAATGCTGGGGAACTAACCCAGGTCTGTCGCATGCAAGGTAAATGCCCTACTGACTGTCCTATCACTTTGACCCAAAATTTGATAAAAATTTGTAGATTTTGTACCACATGAAAGGGGAAACCATGCCATTACTAATATGATTAAAGTTATCTTAATGAATAGAAGCAGACAGAGGGGGGTTCTCTTTGACTCAGAAGATTTTTTTACCCTAAATCAGTGTTCTCCTAGGAAAAGAGAAGCACCAGGACAAAGGGCGGTGTCTTCCAGCAAACCCAGTTGCACTCTGCCTAGCTATACAATCCCAAGAAATGGAGGCAAATAGATACTGTTAACAGGCTTCACTTTGATGCAGAGGAGCCATGTTTATGTCAAGACAGTGTACCCCAAAAAGGTTTTTAGTTAATGAGGCCCTTACAACAGATAAAAAAAAAAACCACTAACACACTGCAAAGGTCACAGTGGAAAAGCAATGCAGAACCATTCTTTGTGAAAGAAGATGACAGTTCTGAAAACCCAACTAGCATTATCCTTCTATCTATATATTCTCGCTGATAAGAACTTTAGAAAAGAAAGGTTGAGATTCCCCAAATCTAAAAAAAATCAGTGAAATCAATAGTTGGTTCTGAAAATATAAACAAGATTGATAAAGCATTAGCAAGACTCTCAAAGATAGAGAACCCAGTTTGTTTAAAGTTTGACAATTAAAATTGTACATTCTTATAAGGATCAAAACAGAAATTCTCCAGGGATAAAGGGATAATTATGATTGCTTAGGGAAGAATATGAAGTGTGTCAGGAAGGTGATTCTATTGAGCTGAGCTTTAGGTAAGTTTGGTAGAAAAGATTAGAGGAGAGGATGCATTTTGCTTAAGGAAGCATTGATCACCCACACAGTTATGAGAGAAGGAACCAGAAACTTCTTTGGCCCATGGAAACATGGTCAAAGATTATCAGCACTTTTATCACCAAATAATATCTTAATTATATTCTGAAGAGAACCAATTATTTGAAAGATTTTAGACACAAAATATACTTTTGCACTGCATTATTTTTTATTAACCAAAGATATTATCTGTCAACATGGGTTTCTGATCGTTGTCAGATAGGCCAAAGGCACTAGGTTGTTCTTTCATTCAGGAAATGAATATGACTGGTTTCTATTAGGTTTGGACTTTCTGAAAGTCTAGGATCTGGACTGAAGAGCCATCATGAGCCTGCATATTTTATAGTGAGGAAGCCAAGGTTATTTGATTTTGAATTTGGATTCTTTCTTACTCCCTTTGACTCTAAAAGAGCTAATTAATTTTCCTTAGATTAAATTTCTTCCTGAAAAACAACACAAAAAATTTCAAAATTGAGTATTAACTCTAGAATTTGTTGTACTTATATTAAACAGAATATGGAGCCAAATAATGTTGATTTATTTTTCCATTTATTGGGATCACAAAAAAATTGGCACATCATTAAGATTGTATCTCAGTTTCTGTCTTTTTGTGTAGTTTTTCTTGCTTTGAAGTTACTTTTTAATGATCTATCATGACTAATTCCCCACTATATCAAAAAAGAAAATGATTATCCAAAATAATTGATTAACCAATTATCAATTGATTAAAATTAGATTAATTTTGCTAATGAGGCAAATAAATGTTTGAGGTAAATTAAAAGTGTCAAGAAAAAATAGTGTTATGTATCTATAACATAGGTAAACATATAACATAGTGTTATTTACCTAAGAAATCTGTAATCTCTAATTAATAAGAATATCAATATTTTATTAATTATGTTTAGAAAGAAACATAACAAATTTTAGTAGACATTAACAAACTAGTTTCACTATCTATATTCTAGTATTCCTACCTTCCTCTCCTCAACTTGCTTAATATCAAATGAATAATTATGTCACAAGAAATTTACAGAATCTTTAAAAAAAACATTTAACATGGAATTTTTGGGGCCCGGAGAGATAGCACAGTGGCATTTGCCTTGCAAGCACCAGGACCAAAGGTGGTTGGTTCGAATCCCGGTGTCCCATATGGTCCCCCAAGCCTGCCAGGAGCTATTTCTGAGCAGACAGCCAGGAGTAACCTTTGAGCACCACCAGGTGTGACCCAAAAACCAAACCAAACAAACAAAAAAAAAAACATGGAATTTTTGGAGCTAGAATGAAATTCATTTCAGATTCAAAATCCCCAGTATTTGGAAAATTTGCAAATTATAATGATCTGAAAAGTATCCTTGTAAAACAGTAAAAGTTGAATATTATCTGCCTGGTTGGTTTTAAAGCAAATGAACTAGAAGCTTTGTAGATATCGTTTATTCTCCTTTTTCTAATATGATAACGAATAAACCATTAGTGCCAGAAGAATCCCATGGTACTTGTCAGATCGAGCAAAATCTGTTTTACAGTCTGAATGGAGATTGGAGAAAGTAAATAGTGTCTCTCATTTGATATAGATTTAATGGTGTATTGCTACCAGAAACTATCACTGTTTTTCATATAAGCACTTTTCATAAGGGATAGTATTTTAGAGATTTGTCATTTTCTGTGGCTTAGAATATCTTCTAACATCTGTATATGCCCTTTTAAATAAAGCATCTCATTTGCAACTGTGTTTCTTGTTGGCATTTAATTGGGTGATTTTTAGAATCTTTGAGTCTGATAAGTAGTGCCCATATTTTTTGTGGTTATTCCTTTAATATTCCTCTTTAATATATTTGGTCTGAGGTATACAGCTAAAGTTAAAACAATAATGTTTAACAAAATAATTGCCCATATTTAATCATCATTTGGGGAAGATATAGTTAGATGGAAAATAACTGCTCTACGTATTACAAACAAATACTTTAGAATCCTTATAGAATCAGTATATTTTTTATGTATGTTTTTATGTCTACTAGTTTGCTTAACTTCAGAGTTAATACTAAAATTCTGAGTGTTTCCCCAAAACTTAAACCTTTCTTTTACCAAATACTTTATTATTTGGTATATTTTATATTTTAGCACATTTTTTAAAATTTATTTAAACAATTGTGATTTACAAAGTTCCTCATAGTTGAATTTCAGATATACAATGAGTCAGATATACAGCCTCGCTCCATCAATGAACCGAGAGTGCACCCTTTGTTTCCTGGCTTGCCAGTATAATAGGCCCCTTTAAGTTTAAATTGTTAAAGTTTTGGTCCCTTGATTCTATTATCATTGACTTTGCTTGGATATTTAGTTCTGTCCCTATTTATTTCCCTATCAATGCATCTGAGACCACTTGGCCCCTGGCCCCAGTCCATCTTTATTCCTTTCTTCTTAATTTTATAGAAAAATTCAGGAATATGTGGTAAAATAAAGTAATCTGGGTCCCAAACTTCTGTGAAAAAGGCAGGAGGTGTGTGTGCGACAGGTTTCTTTTTGTTTTTGTTTGTTTATTTGTTGCATAGGCACAGCAAAATATGGAGAAAATAGAAAGGAAAAACCTTTGGCCTAAAAACAGGAGATCCTACCCATGAAGCATCCTGCTGTAAGACCTACTACAGGTTCCAGGCATACTAAGTTGTCTACACCCGAAGTCTTTTTCTGTGGCCCCAGGAAAAGTTCTTCAAAATCACAGTTCTCACAGTCAGGTTTCTTTGATTAGAGATCTTGTTTTTTGTACAGCTCATATGTCAGAGTCAGGGTGACATGGAGCGTCTTCTGGTTTCATATCACCATTAGGTGGCAATGCAGAAAACCCTACCCTGAAAGAAGGTTGTTGCTGTTACCAAGTCATCATTGCTGCTTATGAACCCACTCTGGAGCAAGTCAATGCCAGGGCAGCATTAGGGCCTTACCTGGTAGAAATCTGATTCCTGGTGCTGGTGTAGAAAACTATGCTGGTTCTCTAGATGGGATCCAGAGTTCAGGGATGAGTGACCAAAGTCTGATATTCTGAAGTCTAAGTCAAATCACTAAGACAAGTGTTCAGAGTATAAGGCTCCACTGCAATATAAAATTTATGGATCCCTATCCCTATTAGATAAGAACTTATTTCCACATTTCTCTATTTTAACACATTTTTCTTAATAAATATTAATACTCAAGGCTGGAGGATATGGCTCAAAGTGGTAGAATGCATACTAGACATGTACAGGGTACTACATTTGATTCCCTAGCACTACATGGAACCACAAGTACTGTCACTGTGTATAGCCCTTGTTGTGTCCCTACTACCACCCCTAGCAACACTAGGTATGCTGATGCCCCTCAGCATGTCCAAACTGAATATTGTCCATAGTGTCCTCAGTGAAATGCCCCTCCATCCCCAATATGGTGCAGTCCAATCACACTTTTTATACAAGGGTGCCTCCCATCCTGGACATATGTCATGTGGATACAACTCAGTCTCCACGAGATTGGACAGTGTTAGTTCATTCTCTAATCCCAGATCCCAGACATAGAACTGAAACAAACCCATGCAACAACACCAGGAACTAAGCTGCGTTGGGAGTTATATTTGTACCAGTGTAAATATGACAACGAGGACAACAAGGAAATGACTACTTGACTTAAGACCAGGAGGTCCTATCACATCACTTAACACTAAGTGGAAATCAGAAGATGTATCGTTCTTTGAACTATGAAAAATAAGAGCGTTAACTACAGAAAACTGACTTTGACAACCGTGACTGGGCAGACATACCTTGAGACCATTAAGGAAACCCTACCCTAGGCTATAGCCCAGGTCTACAAAAATCAAGATTTCTTAGTGCAGAGGCCCAATTCTGACAACAGAGACTGAGCAGAACCTTTGGAACCATACTTTCCTAGACTTCAGCTTAGCGAACGAGCAAAAACATGGAGCACATGATTCAAAAAACTGAACACACCAACAGTGTTGGAACAGTACCTCTAGAACCTTAAAGACTCTATCCTAGGCCTTGTCCTACCTAGGACCTGCGCAAATACCAAGATTGCCTGCCTGCTACAGTGACCTTATTTTCTCATCCACAACCGAGAGGAAAGGTTCCTGACACCACAAAAAAAAACAAAACAAAAACAACAACAACAACAACAAAAAAAAACCCCTGGGATATGGCAATGAGAAGGTATGGAGCCAGTGGTTGTTCCCATGACAATATGCTTCAAGAGTGGAGAAACCCTGAATCTCTTAGGCCACGGGAATTTCCTTCCTTCCCCAATACTTACTGTGCCTATACAAAAAAAAAAAATGGTGGGGTAACACCAAGCCCTGCCACTGCACCACTTTTTTTGGTTTTGTTTTGCTTTATTTTTTTTTGTTATTATCTCACTTCTCTTTTTTCTTCCACTTTTTCCTTTCTTTTTCACTTTTGTGGATATTATTTGGTGATTTTTTTCTTTCTATTTTAGTAGTTGATACCAAGTTTTTTCTTCTCTTTTTCTTAACCTTTTTTTATCGCCAACAAAATAGCATAACTTGAATCATTCAGCCTCATAAATTGAGGGGGGAAAAGAATGATGCCAGGATCAGTCATATAAACATGTAGTATAAATAAAAAATGACCAGACTGGAACACCAAACAGAATAGATACCCAATCTATAACAAGCTGTAAGGTGGAGACCAGTTACACTAGGATTCTGGGGGGTAAAGGAGGGATATATGGGAGACAAGCTGGGAACAGGAGTGGAGGGAGGACAACATTGGTGGTAGGAAAGCCCTTCATTCATTGTCACTATGTACTGTAAATAATTCTGTGTAATGAACTTCAGTCACAATAAAAAAAAGAAAACAAAACAAAAAAATGAATTCCCAAAGAAATGAACCACAGAAGTGAAATTTCTCTCTTTAATGAGACAAGAGTTTTACTTTTTTATTTGTTTGATTTTGGGGCCTTACCCAATGAAACTCAGGGGCTACTCCTGGCTGTGCCTTTAGGAATTACTTCTCATGGTGTGCAGGGTACCATAGAGCAACTGTACATCTACTATAGTATCTGCTCCAACCCTGAGAGAATAATTCTTTATTATCTCAAATAGTTCCACATCCTCTTCTATTCCCTAATGCCCACTTTCTTTCAACTACCTAAGTCTTAGCCCTCCTGACTGTATACAACCACCCTCCTGAAGCTATGTCCTCGAATAATCCAATACTCTAATCTGAGCTTTCCTTTCCTGCAGGCTCTTTATGGTTGCCAATAATTTTTCCTCACACATTTACTTCCTGTCGCCTGGATTTGCCTAATCTTATTCTCCTAAACCTCAATGCAGTTTCTTTCTCCTCACTGATCCTAATTCTATTTTTGCTTATTTTAATGAATTCAACAGAGTTCTCTTTGAATTCCCTGGTAATTTGTATTTGATGCAGCCTGAAAGTGTTTCCTAGAGATGACTTTTTCTTCTTCTATTGTTTTCTTGTCTATATACTTCATTAAATTTCTCAAGGCAAAGAGCAAGATTTCAATATTTTGGGGTACTGAAGAAATTGTACCATAGGGTAAGGTGCTTGCCTTGCATTCAGTTGACCTGGTTCGATCCTTGATACCTCCCTAAACCCACCTGGTGTGGTCACTGAGTGCAGAGCCATGAGTGAACCCTAAGCACTGCTGGGTGTGGCCCTCAAATAAAATAATTATCTTCTAGTATTTTCTCATGTATAACTCCCATTATTCTTACACTTAGTAAGCCACTTCTAGTTTTTTTTCTCTTTCTAAAAGTGATTATAAAAGTATCTTTTAAGGGGCTGTTGAAAACCAAATAACACACACACACACACACACACACACACACACACACACAAAGCCTCTGTAAACTGAGGGACCATATACATGGTATTCAAGCTTGCCAAAGCATGATTGAATCTAACCTTGTGAATCTATCTAACCTTGTGAGTTTTCCAGCTGCTCTTACAAAATAGCTCAAATGTATGCTTTTAGTTTTTTACCTGATAAATTATGCAACAAAACCAGAAAAACTTACACAGTTATTTGGCTATATGATACTATATAGCTCATGTTCAGAAACATTTCTGAATAAAATTTATATGGTAACTATTTTTATAACTAGAAATTTTTTCAAATCTACACTATATATCAATATATATATATATATTTTAGAAATATAAATCCTAAATGCTTAAAAATGTTGGTAGGTATATGCTAACATGTTAATAGGAAGTTGATTTTAAAAAATCAGACAAAATCATGATAATTCATCCCCTTTATTTCAGCTTTGAGAATACTAGTATTTTGTTTTAAGCCACTGTTAAACAATGAGTAAATTATGAAATTTGTATACTTTTGAAGTTTTAAGAATGTTTTCTAAAAAAAAGGTTTTAAAGTGAGATGTTTTGGGATTCCATGCTTTCTGGAAAAATAAATAAATTATATATTTAGATAGTACAAAATATATGAACTGTAACAAAGCATAAACAAATATCAAGTGATTTTTAAGAATACCACGTTTTAGAACTGATATAATTTGTTGCTTTCTAGTTTTGGACACTATGTGGAAATGCCCTAACTGCAAAGAGAGGTATATTTGGCAAAACTGGGGATCTTCAGACCATTCTATGCCTTGCATGTGCCAAAGACGACATCACCTACTCTGGTGCTTTAAATGGTGACATCTATGTTTGGAAAGGGCTGAATTTAGTCCGCACCATTCAAGGAGCACATAGTGTAAGTATTCTCTTGTGAAAATTTGGGATCACTTATTTAATAAGACCATAAAATTTTATAGATATTTTCTTCATTGTTTATAGCATCAGTAGACTGCTGCCTATTCAAAATTATTTTTATTCACCTAGAAGTAATAGGTATTTTTGAAAATATAACAATTCAATTTGCCTTTATCTAATTATTTATGGCTGAGTATTGCTGATATTCATCAATAGTAGCTTACAGAAAACTAGATCTATTTGATTACTATATTTTATCTTACAGAGCACAGCTTATCAATTTTTAATCAGCCTATGAATCTCCTCAGAAGATCTTAAAATTTTCATTATAACTTAGTGGGTCTGAGATGATGCACTTGTTGCTGACCTGTAAGTAGCTAGGTTTTTAAAAACTATATTTGACATTGGTTAGTAGGTCAGATTTTTCTTCTATGAATAATTGAACATCACCTCCACATATGCAACACAGACTCTTAAAACACAAATGAAAACCACTGATTATTTTTTATGATCTGCTCTGTAAGAATAAAGGCAAACTTTCTAACCACTTTAACACTAACAAAAAATTAAAGTGGTCACATTATTGAATCTACATATTATAAAATGGAAGTTCCAGAAGAATAGAGTGATGATGTGAAAGGTGAAATCTATGTAATAAATGAAAATTTGGTAAAATATTACTGGAAACTCAAGAAAACTTTAGCTTTAATCACCAAATTGATCCATTTTTTGCTCTACATATCTTAAAAGAAAAATATAAGCAATTCATAGCAAAAGGGCTATGGAATTTTAGATTTTATTTTATATGTTTAAAATCAAGTTTCTTGCCTTCACTAATTATTACTTCTCAAAATAAGAAAGGTTTTTGTTTTAAGTCATAGAAACAGCTGCTTTAGTAATCTCTCTGCTCTTTACACTAGATTTTTTTGTTAATCTTATACTCTTATAGAAATTATATACAGGCCAACTCAGATATATTTCTATGAAAAAGTATCTTTCAGTTATAAAAATTACTGATGTGAAAACACAACTATAGGCTGTATTTTTTTTTCGTGAAAATCAGGTGGTTATTTTATGGAGCTCAATAAGACGCATTTATCATTGTATCTATAAATATGTAAGCTAATCTTCCTTTCATAGTTTGTGACAAATTTATACAAAATACCTCTATTTTCTTGGTAAGGATTAGTTGTCACAAAAAGAAATTTGTGATCTCAATGTCCGCTTTTACCAAGATATTCCTGAAGTTTATTTTTTTAAAACCTATCTTTATTTTAGTAATGTCAGAAGAACATTTGAACATCTATAGCTACTTTTTAATCTAGTTAAGAGGGAGGATAGCATGAATGACTGTTTCAACTATTGCTGATTTTGTTTTAATAACAGATTCAGCTACAGTTATAGTTAGAATGATTGCATCATTATTATTTACCTTAATCAACAGGCTGGAATCTTTAGTATGTATGCTTGTGAAGAAGGCTTTGCTACTGGTGGACGAGATGGGTGTATACGATTATGGGATACTGATTTCAAACCAATAACCAAAATTGATCTCAGGGAGACAGAACAAGGATATAAAGGTAATATGGAAATACCCAGAACTCTAATTCTACATTTGTTTCTTTTACTCTCTCCCACTTTGTGGAATTAAGGATAGCTTTCAAAAATTTATTGAATACAGTATCAAAAGTATGTTAATGATACATAGTTAACACTTTTTTTTTCTAAATTGCATAAAGATACCCATTATGCAGCGCCAATTAATGGTCTAGTTCCAAAGATAATGTTAAAGTCACTGATGAACAGACATCTCAGGAAATGGGACTGGGATGTTTCTAAGAGTTTGGTCACCTTAAATATGATTTTCTGAACATGTAAAAAAAATAAGTAACTAGAAATAAAACTGAAATTTTCATTATTGAGAAATAAAGAAGTTTTAATCAAAGGGGAGAACAATTATATATTCAATAGAAAATATGCTTTTATAGAGAGAGAATGAGAAAGAGCTTCTTGAAATGAAATAAAAGAATTGCACACCCTAATTTGGAGTATGGGATGCTAAGAAATTGTTTTTAGAATCGGTTTAGAAATTGATTCTCAACTGGAATGCTAAGAAATTGGGTTTTTTTATTTTATTTTTTAAAATTTAAAGCATTGCAATTTCACCACAGAAAATGACTCAGGGGTTGGACAACCTAGTATGCCTGGAGCCCAGAGTCAGTCTTATGCCAGAGAACTTCAGGATAAGGTCTCTTCGTATATAGGACAAGGCTTTTTTTTTTCCCATTTTACCCATATTTTTCCTGGGCCTATGCAGAAAACAACACTTGCCACTCTTACACCGTTATTGCTGTATTTTTTTTTTAACTCTTAGCCTTTTTTTTTTTTTAAAGAACTTACTAAACTTTCTGCTGGTGCTTCATTGAATTCAATGTGAGTCAATAGTTTTCAAAAATACTCTTCTTTCTCTTCCATCTCTTTAGTTTTTTCTCTTCCATCTCTTTAGTTTTTCTTTCAATTTTCTATTTTTTTTAAAAAATACATGTTGCTTTTGGTCTTCCTATATTATTATCAGTTATGTCAACTATGTAATGCATTTTCTTTAAATAAATTATATTTAAAAAAATTTTAAGCATTGCGATTTACAAAGTTATTCATAGTTAAGTTGTAGACATACAAAGTTTTAGCACCATTCCCATCACCAGTGTCAACCTCCCTCCACAAATATTCCCAGAGTCCATCTAATATCATCATCCCTGCCGCAGCCTGCCATCATAACAGGCACCTTTTTAAGTTTGGTTATTTAAGTTTGGGTCTTATAATTTATTGTTGTTGATTCTGTGGTTTAGATATTTAGTTTTGTCCTTTCTTAACAGCACAAATGGACTGAGTCCCTTTGGCCCCTGTTCACCGTTGTTTTACTTCTGTCTTTCTCCTCCTCCACTCAATTTCTTTTCTTTGTCTCACTATAACTCTGGGACCAAAAGTGTTCTAGACAATCCTCATTTAAACCACTGCATTCCTTCATGCAGTTATTCTTAATACCACATATAAGAGATATCATCTTGTATTTTTCCTTCTTCTGGATTTTATTTTACAAAGTATCTTTCAGTTTTATCCATGTTGAAGGGAACTGCATGATTACATCATCCCCTACAGCTATATAGTATTTCATAATATATGTACCACATCTTCATGATCCATTCATCTTCTGTTGAACATCTAAGTTGTATGGGTGGAAGGAACCTTCCTCAAGATAGTAACAAGTATAAAAAACCATAGCCAATATTATTTTGGGGGGGGTTTGGGCCACACCCATTTGACACTCAGGGGTTACTCCTGGCTATGTGCTCAGAAATTGCTCCTGGCTTGGGGGGACCATATGGGCGGCCGGGGGATCGAACTGCGGTCCATCCTATGCTAGTGCTTGCAAGGCAGACACCTTACCTCTAGTGCCACCTTCCCAGCCCCAAGCCACTATTATTCTTAATGGTGAAAAACTGAAAGCATTCCCACTGAGGTTAGACAAAAGGCAAGGATGTCCATTGTCTCCACTTTTATTCAACATAGTATTAGAAATCTTAACTGCAGCAACCAGGCAAGATAAGTAAATCTGTTGTGAGCCATATTCTGTTTGCAAGACGCCAGCGCCTGCAAACAGATCCTTCGTGGAGTTCGGGAAAAATTCCACGGGGAGAAGGTGGACACACGGAATGGCAAATAACGGAAATATATTGTAGAAATGAATGAAACCACGCAGATTGCATGGGGACTCTCGTTTGCAGAAACGAAAGACAAATTTATTTTTTGAGCTGGCAGCTTTTAAAGGTTAGAGACTTGGAAGGCAGATGCAAATTCTAGGCATCAAAGAAACTGGGAGAAGAATGGAAAGACCCTGGCTAGATTAGCATATTAAAAAGCTGAATACTGAAGGTGAAAAAGACAGCTTGTTTTGGGTTCGCTTTGCTTTGGGTAAAACAGAAGGAAAAAATAATTATCGGGTGAAATGTGAGGAATGTATCAGAGTTTCGGGGTGAAAAGTGAAAATTACTTTATTTTGAGCTAAGTAAGGGAAAAACCTGAATTTAGGCGCCAAGGTAGGAAAAATTACAGGGAGCTGTTGAATGGGAGATTTTTTGGCGGGATTAGCACTGTCCTTTGTTGTAGGAAGAAATAACTAAGGCCTGATTTCTAATAAAGGTTTAAAATAAAGAGAGAAATAGTTACAGCCCTTATGAAATTATGTCCAAATAATCCACGCAAAGGGTCAAGTGATTTTGACTGCTCTAAGCGGGCCTTTTTGGCAGATAATTTCTTTTTTCAGGAGAGCACTACACTTTGGTGTGTGTGTCTCCTGAGTGGGGTGTAGCATAAATCAAAGAAATCCAAATTAGAAAAGAGAAAGCCAAACTATCTCTATTTTCAGATGACAGGATGATATACTTTGAAGACCCAAAAGATATACAGTCCAAAACAAAAGCTCCTTAGTACAATGAACCAATACAACAAAGTCAATAAACAAGAATGCATTTTAGTCCTTTATACAAATAATGACTCAGAGGAGAAAAATATCAAATAGTCTAGCCCAAGGGTCTCTAACTCACGGCCCGCGGGCCATGAATGGCCCTCCATACAACATTTTGTGGCCCTGCCCTAGAGGAATCTTTTTTGTTTTGTTTTGTTTTAGTTGTTTGGGTCACACTCCCCAATGTTCAAGGCTTACTACTGACTTTGCACTCAAGGATCACCCCGACTTTGCTGCCTGCAGCCCCCAGGTAAATTGAGTTTGAAACTCCTGGTAGCTCATTTTAAATAGTATCAAGAAATTGTTTTCTTAATAATAGCTTCAAAGGGTATCAAAGTGATAATACAGAAGGTAGGGAACTTGTCTTGCATGTAGTTGGTCTGGGTTTGATCCCAACTCCTCATATGGTCCCCTAAGCTCCACCAGGAGTGATTCCATTTAGTACAGTGTGGCTAAAATGTCAACTTAAATTATGTATTCGTGGCATTCAAAAATCAGAAAAGAGCTTCAGAAAAGTAGAACAACCAAAAAGATAACAAAACATTTAGAGAGCTAGAGTAAATGTTTAATTAGAGAGCTAGACGGCAAGAGTGGTGGGAAGATTATAACATATATTTTATAATAACTATGCCTAAATGTCCCACTGATGCCTAAATTATACAGACCAGAATCAGAGCATTCTGGTAAACATAAAGAACTGAGCAGAAATTTGAGGTAATATCCAAGAGACAGACTTTGCAGTATAAATCCATGTGAGTTAAATTGTAAAAACAAAGAAACAAAAGCAATATTTTTACAGAAATGAAATTGAATCGAGACTCGGTGGAATATATATGTATATTTATTATTTATGTATACAAATACTTGGAATACAGTTCAGAATTATCTAACAAAATAATTAAACTGTCACCCATTTTCAAAGGAAAATATCAATCCATAGCAAACTTTTATTGAAGCCAAATGGTTCAGTTGAGCAATTAATATCAAACATCTTTTATCATTATATTCAGCAAAGGAATGGAGAATTGGCTAATATGTGAATATATGTATGAAATCTCAATAAGTAGGTTATATTTTAAAAGAACTACATGAAAATAATACTAAAAATGCAATACCTGAAATTAGAAATTCTCTAACCTTGTGTCCAGAGCAGCAAGTACAGCAGGGAGGGCCTTGAACTTGGGTTTCATTCCCAACCCTCAGATGGTTCAAGTCCACTAGACATTTCATATGGTTCTCTGAACCAGAGGAGTGAATCACAGGAGTGATCACAGGAGTGATCCTTGAGTGCATTTGATCATCAGGAGTAATTCTTGGTCATCAGTGATTGTGACTCCAAAAGCAAACAAAACAAAACAAAACAAACAAACAAAAACAACAAAAAACCTTTAACAAAGATAACAAAAATCATTAAACTTGAAAATAAAAATTCCAATTTTTATTTCTACACATCTTATATTTTTAAACCTCTTTTTACTTACAAATAGAACTCCTTTTTCTTGTGTAGAAATCCCTAAACTATTTCCTAATACCTGGATTAGTAGAGATGAATTTATGTAGCTGTTTGTCTGATAGCTCTTTATTCCTGGGATAATCTGTTTTTGGTTGGATAACACTTCTGTTTGGCACTTTGTATATATTTTGAAATATTTTACCTTATTATAACCTCTTGAGTTTTTAGTGAGAAATCTGCTGGTAATTATATAGGAGGGTTTTTTTTTTTTAAATATGTGCTTCTTTGATTTTTTCTTGCTGCATTTAGGATTCATTCTTTGTTGTTGCTTTTTGCCATTTTATTTGTTTTGTTTTGTTTTGTTTTGGGACCATACCCTGAGATGCTCAGGGGTTACTCCTGGTGTGTGCTCAGAAATCGCTCCTGGCTTGGGGGATCATAATCTAGCCTTAGGCTAGATTGGGAAAGGCATCTGCCTTATCACTTGTGCCACCACTCTGGCCCTTCTTTGCAATTTTAATGATAGAATCTTTTGGTATGCATCTGCTTGGGTTCATTTCATTAGCACTCTGAGTTTACTGGATCCAGGAGTCTAACTTCTTTGTCAGCTTGGGGAAGCACTAAGCTGTTATTTAAAAAAAAAAAAAGAAAGAAATTTGTTCTTGGGGCCGGCAAGGTGGCGCTAGAGGTAAGGTGTCTGCCTTGCAAGCGCTCGCCAAGGAAGGACTGCGGTTCGATCCCCCAGTGTCCCATATGGTCCCCCCAAGCCAGGGGCGATTTCTGAGTGCTTAGCCAGGAGTATCCCCTGAGCATTAAATGGGTGTGGCCCGAAAAACCAAAAAAGAATGAAAGAAACTTCTTTCTTTCTTTCTTTCTTTCTTTCTTTCTTTCTTTCTTTCTTTCTTTCTTTCTTTCTTTCTTTCTTTCTTTCTTTCTTTCTTTCTTTCTTCCTTCCTTCCTTCCTTCCTTCCTTCCTTCCTTCCTTCCTTCCTTCCTTCCTTCCTTCCTTCCTTCCTTCCTTCCTTCCTTCCTTCCTTCCTTCCTTCCTTCCTTACCTTTATAATATGAGTTTTGTGTCTCTTGGTACTATTTCATATACTATCTTTATTGCTTCCAATCTTTCTTATTTTTTGCTGGTTCTTTTCTTTTTGAATGTTTTTCACTACTTTTTTTTTTAATCTACTGAGGGTTTCTTTAAATGTTTTTAATTCATAAGCCCATTTCTCCTGAGAAATGCAGTAAGCATTTCCAGAAGTGCCTTGGTATCATTATCTGATTACTTTTGAATCGATTCTTGCTCTCTGTGCATCCAGAAATTTTTTGCTGTTGTCATTTTTCAATTCCAACATTCAATTATATATATTAATCAGCATGACTTTGTTTTATTAGGAATTCTTTCCAGATTTTTGTCTTGATTCATTGGTGCAGTTGAGCTCTTTCCCTGTTATGTTTGGTGCCCTCTAAGCTCAAGCTGACCTGAGCAGTACTGAGAAATATGCAATTGCAAATTGGCTGTTGTACTGTACCCCACTGGTGTCCAAAGCTTTTAATACGAGTTCCTAGCAGTATGTCATGAACCAAGTTTAAACATGCCTAGTTGATGACCAGGAGTCTAAGGTAGCCAGTTTCACCATTTATTGGTATACCTTGATGATTTCGATTGGGGTGATGTTGGGGAATTCATGCTGGAGTGTACTATCACTCTAGCCCCTCTTTGTGTTTTCTAATACATTTCTACAAACCTTTACATTTATGATAGTGTTAAATCCACCTAAATAGCCTAGCTCCGGAATGGGGTCCAGGGGCTGAAAATCTCTAGATACTGGGGAGGGGTCCCAGGGGTGAGGGATGCCCAAGGGTCCAGGAAGAAAAAAACACCCACTGCCAAATGAGGAACTACAAACCTTGAGGATACAATCACATGCAGGTTTAATAATCAGAGCACTCTAGGTCCACTCACAGCCTCCTGTCGCAGTAGGACTTTGGTCTGCAATGAGACCCCAAGCATCATAACACACAGGTTTTTAAGGAGTTTTACATGGTAATTAGCAATCAGATCAAAGCATTTCTGAGGGCCGCAAACGGCCCTCCATACAACATTTTGTGGCCCTGCCCTAGAGGAATCTTTTTTTGTTTTGTTTTGTTTTGTTTTAGTTTTAGTTTTTTGGGTCATACCCCCCAATGTTCAAGGTTTACTACTGACTTTGCACTCAAGGATCACCCCGACTTTGCCTCCTGTGGCCCGTAGGTAAATTGAGTTTGAGACCCCTGCATAGGTTGTACAGATTGTATGAGTTTGAATTTCACCAATGACAATCTCAGGAAATAGCACAAATCCTGCCCCTTCATGACCTCATAGGAATCCCACCTTGGGCCTGATGTTTCCTTTGATAAGGGTAGTCCTTCCAGGTGGTCCCTTGGGTGTGTACTGATTTAGCTCAGGGAATGTCCCTTGCTGACAAGGTGGAGGTATCTCGTGTCAGGGTGGGGTGCCACTTTGGATTATGAGCTTGACCGTGGGGGAAGTCATAGAGTTACTTTATTATTAAAAAATTTTACCAAGCTGGTGACAGAGGTGGTCCCTTGGGTGTGTACTGATTTAGTTCCAGGAATCCACCCAGCTGTGAGGGCTAGCTTTTGCCTATCAGGGACCTTGGGCAGTTAGGGAAAAACTATCTAATATAAAAATGAAATAATATTTTTAACTCAAAAAATACAAAATGTCAAATTTAAACATCTCACAAGATCCTAGAGAATCAAAAGTTACACACTAAATCAAAAGTCACATCTTTTCCAGACTCCACAATAGCTCTACATAGAGGTCTTCTGTTCATCTGAAATTAGTTTTTGTAAATGGTTTAAGGGTTCAATTTTATTTTTATTTTAAAATATTTTTCATAACCGATTTGGCTGCAACACCTTACCTGAACTTCATAGTCTGTTTATTATATTCATCCATTTCAGTGCAGTAGTGCTTTATCCATTATTACACTCATCCACTCAGTTCAAAAGTGCTTTCTCAGATCTAATTGGGTATATTATTTAATTCTAATATTGAGAGCATTTTTAATTCCAAATGCACCTGATCCCAAAGAATTTCAGATGTATTGGATGGTAAGCCTCAGTAATTATTTTAAATTAGTGGCTATAAAACTGGAATTTTCATGCTGGATTTTGTGTAATTCTCTTACCTTATGGCAGTGGTCCTCAAACTATGGCCCGCAGGCCACATATTGTATTTGTATCTGTTTTGTTTCTTCATTGCAAAATAAGATATATGCAGTGTGCATAAGAATTCGTTCATAAGTTTTGTTTTTACTATAGTCAGACCCTCCAATGGTCTGAGGGACAGTGAACTGGTCCCCTGTTTAAAAAGTTTGAGGACCCCTTAAGGGTCCATAAGTCCATAAGGACTGCCTTATGGATAAATACAGTAAGGCTCAGGGTTATTAGCATCAAGCTAACTGTAGAATTAAGCTCTCATGTCTCACACTTAGTAACTGCATTTTGAATCTGATTTTGAGACATTCATGATCTGAGTAAAATAATGATACTAACGTGATTTATAGTGGTGGCAAAAAAAGGCGAAAATAATTTTATAAGTAAGACAACCAAAATAAATTACATCCAAGGTCATGAAATATTTATAGTTAGTGATTTAATTAATTATATCTTAAGGAAATTTATACATCTGCTGTTCACTTTTTCATTTAACAAAATGAATTAAGCATTTATTGAGTGCCAGATAATGTCTAGGAACTGGATAGATTGCTCTAAAAAGTGTGATTCAGATATTTTTTTGGAGTTTTCTGTATGTTTTACATAAAACACACAATTGTTGAATTGTAGCTCTACCTAATGATTTATAAAATTTAAATCTAGGAATTGCCATGCATTAGGTCAAGTGGCCTTCTGTCAGATTTGGGTAAGATTTGGAGAGGATACAATACTCCCTTTATAGATATCTCTGAATATCATCACCTCAGGAGGTTACTCAAAGTCTTGCCTGAACCAGATCATAGTAATTCTTCCACTCAACCTTGAAAGGATTCCTCAGTTTCCTCAGAAAAAGAGACAAAGTCATTAGGATGGGCTCCCAGCCCTGTCCCCTTTGCACTTAGCTCAGTTCACACCCTTCTGGCTTGTTCCATTTTGCCTCCTACCTCTGTGCATAGGCTGCTCCCCCTGCCCAGGAATCTGCATGACTGTGGCCATTCAAGCCTTTGTCAAAGAGCCTGCCCTGATGACTTACCACATCTCTCAATTCTACATTATAATAAACAGTATAACTTGCTGGTTTATCATGCTTGTGATTATTGTCTTTCTACTCAAAAGCAAGAAACTCTTTACTCACTAGTATCAAATTGCTTGGGATCAAGCCCTCAGCATATGCTGATATCCTGGAAACAGCTGCCAGTTGAATGAGTAATAAATGAGTGTCTGTCCTGAGTACAGAGCCTTGTGGAGGAGCACAGTGTTCTGAATGCAGAGGAGGACTAGATTACTCTGTTGCTTTGTGCAAACTTGCTGTGTCCAGTCTTGACCAGCAAGTGGAGATCATAGAACTGGTTGAGGGAGGTGAATACCATGCTCAAGTAAGTCTCCCTGCTCTGGAGCAGAATGCAGACCACAGTGCAGACAGGATTGGAACTTGGGACAGAAGCTTTTCTTTTCCACTGCTTATTCTTCTTACTGTGAAAACATATACAGTCCAGTGGTTCTGAATTTTGTCCCCTAAACATTTGAGTATTTTAGTTAAAATTTTTGTATTGTATTAACTGTGGGGGTATTGATGTATTTCTGAGTAGAGGCCAGAGATACTAATATATATTATAGAGTGGCATTTGTTGTGAAAGCAGTCACAGTAATAAATTGTCTAGTGCCAGATGTTAACATTGTTATTGAACTAAGAAAGCACATTCAGGAGGTGAGCATCCCACCCACAAATAGTAAGGCTGCTCTCTGTTGTGTGGCCTGAAACACAATAGACATATCAGGCCTCCTCTTTGCTATTCTGTGGCCTGGGATTTAGTTCCTCACCTGAGGACTTGTTCCCTGAGGGCTTGTCTTCTTCAGAGGTGAGCATCCCACCCACAAAGGGTGGAGCTAGAGGAGCGATGGAGCTCTGCTCCTCTTCGTGGCTGCATGCATCTTTTAGCCAATGAACACCACCATAACACATAGAAAAATTCACAATACAAGTGTGACAATGGGGAAACAACACAGGCCAACACCAGACATTGAATATGTAGATAGCAACTCTCATGACCTGAAAATTGTTAACCACCTAATTATTCTCTCAGATATGGAGTTTAGAGAAGAAATAAGTAGGATGTTCATAGAACTCAAAGAAAGTGTAAATTGAGTTGAAAGAAAAGCAAATAAGAGTCAAGAGAATATGCAGATATAAATCAGAAAACTCCAAACTGACATAAGAGGTCTGAAAAACTCAATAGAAAATCTCAATGGAAAGCCTTTCCAATAGGGTAACAGCAGCTGAAGATAGAATCAGTAAGCTGGAAGATGAGATGCATAAAGCATAAGAGATTGGGGAAAAAAAGCCTTAAAACAAATGCTCATACAATGGAAAAATTACTCAAACAATGTGAACAGATGAGCTTTGATAAGCTCAACAGAAACAACATAAGAATCATTAGAGTCCCAGAGACCAGGAAACAAATCCTCAGGAAGAATCAGCAGCCCAGGCTCTCATTAAAGAGAAACTCACAGAGATAAAGACTGTATGCAACCAAATCCTGCATGCCAGAAGAGTACCAGCTAAAAGAGACCCAAAGAAAAGCATTACAAGACACATCCCAGTCACAATGACAAATACCACAGATAGAGATAGAATACTGAAAGCAGCAAGATCAAAATGGGAAATTACATTCAAAGGAGCATCCTTAAGATTTACAGCAGACCTGTCACAAGAAACCCTCAAGGTCAGAAGGCAGTGGTGGGACATAGTGCCAAAACTCAACGAAATGAATGTTTCACCTAGAATACTGCACACAGCCAGACTTACTTTCAAGTTTGAAGGAAGTATACATAGCTTCATGGATAAACAACTTCACAGACTCAAAACTAGCCTTAAAAGAAAAACTGACAGGTCTACTTTAAGACAAGACCGACCATGAGACACACCAAATTTCTACACAAAGATGGCACTAAATTCCATAAGAATTATCTCTCTCAATGTCAGTGGACTAATTGCACCAGTTAAGAGACACCGAGTGACTAAATGGATCAAAAAACTGAATCCAACCTTTTGCTGCCTACAAGAAACATACCTGAATAGTCAGAAAAAAACATAGAATCAAAATCAAAGGCTGGAGGAAAATCATCCAAGCAAACAACACCTTAAAAAAGCTGGAGTGGCCATATTAGTATCATATGACACAAACTTTAGGCTCAGAAAAGTTTTAAGGGACAAAGATGGACATTTTTACTAATCATTTTGTACTAATCAAGGGATATGTACAACAGGAAGATATAACACTCCTAAACTTACATGCACCCAAATTAAATTGTATTGAATACAATTGTTGACAAATCTAAAAGAAGATGTCAATAGCAACACAATAATTGTGGGAGACCTCAACACTGCCCTGTCACCCCTTGACAGGTCTACCAGACTGAAACCGAACAAAAATATATAGCTCTGAAAAGAGAAATGGAAGAAAGTGGACTAGTTGATATCCCCATCCCCAGAAACCTGGATACACATTCTATTCCAATGCACATGGGTCATTCTCCAGGATAGACCACATGCTGGCATATAAAACATAGCTCCATAAAATCAAGAGGATAGAAATCATAAAGACAACCTTCTCAGATCACAGTGCAATGAAATTAGTAGTGAACTACAAAGGGACACAGAAGAAAAACTTCAACACCTGGAAATTAAACAGCTCACTACTGAACAACCAGTGGATCTCAGATGAAATCAAAGAGGAAATCAAAGATTCTTAGAAACAAATGACAAAAAAGATACAAATGATCAGAATTTATGGGACACAGCAAAAGCAGTACTAAGAGGAAAATTTATAGCTTTGCAAGCACATCAAGAAGGAAGAAGGGGTCTACATGAATAGCTTGATGAAACAGCTTATAAAATTAGAAAATGATCAACAACAGGAACCAAAATTACATAGGCAGAAGGAAATAACAAAGCATAGAGCAGAAATTAATGACATGGCAATCCAAAAAACAATCCAAAAGATCAACGAAAGCAAAAGTGGGTTCTTTGAGAAAATAAACAAGCTTGATAAACCACTGGCAACACTCACAAAGAAAGCAAGGGAGAAACTTGATAAACCATATTAGAAATGAAAAGGGGAAGATCACTACAGATATTGCAGAGATTCAATGGGTAATCAGAGATGATTTTGAGAAACTATGCCATGAAACATTAGAACATTAAAAATGGATAAATTATTGGACATTTATAACCTTTCACAGTTTAATAAGGATGAGGTAGCTTATCTAAACAGCCCCATCACTATTGAGCAAATTAAAATGGAAATGAAAAGTCTTCTCCAAAACAAAAAAACCAGGCCCAGATGAGTTTACAAATGAATTCTTTCAAACATTTCAAGAGGAACTACTACCAACCCTAGGCAGGCTCTTTCATAAAATTGAAGAACAGGAACATGTTCAAATAGTTTTTATGAAGGTAACATCACCTTGATACCAAAACCAGACAGAGACGCTGCCAGAAAAGAAAATTACAGACCAATATCCCTGATGAAAACATATCCAAAGATCCTCAACAAAATCCTGGCAAATAGGATCCAGTGACTCATCAAGAAGGCTATTCACCATGACCAAGTAGGTTTCATTCCTGGAATGCAAGAATGGTTTTAACATCCATAAATCAATCAGCATAGTGCACCATATCATCAAAATAAAAATAAAAAATTATATGATCATATCAATAGATATAGAGAAAGCATTCAGTAAGTTCCAACAACCGTTCTTGATAAAAATCTCTCATCTAGATAGGAATGAAAGGAACTTTTCTCAATATAGTCAAGGCCATCTACAATAAGCCAATGGCAAATATTATTCTCAATGGAGATAAACTAAAAGCCTTTCTTCTAAAATCTGGTACAAGACAAGGCTGCCCTCTCAAGACCATTCCAATTCAACATAGTACTGGAAGTACTTGTCCTAACAGTTTGGCAAGAAAAAAAATATCAAGGGCATTCAGATAGGAAAGGAAGAAGTTAAACTCTCACTGTTTGCAGATGACATACTATATTTAAAAAACCCAAAAGACTACCAAAAAACTTCTAGAAAAATGTAGAAAAGTGGCAGGTTACAAAATAGGCACACAATAGTCAATGAATTTTTTATACACTAATAATGTTAGAGAATAAATGGACATCAAAAAAAATAATCCCATTCACATTATTGCCACACAAACTCAAATATCTTGGAGTCATCCTAAATAAAGAGGTGAAGGACTGTTGAATCAAATAATTAAGGATTGGGCTGGAGGGTGATGGATGGCGATGTTTGTGCTTAGGCCCCAGCCACGTGGCTTCATTTCCCATCCAGCCAGCGAGTTCCAGGCCCAGGTGAAAGGCGGAAATCAGACTCATCCAGAGACAGGCATCAGGAACCATTAACTTTATTCATGCCCTATCCACCACATGTGTGTGGCCTATCTCATAACCTTTTAAGCATTCAGCCATTCTAGGCTAGCCCTGCCTCTTAACCCTTTCAGCCATCTTCCCTTTGGCGTCCATCCTGGTCCAAGACCAGAAACAGAGACCCCAAAGCCAGCGAGCTTAGCAGGGCCGAATGGGCCGGGTCTTGCAGGTAAGGTCACACCTAATATCCGGTTCCCAAGACCCCTCCCAGAAATGGGTGGGTCTTAGGTATCTACACCAAATCCAGGGTACACCAACAAAGGACATGTACAAAAAAACTATGAAAGTCTGCTTCATGAAATAAGAAAGCACACAAGTAAATGGAGACACATACACTGCTCATGAATTTGCAGGGTTCATATCATTAAAATGATAATACTCCCCTAACATTGTACAGATTTAATGCAATCCCACTACAGATACCTATGACATTCTTCAAAGAAGTGGATCAAACACTCTGAAATTCATTTGGAACAATAAACACCCACAAATAGCTAAAGCAATCTTTGGAAAAAATGGAATATGGAAGGCATTACTTTCCCCAATTTTAAATTGTATTACAAAGCAGTAGTCATTCAAACAGCATGATGTTGGAATAAATATCCTCAGGTAAGTGGAATAGACTTGAGTTTTCAGAAAATGTTCCCCCAGCATATATTCAACTAATCTTATATAAAGGGGCAAGAAATCCAAAATGGAGCAAGAAAAGCCTTTTCAACAAGGGGTGTTGGCACAACTGGTTAGCCACTTGCAAAAAAGCAAACTCAGACACCCATCTAGCACCATGAACAAATGTCAAATCTAAATGGATTAAAGATCTTGATATCAGGCCTGAAAGCATAAGGAATATAGAACAACACATAGATAAAAACACTCTACCACATTGAGACTAAAGGCATCTTCAAGGATGAAACAGCAGTCTCCAAATAAGTAGAAGCAGAGATAAACAGATCGGACTATATTAAGCTGAGAAGCTTCTGCATTTCAAAGTAAATAGTGCCTAGGATACAAAAGAAACCCACAGAATGGGAGAAATTATTCACCCAATACTCATAAGATAATGGACTAATATTGAAGTTAAACAAGGTACTAATAAAACTTAGCAAGCAAAAAAATAAATGTAACCCCATCAAAAATTGGGGAGAAGAAAATGAACAGGCACTTCCTCAAAGAGAAATACAAATACAAATGTGTCAAACAACACATGAAAATATGTGATGTCAGGCTGTGAAAATCTACGAAACTAGCCTCTGCCCAGTGGGGCTCAACTGTGAATAATTGTGAGTGCTGCTGTCTGTGTCTGTCTCCTGTCCTGTCGCATCGAAAACTCTTGGGATGTGGGCCGATAAAGAGGCTCCAGTAGAGCACTTTGGCTCCACTTTGCTATGCGGCCATGCACTCTTTCTAAGGAAAGAACACCATCGCAACAAGAAGAAAAAAAAATCACACAAAGAAATGTGCTGGATCACTGAAGCCCAGCATTTCTCTCCAGACTGTCTTCTCTGCTGTGTGCTCAGGCCTAAGATTTGATCCTGTGAGAGGCTTCATCCACGGAGGACTCCCTTCCCTAGGAGGCAAGTCAACCCACCCGAAAGGGCGGAGCAGAGGAGGTGTGGATGTGTACATCATTTAGCCAATGAATACCACCACAACACGTAGAAAAACCACAATACAAGTGGCAATGAGGAAACAATGCAGACCATAATCAGACATAGAGAATAAAGATTACAATTCTGATAACCAGATAATGACCAAGCCAACTAATCAACCTCTCAGATAAGGACTTTAGACAAGCAATAAGGAAGATGCTCAACGAACTCAAAGAAATCATGGATCGAGTTGAACAGAACACTAACAAGAACCAAGAAAATATAAGATGGAAATCACAAAACTCAAACTGAAATAACATGTCAACTAACAGGCCTGAAAAAATCAGTAAACGAAGTGAATGACAAAATGGATAAGCTCTGGGACAGGGTATCAGAAGCTGAGAATAGACTTGTGTTGTGGAAGAGGATGATACATAACAATTCCATACAACAGGAGAGATGGAAAAAAAAAACTTAAAGCAAATGAGCAGACAATGGAAAAATTAGTCAAAGAATGGAACAGATGAAAAATAGAAGGTCTATGATAAGATCAACAGAAACAACTTAAGAATCATTGGAGTCCCAAAGACCCAGGAAAGAAAATTTCCAGGAAGAATCAATAGTCAAGAACATCATTAAAGAGAAACTTCCAGAGCTAAAGAATATATGTGATCAAATCCTGCATGCTCGAAGAGTACAACCAAAAGAGACCCCAGAAAAAACCACCCCAAGACACATCTAGTCACAATGTCAAATCCCACAGATAAAGACAGAATTCTGAAAACAGCAAGATCAAAAGGGGAAATTATGTTCAATCAAGCATCCTTGAGATTTACAGCAGACCTGTCACCAGAAACACTCAATGCCTGAAAGCAGTGGTGGGATATTGTGACAAGACTGAATGAAATGAATGCTTCACCCAGATACTATACCCAGCAAAACTCACTTTCCAGTTTGATGGAAGAATACATGGTTTCACAGACAAAAAGCAGTCAGAAACTTTACAGACACAAAAACAGTCTTAAGTGAAAAAACTGAAAGACCAATATTAAGACAAGACTAACCAAAAGACACACCAAATTTCGATATAAAGATGGCATTAAATCCCAGGACAATTCTTTCTCTCAACGTCAATGGACTAAATGCACCAGTTAAGAGACACAGAGTGGCTAAATGGATCAAAAAACTCAATCCAACCTTCTGCTGCCTACAAGAAACGCACCTGAATAGTCAGAACAAACACAGACTTAAAATACAAAGCTGTGAGAAAAATTATCCAAGCAAACAACACCCATAAAAAGCTGGAGTGGCATACTAATATCAGATAATGCAAACTTTATACTCAGGAAGGTTGTAAGGGACAAAGATTGACATTTTATATCTAATCAAGGGATATGTTAGAGCAGGAAGAAATCACTTCTCCTAAACCATAATATGCACTGAATGAGGGGCCCAGCAAAATATTTAATACAATTGTTGACAAATCTGAAAAATAATATCAATAACAACACATAATTGTAGGGGGAACTCAACACGGCTTTGGCAACACTGGATAGGTTCAACCAGAATGAAACCCAACAAGAATATACTAGACCTGAGGAGAGAAATGGAAGAAAGAAGGCCTAGTGGATATATATAGGACACTCCATCCGCAGAAACCTGGATACACATTTTTTCTCCAATGTACATGGGACATTCTCCAGATAGACATACATGCTGGCACACAAAACAGGATAGAAATATCGCAGGCTACCTTCGCTGACACAAGGCTCTGAAATTATTTGTGAATTCCAAAGGGACTCAGAAGGAAAAACTTTAACACCTGGAAGTTAAACATCCTCATACTGAATAACCAGTGGGTCTGAGATGAAACCAAGGAGGAAATCAAAAGGTTCATGGAAACAAATGATAATAAAGACACAAACTATCAGAACTTATGGGACACAGCATAAGCAGTACTGAGAAGAAAATTTATAGCTTTGCAAGCACACATCAGGAAGGAAGAATGGGCTTACTGAGTAGCTTAATGACGCAGCTCATAGAACTAGAAAGTGCTCAACAAAAGGACCCAAAAATAGGGAGACAGAAGGAAATAGCAAAGCTGAGAGCAGAAATCAACGAAGTGGAAACCCAAAAAACAATCCAAAAGATCAACGAAAGTAGAAGATGGTTCTTTAAAAAAATAAACAAGATTGATAAACCACTGGCAAAACTAACAAAGAAAGAGAGAGAGAAACCTGATAGCTCATATTAGGAGTGAAAAAGGAGAGATCACTACTGATATGATAGAGATCCAAAGGGTAATCAGAAACTACTTTGAGAAACTCTACGCCACTAAAATGAGAACCTGGAAGAAATGGATAAATTCTTGGACTCTTATAATCTTCTACAGTTGAAGGAAGAGATGATAGCATATCTTAACACCCCCCATCACTATTGAGGAAATTAAAATGGTATTCAAATGTCTGCCCAAAAACAAAAGCCAGGCCCAGGTGGATTCACTAACTGAATTTTCTTTCAAACTTTCCAAGAGGAACTACTACCAATCCTGGCAAGACTCTTACATGAAATTGAATAAACGGAAACACTTCCAAATAGCTTTTATGAAGCCAACATCACCTTGATACCTAAACCAGAGATGCTACCAAAAAAGAAAATTACATATCGCTGATGAATACAGATGCAATGAAACTCAACAAAATCCTGGCAAATAGGATTCAGTGTCTCATTAAGAAGATTATCCACTACGATCAAGTAGGTTTCATCCCAGGAATGCAAGGATGGTTTAACATCTGTAAATCTATCAACATAATACACCGCATCAACAACAAGAAAAATAAAAACAACATGATCATATCAATAGATGCAGAGAAAGCATTTGATAAAGTCCAACACCCATTCTTGATCAAAACTCTCAGCAAGACGGGAATGGAAGGAACCTTTCTCAACATAGTTAAGGCCATCTACCACAAGCCAGAGGCAAATATTGTCCTCAATGGAGAAAAACTGAAAGCCTTTCCTCTAAATTCTGGCACAAGACAAGGCTGTCCTCTCTCACCACTCCTATTCAACATAGCATTGGAAGTACTTGCTATAGCGATTAGGCAAAAAAAAAAAAAATCAAGGGAATCCAGATAGGAAGGAAGAAGTCAAGCTCTCGCTGTTTGCAGATGACATGATACTCTACCTAGAAAACCCTAATGTCTCTACCAAAAAGCTTCTAGAAACAATAGACTCATATAGCAAGGTGGCAGGCTACAAAATTAACACAAAAAATCAATGGCCTTTCTATACACCAATAGTAATAAGGAAGAAATGGACATTAAGAAAACAACCCAACCTGGAGGCAATCCTCTACCAGGGAAGACCCTACAGCTTCTCTGACATTGATCTACTCAAAAGAGACTTCCCTTAACACTGAGAAGACTTAACAAGAACAATGACCTGCTTACTGGACAGGGCTTGCTCTATTGGCCCTTAATTGTGAGGTGAAACTAGAGGATACTCCACACCAGCCTGACTTCAATGTAGGATGTGCAGATTCCAGGATCTTTAATACAGAAACCTGATGCCAACAATAGGACTGTGTGAAAAATAAAACTGTATTGGCACTACAGACAATGACTTGGATTGAATAAACTAGTTTGCCTGGAGCCTAGAGTTGGTCTTATGTCAGGAAACTTCAGGGGTAGTGGTCTTCTTGTATTTAGACCAAGGCTATTCCTTTCTATGACCCACATATTTTGGTCGGCCTATGCAAACAATAGTTGCCACTCTAACACCATTTTTACTGTGCCCTTTTGACTAACCCTAAAAAAAAAACCTTAAACTTTTGATGTTAATTTAAACTAATATGTATGTGCATGAATATATAAAAATACTATGCCTTCAAAAAAAAAAACAACACCATTCACAAAATTGCCACAGAAACTCAAATATCTTGGAATCAACTTGACTAAAAATGTGAAGGACCTATACAAAGAAAACTATAAAACTCTGCTCCAAGAAATAAGAGAGGACATGCAGAAATGGAAGCACATACCCTGCTCATGGATTGGCAGGATTAACATCATCAAAATGGCAGTACTCCCCAAAGCATTGTACAGATTTATTGAGATCCCTCTAAAGATACCCATTCTTCAAAGAAGTGGATCAGGCACTTTTGAAATTCATTTGGAACAATAAACACCCTAGAATAGCTAAAGCAATCATTGGGAAAAAGAATATGGGAGGAAATACTTTCCCCAACTTTAAACTGTACTACAAAGCAATAGTTATCAAAACAGCATGGTATTGGACAGGTCCTCAGATCAGTGGAATAGGCTTGAATACTCAGAGAATGTTCTCCAGACATACAATCACCTAATTTTTGATAAAGTAGCAAGAAATCCTAAATGGAGCAAAGAAAGCCTCTTCAACAAGTGGTGTTGGCACAACTGGATAGCCACTTGCAAAAAATTGAACGTAGACCCCCAGCTAACATCATGTATGAAGGTTAAATCCAAATGGATAAAAGACCTCGATATCAGACCCAAAACCATAAGATATATAGAACAACACGTAGGTAAAACACTCCAGGACATTGAGACTAAAGGCATCTTCAAAGAGGAAACTGCACTCTCCAAGCAAGTGAAAGCAAAGATTAACAGATGGGAATATATTAAACTGAGAAGCTTCTGCACCTCAAAAGAAATAGTGCCCAGGATACAAGAGCCCCCCACTGAGTGGGAGAAACTATTCACCCAATACCCATCAGATAAGGAACTAATCTCCAAAATATACAAGGCACTGACTGAAATTTACAAGAAAAAAACATCTAATCCCATTAAAAAATGGGGAGAAGAAATGGACAGACACTGTGACAAAGAAGAAATACAAATGGCTAAAAGACACATGAAAAATGCTCTACATCACTAATCATCAGGGAGATGCAAATCAAAACAACTATGAGGTAACACCTCACACCCCAGAGAATGGCACACATCACAAAGAATGAGAACAAGCAGTGTTGGCGGGGATGTGGAGAGAAAGGAACTCTTATCCACTGCTGGTGGGAATGCCGTCTAGTTCAACCTTTATAGAAAGCGATATGGAGATTCCTCCAAAAACTGGAAATCGAGCTCCCATACGACCCAGCTATACCACTCCTAGGAATATACCCTAGGAACACAAAAATACAATACAAAAATTCCTTCCTTACACCTATATTCATTGCAGCACTATTTGCCATAGCAAGACTCTGGAAACAGCCAAGATACCCTTCAACAGATGAATGGCTAAAGAAACTGTGGTACATATACACAATAGGATATTATGCAGCCATCAGGAGAGATGAAGTCATGAAATTTTCCTATACATGGATGTACATGGAATCTATTATGCTGAGTGAAATAAGTCAGAGAGAGAGAGAAAGATGCAGAATGGTCTCACTCATCTATGGGTTTAAAGAAAAGTGAAAGAGGGCTCGGAGAGATAGCACAGCGGTGTTTGCCTTGCAAGCAGCCGATCCAGGACCTAAGGTGGTTGGTTCGAATCCCGGTGTCCCATATGGTCCCCCGTGCCTGCCAGGAGCTATTTCTGAGCAGACAGCCAGAAGTAACCCCTGAACACTGCCGGGTGTGGCCCAAAAACCAAAAAAAAAAAAAAGAAAAAAGTGAAAGACATTCTTGCAATAATAACTTTCAGACACAAAAGAGAAAAGAGCTGGAAGTTAGAATTCACCTCATGAAGGTCACCACAAACAGGGATGAGTTTAGTTAGAGAAATAACTACGTTTTGAACTATCCTAATAATGAGAATGTACGAGGGAAATAGAAAGCCTGTCTAGAGTACAGGCGGGGGTTGGGTGGGGAGGAGGGAGATTTGGGACATTGGTGATGGGAATGTTGCACTGGTGATGGGTGGTGTTCTTTACATGACTGAAACCCAAACACAATCATGCATGTAATAAAGTTGTTTAAATAAAAAAAGAAGAAGAATAAGATACCAGGCACCTAACTTGGGTGGCCTTGTGCAAGACAAACACCCTATCTACTGTAAAAAAAAAAAGAAAGAAAGAAAGAAAGAAAATATGCTCCACATTAATAATCAGGGAGATGTAAGTAAAAGTAACTATGAGATACCATCTAACAACACAGAGACTGGCACACATCACAGAGACCAAGAACAATCAGTGCTGGTGGGGATGTGGAGAGAAAGGAACTCTCATTCACTCCTGGTGGGAATGTCGTCTAGTTCAGCCTTTTTTTTTTTTTTTTTGAGATTCCTCCAAAAACTGGAAATTGAGCTCCCATATGATTCAGCTATATCACTCCTAGGGATATACTCTAGGAACACAAAAATGCAATTCAAAAATCGCTTCCTCACACCTATATTCATTGCAGCACTATTTACAATAGCCAGCTTCTGGAAATAACCGAGATGCCCTTCAACAGATGAGTGACTAAGAAACTGGTACATATACACAATGGAATATTATGCAGCTGTCAGGTGAGACGAAGTCCAGACATTTTTCTATACATGTATGTACATGGAATCTATTATGCTTAGTGAAATAAGTCAGAGGGAGAGAGATAGACACAGAATAGTCTCACTTATCTATGGGTTTTAAGAAAAATTAAGGACATTATTGTATTAATCCCTAAGGACAATAGAGATAAAGGCCAGAAGGACTGACTCACATATGAAGCTCACCACAAACACCAGTGGTGCAGTTAGGGAAATAAGTATACTAACAACTATCTTGACAGTCATAATAAGTGAGAGAGGTAGAATGCCTATCTTAAATACAGGGAAAAAAAGAAAGCACATTCACAGTCCCAAGCCATCAGTATGAAAACTTAAAACAGCCTAATTACATATAAACAAAGCAGACACATCTCTCTCTTTTTTCTCCTGGATCTCTTCCATCACTCATTATATTTCTATTGCTTCCATCCCTGTCTCTGCATTGTTGGACTTTGAATCCTGCTTTATGTTCTCTGTGTATTATTCAGGCTTGAAGTATAAAGTGTTAAACTTGACAATGAAAGTCAGACAAAAGGGTTGGTAAGATAGGGTGGTGTTCTCTTATTTGTTTGGAATCATCATGGTATGTGATATCAGACAAGCAGAGATGGAACCATTTGTCCTGGTATAATTCTCCTGTAAACTGTTTTCCAAGTTATCTTGTATTAAAGTCCTGATGTTCATTCTCTTATGTGGAAGCAGTGGTTTGGCAGTGGTTTTCAGGTAGCTATATGTTTTAAATACTTTACATGTTAATTCTGATGCACAATAAGTATCAAGAATAGTGTCAGGTCTTAGCCTCTAGTGTTAGTCTGGCCGCTGGCACCAATATTAATGTCTGCCCCTGGGCACCAGTTTTAGGAATATGAATAGGACCAGCACCCAAAGAGAGAGAGAGAGAGTCAGGGATGAAGGTGTTTCCCTTGCATATGGCTGACCCAGTTTCTATTGCTGCATTTACAGATGGTCCCCTTGTACTACCAGGAGTTATCCCTGAGTGAAGATCCTGGAATAAGTACTGAGCATTTGTTAGTGTGGCCCATCCACCTCATCTTTTCCTGCCCCATCATGCCCTCAAAAGTGTTTAATGCTCTTCACATTACTACTAATCTCTTTTCAGGCAATAGAAAGCAAGGAAAAGCTGTGTATGTTGGCCCTTGGCCTTTTGAACTGAGAGTATGAGTGCCCGTCAGTTGATAATAAACAGGAACAAATAACTTGTAACACAAGAAAGATCATTCAGCTATTTCTTCCTCCTGGTGCTAAACCCTTTGCATAACCAGAATCAAGCCATGCATATAGCAAGGTACTCTCCACTGAGCTGTAACTTAATTAAAAATAGCTTTTGAGGGGCCGGGAAGGTGGCGCTAGAGGTAAGGTGTCTGCCTTACAAGCGCTAGCCAAGGAACGGACCACGGTTTGATCCCCCGGCGTCCCATATGGTCCCCCCAAGCCAGGGGCGATTTCTGAGCACATAGCCAGGAGTAACCCCTGAGCGTCAAATGGGTGTGGCCCCCAAAAAAATAGCTTTTGATCTGCTAGAAAAATCAACAACTTATAATTAGTGATTAATTTCCAAAGTACCAGAAACTAGGTCAAGTGTTTATATATTATTGCATTGAATCAATAATAATAATAATAATAATAATAATAATAATAATAATAATATAAAGTATGAGTATGAGTGCTAATATTCTCTACACTTTACAGAGAATCTGAGGATGTGAAATATTAAATAGGCTGTTCGTGTTACAACTTTGAGGAATAGGAGTGCGATGTAAAACCAGTTTGTACTTAGACATTAATGAGTTAGTAGAGAGTAAATAATGTTCTTGAAAGCCATTATACATATTCATGATAGTCATAGACAAATATTCTTATAACTAGGAATCAGGGCTGTAGCAGAAAGAGTTAGAATTATGTTATCTCCCACTCTCTAACTTGACAATGAAAGTCAGAGAGAAGCTCTGTAAGAATTAGGTTTTATTAGCTTGAAGATTTTTTTTTCAGTGCATAGTTGCTCTCTACTGCCATCTTCTGGCTGCCTCGATCAAGTATAGTCTATGTAAGGGCCCACAGGATTTACAGCAAAGGGTCTCAAAAGGTTAGAGTCCAAAATGTGGACACCTCATCAGTTTATTGAAATGTTTATACTTTCAAAACTTTAAAACATGTTTTAAAATGACATCAATAATTGTATAGAAATAAGACTTTCACCCTTCCATTCTTGACACTGTTGATAAATTTTTAACTATACTTCAAATACCTTTTATTTTTAACCTCCAAAGTAAAAGAAAAGTAAAGTAAAGGTTGTTTAATTAAATCACAGTGCAACAGCCACTATATCCAGCCTTTCTGGGAAACCAAGATTATATTTTTAGTTTATTCACTTAAGTCAGAGGAGTTATTGCTAAATGTAGTTAAATGGGAGAAAGAAACACTGTCAAAACCTTGGCTGGGATCTGCCACTCACCAGGGTCTTTCAGGAACGAGCCTACGGGAGACTGAGCTAGTCTCTTCACAAGTCTTCCATGCAAAGCAATGATTAGGCTTAGAAATTATTAAATGAGGACATTTGAATACAGTTCTCTCCCCCCTTGATATCTTTTGGAAACTTTTAAGATGATGAAATTCCTTTTAAGATAATGAAAGCACGAGAGGCATTTCTTATTTATTTACATAGTGTAACTGTCTGGCATGATAAAATACAATTTATCTTTTGGAAGGCCTGTTTGTAGCACTCAGGGTCTCTGAGTATTGGCTCTTGTCAATGCCTCAGGCTCTTGTGAGTATTCCCAGAACTCTTGGGACACAGTATGAAAAGGTGTCTGGTACTGTGCTTTTGTCTGACGCATCAGTTGTGGACAAGTTGGAAGGTTCTTTATTTCTAAACCACCTTGAAAAAAAAAAGGAAAACACAAATATATTCAAAATGTTTATGTCTGCCAATAGGTGGTAGGTGGGTTATTGTAATATTCCTGTTTCTGAAATTGCTCTCCCTAACAAGAAGGCAAAATATAGTAGATGTGGTGAGAGAGGAAATGTTTGAATCTAGGTCTTAGTTTTATATTGAAGTCTAGTGAACCTTATACAACTTGATCTGCCATAGGAAATTATAAAGAGTGTCAGCATGTTTATGCTTTTAGTGGACCCCAAAATCCTAGGCCTATTTGAAAGGGGGAAAGTCTAGGAGCCAGAGAGATAGTACAGTTGGAAAGGTACTTGTCTTACTTGTGTCCAACCTGAGATCAATATCTTGTTCATATATTTTCCAAGAACTACCAGGAGTGATCTCTGAATATAGACCTAGGAGTACTGAGTACAGAGTACTGCTGGGTCCTTCTCCCCTCTCCCACCCAAGTGGGAGAGGAGTCTTTTTTAAGGTAATCAGTGTGTTTGGCTAGAGATAAAACAGTATATACTTGCCGGCATGGTGGCGCTAGAGGTAAGGTGTCTGCCTTGCCAGCGCTAGCCTAGGACAGACTGCGGTTCGATCTCCCCGCGTCCCATATGGTCCCCCAAGCCAGGAGCGACTTCTGAGTGCATAACCAGGAGTAACCCCTGAGCATTACCGGGTGTGCCCCCCCCCAAAAAAAACAGTGTTTACTGCATTTGCTTTGTATGCAGTTGTCCCAGGTTCAATGCATGGTACCACAAATGGTCTCCTAAACCCTGCCAAGAATAATCCCTGAGCACTCTAAAGAGGGTCCAAATTAAAAAAAAATAATAATCCAAACAACCAAAGATTATCAGTGGGATCATTTTTTTCAATTTTTAATGAGGAGGAAATCAATATAATTTAAAAGGATTGTACTTTGAACAGATAACATTTGGAATATTTAACTTTGCTGAGATATATGTTTATATATTGTTACATATGCTTATATCATTTTATTGGTATATAATTGACATATCAACTTCTAAGCTATATAACATGGTATATGTATCAATATATGTATCAATTATTTCTGTTCTGATTTTATAATTATTCTAACAACCTTGGAATGAATTTGTTTTCCATTTTCTAGTTTCTTTTACAATAGACATAGTTTGTTATATTTAAGATATTTCTTGTTTCTTGATATCACTGCTTAAAACTTTGGGTGCAAAGCAAGAGATTCAGATCCTTCACTCATCCAAGTTAAATCTCAGAATATGTCAAACTTCTTGCCCATTTCAATTGTGTAATTTCCTAATATTTCCTAATATTTTTCCTCATGTGTAGATGTCATTCTGCTTGCTTTCAGGGGCTACTTTCAGGAGAAATAAATTCTGCATATAGCTGCAAATTCAATGTTTTGGGAGAGGGTGTGAGTTCAAGAGCCTCCAATGTTACCATCTTTTTCTCTTTTCTCTGAGTCACCAATAGTTACAGAATTAGAAAGTTGTTGATGGTTGATTTTCAGTTATACAATGTTCCTCTATGGCAGTTTCCTTTGCTTTTAGGAACATGATATATAATACTTTGTTGAAAAGGTATCATGCATATCACTTTACCTCTTTTCAGCACCCAATTCTTGTCCAGAGTGACCATTTCCAACTATCATTGTTATTTTTTATTTTTTATTGTTTATGTTTATTATTTTATATTATGATATTTATTAATTATTGTCATTGTGGTCCTATCCTAACTATGCCCTTCCCCTCATTTTATTTTCATACTATTATTTTTCTTAATATTCCTTAGACTAGTGTGACATTCTGTTTGTTCGTCTCCCTTAAATCATTTCACACAATATTATACTCCCCATGTCTATCCATGTATAAGCAAATTTTATGACTTCATTTATCCTAACATAGTATTCCATTCCCTTGATATAACAAAGTTTCTTTATCTTTCATCTATTCTCTGGTATTTGGGATGTTTCCATATCTGGCTATTGTGAACAGTACTGCAATGAATATAGGAGAGGAGATGTCTTCCCTGAATTGTGTATTTGGATCCCTAAGGTATACTACTTGGAGCAGTTTTTCTGCGTTATATGAGAGGTCAATTTCTAGTTTTTTGAAGAATGTATATATTGTTTTCTAAAAAGGCTGAATTTCTCTAGATTCCCACTAACAATGAGAGTCCCTGTGTCCCCACATCTGCACTAGCATTGGTTGCTGTTGTTATTTATTTTGGATTTATACTAGTCTCTGATTAATTAAAAACATATCATTGATTATTTTATTTTCACTTCTCTGATAATGAATGACATGTAAACTTTTTCAGTGTGACTTTTGACCATCTATATTTTTCTTTGAGGAAGTTTCTGTTCATCTCTTCTCTCATTTTTGAAAATTATTTTGAATTTAAAGCATTGTGATTTACAAAGTTATTCATATTTAAGTTCTAGATATACAAAGTTTCAGCACCCACTTCTTCAATATTGAATAGTCAGTGTCAACCTCCCTCCACCAATATTCCCCAAATTATTCCAAACCACCACCATCTTAACCCAGTATGCTATCATAACAGGTACCTTTTTAAATTTGTTTATAATAGTTTGGGTCTCAGGGGCCATAGTGATAGCACAGCAGGTGGGGTATTTGCCTTACATGTGGCCAATCTGGATTCAATCCTCGGCCTCCCATAATCCCCAGAGACTACCAGGAGTGATTTCTAAGTGCAGAGTCAAGAGTAACCCCTGAGCATTTGCTGTGTGTGGTCCCAAATATATTTAAAAACTCTTAAAAATAGTTTGGATCTTTTGATTTCATTGCTATTGACTCTGTGGCTTGAGTATTTAGTTCTGTCCTTTCTTAATATCACAAATGCACCTGAGTCCCGTTGGTTCCTGTATGCAATTGTTTCATATCTGCCTTTCTCTTTCTCTACTCAACTTCTTTTCTTTGTCTCACTATACTCAGGGGCCAATATTTAAAGCCCTCATTTAAACCACTGTATTCCCTCATGCAGTTATTCTAAATACCACATATAAGTGATATCATCTTATATTTATCCTTCTTCTGACTTACTTCATTTAATATATTTTCTACTTTTATTCATATTGCAACAAATTGCATGCTTGCTACATTCCTTACAGCTATGTAGTATTCAATTGTATATATGTACTTCATTTTTATGACCACTCATCTGTTATTGGACATCTAGGTTAATTCCAACTCTGACCTATTAAAAATGAATGCTGTGACAAATAATGAATATGTTCTTTTGAATAAATTTTTTCCTCAGAGGAAAGATACTCAAAAGTGGAATTGCTGGTTTTTATGATAGCTCAAGTCTGAGAACAGAGATTTACAGGAGAACCTTCTATACTGTTTCCATAGGAGGGTAGGGGTTGAACAGACAGCATTCCCACCATTAGTGGATAAGACTTTTCTTTTCACCACATCTCTGCCAACACATTATTTCCAGTATTTTTGATATGTGACATTCTCATTGGTGTAAGATGATACCTTATGTTCTTGATTTGGATTTCCCTTCTGATGAGAGACAATGACCAATTTTCATGTGCCTGTTGACCATCTGTTGGTCGTCCTCATAAGGTGTCTATTAACAGAAATGTTTCATGTCTAAAACTTGGTTTTCTAATATCCTTTTGTAATATCTGCTTGTGTTACTATTGATGTTTTTCTTCAACTCTATTAGCAGTTGTTTTAAGTATGGACCTTCACTGGGTGCATATATGTTTAGGAGTTCTCTGACTATTCAAATGCATTTTTTGTAGGCTGCAAAATGTTAGTCAATTTTCTGATACATTTTTACACTTCGTGCTTCTTGATTGATGTAGTTATTCCATTGACAGTGAGAGTGTTTTTCTTCATAGGATTTGTGCCACCATTTTGTATAAGTTTGTTGTATTTGTTGGGGTTGTCTTGCCTTAAAGTAGATGCTTCAGTTCTTTTAAAGTTGGTTTAATTGTGTTCAAGATATGAGTGCAAACACTCTTCAGCTCTGGAAACTTCTCGGCAATGATGTCTTTGACTGTTGATTTTTCATAGGGGTTTTCTTCTTGCATCTCTAGGATTGCAATGATTCTTTTGTTACTTCTCTTCAATTTATTCCAAAGGATTATTATCATCAGTTCACTTATTTTGAAGATATTTTTTCCATCTTTGTTCATTTATTTTTTGACTTCTTTTGCCTGAAGATGGTATGCAGCTCATCTTTGAGCTTACTGATTCTGTCCTCAGCAGCTATTATTTGCTGGTGTAGATTTCCAGTGAATTTTTCATTTTGCCTAGCAAATTTTTCAGCTTTATCACTTCTGTAGGAAGATTTTTCATTTTTACTCTCATATCTTCTTGAGTCTTATTGTCTTTTGTTTCATGGTTTCTTTGAGGATTTTGAACATCTCCAACATCTCTTCTCTAAAACTTTCATCAGAGATGCTTTATAGGTGGCTTTTATGAGTTGGGTTTCAGGGCTATCATCTTCATTCACTAAGTGTGTTAGGGCTCTGGGTTGCTGTCCCATTGTGGCCTTTGCAGTGTGGTGGTGTTTTTTAATGGGTTGTGGTGGAACTCATTGACTAGAAGAAATGCACGCCCATGGAGCTACGCAGATTGCTCTTCTCTAGGTCCACTGATCTTGAAGTCCAAAAGGCTCTTCTTCGTCAAAAAGCACCCCACTGCTGCCACTGATTGTCACTGGTTCTGTCTGTCTCAGAGCACTCACCTGAGCTCAAAATGGCACTTTTCTGACTTTGATGGTTTATTTTATTTTTAAGTTTTGAGCCAAACCCAATGGTGCTCGGGATTTACTCCTGGCTCTGAACTCAGAGAAGGCTTGTAGGACTGCATGTGATACTAGAGGTCAAACATGAGTCAGCATGTGTAAAGCAAGTACCCTATTCACTATACTATCCACCCAGTCCTCGTGTTTTTTTTAATTCAAAAAATATAAGTATTTATTACATTCTAGCTACTGTGCTAATTTCTGAGGATACATCTATGAATAAAATGGAGGTTTTTCACTGATAGTAAGGAGAAAAAATTACCACTACAAATGACAAGTAAATCTCGTGCTTTTTTCAGATGTCAAAATAGATTTAACATTCCCTTTTACCTTCTGTTTCTGAAGAACAAAGTATTTTACATTTTGTGTAATAGAATTGTTGATGATGTTGGTTGTATTGAATTGACCAGTCTCTTAGAGGAAGAAGAGCATGTTAATCAATAAATCATATGCCTTTGCAAACCTGGGAAAGAGATATAGACAAATAATAGTGACAAAAAGTACTGTTACTGGTTTTCAATGTATTTGTGTTGCCTCTCTTGTCAGTCTGCTTTCTGCACACATCTGTCCTACCAACTGAATGAAGAACTTGTTTTTAACTGGAGGATTTGGATTTGTTAAGGATTAGAATTTGTTAACCTGAACTGGCTGTTGCCAAGGTATCCCTACTTATGCTCACTGGAGAAATAATAAGTCTGTTTGTGTGCTCACTCCTTCGATTTCAAGACACATAATAATGAATTCAGAGCAAGAAATAAAAATAATTATTTCATGTAAAAGTAGGTTGTGACAATTACTTCAAAACATCTATTGCCTCATTTAAATCTTTTAAGACCACAGTGAGTTGAATACATAAGTCTTACAGTTAGGGTGTCCATATATCACAAATTTTCAGGATTTTTTGGGGGGGTCACATTTGGCATTTACTCCTGGCTCAATGCTCAGAAATTGCTCCTGACAGGCTCGGGGGACCATATGTGATGCCGGGATTCAAACCACTATCCTTCTGCATTACCTTATGCCTTACCTCCTTGCTATCTCTCTGGCCCCTAAATTTTCAGGATTTTTAATAGATTATTCTTTTAGAGAGTTTTATGTTTCTAGTTAATTGAGTGATCTAGAGATTTCTCAGATATTCTCTGCCATCATAAACACAGAGGCTTCAAGATTATCATTCCCAAACCTAGAGATACATTTGTTATGGTGGATGTAACAAATAATATCATGATTACCCATGAAATTCTTTAGCTCACATAATAGTTTACTCTTCCTATTATCAGTGTCTTGGTCAATATGACTTTACTCTATATAATAGCATTTAATCATATCTCTGGGATTTAACTATTCACTTTTTTATCCCAAGATTTTCATTTTGTAATTAAACATTACTAGAATTTTATAATTGGAAATATTTCTTTTGGTTTTTGAACCATGCTTGGCAGATGGTTACTGCTCAGGAGTTACTGCTGTCTCTGAACTCCTGGCAGGCTTGTGGGACTTTATGTGGTGCTAGGAATCAAACCTGAGTCAGCGGTATGCAAAGCAAGTTGTACTATTGCTCTAGCCCTTATTTGGGAATGTTGTTCAGACTTCAAAGAGATCCATGAGAGATCACCTTCTACCTATGAGAATGACATATCAAGATTAGCAATAACAGTAAGTATTGAAGAAAGTATAGAGGAAAAGAAACTCTTGTGTGTTGTTAGTGAACATGTAAATTGGTGTAACCATATTGGAAAGTTACATAATATAAGGGCTAGGAGAAAATATCAATGTTAGCATGTATGCCAGGCAGGGTTCAATTACCAGCATCACATGGTGTCCCAGCACTGCTGGGTATAACGCTGGAGGCCTGAAGCACCACTCAGTGTGACCTGGGTATTACTTGCACTACATGGCTCATGTAACACAGCATCCTTGTATCCTTTACACTATACTGATGGCCTGAGTAGGGGCCAGGAATTGTAGATGGAATCCACTGGCTTCCTGGAAAAAAGGGATTTAAAGATAAACCTACCATATTTTTCTAGCAATCCTACCTTTGGATAGCTATCAAAATAATGTAACAAGAAATTATATCTATCTCAGTTTATGGCAGTGTTATTGTAGCTAAAAAGTAGAAGCAACCTAAGTGCTTGTCAATAAATTAGAAAAAGGTAATGTTGCACATTTATACAATGGAATACTATTCAGTTATTATGATTATTATTTTTGGATTTTGGACCACAGAGTTGTGCTTGGGTTATTCTCAGCATGCTTGGGATACTCTATAGGGTGTTGGGATTGAATCTGCATCTTCTGCATCAAAACAGCCATCCTACTGAATCTACTATCACTCTGGCCCCTTTGTTTTGTTTTCTTTTAAGCCCCCAGTACCCTACACTTCCTTGGTTATCAAACAGCTCCCCCCCTAGTTTCCCCAGGCCACCCACCACCACCACCACCACTCACCCACCCACCAGTTCCTGGCCCCTCTGTTTTTATGTGTTAATGACACTTTGCTATTTGCAACAAATGGAAGGAGATCAAGATGATATGTGAAGTAAGTCAGAAATTAAAAATAGCAATATTGGGAGATTTCATCTGTCTGTATAAGGATATAAAAATATTAAGACAAATCAGTGGATATTGATAATAGAACTAATATTACCTCAAGAGAAAAGGGTGGGAGGAGGAAGATAAGTGTTATGAAAAGAAATAATTTTTGTCACTATGTATGATGATGGATGCTAAGTAGACATGTCAAAATAGTTGTAAATATCAAACCTTAAAATATTTTAAATACTATACATGGATGTACATGGAATCTATCATGCTGAGTGAAATAAGTCAGAAGGAGAGAGAGAGACGCAGAATAGTCTCACTCATCTATGGGTTTTAAGATAAATAAAAGTCATTTTTTGTAACAATCCTCAGAGACAATGAGAGGAGGGCTGGAACACCAGCTCACTCCATGAAGCTCACCACAAAGAGTGGTGAGTACAGCTATAGAAATAACTACACAGAGAACTACCATAATCAAGTGAATGAATGAGGGAACTGAAAAGCCTTTCTGGAGTACAGGTGGGGATGGGGTGGAATGGAGGGAGATTTGGGACATTGGTGGTGGGAATGTTGCACTGGTGAAGGGGGGGTATTCTTTACATGACTGAAACCTAATCACAATCATTTATGTAATCAAGATATTCAAATAAAGAAAGAAAAAAATATTTTAAATAACTTTGGTCTTTCAATACAATAAAGCCACTTGTTTATTGAATAATATATTTTGAAATGTATAAATTTAGTTATTTTAAGAAACCTCACCTCTGTTTACTTGCAGAGAAAATTCACTTTAGATAGTAAATTATAACATTTTATAACAGGAAAAACTGTTATTAAAGAGGAATACTCTCTCACTCTCACTCATTCACTTTCTCTCTCTTTCTTTTGGACAAACCCCTCACCCCCACCCCACACTCCCACACACCCTACATATTTTTGGCTAGTTGGGCAGTGAGAAAGACAAAGCCTGGTGCTTTAATTTCTGGCACTTTCTGCACCAAAGACAGAAAGTTTACAAGGGAGGAGCTTAGCTTTCAAAGCTTCTAGCATTCTTATTTTGTTCAAAGTTATTATACAAGTGGTGTTTCTCCTGTATTTTATTTTTCTCTTAGGTAACAACTTTATTTTTCCCAAAGGGGTGCATCATTTCTGGAGGTACTGCAATACCAGGTTGATGCACCAGTGGATGCAGCAAGTTCCTATTCCAACTCCATACTCTAAAAATCCATTTTATGTATTGTCCTAAGGTAGAGGACATATCATATATTAAACTGATAAGAACAGATACTATACTTGATCTTAGACAAAATGCTAAGAAGCAATTTTTTAAATTTAGATATGAGAAAATTCTCTGTTCTTGAATAAACAATGAGCCCTGTAAAGAAGGAAGCAGACCACAAAAAGTCAGAATTCAGGCAGCCAATGAAAACCTATCTAGATAAGATAAAATTCTGAGGAGTGGGGTAGGTTTGGTTTAAAGGGATTACTACACTCATAGAAAAGTTTTCATAAATCATTAATGTTTATTAGTTTTTAGAGCTTCACTGATATATTCCTGGGACATAATTCACCTGTTTTTTCAGCAGAATAAATCTAGGTTCATATATGATAATGAATTGCTCTGTAGTAGTTGTGGTATCCCCCACATATAATTTTAGTATAATCCTAGTATCTAAAGAGTAAAGAAAATGGGAAGGGAACTATTGTAAAAGCTGGCTAGATTTTCATCAGACTTCTTACATTTATTTTAAGATATAGGATTTAACATGTACCCTGCTATAAAATCACATAGCTAGCTATTCCCAAATTAGACAGAAGAGATTGATGATTTACAAGGAGCTTTTTCCAGTATGGGTAAGGAAATCAGAGGAGTCAAAGATATGACTCAAGTAGTGGAATATATTCCTTACAAATGCAACCCGTGATTTTAATCCTCAGCTCCACCATTTTGTTCCCACAGTAATTTAAAAAAGAAACACAAAATGATGATGGAATTTATTCCCCCACTCAGGAATTTTTAAGGTTGCAGTACGTGCTATCCTGGTGAAGATTATTCACTTTGGGTGTATTTTGGTTAATTATTTGAAGAAATCCTTTGATCTTACTGAATTACTTTTTCTAGGCCTCTCCATCCGGAGCGTGTGCTGGAAAGCTGACCGTCTTCTCGCAGGCACCCAGGACAGTGAGATATTTGAAGTGATTGTGCGTGAACGAGACAAGCCAATGTTGATCCTACAAGGTCACTGTGAGGGGGAGCTGTGGGCTCTGGCCCTGCACCCCAAAAAGCCACTGGCCGTGACAGGCAGTGATGACCGCTCTGTCAGGTGAGGTCCCAGCTGTGTCCTCGGACTCGTTCCTGACTTCCTTGAAAAAACAAATACAGTTTTCAAAATCTGCTTGTTATTAGGAGAAGAATAAATCACAGAAAAGAACAGCTCAATTTCTCTTTTTTGCATCAAGGAAAACATCTTTTATTTATTGATTTAAAATATAAATTACTTTAAAGACCATGTATCACATAGTTGACATAATTGATCATAATGTAGTTTTTTCCAGGTACATGAAAATTAAGTTATCAAAAAAGAAAAGAAAGGAAAAAAAAGAAGAAAGTATAGTAGCAGGGGGGCCAGAGCAGTGGTGCAGCAGTAGGGTTTGCCTTGCACACAGCAGACCTAGGACAGACAGTTCAACCCCCCTGTCATCGAATATGGTTCGCTGAGCCAGAAGTGATTTCTAAGCGCAGAGCTGGAGTAGTCCCTGAGTGTCACTGGGTGCCCCCCCAAAAATATAATAGCAAGAAAATTTATGAAAATTATTGTATCTCACAATGAAGAATTAATCTTTGTCAGAGCTTTGGTAAACTCTTGATTCTAGTTGGTCATCTATTATTTTTGTTTCTGAACATTTAGTGGTTCAGATACACACTGGCATCTAAATCGATATGATCCTAAGGGGAAAACAGTATTAATAAAAAAATAAAAAGCTCACGCACTGCAAATATGGCTGTACAGTCCAGAAATTCCAGCCATTATTATTGATACTCTAGATTTCATGGGGTTATTTTTGGCTGCCAGGGCTTTCTGAAGTATGAGAAAGTGAGAGGAGAGTGCTCATACTCACTCCGGAAAAAGTTCTGATGATGCCTACCCAAATACTGTTATACCTGGAGTTTTGGTAAGATTGGCGTCTCTACAGAGAGTCAAAGAGGAGTGACGAAGCAGGGCCATTGGCAGAGTGGTGATTGTGGGAGATGAGTGTATCAGGTGTAGCTTTGGCAGAGCAGGGACTTTGCCTACCCCCTCCTCCCAATATTGACAATTTTTAGCTGTGTGGCTGGTGTGACCATAATTTTTCACAATGAAGTTTACATAGCTTTTAAAAACAGTCCAGGGAGCTGGACAAATGCAGACATGGTGACATTTGTGGGCGTGATTTTTGGCTGCCAGGATTTTCAGAATTATGAAAAGGCAGGGTTGGTGGCATGGGGGTACCAGCACACATTTCATCTAAAGTCCTGGTGATGTGAGCCCAATACCAGTCAGTGTACTTGGAGTTTTGGTTAGATTTGTCTCTTCTTAAAGTGCCATAGAGGAGTGGTGAGTCCTGGCCATGGAAAAGCACAATTTCTAAGTAGTATTTTAAGATGTATAACTCAACAGAAATTGGCTTCTTGGCAATTTGTTGTGACTAACATTCTTTGATTACAGTCTAAGTCATAAAAATGTAGAGGAGATGGACATATGCTGATATCATGTATGTTGCCTTCCAGTTATCCATCAATGGAAGATGTGAGCTATGTTGACTCATCGGCATTTCCTCTTGGAAATGACTCTCTGCAGGGTGCTGTACAGCACTTTCCTGATAGAGTCATGTTAGAACTTAAATTCTGATTCTCAAAGTTGTCTTCAGCGTCTGAGGAAATAATTATTTCATTATAAATTCTCAGATAGAATGTTGATCATTATACTTGTCCTCAAGTGAGAGGAAAGTTCTGGTTCCTAAAATACACATATGCACAACTTTCTGAAGAGTATAGCATTCTTAAGATTGATTGTTATTCTTTGCTTTTAAGGTTTTGCATAACATGAGAAAAATGATTATTTTCTGATAGTTTGACTTAAAAAATGAACATATATTTAAGTTTAAAGACTTTTGCTCTAGTTAGGCTGTCTGCACTCACAAGGGTGGTGCCAGACTCCTGCCATGGCTTATAAAGGACCTCTGCATTCCTACATATTTTGCTTCCTGCTTTCCAGTGTGAGGCTGCAGAGGAAGATCTGGTGAACTTAATCCCATCAAGGCTCACCAGCAAGGTACCCTCCCACAAAGGCTGGTGCCAGAGGTGCACTGCCACTCCACTTTGCTTCACAGCTGTGCACTCCTTCTAGCCAATGATCTCCACCATTATGAGTAGAAAAAAAAAAACTACAAGTGAGACAATGGTGAAATAATTTAGGCCAACTCCATGCATAGAAAATGAAGAGGACCCGAGAAGAGTCAATCACCTAGTTAGCCTCTCAGATAAGGAGTTTAGAGAAGAAATATGGAGGATCCTCAGAAATCAAAGAAAGTATAGATAGAGCTAAAGAGACCACAAAGATAGAACTCAGAAAACTCCAAACTAAAAATAGCAGGTTTGAAAAACTCAGTAGATGAAATAAAAACATCAATGGAGGGCCTCTCCAACAGAGTAATAGCAGCTAAAAACAGAATTAGTGAGCTGGAATATGAGATGCATAACAAATCCATACAACAGAAGAGATAGGAAAAGAGCCTTAAAGGAAATGATCAGACAAATGGAAAAATCCTGAAAGAATGTGAACAGATAAAAATAGAAGTCCTTAAAAGTTCAACAGAAACAACATAAGAATCATTGGAGTCCCAGACACAGGAAGAAAGTCCCCAGGAAGAATCAACAGTCAAGGATATCATTGCAGAGAAATTTACAGAAAACTGTAAGCTTAGACCAAACAGACCAGAGTTCCTAAATATTCAGCAGACTATTTACACCAATGCCACATGGTAGGTAGTGTGCCTCTATCCTTTCTGATGACAGAATGCATTTAGAGAAACAATCTCCATGTGACTTAAATATACTGTAGAATTCAGATTTTTGATTCTACATGCAGAAATTATTGTTTATGTGTAAAAAGGGTCTTTAAAGCACTAATGGATATGGGTCACACAACACAATTGTAACTAACATGTAATCCTTATTTGCATTTCATACAACTATACATTCATATTTACTCAGGTTGGCATCCCTAAATTAGAAGATCCCAGAGAAGGTAGAAGCATTATTCATTATTCTCAACCCTTGGTCCTGGGTTTTCCAGGTTTTCCAACAGCAATGGTGTTCATCAGCCAGTTTTATGAGATACTCACTTGAACAGAAGTGAACCTATTAGCAGTAGAATAATGATATTATGTATAATGGTAATAATGTATAGGTCAACTTTTGAGCTGTTCTATGCAAGTGTGACATTCATTATTTTACTCCTCAGATACATTTTCTTTCTAGGGAGACCAACAATTATAATGAATACTTTTTATTTATTTTTGTTTCGTTTTGGGGCCAAACGTGTTACTGCTTGGGCCCCCTAATGAGTATTTTAATGTGTATTTTTAACTTACATAACATATTTACTAGGATGGATACTTGGGGGTTTGTTTTTATTTTGGAGTCACATCTGGAGGTGCTCAGGGGTTACTTCTGGCTTAGCTCAGAAACTATTTCTGATGGCTTGGGGGACCATATGGAATGCTAGGGAAGGAACCTAGGTCAGCCTCATGCAAGGCGAACACCGTATCCACTGTGCTATTGCTCTGACCCCAGGATATTTATTAGTAATATTATTATTTTCAGAGTATTATTGATAACCATTGTTGTAAGACAAGAACAGTCTTTCATTTCTAAAAAGTAAAATTTCATGTGTAGTATTTAATATTTACCTTTTTAAAAATTTAATACTTGGGGCCAGAGAGATAGCACAGCGATAACGCGTTTGCCTTAGACGCAGAAGGACGGTGGTTCAAATCCTGAAATCCTATATGGTCCCCCTGAGCCTGCCAGGAGCGATTGCTGAGCATAGAGCCAGAAGTAACCCCTGAGCACTGCCGGGTGTGACCCAAAAACCTATATATATATCAATACCTTCAGAAATGTTCTCTCATTTTTTATTTCTCATTGAGTTTCAGGAGGTAAAAATAGCCCAAAAAGAAAGTAGGCGGGGCCGGAGAGATAGCATGGAGGTAAGGTGTTTGCCTTACATGCAGAAGGTATCGGTTTGAATCCCGGTGTCCCATATGGTCCCCCATGCCTGTCAGGAGCAATTTATGAGCCTGGGACCAGGAATAACCCCTGAGCACTGCCGGGTGTGACCCAAAAACCACAAAAAAAAGAAAGAAAGAAAGAAAGAAAGAAAGAAAGAAAGAAAGAAAGAAAGAAAGAAGGAAGGAAGGAAGGAAGGAAGGAAGGAAGGAAGGAAGGAAGGAAGGAAGGAAGGAAGGAAGGAAGGAAGGAAGGAAGGAAGGGAGAAAGGAAGGAAGGAAGAGAGAAAGAAAGAAAGAAAGAAAGAAAGAAAGAAAGAAAGAAAGAAAGAAAGAAAGAAAGAAAGAAAGAAAGAAAGAAAGAAAGAAAGAAGAGAGAGAGAGAGGAAGGAAGGAAGGAAGGAAGGAAGGAAGGAAGGAAGGAAGGAAGGAAGGAAGGAAGGAAGGGGAGGGAGGGAGGAAGGAAAGAGAAAGAAAGAAAGAAAGAAAGAGAGAGAGAGAGAGAGAAAGAAAGAAAGAAAGAAAGAAAGAAAGAAGAAAAAAGAAAAGAAAAGGAAAGAAAAGAAAAGAAAAGAAAAGAAAAGAAAAGAAAAGAAAAGAAAAGAAAAGAAAAGAAAAGAAAAGAAAGAAAAAGAAAGTAGGCATCTCCCCTGTATTCGAAAGTGATTGTGGGTTGCCTGAGCTCTGGTCATTGATAGTGCAGGGAGAGGAAAGCCTTTCCCCATGTTTGGGGGTCTATCCTGTCCCTTCCAAACCCTGGTGCTTTCATGCACATTTGAAAAAAAAAAAAGAATAAAAAAGTAGGCATCTTTTCAGATTCCCAGACAGACTCTGGAGTAGGACTTGAGTCAGAATTATTGTGACTTTTTTTATTTTAAACACAGCACACAAGAGCAGGTCTTTCTAATTTGGACTGGCTGGTGAGTACAAGAAGTTGATTCTTTGTCTTTTTTACTTTGTTTTTGTGCTTAGGCTGTGGAGCCTGGCTGACCATGCCTTGATCGCCCGCTGTAATATGGAGGAAGCAGTTCGAAGTGTTGCTTTCAGTCCAGATGGATCTCAGTTGGCTCTGGGCATGAAGGATGGCTCTTTTATTGTTCTTCGAGTCAGGCATGTACTGATAATAATAAGATAATAGATTCTGTAGTTATATTTTCCTGGTCACAGTTAATGCCTGAATCTGTGGGAAAATGCATCTGCCTATCAGATAGGAGCACTATAGATTTTCAGTTCTCTACCCATAATTTTAAATACAAACAGAGAATCCAAAGTTCTTTGGTGGCTTATTTGACAGTATAGCCTGATCCACTGAACTGATGTAAAGTTTTATAGTAGGAGGCTGGAGAGATACTTGCCTTGCATTACAGTCAACCTAAGTTTGATCCCTGACATTACATATGGTATCCTTACCACTACCAGGAATGATTCCTGAGCACAGAGCCTGGAGTAACCCCTAAACATCATTAGTGTGGCCCAAATCCAAAGAACAGAAGAAGCACCCCACAAAACCCTTTATAATAGATTAATCTCTTAGAAGGAATAATCATGTATCGTGTAAAAATATTTAAATACATTTAAATAGAAGGTATTACCATAACCCCTCAAGGAGCTACCACATATTATATTGCATGTGAATTCTCCTAAAATTCAATGAATGACAAATTCACAAGATCATCTGATTCCCAGAGGTTTTTTTATAAGAGATTATATGGATTAAAGATTAAGGAAAGAGGAAGAAAGATTAACAGTTCCCAACAGTACTACATTAGAGTTGAACTGGATAAGTCTTAAAGTCTTCACCAACAATGAGTATTTCATATTTATTTACAGCCAACATTGTTACTAGACAAAGTTATGATTAATCCTTGTAATTCCTCTGAATGGATTGTATGTTCTTTTGTTTTACACAGTTTGTGATTATAGAATGGAAACTGTCATAAATTAGATGTGCATATTTTGCAGAGGAAATTCCATGTAGCTTTGAAAATGTTTGTATATGGCTGATTACATTACATTTTCATTACCAGCCACATGTAATTTATTATCAAATTGGTGAACAACATTTTCTCTGCTCAGTGGGGCATGGAAAGATGGCTAGTTACCAAGTTTTCACTTATTTTGATAACCTTTATTAACCTTTCCTCTAAATCATTCACATTTGTTAAATAATATCATAGTCACTATATTGGATTAATAAATATTTGTTCGTGTGATAAATTACTTTGTTGAAGTGAGTATTTGGGATTGTTTATACAGTTTGTTTTGGAGTTGATGAAGACATCGTTACTGGTTCATGGGACCTACCAGTCATAGTTCTGTCTCATAGGTGCAGAAACAAAACCTCAGTGAACTTTTAAATGAGAGCAGAAATCCTTCCAGAATATGATCACACAAAACATGATTATTTATTTTTTGTCAGCCTTAATATAGTTACCTTTCTCTGTGAGATGTTTTTAAAACAAGTTCATAAACTTAAATTTCCTTAAAAAGTCTTAGTTTAATTTAACATTAAAACAAATATGTATTGTGTTTTTACTTTGGAAGCATAAAGTATTAGTTAAGTGCTTATTGTTGTAAAGAATTAGCAATAAAGTTTAAATGTTTAATATCTTTTCTTTAAAATTTTTAGCTTTTATATAATGTTCATCTTCATTTCAAAATAATTTTTTGACATAAGTACTTCAAAACCTGACTCAGACTTCCAGGTTTTAGATTTGCTGCTTATCACTCTGCTTTTTATTTACAGAGATATGACAGAAGTGGTTCATATCAAAGATCGAAAAGAAGTCATTCATGAAATGAAATTTTCTCCGGATGGTTCTTATCTTGCAGTGGGGTCCAATGATGGCCCAGTAGATGTTTATGCTGTTGCCCAGCGATATAAGAAAATTGGAGAATGCAACAAATCACTCAGTTTCATAACCCACATTGACTGGTCTTTGGACAGTAAATACTTGCAAACCAATGATGGTGCAGGAGAACGATTATTCTACAAAATGCCATGTAAGTCATGTAAACATTGAATATTTGTGAAAAACAAAGTTTTGAACCACATTCATAAAATATTTGATAAGATCTGTACCTCAGGGAAGGAATGTTTTCTAAAATAAAATTCCCACATCACAAATGATTAAAGACTATTAATAAATTGAAATATATTAAAATTAAAAATTACAGTATAACTAAAAAAGGCCTCAAATAATATTAAAAGACAAGGTATAGAGTAGGCAGGAAAACTTATAATTATTATGATAGGTAAATTGCATTTTCCTAGACTCTGTAAAGAATTCCCAAAAAATAATGAAAGGAAGAGGAGCTAGACTAGTACAGCAGGTAGGACATTTGCCTTGCTTTTAGCCAACCCGAGTTCAATCCCTGGCACCTCAGATTGTACCCTGAACACTGCAAAAAGTAATTCCTGGATTCAGATCCAATAGAAATCTAGATCTTATTTTCAGTTTCTTTTATTTACTTATTTATTTTACTGGACCAACTATGAACCCTAGGCCTCCCACATGCAAGAGAAGTGCTCAAATGCTGACCTTTATACCCAGCTCCTATATTGTTTTTTTTTTTTTTTTTTTTTTTTTTTTGCTGATTGAAACAGTTCAACTCTATAGAGAGGTGGGAATTTTCGTTTGAGTTGCTTTCTTGGACTATATTCTCCAGAGTAAGAATACTCAATAGAAGATCCTGAGTCTACTGTGAGATCTCTAGTTCTATGGGCTTTCTTTTCTTTGCTTTTTGTTTCTTTTCTTTTCTCTTTTTTGTTTTTTGTTAGTTTTGGGGTCACATCTGGAAAGCCCAGGGATTACTCTCAGCTTTGTACTCAGGAATTACTTCTGGCAATGCTGGGGATGGAACCGGGGTCAGATACATGCAAGGCAAGCACCCTTAACTGCTGTACTATCTCTTCAACCCTAGTGGCAGTCTAGAACTTGTGTATTGGTTTGACAGTATGCCAGAAATATGTGAGTAGTTGCAGTTTCTTTTATTATTTGAAAATATTTATTTTGAGAGAGTATGGAATAATATACTTATTAGTACAGATTTTGAATTTCAGATTTATGTAGCATTTTCTTCAGATTCTTTTTATCTGCTTGTTCCCTCTTTTGCTTGTTCCCTGGAGATGACCATCACCAATTGATAATTGGTCCAATTATCAAACCTAAGAATTATTTATTTATTTATTTATTTATTTATTTATTTATTTATTTATTTAGCACTGTGCCACGCAATGCTAGGGGGAGCCTGAGTCACTCCTACTGATACTCTGGCTGGATGAGGTAGTGCTGTGCCAGCTATGCTAGTGATGCATGAGTATTTCAGGGCTATATGAGTGGCACATGGGATATTTGGGTTGCATAGTCATGAATCAAACTCAGGTGTAGGGCCATCTCCTGGAATTTCTAACACTTATTATTTTTTATTGAGGCCACACCCAGCAGGTGTCCCAGCAAGAACTCATGGTCTTGCAAATATTTAGTATATTCTCTATCATTTAGGCTGTCTCCTAAGCCCCTGAAATGCATTAATTTTATACCAGTTTTCTCAAAAATACTTTTTTTTATTTCATTTATTTACTGAGCTTTATTATATAGAGTACTTCCAAATTTCCTTGAATGATGAAAGGCAGGGGGAAAGAAAATCAATGTAAACTTTTAAGATATTAGTAAAATGTTGGTGACTATGAACAATTATTTCATAATTTACAACATTGTATCATATATTTATATATCATATATCAAATATCATATATATAAATAATTAAGGTCAAGAAATTATCTGTCATTTGAAACATTACATTTATTGCAACAATCATGTGCTCAATATACTTTTCTTTCTTTGGTTTTTAAGTGGGTACTTTTAAAATTTTGTAGTTTCTGGTGCTGCTGTTTTTAAAAAAAGTCAGTTTCAGGCCAAAGCAATAGTACAGTGGGTAGGGATCTTGCCTTCTACACAGCTACCTGAGTTTAACACATAGCATCCTGTATGGACACCTGAGCCCTCCAATACTTATCCCTGAGTGTAGAACCAGGAGTAAGCCCTGATTATCCCTGAGTGTGGCTCCAAAACAAAACCAAAACAAAATCCAGTTGAGAAAATAAGTTCAAATCTTAGTTTTTTTGATTTGTAGAACTTTTTTTTTTTAAGGAAAGAGGTTTTTGGAACTCTAAACAGTAAATTCTGCATTTTATTTAAAGGTAAAATATTGTTTATTACTTATTTTCAGCTGGGAAGCCCTTAACAAGTAAAGAAGAAATCAAAGGTATTCCCTGGGCCTCTTGGACATGTGTGAAAGGCCCAGAAGTGAGTGGAATTTGGCCTAAATACACTGACATCACAGACATCAATTCAGTGGATGCAAATTACAATAGTTCAGTGCTGGTGTCTGGAGATGATTTTGGACTAGTTAAATTGTTTCGATTTCCTTGTCTTAAGAAAGGTAAGGTCAAAAGAGATGTTTTCTTGAATATTCTATTATTTCAGACTATTTATTTTAACTTTATAAGTTTTTAAAAATTATTTAAATGGAACATGTTGTTAATGTCATTTCCTTCTAACTTAAAAAAATTAAGTCAGGGGCTGGCGAGATAGCATGGAGGTAAGACGTTTGCCTTCCATGCAGAAGGACAGTGGTTCGAATCCCAGTATCCCATATGGTCCCCTGTGCCTGCCAGGGGCGATTTCTGAACATAGAGCCAGGAGTAACCCCTGAGTGTGCTGGGTGTGACCCCCCAAAAAAATTAGTCAGAAACAGGTGTTGTGTATGTAAATATTTTGGGGGATTACTATGTTGCTCACCCTAATCTGATTAGGTGATTGTGCCCTACCCTAGGGTGTGACCTGGCATTCTGCCCCCACCCTAGGGTAGGACCTGATTCTGCTTCCACCATTGGTTGGTATCTGATCCCACCATGGGGTGGGACCTGACTCTGGAGTATAAGAACAAGGGTCTGTGGAAGGCGGGGGCTTTTTTGCTGGCTGGAACTGAAGCTGAGTCTTTGGACTTCAGTTTTGTCCATCCGAATAAAGCAAATATTTCCACGAGCCTGACTGTCTGCGAGCTGTTTACCCGCCGTGCTCCGAGCTGGAAGAAAAGGGCCTCATTCTCCATTCCTCCATCAGTCAACCTCTTCAGGGGCTGTCCTGCTACAACAGGCAGAACACTCCAAGAGTTAGACCTCATAGAAGTCTTCAATGATAGGGTGCTAATGACAAGGGCTACAGCATCAAATCTGAATAAACGGGACTACATCAAACTAAAATGTTTCTGTATGGCAAAAGAAACATAAGATAAAGAGCACGGGCTAAAATTAGAAGACAGCTAACTGAATGGGAAAAAATTTTTGCACTCAATACATAAGATAAAGGTTTGATATCTAGAATATATACAATACTCACAAGGTTACCTCCACAAAACTTAAAAACCCCATCAAAGGGGCCGGTGAGATAGCACAGCAGTAAGGCGTTTGCCTTAGACGCAGAAGGACAGTGGTTTGAATCCCGGCATCCCACATAGTCCCCCCGAGCCTGCCAGGAGCGATTTCTGAGCATAGAACCAGGAGTAACCCCTGAGCGCTGCCGGGTGTGACCCAAAAACCAAAAAAACCAAAAAAAAAAAAAAAAAACCATCAAAAATGGGAGAAGAAATGAACAGATACTTTCTGAGGAAGACCAACAGATGGCCAACAGACACATGAAAAAAATGTTTTATCATCACTTGTCATTAGGGAAATCCAAATCAAGACAACAATGAGATATTATCTTACACCAGTGAGAATGGCACATATCAAAAATATTGGGAACAATCTCAGTTGTCAGGGATGTTCTGAGAAAGGAATTCTCATCCACTGCTGGTGGGAATGCTGCCTGGTCCAACCCCTACAGAAAACAATATGGAAGATTCTCAATTCAATTCTCAATTCAAAATTGAGCTGTCAGACAACCCAGCAATCCCTTCTTAAGGTATCTATCCCAAGGACATAAAATTTTTCATCCAAATAGATGTGTGCACACCACTATTCATTGCAGCACTCGGTACAGTAGCCAAGATTTAGAATCAACCTAGATATCCAACAACTGACGAGTGGATCATGAAGATGTGGTACATATATACAATGAACTACTACATAGCTAAAAGGAATGATCCAATCATGCAATTTGCAGCAACATGGATGGAACTGGAGATGTTATGTTAAATGAAGTAAGCCAGAAGGATAAATACAGAATGATATCACTTATATGTGGTATTTAGAATAACTGCATGAAGAAATGCAGTGGTCTAAGTGGGAATTGTCTTGAATACCCTTGGCCTCAGAGTATAGCAAGAAGAAGGAAAGTTAGTGGAATAGGAGAAATACATATCAAAGGAAGGGGGCCAAGGGCCCCAATGTCTCAGGTGCTTTGGTAGTATAACCCCTACCCCAACTTCTTGTCTATCTTACCTGGATGGGAGTAGTTTGTGCTTAGTAACAAAGGGGTTGCCTCAGGGGAAGAGCAGAGAAGATAGAGCAGGGAGACTCAGCAGGTAGAGAAGAGAGACAGGCTGGGTGCAGAGAGGCTGGTTAGATTAGAAGCCATGTGAGATATACACATGGTGGTTAGGGTCTTAATAAACTCCTGAACTTCATCTGACTAGTGTGGATCATTTTCTCAACATTACCCTGATATCTACAGACCCACCAGGCCAAAGAAGCTGCAGGCACTGGGCTGGGCCGAGAAAGGCCTCACCATCCATCCACCACAATCTAGGACTATATACTTAATATTTAATACAACAGATAGTGTTAAAAAGGGACAGAACTAAATATCCAAGCCAAAAGCAAAATCAATGTAATCAAGAGTCCCAAACTTTAACAATCTAAACTTCAGACTAGGGGGCAGGGGTGGTGATGGTAGGGAATGCACTTAGGGAACATTGTGGGAGGGAGATGGACACTGGTGGCTGGATTGGCCATGATTTAGTGTCTGTCTAAAACACAACAATGAAGAACTTTGTAAATCACAATGGTTTCAACAATATATTATGTATAATATATTTAATATATTATATATTATATATATAAACACTTGTGGTTGTTGTATTGTGGCCATATATGACTGTACTCAAAGGCTATTCCCAACTTGATCCTGGGAGTCAATCCTGGCAGTGCTCAGGGTACCACTTGGTTCCAGAAGTTCATGCAAGGAAAGTGTCCTGTCACTGAGCTACATTCCCAATATTTAAATCAGAAATGTTTTGTTTTTGTTTTTTTGGGTCACATTCGGTGACACTCAGGGATTACTCCTGGCTATGCATTCAAAAATCGCTCCTGGGTTGGGGGACCATATAGGACACCGGGGGATGGAACCGCCATTCGTACTAGGTTAGCCACGTGCAAGGCAAGTGCCCTACCACTTGTGCCATCGCTCTGGCCCCAAAATCAGAATTTATTAACATAATTTTTAATTTATAGCTGTTTTCAATATTTTATTTACATTTATGCAAATAAATGAATTTAAATTAAGTATATTAAAATGTTGTGATTGAAATGTGCTAATATTTCCTATACAAGGGAAAGCAAAGAAAATATTTTTGTACATTAAAATAAATCAGAAAATGATTTTTCTGGTGATAACTTTGTTTATGGGCCTGTGTAGTATGACTAATTTTGCACACCTGATTTACATTACTGTCAAAATACTAAGAGGTTTGCTTCATAATGACTTTCTTCTTACTGTCTATTTTCTCATTTTGTTTTATTAAAATCATGTCATTTCAGGTTTTATAAGATATGACTGAATTACCCATGTAATGAACTAGTCCTTTACTTTCTTTTTTTTTTTTTTTTAAATTATGGAACGCTTCAGAATTTGCATGTCATCCTGTGCAGGGGCCATGCTAATCTTCTCTGTATCATTCCAATTTTAGTATATGTGCTGCCGAAAGCGAGCACTAGTCCCCTTTTCTTTCTTAGGTTTAGATAGAGCCTATGCACAGGCTTTTATGTGATTCCCCCTATGAGCCCTGAAAATACGATCTAAGAAAAATAATCAGTAGGTAGGGATCTGATGCAATCTAAAAAAACCTTTTCACTTGAATGAGTTTTATATTAAGCAAGGGAAAAGATTGAAAATGTAACCAGAATGTCACTCTGGCAGTTTTGAAAGTGAAAATAATGGTACAAAATTGAACATAAAACGCATACTGTATTAAAACCACCATCATTTATACTAGTCAAAATAGTTAATTTATGACTGAAACCCAACTACAAACATGTTTGTAATCATAGTGCTTAAATAAAGATATAATAAAATGCATTAGGCAAATAAATATATTATTAAAATAAAATAAAATAAAATAAAATGATTTAGGCACAAAATTGTCCCCATATGTTAAATTCAAACTCTCTTGCTCTCCCTGATGTGTCTTTTGAGTAGTAGAATATAACTTGTAAATTGAATAATGCAATTGCAGGAAGTAAGTTAGATAACCAGGACATATCTGACACTTCAGAGGAAACATAAGTAGGATTTCAAGTGCCAGAATCTATGAATATAGTCAACAATGAGCGTTGTTATTTCCTATCTGTCACTAGAACTTCATTCTCTAGAAAATTGCAAAAGCAATATAGAACTTGAGTTTGTTAAAGTAGGGAAGCAGTGAGAAGGCTGTCAAAGTGAGACACTTCTAATTGTCAAATAACTATGAAGATGATGACACAGGGGGTATCTGAATAAATTTCTATGGTTGGAATAGATTGGTCAGTTTTTACTAATAGCATTTACTAGTTTAGAGTAATGTTACTCTATAGCAGTTTGAAAAAAGTCTTCATGTTTTGTTTTGTTTTGTTTTGTTTTTATTTTTTTAATTTTTTTATTATTTTTTTAATTTAAACACCTTGATTACATACATGATTGTGTTTGGGTTTCAGTAATAAAAGGAACACCACCCATCACCAGTGCAACATTCCTATCACCCATGTCCCAAATCTCCCTCCTCCCCACCCGACCCCGCCTGTACTCTAAACAGGCTCTGCATTTCCCTCATACATTCTCAATATTAGGACAGTTCAAAATGTAGTTATTTCTCTAACTAAACTCATCACTCTTTGTGGTGAGCTTCCTGAGGTGAGCTGGAACTTCCAGCTCTTTTCTCTTTTGTGTCTGAAATTTATTTTTGCAAGAATGTCTTTCATTTTTCTTAAAACCCATAGATTAGTGAGACTACTCTGCGTTTTTCTCTCTCTCTCTCTCTGACTTATTTCACTCAGCATAATAGATTCTGTGTACATCCATGTATAGGAAAATTTCATGACTTCATCTCTCCTGACAGCTGCATAATATTCCATTGTGTATATGTACCACAGTTTCTTTAGCCATTCGTCTGTTGAAGGTCATCTTGATTGTTTCCAGAGTCTTGCTATGGTAAATAGTGCTGCAATGAATATAGGTGTAAGGAAGGGATTTTTGTATTGTATTTTTGTGCTCTTAGGGTATATTCCTAGGAGTGGTATAGCTGGATCGTATGGGAGCTCGATTTCCAGTTTTTGGAGGAATCTCCATATTGCTTTCCATAAAGGTTGAACTAGACGGCATTCCCACCAGCAGTGGATAAGAGTTCCTTTCTCTCCACATCCCCGCCAGCACTGTTTGTTCTCATTCTTTGTGATGTGTGCCATTCTCTGTGGTGTGAGGTGGTACCTCATTGTTGTTTTGATTTGCATCTCCCTGATGATTAGTGATGTGGAGCATTTCTTCATGTGTCTTTTGGCCATTTGTATTTCTTCTTTGTCAAAGTGTCTGTTCATTTCTTCTCCCCATTTTTTGATGGGATTAGATGTTTTTTTCTTGTAAATTTCTGTCAGTGCCTTGTATATTTTAGAGATTAGCCCCTTATCTGATGGGTATTGGGTGAATAGTTTCTCCCACTCAGTGGGTGGCTCTTGTATCCTGGGCACTATTTCCTTTGAGGTGCAGAAGCTTCTCAACTTAATATATTCCCATCTGTTAATCTCTGTTTTCACTTGCTTGGAGAGTGCAGTTTCCTCCTTGAAGATGCCTGTAGTCTCAATGTCCTGGAGAGTTTTGCCTATGTGTTGTTCTATATATCTTATGGTTTGGAGTCTGATATCAAGGTCTTTAATCCATTTGGATTTTACCTTCGTACATGATGTTAGCTGGGGGTCTAAGTTTAATTTTTTGCAAGTGGCTAGCCAGTTGTGCCAATACCCCTTGTTGAAGAGGCTTTCCTTGCTCCATTTAGGATGTCCTGCTCCTTTATCAAAAATTAGGTGATTGTATGTCTGGGGAACATTTTCTGAGTATTCAAACCTATTCACTGATCTGAGGGTCTGTCCTTATTCCAATACCATGCTGTTTTGATAACTATTGCTTTGTAGTAAAGTTTAAAGTTGGGGAAAGTAATTCTTCCCATATTCTTTTTCCCAATGATTGCTTTAGCTATTCTAGGGTGTTTATTGTTCCAAACAAATTTCAAAAGTGCCTGATCCACTTCTTTGAAGAATGTCATGGGTATCTTTAGAGGGATAGCGTTGAATCTGTTTAATGCCTTGGGGAGTATTGCCATTTTGATGATGTTAATCCTGCCAATCCATGAGCAGGGTATGTGTTTCCATTTCCACGTGTCCTCTCTTATTTCTTTTAGCAGAGTTTTATAGTTTTCTTTGTATAGGTCCTTCGCATTTTTAGTCAAGTTGATTCCAAGATATTTGAGTTTGTGTGGCACTATTGTGAATGGGGTTGTTTTCTTAATGTCCATTTCTTTCTTATTACTATTGGTGTATAGAAAGGCCATTGATTTTTGTGTGTTAATTTTGTAGCCTGCCACCTTGCTATATGAGTCTATTGTTTCTAGAAGCTTTTTGGCAGAGTCTTTAGGGTTTTCTAAGTAGAGCATCATGTCATCTGCAAACAGTGAGAGCTTGACTTCTTCCTTTCCTATCTGGATTCCCTTGATATCTTTTTCTTGTCTAATCGCTATAGCAAGTACTTCCAGTGTTATGTTGAATCGGAGTGGTGAGAGAGGACAGCCTTGTCTTCTGCCAGAATTTAGAGGGAAGGCTTTTAGTTTTTCTCCATTGAGGATAATATTTGCCACTGGCTTGTGGTAGATGGCCTTAACTATATTGAGAAAGGTTCCCTCCATTCCCATCTTGCTGAGAGTTTTGATCAAGAATGGGTGTTGGACCTTATCAAATGCTTTCTCTGCATCTATTGATATGATCATGTTGTTTTTATTTTTCTTGTTGTTGATGTTGTGTATTATGTTGATATACTTACGGATGTTAAACCATCCTTGCATTCCTGGGATGAAACCTACTTGATCGTAGTGGATGATCTTCTTAATGAGGTATTGAATCCTATTTGCCAGGATTTTGTTGAGGATCTTTGCATCTGCATTCATCAGCGATATTGGTCTGTAATTTTCTTTTTTCGTAGCATCTCTGTCTGGTTTAGGTATCAGGGTGATGTTGGCTTCATAAAAGCTATTTGGGAGTGTTTCCGTTTGTTCAATTTCATGAAAGAGTCTTGCCAGGATTGGTAGTAGTTCCTCTTGGAAAGTTTGAAAGAATTCATTAGTGAATCCATCTGGACCTGGGCTTTTGTTTTTGGGCAGACTTTTGATTACCATTTTTATTTCATCAATGGTGATGGGGGTGTTTAGATATGCTACATCCTCTTCCTTCAACTGTGGAAGATTATAAGAGTCCAAGAATTTATCCATTTCTTCCAGGTTCTCATTTTTAGTTGCATAGAGTTTTTCAAAGTAGTTTCTGATAACCCTTTGAATCTCTGTCATATCAGTAGTGATCTCTCCTTTTTCATTCCTGATATGAGTTATCAAGTTTCTCTCTCTCTCTTTCTTTGTTAGGTTTGCCAGTGGTCTATCAATCTTGTTTATTTTTTCAAAGAACCAACTTCTGCTTTCGTTGATCTTTCGGATTGTTTTTTGGGTTTCCACTTCGTTGATTTCTGCTCTCAGCTTTGTTATTTCCTTCTGTCTACCTATTTTTGGGTTCTTTTGTTGAGTACTTTCTAGTTCTATTAGCTGTGTCATTAAGCTACTCAGGAAAGCTCCTTCTTCCTTCCTGATGTGTGCTTGCAAAGCTATAAATTTTCCTCTCAGTACTGCTTTTGCTGTGTCCCATAAGTTCTGATAGTTTGTGTCTTTATTGTCATTTGTTTCCAGGAACCTTTTGATTTCCTCCTTGATTTCATCTCGGACCCACTGGTTATTGAGTATGAGGTTGTTTAACTTCCAGGTGTTAAAGTTTTTCTTCTGAGTCCCTTTGGAATTCACAAATAATTTCAGAGCCTTGTGGTCAACGAAGGTAGTCTGCAAAATTTCTATCCTCTTGATATTATGGAGGTATGTTTTATGTGCCAGCATGTAGTCTATCCTGGAGAATGTCCCATGTACATTGGAGAAGAATGTGTATCCAGGTTTCTGGGGATGGAGTGTCCTATATATAGCCACTAGGCCTCTTTCTTCCATTTCTCTCCTCAGGTCTAGTATATTCTTTTTGGGTTTCAGTCTGGTTGACCTATCCAGTGTTGACAAAGCAGTGTTGAGGTCCCCCACAATTATTGTGTTGTTATTGATATTGTTTTTCAGATTTGTCAACAGCTGTTTTAAATATTTTGCTGGCCCCTCATTTGGTGCATATATGTTTAGGAGAGTTATTTCTTTCTGCTCTACATACCCCTTGATAAATATAAAATGTCCATCTTTGTCCCTTACAACCTTCCTGAGTATAAAGTTTGCATTATCTGATATTAATATGGCCACTCCAGCTTTTTTATGGGTGTTGTTTGCTTGGATAATTTTTCTCAGCCTTTTATTTTGAGTCTACGTTTGTTCTGACTATTCAGGTGCGTTTCTTGTAGGCAGCAGAAGGTTGGGTTGAGTTTTTTGATCCATTTAGCCACTCTGTGTCTCTTAACTGGTGCATTTAGTCCATTGACGTTGAGAGAAAGAATTGTCCTGGGATTTAATGCCATCTTTATATCGAAATTTGGTGTGTCTTTTGGTTAGTCTTGTTTTAAATTAGGTCTTTCAGTTTTTTCTCTTAAGACTGGTTTTGAGTCTATAAAGTTTCTGAGCTGTTTTTTGTCTGTGAAACCATGTATTCTTCCTTCAAACCAGAAAGTGAGTTTTGCTGGGTACAGTATTCTAGGTGAAGCATTCATTTCATTCAGTCTTGTCACAATATCCCACCACTGCTTTCTGGCATTGAGTGTTTCTGGTGACAGGTCTGCTGTAAATCTCAAGGATACTTGCTTGAATGTAATTTCCCCTTTTGATCTTGCTGTTTTCAGAATTCTGTCTCTATCTGTGGGATTTGTCATTGTGACTAGGATGTGTCTTGGGGTGGTTTTTCTGGGGTCTCTTTTGGTTGGTACTCTTCGAGCATGCAGGATTTGATCACATATATTCTTTAGCTCTGGAAGTTTCTCTTTAATGATGTTATTGACCATTGATTCTTCCTGGAGATTTTCTTCCTGGGTCTCTGGGACTCCAATGATTCTTAAGTTATTTCTGTTGATCTTATCATAGACTTCTATTTTCATCTGTTCCCATTCTTTGACTAATTTTTCCATTGTCTGTTCATTTGCTTTAAGTTTTTTTTTCCAGTCTCTCCTGCTGTATGGAATTGTTATGTATCTCATCTTCCACAGCACCAAGTCTATTCTCAGCTTCTGATACCCTGTCCCAGAGCTTATCCATTTTGTCCTTCACTTCGTTTACTGATTTTTTCAGGCCTGTTAGTTGACATGTTATTTCAGTTTGGAGTTTTGTGATTTCTGTCTTCATATTTTCTTTATTCTTATTAGTGTTCTGTTCCCCTCTATCATTGGTTTCTTTGAGTTCTTTGAGTATCTTCCATATTGCTACTCTAAAGTCCTTATCTGAGAGGTTGATTAGTTGGTTGGTCATTAACTGGTCATCAGAATTGTCATCTTCATTCTCTATGTCTGATGCTGGCCTGCGTTGTTTCCCCATTGTCACACTTCTATTGTGGGTTTTTCTACGTGTTGTGGTGGTATTCATTGGTTATATGATGCAGGCAGCACACTTCTCTGGCTCCGCCCTTTCTGGATTGGCCGACTTGCCTCCAAGGTAGGGTAGTCCTCCGTGGATGAAGCCTCACACAGGATCAAATCTTAGGCCCGAGCACGCAGCAGAGAAGACAGTCTGGAGAGAAATTCTTGCTTCTGTGATCCAACACAGTTCTTAGTGTGGTTTTTTTTTTCTTCTTGTGATGGTGTTCTTTTTTAAGAAAGAGCGCACGGCTGCGTAGCGAAGTGGAGCTAAATGCCTTCTGGAGCCTCTTTTCTGCCCACTCTCAAGAGATTCACGCAACAGGATATTAGAGAGACACACACAGGCAGCACTCACAGTTTTTCACAGTCGGGCCCCACTGGACAGGCGTAGTTTTCACTCGCTCGCTGGGCAGCTTCAGAATGCTGTATTTTTGGGGTTCGCTTCCCAGGACTCTGAGGAGAGCTTCAAGAATTCAGAAAAGACAGGACAGGGCTCCCTTCAGGTCCTCTGTTTCCTCAGAAAAAGCACAGCCGGGTGGAGACTCTGCAGGTAGAGCAATCAGCACTCTGCCTGGAAACCGCCACATCCAGCCATTTCTTACTCACTCACTGGCTCGCTGGGTAGCTTCAGTTTGTTGGGGGTCACTTCCCAGGGCTCTGAGGAGAGCTTCCAGAGTTCAGGAAAGACAGAGAAGAGTAGGACAGGGCTCCCTTCAGGTCCTCAGTTTCCTCAGAAGAAGCACAGCTGGGTGGAGACTCTGCAGGTAGAGCAATCAGCACTCTGCCTAGAAACCCCCACATCCAGCCATTTCTTACTCACTCACTTGCTGGGTAGCTTCAGTTTTTGGGGGGTTCGCTTCCCAGGGTTCTGAGGAGAGCTTCCAGAGTTCAGGAAAGACAGAGAAGAGTAGGACAGGGCTCCCTTCAGGTCCTCCGTTTCCTCAGAAGAAGCACAGCCGGGTGGAGACTCTGCAAGTAGAGCAATCAGCACTCTACCTGGAAACCCCCACATCCAGCCATTTCTTACTCACTCACTGGCTCGCTGGGTAGCTTCCGAGTGTAGTTTCTTTGGGGTTTGCTTCCTAGGGCTCTGAGGAGAGCTTCCAGAGTTCAGGAAAGACAGAGAAGAGTAGGACAGGGCTCCCTTCAGGTCCTCAGTTTCCTCAGAAGAAGAAGTCTTCATGTTTTATTGAAAATTAACTTGTTCTACTTTTTTATGACTCAGGTTTATAAAAGTGGATTTTAATCAGACTTTCAGGTTTTTGCCATCAACATACTGGAAAGAAGTTTATTAAAAAGTGTATATGATGTGAATGATAGCAGGTGCTAGAATTTAACTCTCCATAATCCAGCATATCAGAGAAAAGAATTTCTTCCCTTTTGTTTTTTAACCTGTAAGCAGCCAAATATGACAAGCTCTTATAACTGTGAGAATGCCTGGAGACTGAGCAAACATTACATTTCTTATTATGAGTAAATAAAGCTCAAAATCAAGTTAATTGGCACTTTTATGATTGTATGTGAATAGTCTTTACATTAGATCTCAGTGCTTTGCACTAATGAAAATGACTGCATTTGGTATTATATTTTATATAGCTAAACCAATTTTCCCCCTCATTTTGTTTAGACAGTTTTATAATGTTAAAATTAGGATAATGTTGATATCACTTCATGACACATGAAATAAAATTCAAGTTTTTTAACATTGGCATGTTTCATGTCTTAATAACCTTAGCAACCACCCTTCTTTAAGTGGAGACTTTACATGGTAACCTTGCATTACTCTCATGTTCTCCTATCCTTTGATTCCTCTTAATAGATCACATATTTATTTAACAACCACTCCCTGTAATGAGAATCTTGATAGATAGAAGACTTGAGCTAGAAAACTTGAGACTTTGGAATTTTTAAAGGAAATTTATGAATATAGGGACACAAAAGCCAGTATATATAAAGCATGCTGAATGAGAAGAGAGTTATAAAGCTAAAGAGTAGCAGGGCTATGACATGAAGAGCTTTTTAGCCTCTGTTAGAAATTTGGGTCTTCAAAGCTGTGCATTGTGTGCAACAACCCCAAACTGTTTCAAGAGACATAAAATGGACACGTATTTCTTTAGAATATTTTGTGTTTTTTCACTGACAGCTATAATTCTTACTAAATGTTGTCTTATACAGTGACGATTCTAACCACTTTTTATCTTCTCTTTATGAGCTGTTTAACAAGGAATTTTGGTGAAAGAGTCCCCCAGTTTAATGCTTATGATTGAACTATATCATGGGAATCAGTTGGACTTGTTCTTATTGCCCCCATATGCACCGATAACACCACGTGGCATTGCTCCTTTTTTGCATAGGCACATTAAAATGGGAAAATACTATACGTACAAATAAGGTCCAATCTAATAGAGACTGGAACACACAAATTTTATAGTGCAAAGGGACCTTACACCCTGAACATTGACATAACGACCTGGCACAGACCTCAGAAGAAAGGGCATTTTCCATTCACCACGTGAACCAGGGAAGCCATCCACGAAACATCCAGGCTGGTCTATAACATCACCTGGAAGCAATCCTCTACCACGGAAGACCCTACACTGCTCAGACATCGACCTGCTCAAAAGAGACTTCCCTTAACACTGAGAAGACTTAACAACAACAACGACCTGCTTACAGGACAGGGCTCTCTGCGTTGCCCTTTGATTGTGAGGTGAAAGGAGAGGACGCTCCACATCCTGACTTCAATGTAGGATATGCAGATTCCAGGATCTTTAATACAGAAACATGATACCAACAACAGAGACTGTGTGAAAAATAAAAGTGTGTTGGCACTACAGACAATGTCTTGGATTGGACGATCTAGCTTGCCTGGAGCCTAGAGTTGGTCTTGTGCCAGGAAACTTCAGGGGTAGGGTCTCTTTGTATTTAGGCCAAGGTTATTCCTTTCCATGTCCCTCATATTTTGGTGGGCCTATGCAAACAACAGTTGCCACTCTAACACCATTTTTACTGTGCTCCTTTGACTTTAATCCTTAAAAAGAACCCACTTAAAATTTGAAGTCAACTTAAGCTAATATGCTTGTACATGGAAATGTAGAAAAATACTATGCCTGTAATGTTTAAGGAGTTATGTAAGTTTTATGGCTTTAGATTGCCTTGTGTGCTGTTAAGAAATATAATGTGTTACAATCTGGGGACTTGAGGGACAAAGTAATTGTACATGGATTCTGTCTTATTTATCTTAATGTTCTTTGGCTGAAATTTCAAAGTTAAGATATCAGCAAGGGGACTTCTGAGAATTATGTTATGGGTGATTGTCCTTCCACTGTAACTTTACCTTGTCCTCTTTCTTTGCATCTTTGTTCTCATAATTAAAAATAAAAAATTAAAAAAAAAGAAATTTGGGTCTTATTCTAAGTATGATGAAAATTCCTGGCATTTTCAAATAAATGGTGGGATGACATGGCCAATTTTGTTTGTGTTTGTATTTTTGGACACACCTGGTGGAACTCAGGAGTTATTACTGGCTCTGCCCTCAGAAATAGCATCTGGAAGGCTCAGGGGACCATACAGAGTACAACGAATAGAACTTTAGTCAGCTGCATACAAGGCAAATGCCCTATCCACTATCTCTCTGGCCCCAATTTTTTTTTAATTTCTTGAATCTTGTTTACTTTATTTAAAGAAAATGTATCACGTAGTTGACTATAATACATTTGTTTCCAAATATGTTTGAGCAAAGTTACTAAAATAAATAAATAAAAAGGGACTGGAGTGATGGTGCTAAAAGTAAGGTGTCTGCCTTGCAATCGTTCGCCTAGGACGGACCACGGTTCAATCCCCAGCATTTCAAATCACCCAGAAGTGATTTCTGAGTGCATAGCCAGGAGTAACCCCTGAGCATCAAATGGGCATGGTCCCCCCCTAAAATAAATAAAAAGAATAGAAAGAAAAAATAAAAAGAGAAGAAAAAAATTTTAAATGTATAGTGACAATCAAATTTATGAAAATTATTTCATCTCCAATGAAGTCATTATCATATTTATTTATTTTTATATATAAGTGAGAGCAAAGTTATTAAAAATATTAATAGAGGAGTTTTGCTGTGACTTGCAGCACAGCAGACATCTTTGGAATTTTCTCTGATTGCTTCGGCCTAAGAACTGATCGTGTGCAACATTCCTCTCTGAGGGCTTCTCTTCCTTTGAGGTGAGTCAGTCCACCCACAAAGCCAATGAATACCACCACAACGTGTAGAAAAATCTACAATACAAGTGTTACAATGAGGAAACAATGTAGACCAACACCAGGCATAGAAAATGAAGATGACAACTCTGATGACCCCAAAATGGCCAATCACCTAGTTAGTCCCTCAGGTATGGAATTTATAGAAGAAATATGGAGGATATTCACAGAACTCAAAGAACGCATAGATCGAATTGAACAGAACACTAAAAAGAACCAAGAGAAAATGAAGATAGATATTAAAAAACCTCCAAACTGAAATAACAGATCAAATAACAGGTCTGAAAAACTCAATAGATGAATTGAAAAACTCCATAGAAAGCCACTCCAACAGGGTAACAGCAGGTGAGGATAGAATCAGTGAGCTGGAAGATGAGATACATAACAACTCCATACAGCAGAAGAGATTGGAAAAAAACCTTAAAGCAAATGATCAATGGAAAAAATTACTCAAAGAATGTGAACAGGTGAAAATAGAAGTCTTTGATAAGCTCAACTGAAATGTAAAAATCATTGGAGTCTCAGAGACCCAGGAAGAAAATCTCCAGGAAGAATAAAGGTCAAGAACAACATTACAGAGCAACTACTAGAGCTAAAGAATACATGTGACCAAATCCTGCATTCCCAAAGAGTAACAGCTAAAAGAGACCTTAGGAAAAACACTCCTACTCACAATGATGAAGTCCACAGATAGAGACAGAATACTAAAAGCAGCAAGATCAAACAGGAAAATTATATTCAAGAGAGCATCATTGATTTATAGCAGACCCGTCACAAGAAACACTTAAGACCAGAAGGCAGTGGTGGGACATAGTGACAAAACTCAATGAAATAAATGCTTCATCTAGTGCAACCAGCAAAACTCACTTTCAGGTTTGAAGGAAGTATACATAGCTTCACAGATAAACAACAGCACAGAAACTTTACAGACTCAAAATCAGCCTTAAAAGAAACACTGAAAGATCTACTTTAAGACAAGACTGACCAACAGACACACCAAAATTCTACACAAAGTGCCACAAAGATGGCACTAAATTCCATTACAATTATCTCTCTTAATGTCAATGGACTAAATGCACCAGTTAAGAGACACAGAGTGGCTAAATGGATTAAAAAGATGAAGCCAACCTTCTGCTGCCAAATAGAACAAATATAGACTCCAAATCAAAGGCTGGAGGAAAATCATCCAAGCAAACAACGCCCTTAAAAAAGCTGGAGTGGCCATACTAATATCATATAACACAAACTTTACACTCAGAACAGTTGCAAGGGACAAAGATGGACATTTTGTACTAATCAAGGGATATGTTCAGCAGGAAGAAATCACTCTCCTAAACATATATGCACTCAACGAGGGACCAGAAAAAATTTAATACAATTGTTGGCAAATCTGAAAAGGATATTAATAACAACACAATAATTGTGGGAGACCTCAACAAGGGCCTGTCAACACTTCATAAGTCAAACAGACTGAAACCCGACAAAAATATACTAGACCTGCAAAGAGAAATGGAAGAAAGAGGCCTAGTAGATATATATAGGAAACTTCACCCCAGAGAAACCTGGAAACACATTCTTCTCCAATGAACATGGGTCATTCTCCAGGATAGACCACATGCTGGCACATAAAACATACCTCCATAAAATCAAGACGATAGAAATTTTGCAGGCTACCTTTGCTAACCTTGCACAAGGCTCTGAAATTAGATGTGAATTACACAGAGACACAGAAGAAGAACATTAACAACTGGAAATAGAGGAAAATTTATAGCTTTGCAAGCACACATCAGGAAAGACAAAGGGGATTACCTCAATAGCCTAATGACACAGCTCATAAAATTAGAAAAATGATCAACAAAAGGAACCAAAAATAGGGAGACAAAAGGAAATAACAAAGCTTAGAGCAGAAATCAATGGAGTGGAAACCAAAGAAACAATCCAAAAGATCAACAAAAGCAGAAGTTGGTTCTTCGAAAAATAAACAAAATAGATAGACCATTGGCAAAACTCACAATAAAATGGAGAAACTTGATAACCCATATCAGAAATGAAAAGGCAGAGATCACTACAGATATTGCAGAGATTCAAAGGGTAATCAGAGTCCACTTTGAGAAACTCTATGCCACTGCACATAAGAACCTGGAAGAAATGAATAAATTCTTGGACTTTTATAACCTTCCACGGTTGAACAAGGAGGATGTAGCATATCTAAACACCCCCATCACTATTGATAAAATTAAAAAGGTAATCACATGTCTGCCCAAAAACAAAAGCACAGGCCCAGATGATTTCACTAATTAATTTTTTCAAACCTTTTAAGAGGTATTACTACTAATCCTAGCCAGGCTCTTTCATGAAATTGAAAACACAGGAACACTTAAAATAGGTTTATGAAGCCAACATCACCTTGATACCAAAACCAGACAGAGATGCTGCCAAAAAAAGAAAATTACAGACCAATATCCCTGATGAACACAGAAGCAAAGCTCCTCAACAAAATCCTGGCAAATAGATCCAATGCCTCATCAAGAAGATCATTCACTACAATCAAGTAGATTTTATCCCAGGAATACAAGGATGATTTATCATTTGTAAATCTATCAACATAATTAACAACATCAACAAGTAAAATTAGAATTACATAATTATATCAATAGATGCAGAGAATGCATTTGATAAGGTACAACACCCATTCTTGATAAAAAAAAAAACTCTCAGCAAGATGGGAATGAAAGGAACCTTTCTCAATATAGTTAAGGCCATCTACCACAAACCAATGGCAAATATTATCCTCAATGGGGAAAAACTAAAATCCTTTCCTCTAAATTCTGGCAGACAACACTGCTCTCTCACGCTGCTATTCAACATAGTACTGGAAGTACTTGCGATAGTGATCAGGCAAGAAAAAGATATCAAGGGAATCCAGATAGGAAAGGAAGAAGTCAAGCTCTCACTGTTTGCAGATGACATGATACTCTACTGAGAAAACCCTAAAGGTCTCCTCAGAGGCCTAGGGAGTGCACCCAAAAAAAACTGCATTTTGAAGCTGCCCAGTGAGTAAAGTCTGGCTATGGGGGTTGCCATCCAATAAGCTGAGCTCTCTGGCCTGCGGAGGCTCCACCCTGCTGTGCCTTTGATCACTCTAAGGACTTCAAGGGAAATTTCTCCTGTGCCTGTCTGTGTTTCTTGAATACCTGAAGGTCTCCTCAGAGGCCTAGGGAGTGCACCCCCCAAAAAATAGCATTTTGAAGCTGCCCAGTGAGTAATGTCTGGCTGTGGGGGTCACCACCCAATAAGCTAAGCTCTCTGGCCTGCGGAGGCTCTGCTCTGCTGTGCCTTTGATCACTCTGAGGACTTCAAGGGAAATTTCTCCTGTGCCTGTCTGTGTTTCTTAAATACCTGAAGGTCTCCTCAGAGGCCTAGGGAGCGCACCCCCAAAAAGCTGCATTTTGAAGCTGCCCAGTGAGTAAAGTCTGGCTGTGGGGGTCACCATCCAATAAGCTGAGCATTTTGGCCTGTGGAGGCTCTGCCCTGCTATGCCTTTGATCACTCTGAGGACTTCAAGGGAAAGTTCTCCTGTGCCTGTCTGTGTTTCTTGAATACCTGAAGGTTTCCTCAGAGGCGTAGGGAGCACACTCCCAAAAAACTGTCAACTAGAGGCAGCAGAAGAAGCAAAGCTTCTTGGTCACGCACTCTTTCTAACAAATGAATCCCACCACAACACACAGGAAAAACCACACCACAAGCGTTACAATGGGGAAACCTCGCAGGCAAACACCATGCACAGAATGAAGACAGATGGGATGACCTAATAAATTCCAACCATCTGATTAACCTCTCAGATAAGGAACTTAAAGTTGCAATATGGAATATGTTTGTAGAACTCAAAGAAAGCATAGATCGATTTGAACAGAACACAAAGAAAGAAATCAGAAAACTTCAAACTGAAATAACAGATCTGAAAACACGGTAGCTAAACTGAAAACCTCAATGGATGGCCTCACCAGCAGAGTAACAGCAGCTGAGGAGAGAATTGGAGTACTGGAAGATGAGATGCAGAAAAACTCAACGCAGCAGAAGAACTTGGAAAAGAACCTTAAGACAAACAAACAGGCAATGGAAAAAGTACTCAAGGAATGCGAACAGATGAAAATAGAAGTCTTTGATAAACTCAACAAAAACAACATAAGAATCATTGGAGTCCCAGAGATCCAGGTAGGAGATCTCCAGGAAGAATCAATTGTCAAAGACATCATCAAAAAGATACTCCCAGAGTTAAAGACTACATGCAATCAAATCCTTCATTACCAAGAGTACCAACTAAAAGAGACCCAAAGAAAAACACCCCAAGACACATCCTCGTTACAATGACAAATCCCACAGATAGAGATAGAATACTGAAAGCAGCAAGATCAAAAAGGAAAATTACATTCAAAGGAGCATCCCTAAGACTTACAGCAGACATGTCACAAGAAACCCTCAAGGCCAGAAGACAGTGGTGGGATATTGTGACAAGACTGAATGAAATGAATGCCTCACCGAGAATACTGCACCCAGCCTGACTCACGTTCAAGTTTGAAGAAAGAATACATAGCTTCATGGATAAACAACAGCTCAGTAACTTTGCAGATGAAAAACCAGCCTTAATGGGAAAACTGACAGGTCTACTTTAAGACAAGAAAGACCAATAAACACAACAAACTTATCTACAAAGATGACATTAAATCCTATGACAATCATCTCCTTCAATGTCAATGGACTAAATTCACCAATTAAAAGACACAGAGTGGCAAAAAGGGTCAAAAAGATGAATTCAACCTTCTGCTGCCTACAGGAAACACATCTGAATAGTCAGAACAAACATAGACTCAAAATCAAAGGCTGGAGGAAAATTATCCAAGCAAACAACACCCTCAAAAAAGCTGGGGTGGCCATCTTAATATCTGATGACACCAACTTTATACTCAAAAAAGTGGTAAGTGACAAAGATGGACACTATGTACTAATCAAGTGATATGTGCAACAGGAAGAAATCAGACTATTAAACATATATGCACCCAATGAGAGACCAGCAAATTATCTAATACAGTTACTGACAAATCTGAAAGAAGAAATCAATAATAACACAATAATTGTGGGAGACCTCAACATGGCCCTATCAACACTTGATAGGTCAAACAGACTGAAACCCAACAAAAACATACTAGCCCTGAAAAGAGTAATGGAAGAAAGAGGACTAGTAGATATATATAGGACACTCCATCCCAAAAAACCTGGATACACATTCTTCTCCAATGTACATGGTTTATTCTCCAGGATAGACTACATGCTGACACATAAAACATGCCTCCATAAAATCAAGAGGATAGAAATCTTGTAGGCTACCTTTGCTGACCACAAGGCTCTGAAATTAGATGTGAACTACACAGCCACACAGAAGAAAAACTTTAACAATTGGAAATTAAACACCCTGCTACTGAACAACCAGTGGTTCTGAGATGAAATCAAAAAGGAAATCAAAACTTTCCTGGAAACAAATGATAATGAAGACACAAACTTCCAGAATCTATGGGACACAGCAAAAGCGGTCCTGAGAGGAAAATTTATAGCTCTACAAGCACACATCAGGAAGGAAGAAGAGGCATACCTGAATAACTTAATGATGCAGCTCAAAAAATTAGAAAATGACCAACAAAAGGAACCAAAAATAGGGAGACAGAAGGAAATAACAAAGCTGAAAGCAGAAATCAATGAAGTAGAAAACCAAAAAAAACAATCCGAAAGATCAGCGAAAGCAGAAGTTAGTTCTTTGAAAAAATAAACAAGATTGATAGACCATTGGCAAAACTCACAAAGAAAGAGAGAAATCTGATAACCTGTATTAGAAATGAAAAGGGGGAGATCACGACAGATACTGCAGAGATCCAAAGGGTAATCAGAGACTACTTTGAGAAACTTTATGCTACTAAACAAGAGAACCTAGAAGAAATGGAAAAATTCTTGGACACTTATAACCTTCCACATTTAAGTAAGGAGGATGTAGCATATCTAAACAGCCCCATCACTACTTAGGAAATTGAAACTGTAATCAAACATCTGCCCAAAAAGAAAAGCCCAGGCCAAGATGGATTTCCTAATGAATTTTTTCAAATCTTTCAAGAGGAGCTACTACCAATCCTAGCCAGGCTCTTCCATGAAATTAAAAAAATGGGAACACTCCCAAACAGCTTTTATGAAGCCAACATCACCTTGATACCAAAACCAGACAGATGCTGCCAAAAAAAGAAAATTACAGACCAATATCCCTGGTGAATGCAGATGCAAAGATCCTCAACAAAATCCTGGCAAATAGGATCCAATGCATCATCAAGAACATCATACACTATGACCAAGTAGGTTTCATCCCAGGAATGCAAGAACGGTTTAACATCCGTAAATCTATCAACATCATACACAACATCAATAACAAGAAAAATAAAAATCACATGATCATAGCAATAGACGCAGAGAAAGCATTTGATAAGGTCCAACACCCATTCTTCTTTTTTTAATTTTTAATTTTTAATTATGAGAACAAAGATGCAAAGAAAGAGGACAAGGTAAAGTTACAATGGAAGGACAATCACCCATAACATAATTCTCAGAAGTCCCCTTGCTGATATCTTAACTTTGAAATTTCAGCCAAAGAACATTAAGATAAATAAGACAGAATCCATGTACAATTACTTTGTCCCGCAACTCCCCAGATTGTAACACATTATAATATTTCTTAACAGAACACAAGGCAATCTAAAGCCATAAAACTTATGTAACTCCTTAAACATTACAGGCATAGTATTTTTTTTTACATTTCCATGTACATGCATATTAGCTTAAGTTGACCTCAAATTTTAAGTGGGTTCTTTTTAAGGATTAGAGTCCAAGGAACACAGTAAAATGGTGTTAGAGTGGCAATTGTTGTTTGCATAGGCCCACCAAAATATGAGGGACATGGAAAGGAATAACCTTGGCCTAAATACAAAGAGACCCTACCCCTGAAGTTTCCTGGCACAAGACCAACTCTAGGCTCCAGGCAAGCTAGATCGTCCAATCCAAGACATTGTCTGTAGTGCCAACACACTTTTATTTTTCACACAGTCTCTGTTGTTGGTATCATGTTTCTGTATTAAAGATCCTGGAATCTGCATATCCTACATTGAAGTCAGGATGTGGAGCGTCCTCTCCTTTCACCTCACAATCAAAGGGCAATGCAGGGAGCCCTGTCCTGTAAGCAGGTCGTTGTTGTTGTTGTTGTTAAGTCTTCTCAGTGTTAAGGGAAGTCTCTTCTGAACAGGTCGATGTCTGAGCAGTATAGGGTCTTCCGTGATAGAGGATTGCTTCCAGGTGATGTTATAGACCAGCCTGGATGTTTCGTGGATGGCTTCCCTGGTTCACATGGTGAATGGAAAATGCCCTTTCTTCTGAGGTCTGTGCCAGGTCGTTATGTCAATGTTCAGGGTGTAAGGTCCCTTTGCACTACAAGATTTGTGTGTTCCAATCTCTATTAGATAGGATCTTATTTGTACATATAGTATTTTCCCATTTTAATGTGCCTATGCAAAAAAGGAGCAATGCCACGTGGTGTTATTGGCGCATATGGCGGCCATAAGAACAAGTTCAATGATTCCCATGATATGGTTCAATCATAAGCATTAAAGCCAAAGTTCCTTGTTAAACAGCTCATAAAGAGAAGATAAAAAGTGGTTAGAATCGTCACTGTATAAGACAACATTTAGTAAGAATTATAGCTGTCAGAGAAAAAACACAAAATATTCTAAAGAAATACGTGTCCATTTTATGTCTCTTGAAACAGTTTGGGGTTGTTACACACAATGCACGGCTTTGGTGTGTGATTAGAATTGTGAACTTGGAGTGGATTCCTCAGGAAAACTGGAAAATGAGCTCCCATATAATCTAGCTATATGACTCCTAGGAACACAAAATACGAGAATGCCCTCTGCATGCCTAAATTCATTGCAGCTCTATTTACAATAGACAGAACTGGAAACAGCCCTGATGCCCGACAACAAATGAATGGCTAAAGAAACTGTGGTACATATACACAATGGAATTCTATGCAGCTGTCAGTCAAAATGAAGTCATGATATTTTCTTATACGTGGATGGACTTGGAAACTATTATGCAGTGAAATGAGTCAGAGGGAGAGAAATAGACACAGAGTAGTCTCACTCTATTGTGGAATTAAAAAAATAAAAGATAGCATGCTAATAATATAATAATATATTTAGTATGTTAAAAAATGAAGGATAGTATGCTAATAATACTCAGAGACAATAGTGTTCAGCCCATTATATGAAACTTACACAAAGATTGGTGAGTGCAGTTAGAGAAATAACTACACCAACATTTATCATCATAATGGTAGTGAGATAAATAGAATTCCTGTCTCAAAGACCGGTAGGGGGCTGGGGGAGGAGGGAGATGGAGGCATTGGTGGTGGGAAGGTTGCACTAGTGAAGGGAGTGTACTTTTTTTATGACTTAAACCCAACTACAAACGTGTCTTCAATCATGATGCTTAAATATTTTAATAAAAAATAAATAAATAAGATCTTAAAAAATAATAAAAGAAATAAAATGCATGAGAAAACCAGAAGAGAAGACCCAAAATGAGTAAAAAAATTCTTTATTTGGGGGGGCTGGAGCGATAGCACAGAGGGTAGGGCATTTGCCTTGCACACAGGCTGAAGTAGTCCAGGAATTCAAAGCACTATTACCAATACTGCTGCTTTTGTGGGGCATGCTCTCAGTTACCAGGCCTCAGAAAGTGAATGTGGAGGGAAGGAAGCCCCAATGGCATCAGCTTATCTTGACCAGGCCACGTGTCACAAATGCAGTGTTCCCAGGGTCCCCAATTGGCTTTGTTGTCTGAACCATCGCTTTGTGATTCCATCTTCTCTTCCTGGGTCATGGATTTCTGAAGAGAAGAGCATCAGCCCTTCAGGGAAGATAGGAGGATAAGAGAAGCTGGTGAGAAGTAAAAGGAAGAAGGCAAGAATAAGGAAGGATTTGAGGATTGGAGGTTGAGCAGAATTGACTCCCTGACCTGAATATATTAACACTTTTCTTGAGATGTAGAATAAATTAATAGCAGAACATAATTCTATTCTGGCTGAAAAGACTGAAAAATATGGCAAGCCCAGAAAAGTGACTCTCCCAAATGGGAAGCAGATCGATGCAGAATCCTGGAAAATTATCCCATATCAAATTTCTTGTGGAATTAGTCAAAACCTGATTGATAACACCGAAATTGCTAAAGTGAATAAAGTTGTTTGGGACCTTGACCACTCTTTGGAGGAAGATAGTACCTTGGAACTTCTCAAGTTTGAAGACAAGGGAGCTCAAACAGTATATTAGCATTCAAGTGCTCATATAATGGGTGAAGTGATGGAAAGAGTATATGGTGGGTGCTTGTATTATGGTCACTAATAGAAAGTGGATTCTATTATGACATGTACCTTGAAGAAGAATATGTGCCCAGCAATGATTTCTCTTCTTTGGAGACTTTATGGAAAAGAATCATTAAAAAGGAACAAGGTTTTGAAGTCTTTCAAAAAGTTACAAAAGTACCTCTGTTGGAAATGTTTAAGTATAACAAATTCAAATGACGGGTACTGAATGAGAGTGAATACTCCAACTACCACATCTATAGGTATGGCCTCCTGAGAGGTCTCTTACAGATCTTAGACATGGTCCACATGTCAGAAACACTGGCAAAATTGAAATTTTAAAGATACACAAAAATTCCTTCATGTAGTAGGAAGGCATATGGACATTGAGACACTCCAGAGGAAAGACTAGCCCAATAAGATCTATAGAAATATGGGAGGAATATACTTCTCTTCAGTTATTAAATTTCATCAGCCAGCTTTGTTAACTCACCTTCTTTGGAATATATGTTATTAAATTGCTCAACTCTACATTTATTTGACCCCAAGCAAATCTTTTCTCCCACAGAGTTATTTTGTTTGCCTCATTCCACAGAAATCCTATTTGATCTTGTATTTAAGTAATAAATATATTCATTCTATATTATTTTCATAGTGATGTAGTAGATGGTGTTTGAACCCAATTTAAATGTGTCTTTAGCCAAGAGACTTAATATCTAAGACCTAGTTTTAGCTTAACCCATTCTGGAATAACTGAGATAATTTTTAGATAATTTTAAAATATTCAGAAATGCTTTTTAATAAGCTGAATAGGGTTGTACTATTTTAATATTTTTGCCTAACTACTCTCTAAATTATCTTTTCAGGAGCCAAATTTAGAAAGTATGTTGGCCACTCTGCACACGTCACAAATGTTCGCTGGTCCCATGACTTCCAGTGGGTTTTAAGCACAGGTGGGGCTGACCACTCAGTTTTCCAGTGGAGATTTATTCCAGAAGGTGTCAGCAATGGCCTGCTGGATACTACACCTCAGGGTAAAACAAGTTAAAATGTTTTAGCAGTTTTACATACAATATGTCAAGGAATAGTCTAGCAACTCTTTTGGAAATAGAGTTAAGACAATTTTGAAAACTACATTTCTACAATTTTAAAATAAAAAATCCTTTTGAGACTAATATGGTAATTTCATTAAAAAACATTTACTTAAACCAAAGACAAATTGAAGATCTAAGGTTTATATAAAGAATTAAGTTAATTAATTTGAAGATGTAAAAACATATGTCAGACTCCTTACTATGATTGTGGGCGTAGTAAGTTTGCTCTATCCAGCTGGCATGTGATTGCATAACCTTAAGTGTAGCTTTTACCTCTAAACTGTGCCTCAAAGAATGGTCCTCATTGAGAACTGTTATGTTCCAGTTCAAAGGACCTTTGAATTTACTGTGTTGGCAGCAGGAATAGTTAAGTAATGATAAACTGTGAGAAAATGTTGTTTTAGGGAAGAGTCTATAGTGGTTTTGACCATGGAAAGTGCTAACTCTTGGGAGAGTTAAAGAGAATCTTTACTGAACTACATGGATTGCATACCTATTTCTCCAGCTTTATTAAAACCATTAGTTTATTTCAACCTCTTCAAAGCAATAATTAAAGCCCAATGATCTGTCACCTAACAGAAGTGGAAATGAAATGTTTTCTGGAAAGGGAAGTTGTCTTTGATAGTGTTCCTAATAGGAATGAGAATTGTACTAAACTTAAGAAGAAAGAAAAATAAAAGGAAAGGAAAAAATTTGAAAGTAATATTTGATGTTGATTTTTTTTTTACTAACTTTGGTAATTTAGAAAAATGAATGTATAGGCTGAAGCAATAGCACAGAGATAGGGCATTTGCCTTGCATGCAGCTGACCCCAGACAGACCCGAGTTTGATTCCTGTTATCCCATGTGATCCCCCAAGCCTGCTGGGCAATTTCTGAGTGCAGAGCCAAGAGTAACTTCTGAGCGCCACCAGGTGTAGCCAAAAACCAAAACAAAAAAGAAAATACTTTATTTTTATCTTATTTGTTTTTATTTACATATTTTGGTTTTGCTGTCAGACAACTATACTCAGGACTCACTCCTGGCTCTGCATTTAGGTATTGTTACTAACAGGGCTAGGTACCATATGAGTGCTGAGGATCACACCTTGGTTGATCACATAGAAGGCAAATGTTTAGTTATTTTGGATCTTGGAATTTTTGCTTCTTTCTCATGGATTATGTTTCTACAGATGGTGGTACTGATTCTTACAGTGAAGAATCTGATTCAGACTTGTCAGATGTGCCAGAGCTTGACTCTGATATTGAACAAGAAACTCAGATCAATTATGATCGCCAGGTCAGTAAGCAGAGAGCAAGGTGAATGCTCCCTGATAACTCCAAATTATGATTTGTATATTGCAGTAGAACTGGCTAGTATTACAAATAATAAAATTATTATTTATTATATTAGATAAAGTTTTAAATATTAAAGAAGGAAAGTTATTATAAGGAAAAATTTCTATTCTTTAAATACATTTAAAAAGCCATGACCATTTACTCATTTTTTAATATGGAAAGTAGAAGCAAATTGTTAAAACTAAGTTAATGGCAGTTGGGGTTTCACAACCACCCAGAACCCAAAATTTAAAAATATTTTCTGCAGAAAATGTGCAGATATACTAAAGGATCTGTAATTTTCTCAATAGATCTTTTAAACATGCATTTTCTTTAGAGAATGAATAGCCTCAGTTTTCCTAGATTATCTCAACTTTTGGAGGCCATTATCTATTTAATCAAAGTAAAAGCTCAAATAAGATGTGCATCTTACATTTCTCCAGTGAGAAATCATCTCTAGCTAGAATGAAAAATTACACCCAAATTGTCTTATTTTTTGGAAAGTAGACTTTTTGTTTTAACACAAAACAGTATTAAGAGAGTAATCCTAGCACATGTGCTCTCTGAAAAATGTGTTACTACTGTGCATGTGTTGTCTGAGCACATGTTGTTTACATCTCCTCTCCTGACATGTGTACTTTCATACTTTCCCATTTAATGTCTGATGTGTGCTAGAGCTCTCTCTACCTTTAGAAAGCCTGTATTCTTTCTTAAGCAAGGTAGTCTTTCTTTCCCTCTTCTTCCTCAGAATTTCTAAATAAACCCAGTTTTCACTTTAAAGAAAAAAATAAAGAGAGTAATATTTCAGGTTTTTGGCACACAGTTCCTTTCATTGATCATAGCTTTAGAGGCTTCTTTTAACAAAGGCATATGAAGCAGATCTTAGACACGAACTTGGAGTGAATAAGATTTTAGATTTCTGACACAGCAACTGTGACTTTATTGTGCATAAATACACTTAAGCCTATGGCAGCTGTCATCTATTGAATATTCCTGTGGGATAAGATCCAATTCATCACATACACTAAATTCAACTCCCTTTTAACTGGAGGGTTTAAGCCATTTGCCCATATTCATGATGCCTGGAGCCTTAGGGTAAGAATGAGAATATGGGCTTGTTTTCACATGATACACATTTTAGGTGTTACTTGGATTAGCCTCTGAGTAAGTACTGAATTACTGCTTTCAGATCATTTCTTTGTCAGTCAGCAGTAATCACTTTTTAGCTTAATGTTTAACCAGTTAGATTGGTGCAAAGCAGCCTAATTTATGGTTAGATCGATCTCTAGCCAGTTTGACTATATTGATACCATGTTTTAAATGCAATAAAATGACTAAAGATGGATTTCAAAGTAATTCATTAATTGGAAATATAAAAAAATACAAATAATATTACTCTGATATCAAGGAAAAATGAAAAATAAAAGAATGAACACGAAAGTTAGAAACAAGGAAAGCATCCTTTGGGCATTCTAATAAAATGATAGTGAAAGAATAAAGTTATGTCTTAAAAATCTACACCAAGAATTATATATTCTAGAAAACATTTACTTTTCAAAGCTTTAACTCTTATAATTTGACTTACATTTACAATGCCCTTGATTTATTCTTCACATAGATTTAAATTATGTTCTGCAGATGGGAATTTGAGGTCGACAGAGATGAGAATTGTTTGAATAAGCATAGAAATGCCAACACTATACTAATTGCTCTAAGGTACTTAGGTGAGCAGGTGAAAACATCCTGAATTCAGATTAAAAAATTGTTTTAAAATTTGTTATAATACCATGATCTACCAAATTGTTCACAATGTAGTTGTTTCAGGCATTCAATGTTATAACTACAATCCCACCACCAGTGGGACTTTCCCTTCACCAGTGTCCTCAGATTAACTCTTAATCATCTTTAGTTTTTAATAGCTGGCTTTAACAGTTGTAATAGGCAAAATAGTTATGAGATATCTTTTGGCTTCCTTTAAATATTTTTATCGGTCAAATCCTTAACGAAGACTTAGTTATAAAAACCTATCATGCTATTTTTTATCAAATGAAAATTTCCCTTTATGAATAGAAGTTATTAATTGTGTTTCATTTTCAGTGTATTAAATGTATATTTCCTGGTTGCAATATATTATATAGTCAAATATTGATTTTAAATGTAATTTTAAGTAAAATTATAGTTTCTCAGTCAGCAGCACAGTAGACCAAGAACTTTAAATATCAGTCACTGTCAAGAAGCATGAGGATATGAGAAGAAAATAATTCCAAAGAATGATTGCCATTTTTCATGAACTCTATATTTTTCAAAATCCAAGTCACTAATATTTGCTTGACTTGTTCTTTATATGACTGAAACCCAACTACAATCATGTTTGTAATCAAATTGTATAAAGACATTAATACAGAAAGAATAAAAAGAAATATAACAATATTTAAAATATTTTATTAATAGTATTTAATATTTATTACTATGAATAAATTATTCATAATTTATTTAAAAAAACTAATACCTTCTGAAGCAAATTATGTTAAAAACTATAATGGAGGGGAGGGGCCGAAAAAAACTATAATGGAAAATTAAGGAAAATTATATAAATAGCAGTTAGTAAGATATTATATATTAATTTGTTCATTAGGATAAAGTAAATTTGACATAATATTTTCACTTTTGTTTATTTCTGTTTTCTTTTTAAAAAATAAGCTCTTGGACCAGAGCAGTCGCACAGTGGGTAGGGTATTTGCCTTGCATACATCCAGCTGGATTTGATCCCCAGCATCCCATATGGTACCCAGAGTCTGCCAGGAGTAATATCTGAGCATAGAACAAGGAGTAAACCCTGAATGCCACTGCATGTGCTCCAAACTCTTCCCCTATCAATCATCTCTTTGCTTTGTTATGTTTTATAATTTAAGTTTTATTGAGCTATTATAGTTTACAATAATGTTAAAGTCATTCTTTTATGGTTACAGTGACAAGTATGCCAACACTTCTGCCTTGCTATGTTTTAAAATTATTTTTGCTTTAAGCTATATTGTTCTCTTCTTCTTACTGATCTTGGAATTATTTTTCTAGTTCTCTAAGATGTAATGTTCAAAATATTTCTCTTAATGAGTATGTTTATAGCTAAAAAATATTCTTTCCTCATAGGAATGCTTTTGCTGTGTCTCATATATTTGGGTATGTTATGTTTCTAATTTCATTGTTTGAAGATATTTTTTAATTTCCCCCTTAATTTCATCTTCAGTAATTTGTGGGATTCTCCTCCATTATTACTTACTTTAGAGCCATAATGTTCAGAAAATATATTCTGTATGATTTTTATCTTCTTGCATTGTTGACACTTTGTGGCCTAACATGATTTCTACTGAAAAAGGTTCTGTGTGCACTTCTGAAGAATGTATGTTCAGCAGCTGTTTGGTGGAATGTTCTGTATATGTCTGCTGGGTCATTTGGCTTACACAGTTACTTAAATTTGCATTTCATTGACGCTCTGGATGACCTATTCATTATCATGAATTAAAGTTTTATAGCCCCAACTGTTTTTGTATTGTATTTTTCCTTTGTTATGTGATTATTTAGGTACTTTGATATAGCTTGCATTTACATTTACAACGGCTATATTTTATGTTAGATCTTAATGTATTTGATTTATTTTTTTGTCTTGTTTTTGTGGAGGGCTACTCCTGGTGACACTCAGGAGTTACCCCTGGCTCTGTGCTCAGAAATCTCTCCTAGTAGGCTCAGGTAACTATGTAGTATGCCAGGATTGAACTTGGGTCCATCCTAGGTTGGCCACATGTAAGGCAAACACCCTACTGTTGTGCTATCACTCCGACCCTGTATTTGAAACCTAAAGAGACTAAGCTAAACATTTCTGTCATGCTTTAAGGTTTACAAAGAAGATCTACCTCAGCTAAAGCAACAAAGTAAAGAGCAAAACCATGCAGTGCCCTTCCTCAAACGAGAAAAGGCTCCCGAGGACAGCTTGAAACTCCAGTTCATACACGGGTGGGTGACCTGTCACTAGTCTTGTCACTATGCTAAGTAGGGCCACTCTCACAGTTGCCTCACTTCACACTGATTCTTCTTTCTAGTTTGTACTTACCTGTGGTTAATATCTTAGTCATGATTCATGATCAGTAGATGTTCTGTGGCCATTATAATGGGCAGGTCAGATTTTTCATATTCCCAAAAGTCATGTATCACTGCAGCTCATTGCTATTTAATCTTTCTCTCTACCATTTTTATTTCCTTCACTCCATATATCCTTGCTCTATTTTGTTGTTAGCATCTAGTGTGTTTTCTTCAAACATTTCTTCTCATATATGCCTGAAATAATTTTTAATTTTTAATTATATAAAGTTCTCTTTAAATTAGCATCTAAACTTTTCCAACGTAAATTTAAATTATTGTTAAAACTACGCTATTCAGTGTTTTATAAATGTATCATTTATTAAGTGGATCCAAGATCTAATTAAGTGACATAGATATTTGATTCTTGAAATAAAAACATGTTATAGAACAAATGCTTCTATAACAATGCGAAACTTGATATTCATATCTCTTGTTGTACTCACATTGTTTTTTGTTTTTTTGGTTGTTTTTTTTTTTTTTTTTTTTTTTTGGTTTCTCAGGTCATACCTGTTTGATGCTCAGGGGTTATTCCTGGCTAAGTGCTCAGAAATTGCCCCTGGCTTGGGGGGACCATATGGAACGCCAGGGGATTGAACCGCAGTCCTGCCTTGGCTAGCGCTTGCAAGGCAGATACCTTACCTCTAGCACCACCTCGCTGGCCCCGTACTCACATTGTTATACTATTTATTTCATCTGTTTAGTTTGTTGCAATTATTAAATTCCTGGCAGTCTTTTTGCTAACATTAAACCATGCAATCTTTGTTATTATTTAAGATCTTTTAAGATCACCAAGTCATATCTTCTTCATGAAAAAGCACTGTTTACAAATTCAGTAAATAGAAGATCCTATACGGTACTGAAGAGATAGTACAGCAGTTAGCACAGTTGCCTTGCACACAGCAGAACTAGATTTGATTCCAAGAACCCTATATGATCCCTGAGCGATCCCCTGAGTACAGAGTCAGGAGTAATCCCTGAACATAGCCAGATGTGGCTAAATAAATAAACTTAAGTCCATATAGCCACAAGACTCAGCTTTTTGCCATCCACTGATGTATCTACTTGTTATCCAACCATTTGAAATATGGCTAGTTTGAATTGAGATGTGCTATATGTTAACACACCAGATTTTGAATACTTTTTAGGAAAAAGGTAAAATTATAAAAATATTTCAGTTATATTGGATTAAAGGTTCTTAAAATAATTTTTTTTAGTTTAGTTTTGTTTTGGGGCCACACTTGACAATGTTCCTGGCTCTGTGTTTAGGAGACAGTGGTGCTGAAAATTGAACCAAGGCCATATACAAGGCAAGGAAATTACTCTCTGTATTATCTTTCTGGCCCTAGTTTCAACCTTTAATAATTGTAATTAATAAACCTGGTTTACATGAGTATGGTTTGTGTTTGTTTGTTTTTGGTTTTTGGATCACACCTGGCAGCACTCAGGGGTTACTCCTGGCTCTATGCTCAGAAATCACTCCTGGAAGGCTCAGGGGACCATATGGGATGGCAGGATTTGAATCACATTCCTTCAGCATGCAAGGCAAACACCCTACCTCCATGCTATCTTTCTGGCCTGAGTATTTTTTTTTATAATGGCAATACTACTTAATTCTTTAAACTTAGTATAAGTCATGGAGAGAATACAGGGGTTAATGTGCTTGTCTTCTTGCATCTGATTCTGGTTTTATCCTGCTACCACATTGTTCCACTGTATCATTAGCTATGGTTCAATTCCATCCTCACTCTAAAAATAAGAATAGTTTTCTCCTGAGTTATTAAAAGGATTAAAAGTATATATATTTTTTCTGGCCAGAGCGGTGGCACAAGCAGTAGGGCATTTGTCTCGCATGCACTAACCTAGGACAGACCGCATTTCAATCCCTCAGCATCCCATATGGTCCCCCAAGTCAAGGGCAATTTCTGAGTGCAGAGCCAGGAGTACCCCCTGAGCATCACCATGTGCTCCCCCCCAAAAAAAACAAAAACAAACTAACAAAAAGTTTATTGTATGATTTTGTTCTGTTATATAAAAGTAGTCTAAATATCTGGAGATAATACAGTGGGTAAGATTCTTGTTTTGCATGCAGTTGACCCAATTTAAGTCCCTGGCATCTCATATGGTTCCCCATGGCCCCATAAAGATTGATCACTGGGCACAGAGCCACTTTTTGTTTCTTTGTTTGTTTTTGGGTTACAACTGGCAATGCTCAGGGGTTACTCCTGGCTCTACACTCAGAAATCGCTCCTGGCAGACTCAGGGGACCATATGGGATGCCAAGATTTGAACCATCGTCCTTCTGCATGCAAGACAAATGAACTACCTCCATGCTATCTCTCTGGCCCCACAGAGCCACTTTTAAACACTGCTAAACACTGCTGGGTATGGCCCTCAAACAAGCAAAACTTTGTTCAATGGCATATCAACTAATAACTCATAAAGCATTTTATTTTGTAAAAAACAAGGCATTGGAAATTATTTAAATTATAATTTCTTTCAATTATTTATCAATTTCAGTATCAACACTTATATTTTGAAATATTCCTTTATTTTGGCATCCCTGGAAGATTCAACTAATACATCAGACTAAGACTTAGGATAGACTAGAGAAATGACATCCTTAAGTGAGAGAAAGGTGGTTATGAAAGAAAAGTTGAAAAAAAATCCTCTTCTTCAGAACAGGTGTGTTTTCACATGATCTTTTATAAGAGATAACATAAAGTACTCGAGGGTCTATAAATCTTAAATTTTTCACACCCATTTGCTTCAGTACTCATTTACTCAAATTCATCGCTTGCCATCAGAGTTCCTCATGCCACAATTGAAGAATACTGTCCTGGGAAGTAATACAGAAATAAGAAATTCTACTTGGTATTACATCAAAATGTTGACTTTACCTCCAGAAAGTTCCTACTTATTTTATTCTTTGTTTATTCAACTACTGTTTCTTGGGCCTATGCTTCAGTTATAGAGGCTATGACTGTAGAAACAATCTGTTCTACACACAAACTGGAGAAGTTGTCTACCACATTGCTGCAGTTGCTGTTGTGTACAACAGGCAGCAACACTCCCAGAGGCTGTACCTGGGACATGATGATGATATTCTCAGCTTGACCATCCATCCAGTGAAGGACTACGTGGCTACTGGGCAGGTATGTATTATTCATTTAAGATCAGTACTTAACCAAAGATAAATGATTTAATATTTAGTCAGAACTAACTATAAATTGAAGAAATTCTTGGTAGAAATAATTATGAAGCAGGAAGCTGAAAATATAGTGAATTCTGGATCATTTTATGATGATTAGAGTATCAAACAATTTAGATTAGCACATTCTCTTAACAAAATAAGATCCACAAATAGGGTTCACTAGAACTAAATTAATAATATTAGCACATTTTTCTCATCACTACATTTTCTTTTATTAGTATATCACTGTTATTCAATAAATATTTATTTGATGAGCCATCTTTTAATATTAGCACAAATTTTAGATTATAGTTTTGTAAAATATAAAGCCACGTGAATATTGATTAATTTATCATTTTAATTTTAACCTGAAAAGAACCCCAGATTTTATTAAGCAATTCGGAATCCCTAAATTTTGGATTAATGCTAAAACATTAAACAGCTGAAATGCTCTTTAGTTCTGTAAAGTTTCTGAGCTATTGTTTATCCATGAAGCTGCATATCTTTCTTTTGAACTTGAATGAGAGTTTAGTTGGATAAAGTATTCCTGGGGAGGCATTAATTTTGATGAGTATTTTCACTATATGCCACCACTGCCTTCGGCCTGAAGGGCTGCTGTAAATCTGTAAATCCGCTTTAAGTATTAAGTATATTCCTCATACATATTTTCCTTTTCTGATCTTCATGCTTTCAGTATTCTATCTGTGGCTTTCATCATTGTGACTAGGATGTGACTTGGGGTGCTATGGGGGGTCTTTTTTGCTTGATACTCTTGAGGCGTCAAAGATATGGATGTATCAGCTCTGGAGACTTCTCACCAATGATGTCTTTGACTGTTGCTTCTTCATAAGGGTTTTCTTCCTGGCTCTCTGGGAACCCAATAAGTCTTAAGTTGTTCCTGCTGAATTTATTGCAAAGTTCTATTATCTATTAATTTATTTTGAGAATTTTTTCCATCTTCTGTGTGTTTATTTCAAGACTCTTTTTTTTATCTTCTGCTGTTCTATGGAAGTGTTATAAAGTTCATCTTACAGCTCACTTCTAGCTATTAATCTGCTGGTGAAGCTGTCCAATGAGTTTTTATTTCACCTACCAACTTTTTTAGTTCTATTATTTACTTTTTAAGTTTTCTCATTTCTATATTCATATCCTCTTGAGTTTTATTGACTGTTTGTTCTATGATTTCTTTGAATTCCTTGAACATCTTTAACATTTTCCCCTACGGTCCTTATCAGAGAGGCTTTACAAGTGACTGATACTACTTTAGAACGACCATCTTCATGCACTAAATCTGGTGGAGTTTTTCATTGATTTCCCATTGTGACATTTTCAGTGTGGTAGTGGTGCTTTTTTGTGGGGGAGGGAGCTACACCTGGTGGTTCTCAGGGTTTATTCCTGGCTCTCTGCTTAGAAATTTCTTCTGTATGTCTGGGAGACCATAGTCTGCAGGGGATCAGATCAGGTTTCTGCCGTGTGCAAGGCAAATTTCTCTGTGCTATTGCTTTGGCTCCAGTGGTAGTGGTTTTGTATGTTTTGCAGTGAAGCTCATTGACTAGAAAAATCTTGGGCACTGACCCAGGTGAAAATGCTGGATGACTCCACCGCTGATATGTCAGCCTGCCTCTGTTTCTCGGGATAGTGGCTGGTAGAGCCCAGCTGGGGTGGCTGAAAGATGCCTACCCTTTTCCTGGTGCTTATCTTTCACTTCAGGCACACTGACCTGTGGTGAATAGACTCTGTTGAGTCAAAGAGAACTTTGCTGTCAGACTGTCAGTTTGCCTCTGAAAAGCTATTTAAAGCTCAGCCTTTTTTTGTTTTGTTTTTTGTTTGTTTGTTTGTTGTTTGTTTTTGGGTCACACCCGGCAGCGCTCAGGGTTACTCCTGGCTCTACACTCAGAAATTGCTCCTGGCAGGATTGGGGGACCATATGGGATACCAGGATTCGAACAACCATCCTTCTACATGCAAGGCAAACGCTTTACCTCTGTGCTATCTCTCCGGCCCCTAAAGTTCAGCCTTTTTAAGTGGCTAAAATAAGTGAAAAAATAAAATTAGTAACCAAATAATTGACTAACTCAGATTTTCTTTCTGTTAAAACAGTAATATTGCCAGTAGTTTATTTAATTTTGTACTATTTTGATCTAATATGTAGTTCAAAAATTTTTTAGTTTATCAGGAATTTTAACTGCAGATAAAACTTTAATAGATTCTAATAATTCTAATAATTTAATAATTCTAATAAATTTTAGGGGGAAAGTTGTGATAAGGGTCAAGGGATAACATGAGTTGATGCTTTTGGAGCCTTGACATTCTTTGGGTGGGGTTCATAATCTGGTCTTCATGAGATCCATAGTGAAATTGAGTCTGTAAATGGTGTCAAACCCCATAAATAAAATGTTTGTGAAAAATATTCCTTAACTTTTATATTCTTTGTAAAATAACGATAACCTTCCAAAAGGATAGAGCCTTGTTGGTTTACTTTTCATTCAGCTACATATCAGACCATCTGCTCTTGTTAATCGACATTAAGTTGTTCAAGTAATTGGTCATTGCTTTGCCTTTCACTGCTCCCACTCCTAATCACCATATTTGTCTTATAAACATATGTATTTAATTTATGGATATATGACACCTTTTATAAAAAGAACAGGTTTCTTTCTTATATAACCCCCAAAAGAAATACCACACTCTATACTGTAATAATTTGTGGCAAACCATATACATATATACATATACAAAATAGTATACTAGTATGCCAGTGGCTGTTCCAGGGGTAAATGTACCTCCACAGACCAGTTTAGGAGTTGACTTGGATTCTACTATTATATATGTAGTTTTATATATCATTTTCCCTTTTAGAATCAACAAAAAAACCCAATACTATATATGAGCAAGACAACCATAAGTGATTTTCCCTAAAGTTAGAATTTAGTGTGATAGAAGCTTGTATCCTCTCAAGGAGAATCACATTAATAACAAAGTTAGTCATCAAATTCTCATTTCCTTGAGGACAGACAGATTCAGGCCTTCTTGGTGTAACATATAGGTTAAAGAACTCAAAAGATAGCAAAGTCGTAATGTACAGGTGACTTTCTTGACCTACAAACAGAATCTCCTCTAGAATTGAGAAGACAGGAAAGAACCAAATGTCAAAGAAATGTAATTTATAGGGCCATAGTGATAGTACAGTGAGTATGGCATTTGCCTGACATGCAGTCAACCCAGTTTCAGTCCCTGGCATCCCATATGGTCTCCAAAGCCCTTCCAGTAGTAATTCCTGAGTACAAATCCAGGAATAATGCCTGAGCATCACCAGGTGTGGCAAAAATTTAAAAAAAAAAATCCTCAGTTAACATTGAGTTTTTTTTAAGTCTCCTTATTGCAAGGCACCAAGTAAAGCTTTACGTACACCCAGTTTGATACCAAATAAGGCACTTAGAGCCTAGTTTCCTGATCTAGAAAACAAACAGTGAACCAGGGACCAGAGAGATAGCATGGAGATTGGGTATTTGCCTTGCATGCAGAAGGACAGTGGTTCAGGTCCTGGATCCCATATGGTCCCTCGAGCCTGCCAGGAGCGATTTCTGAGCATGGAGCCAGGAGTAACACCTGAGCACTGCCAGGTGTGACACAAAAAAACAAAAAGAAAATAGTGAACCAAAGAATTTCTGTGTCTTCCTCAGACACAGAAGAATTTAATTCTTAAATTTCTGAACCGTATTTGACTAAAAATACTACTTGTTATATTTTATAAGTAGTAATGATACACATCCTGTTGTTTAAGGTTGGAAGAGATGCTTCTATCCATGTGTGGGATACTCAGACTCTAAAATGTTTGTCATTGTTGAAAGGACAGCACCAAAGAGGAGTATGTGCCCTTGATTTCTCAGGTAAGTTCATTGTTCTCTAGAACCCTTGACAGACAGTTACATATTTACCTGGGCACTTTGTTTTATTTTAGTTTTTAAAAATATTTTCTTTTTATCTGAGTTCTGCTTAAGAAGAAGTAGACCTCTTATATCAGTTTCCGAACCTGGGAGAGAAAAATTAATACTGTGAATTCTCCTCATACACAAAAATGTGATGCTTAGATTACACTTCCTGGGCTGAAGAAATAGTATATTGGGTAGAACACTTGCCTCTCAAGTGGTTAACCTGAGTTTGATCTCCAGCATTCCATATGATATCCTGGGTCTGTCAATAGTGAATCCTGAGTGCAGAGCCACAAGTAGCCCCCCACATACACATAATTATACATCCTTTTCTCATTTTCCTTATTTCCTCGCTCTCAAGTAATTACCTAAAGATCACACTGTGTTCTGCATTTGCCTGTGTGGTTTGAAACCCAGAGCAGCTGTTACTGTTGACAGACTTAGTTGTCTGTCATTGCCAGCAAATGTCTGGCAATGACTCAGAATATCTCTCTCCAAATAAGTGGGAGCATGGCACTTGCACTTTAAAATATAAAGAAATGTAGGAAGACCTACAGACTCTCTACAAAGAGCATTTTGTGACATTAATGTTTTTAAAATAAAATTAATATAGAATAAAGGTGACCCTTTATATCCTTAGTTTATCAATTGAACACAGTTCTACAAAAGTACTAACTGATAAATGTCATTTTCATTAGCATAAAACCATTTTTTGTTTTTTGTTTTTGGGCCATACCCAGTGGCACTCAGGGGTTACTCTTGGTTCTGTGCTCAGAAATCACCCCTGACAGGCTCGGGGGACTTTATGGCATGCCGGGAATTGAACCTAGGTCAGCTGTATGCAAGGCAAATGCCCTACCGCTGTGCTGTCACTCTAGCCCCATAAAACACACGCTCTTAGGTAGAATTCAAGACTAAGACTCTAAAGATATTTTTAGCTAGAATATTTTAATGAAACTAGTTATGCAAATTAAATCAGTACAGAAAAAACCCAACTTTGCTTCAGAAAACTGAATATGTCATTTCCAGTCTAAATTCCATTCAGATATTTAGTATGTACTATTTATTATATGTTTATTATCATTTCTCAAATTCTATGATTTCACATTCCATTCTCTCTGCTGTCTCTCTTCCTACTCCCCTTGTTCAAGTCCTCATTTCTTCTCCTTTGTGCTAGTTATCTAGTAATTCTGGTCTCTTATTCTTTTTTTTTTTTTTTTTTTTTTTAATTTTTTTTTTATTTAAACACCTTGATTACATACATGATTGTGTTTGGGTTTCAGTCATAAAAGGAACACCACCCATCACCAGTGCAACATTCCCATCACCCAAGTCCCAAATCACCCTCCTCCCCACCCAACCCCCGCCTGTACCCTAAACAGGCTCTACATTTCCCTCATACATTCTCAATATTAGGACAGTTCAAAATGTAGTTATTTCTCTAACTAAACTCATCACGCTTTGTGGTGAGCTTCCTGAGGTGAGCTGGAACTTCCAGCTCTTTTCTCTTTTGTGTCTGAAAATTATTATTACAAGGGTGTCTTTCATTTTTCTTAAAACCCATAGATGAGTGAGACCATTCTGCGTTTTTCTCTCTCTCTCTGACTTATTTCACTCAGCATAATAGATTCCATGTACATCCATGTATAGGAAAATTTCATGACTTCATCTCTCCTGACAGCTGCATAATATTCCATTGTGTATATGTACCACAGTTTCTTTAGCCATTCATCTGTTGAAGGGCATCTTGGTTGTTTCCAGAGTCTTGCTATGGTAAATAGAGCTGCAATGAATATAGGTGTAAGGAAGGGGTTTTTGTATTGTATTTTTGTGTTCCTAGGGTATATTCCTAGGAGTGGTATAGCTGGATCGTATGGGAGCTCGATTTCCAGTTTTTGGAGGAATCTCCATATCGCTTTCCATAAAGGTTGAACTAGACAGCATTCCCACCAGCAGTGGATAAGAGTTCCTTTCTCTCCACATCCCCGCCAACACTGTTTATTCTCATTCTTTGTGATGTGTGCCATTCTCTGGGGTGTGAGGTGGTATCTCATCGTTGTTTTGATTTGCATCTCCCTGATGATTAGTGATGTGGAACATTTTTTCATGTGTCTTTTGGCCATGCGTATTTCTTCTTTGTCAAAGTGTCTGTTCATTTCTTCTCCCCATTTTTTGATGGGGTTAGATGTTTTTTTCTTGTAAAGTTCTGTCAGTGCCTTGTATATTTTGGAGATTAGCCCCTTATCTGATGGGTATTGGGTGAATAGTTTCTCCCACTCAGTGGGGGGCTCTTGTATCCTGGGCACTATTTCCTTTGAGGTGCAGAAGCTTCTCAGCTTAATATATTCCCATCTGTTAATCTCTGCTTTCACTTGCTTGGAGAGTGCAGTTTCCTCCTTGAAGATGCCTGTAATGTCCTGGAGTGTTTTGCCTATGTGCTGTTCTATATATCTTATGGTTTTGGGGCTGATATCGAGGTCTTTAATCCATTTGGATTTTACCTTTGTACATGATGTTAGCTGGGGGTCTAAGTTTAATTTTTTGCAAGTGGCTATCCAATTGTGCCAACACCACTTGTTGAAGAGGCTTTCCCTGCTCCATTTAGGATTTCCTGCTCCTTTATCAAAAATTAGATGGTTGTATCTCTGGGGAACATTTTCTGAGTATTCAAGCCTATTCCACTGATCTGAGGACCTATCCTTATTCCAATACCATGCTGTTTTGATAACTGTTGCTTTGTAGTACAGTTTAAAGTTGGGAAAAGTAATTCCTCCCATATTCTTTTTCCCAATGATTGCTTTAGCTATTCGAGGGTGTTTATTGTTCCAAATGAATTTCAAAAGTGTCTGATCCACTTCTTTGAAGAATGTCATGGGTATCTTTAGAGGGATGGCATTAAATCTGTATAATGCCTTGGGGAGTATTGACATTTTGATGATGTTAATCCTGCCAATCCATGAGCAGGGTATGTGTTTCCATTTCCGTGTGTCCTCTCTTATTTCTTGGAGCAGAGTTTTATAGTTTTCTTTGTATAGGTCCTTCACATATTTAGTCAAGTTGATTCCAAGATATTTGAGTTTGTGTGGTACTATTGTGAATGGGGTTGTTTTCTTAATGTCCATTTCTTCTTTATTACTGTTGGTGTATAGAAAGGCCATTGATTTTTGTGTGTTAATTTTGTAGCCTGCCACCTTGCTATATGAGTCTATTGTTTCTAGAAGCTTTTTGATAGAGTCTTTAGGGTTTTCTAAGTAGACTATCATGTCATCTGCAAACAGTGAGAGCTTGACTTCTTCCTTTCCTATCTGGATTCCCTTGATATCCTTTTCTTGCCTAATCGCTATAGCAAGTACTTCCAGTGCTATGTTGAATAGGAGTGGTGAGAGAGGACAGCCTTGTCTTGTGCCAGAATTTAGAGGGAAGGCTTTCAGTTTTTCTCCATTGAGGATAATATTTGCCACTGGCTTGTGGTAGATGGCCTTCACTATATTGAGAAAGGTTCCCTCCATTCCCATCTTGCTGAGAGTTTTGATCAAGAATGGGTGTTGGACCTTATCAAATGCTTTCTCTGCATCTATTGATATGATCATGTGGTTTTTATTTTTCTTGTTATTGATGTTGTGTATTATGTTGATAGATTTACGGATGTTAAACCAGCCTTGCATTCCTGGGATGAAACCTACTTGATCGTAGTGGATGATCTTCTTAATGAGGCATTGAATCCTATTTGCCAGGATTTTGTTGAGGATCTTTGCATCTGCATTCATCAGTGATATTGGTCTGTAATTTTCTTTTTTGGTAGCGTCTCTGTCTGGTTTAGGTATCAAGGTGATGTTGGCTTCATAAAAGCTATTTGGGAGTGTTTCTGTTTGTTCAATTTCATGAAAGAGTCTTGCCAAGATTGGCAGTAGTTCCTCTTGGAAAGTTTGATAGAATTCATTAGTGAATCCATCTGGACCTGGGCTTTTGTTTTTCGGCAGACATTTGATTACTGTTTTAATTTCATCAATGGTGATGGGGGTGTTTAGATATGCTACATCCTCTTCCTTCAACCGTGGAAGATTATAAGAGTCCAAGAATTTATCCATTTCTTCCAGGTTCTCATTTTTAGTGGCGTAGAGTTTTTCAAAGTAGTTTCTGATTACCCTTTGAATCTCTGTCATATCAGTAGTGATCTCTCCTTTTTCATTCCTGATACGAGTTATCAAGTTTCTCTCTCTCTCTTTCTTTGTTAGGTTTGCCAGTGGTCTATCAATCTTGTTTATTTTTTCAAAGAACCAACTTCTGCTTTCGTTGATCTTTCGGATTGTTTTTTGAGTTTCCACTTCGTTGATTTCTGCTCTCAGCTTTGTTATTTCCTTCTGTCTTCCTGTTCTTGGGTCCTTTTGTTGAGCATTTTCTAGTTCTATTAGCTGTGTCATTAAGCTACTCAGGTAAGCTCCTTCTTCCTTCCTGATGTGTGCTTGCAAAGCTATAAATTTTCCTCTCAGTACTGCTTTTGCTGTGTCCCATAAGTTCTGAGAGTTTGTGTCTTTATTGTCATTTGTTTCCAGGAACCTTTTTATTTCCTCCTTGATTTCATCTCGGACCCACTGGTTATTGAGCATGAGGCTGTTTAACTTCCAGGTGTTAAAGTGTTTCTTCTGAGTCCCTTTGGAGTTCACAAATAATTTCAGAGCCTTGTGGTCAGCGAAGGTAGTCTGCAAAATTTCTATCCTCTTGATCTTATGGAGGTATGTTTTATGTGCCAGCATGTAGTCTATCCTGGAGAATGTCCCATGTACATTGGAGAAGAATGTGTATCCAGGTTTCTGGGGATGGAGTGTCCTATATATATCCACTAGGCCTTTTTCTTCCATTTCTCTCCTCAGGTCTAGTATATTCTTGTTGGGTTTCAGTCTGGTTGACCTGTCCAGTGTTGACAAAGCCATGTTAAGGTCCCCCACAATTATTGTGTTGTTGTTGATATTATTTTTCAGATTTGTCAACAGTTGTATTAAATATTTTGCTGGCCCCTCATTCGGTGCATATATGTTTAGGAGAGTGAATTCTTCCTGCTCTACGTACCCCTTGATTAATATAAAATGTCCGTCTTTGTCCCTTACAACCTTCCTGAGTATAAAGTTTGCATTATCTGATATTAGTATGGCCACTCCAGCTTTTTTATGGGTGTTGTTTGCTTGGATAACTTTTCTCCAGCCTTTTATTTTGAGTCTATGTTTGTTCTGACTATTCAGGTGCGTTTCTTGTAGGCAGCAGAAGGTTGGATTGAGTTTTTTGATCCATTTAGCCACTCTGTGTCTCTTAACTGGTGCATTTAGTCCATTGACGTTGAGAGAAAGAATTGTCCTGGGATTTAACGCCATCTTTATTTCAAAATTTGGTGTGTCTTTTGGGTAGTCTTGTCTTAGATTAGGTCTTTCAGTTTTTCTCTTAAGACTGGTTTTGTGTCTATGAAGTTTCTGAGCTGTTTTTTGTCTGTGAAACCATGTATTCTTCCATCAAACCGGAAAGTGAGTTTTGCTGGGTATAGTATTCTGGGTGAAGCATTCATTTCATTCAGTCTTGTCACAATATCCCACCACTGCTTTCTGGCATTGAGCGTTTCTGGTGACAGGTCTGCTGTAAATCTCAGGGAAGCTTGCTTGAACATGATTTCCCCTTTTGATCTTGCTGTTTTCAGAATTCTGTCTCTATCTGTGGGATTTGTCATTGTGACTAGGATGTGTCTTGGGGTGGTTTTTCTGGGGTCTCTTTTGGTTGGTACTCTTCGGGCATGCAGGATTTGATCACATATATTCTTTAGCTCTGGAAGTTTCTCTTTAATGATGTTCTTGACCATTGATTCTTCCTGGAAATTTTCTTCCTGGGTCTCTGGGACTCCAATGATTCTTAAGTTGTTTCTGTTGATCTTATCATAAACTTCTATTTTCGTCTGTTCCCATTCTTTGACTAATTTTTCCATTGTCTGCTCATTTGCTTTAAGTTTTTTGTCCAATCTCTCCTGCTGTATGGAATTGTTATGTATCTCATCTTCCACAGCACCAAGTCTATTCTCAGCTTCTGATACCCTGTCCCAGAGCTTATCCATTTTGTCATTCACTTCGTTTACTGAGTTTTTCAGGCCTGTTAGTTGACATGTTATTTCAGTTTGGAGTTTTGTCATTTCTGCCTTCATATTTTCTTGGTTCTTATTAGTGTTCTGTTCAACTCGATCCATGGTTTCTTGGAGTCTGTTGAGCACCTTCCATATTGCTAGTCTAAAGTCCTTATCTGAGAGGTTGATTAGTTGTTCAGTCATTATCTGGTCCTCAGAATTGTCATCTTCATTCTCTATGTCTGATGCTGGCCTGCGCTGTTTCCCCATTGTCACATTTGTATTGTGGGTTTTTCTACGTGTTGTAGTGGTATTCATTGTCTATATGATGTAGGCAGCACACTCCTCTGGCTCCTCCCTTTCTGGATGGGCTGACTTGCCTCTAAGGGAGGGGAGTCCTCCGTGGATGAAGCCTCACACTGGGTCAAATCTTAGGCCCGAGCATGCAACAGAGAAGACAGTCCAGAGAGAAATGTTTGCTTCTGTGATATAGCGCCGTTCTTAGTGTGATTTTTCCTTCTTGTTGCAATGGAGTTCTTTCCTTAGAAAGAGTGCACGGCCGCGTAGCGAAGCGGAGCGGCCGTGCTCCTCTGAGCCTCTTTTTGCCCCACTCGCAAGAGTTTCACGCAAGAGGACAGTAGACAGACATAGACAGGTCACACTCACAGTCTTTCACAGCTGAGCCCCACTGGGCCGGTGTACTTTCGCGGATTTTCCCCGCCTGGTGTCACACACAGGGAGCCAGCTTTTGCAAAGGATAGCCGGTTTTTATGCTCTGAAGTCCCTCCCTGAAAATGGCGTCTGGGCGAGCGAGGTTTCTGGAGGCTCTTTTTGCCCCACTCGCAAGAGTTTCACGCAAGAGGACAGTAGACAGACATAGACAGGTCACACTCACAGTCTTTCACAGCTGAGCCCCACTGGGCCGGTGTACTTTCGCGGATTTTCCCCGCCTGGTGTCACACACAGGGAGCCAGCTTTTGCAAAGGATAGCCGGTTTTTATGCTCTGAAGTCCCTCCCTGAAAATGGCGTCTGGGCGAGCGAGGTTTCTGGAGGCTCTTTTTGCCCCACTCGCAAGAGTTTCACGCAAGAGGACAGTAGACAGACATAGACAGGTCACACTCACAGTCTTTCACAGCTGAGCCCCACTGGGCCGGTGTACTTTCGCGGATTTTCCCCGCCTGGTGTCACACACAGGGAGCCAGCTTTTGCAAAGGATAGCCGGTTTTTATGCTCTGAAGTCCCTCCCTGAAAATGGCGTCTGGGCGAGCGAGGTTTCTGGAGGCTCTTTTTGCCCCACTCGCAAGAGTTTCACGCAAGAGGACAGTAGACAGACATAGACAGGTCACACTCACAGTCTTTCACAGCTGAGCCCCACTGGGCCGGTGTACTTTCGCGGATTTTCCCCGCCTGGTGTCACACACAGGGAGCCAGCTTTTGCAAAGGATAGCCGGTTTTTATGCTCTGAAGTCCCTCCCTGAAAATGGCGTCTGGGCGAGCGAGGTTTCTGGAGGCTCTTTTTGCCCCACTCGCAAGAGTTTCACGCAAGAGGACAGTAGACAGACATAGACAGGTCACACTCACAGTCTTTCACAGCTGAGCCCCACTGGGCCGGTGTACTTTCGCGGATTTTCCCCGCCTGGTGTCACACACAGGGAGCCAGCTTTTGCAAAGGATAGCCGGTTTTTATGCTCTGAAGTCCCTCCCTGAAAATGGCGTCTGGGCGAGCGAGGTTTCTGGAGGCTCTTTTTGCCCCACTCGCAAGAGTTTCACGCAAGAGGACAGTAGACAGACATAGACAGGTCACACTCACAGTCTTTCACAGCTGAGCCCCACTGGGCCGGTGTACTTTCGCGGATTTTCCCCGCCTGGTGTCACACACAGGGAGCCAGCTTTTGCAAAGGATAGCCGGTTTTTATGCTCTGAAGTCCCTCCCTGAAAATGGCGTCTGGGCGAGCGAGGTTTCTGGAGGCTCTTTTTGCCCCACTCGCAAGAGTTTCACGCAAGAGGACAGTAGACAGACATAGACAGGTCACACTCACAGTCTTTCACAGCTGAGCCCCACTGGGCCGGTGTACTTTCGCGGATTTTCCCCGCCTGGTGTCACACACAGGGAGCCAGCTTTTGCAAAGGATAGCCGGTTTTTATGCTCTGAAGTCCCTCCCTGAAAATGGCGTCTGGGCGAGCGAGGTTTCTGGAGGCTCTTTTTGCCCCACTCGCAAGAGTTTCACGCAAGAGGACAGTAGACAGACATAGACAGGTCACACTCACAGTCTTTCACAGCTGAGCCCCACTGGGCCGGTGTACTTTCGCGGATTTTCCCCGCCTGGTGTCACACACAGGGAGCCAGCTTTTGCAAAGGATAGCCGGTTTTTATGCTCTCCTGGTCTCTTATTCTGTCTCCACTTCCTTCACTCTATTCTGCCCACTTCTCAGCCTTCTGGAAGCATTTACATTGCCACCACTGACTTCTCTTGAGTGATCTGCTACAGTTTTTGATCCATTGGTTGGCCATTCATGGACTTTCTCAATGAAGTCTCAACTTTCTTCCCAGCATTTATACCCACAAATTTACTTATACTCTTACATCTAACTAGCTACAAAACCTAGATGCCTTCCCATCAGTCTTTGGCCTATGTTTATTTATTCATACTGTTCCCATACATCTTTTCAAGTCTATCATGTTTTAAGATAGAGCTGAAAATGGGTGGCGCTAGAAGTAAGGTGTCAGCCTTGCAAGCGCTAGCCAAGGAAGGACCGCAGTTCAATCCCCTGGCATCCCATATGGTCCCCCCAAGCCAGGGGCAATTTCTGAGTGCTTAGCCAGGAGTAACCCCTGAGCATCAAACGAGTGTGGCCCAAAAAACAAAAACAAACAAACAAAAAAAAAGATAGAGCTGAAAGTTTTTTATTCTATTCTTTCAGGAGGAAAGTATCCTGTCCCTTCTTCATCTATTAGCCCATTATTGTTGTTGCTCTTTTTAACTCCTCTCAGTCCAATATACGCTATGCTTTTCACATATAGTAAACTAGTTGGCAGCTAAGTACCTATTTTTGTTTCCAACTGCTTCTCCAAAAGTATCATGATGGATGAATGAACAAATGAAGTTTTGTCTAACAAATTTCTCTACTTTCACTCTTTCTATTAGAAACTCAGATAAATTTCCTGATAAGTAACATGGTGCATTAACACTTAATAAGTGCTGACTTTTAGTGGACTCAAAGTCAGCAGCTGAGGAATCTGTGGAGAGTACTCACAGAGAAGGCACTGCACCAGATTACACACACCCTTAGGAAACTGAGTTACACCTCTTCATCTTCCTTCATCTAAAAATAGGAGTGGACCACAAATCCTGAAGATTCCTCTCAAGTCTAATACTCTGTCCCATGAGAAAGAAAGTTTCTGGGTTACTAACCTCTTCTTTTCTCCAGTACCTATTTTTTTATAAGAAGAGATACTATAGTTATAAAACTAAACTTGGACTCAAAGCACGTTTTGTTTATATCTCCAAGAGCCACCAATGCTCTACAAAGTAGATAAAACTACCATTGTGCAGATGTTATTGCCTCTCACAATTCAAAACTAATCTTGTATTTCAGTATAGTATCATTGTTCCAAGTTTTTTTTTCATTTTTGTAATAGGTGCATTCTCACAGATGGTAATAATTACTATTTAGTATGAGTTGTTATATCAATGTTTAAAGTTACTCAGCAATTTATGTTTCTGAATTTGCAAACACGAGATAAACATTTCACACTCTGCACTAATGGACATGTAAGGGAGAAAAGTTAAAGAACACTACTTGGCATACTAAATGCCAAGTGAAAGCCCAAATAACACACCTGATATATTTGAACACAAAGTCCAAAACTTGCAGTTTGATGAAAATAAAGGTTTAAAGTAGGTGTGCTAGGCTAGAGAGTATATCCCATGTGGTTCCCTGAGCCACACAGGAGTGATTTCTGAGCACAGAGCCGCAAGTAAATCCTGAGCATTGCTGAATGTGACCCCCAAAACAAAACAAACATAATAAACTAGATGTACTGTGTATTCTTGATAATATGGTAAAATCTAAAAGTAGGCCAAAATTTGAGTTCAAATATAATTATTTTCAAAGATATCAATAAAATTTTTTTAAAATTCTGCTCTTAAGTAGTCAGAGTGCTCTTCCAAAAAATTATTTTTCTAGAAGATACATAATTTTGGGGGGGGTTTTGGTTCATACCCGGCGGTGCTCAGAGGTTACTCCTGGCTGTCTGCTCAGAAATAGCTCCTGGCAGGCACGGGAGACCATATGGGACACTGAGATTCAAAACAACCACCTTAGGTCCTGGATCAACTACTTGCAAGGCAAACACCGCTGTGCTATCTCTCCAGGCCTGAAGATACATATTTCTATGAAAATTATGTATGCTATATCAAAGTGAAAAGTCATTCGAGTTTGAAAACTTAAAAAAATAAAACCTAAGTATGTGTTACATTATGGAGAAACTAATATTTTTTTTGTTTTGTTTATGTTTTTGAGCCACACCCAGTGGCACTCAGGGATAACTCCTGGCTCTGCACTCAGAAATCGCACCTGGCAGACTCAGGGAACTATATGGGATGCTGGAATCAAACCCGAGTAGGTCGCGTGCAAGGAATATATTCTTTGTTTGTTTTTTTAGTCTTGGGGCCACCCATAGTGGTGCAGGGCTTATTCCTGTTTCTGAGATCAAGGATTACTCCTGGTGGGTTTGGGGGACTATATAGGGTGCTGGGGAATTGAACTTGAGTCAGTTGTGTGTAAGGTAGATAGATGCCTTACCTGCTGTATTATTGCTATGGGGTTTTTGTATACAAAAAGTTTAATCTTTGTTTTTTAATATATAAATGGAATTTTTGTTTAATACTGCATTCTTGATTATACAGAGAACAGTCACTACAAAAATATATTTATTCAAACAGTGTGTTATTTATTACTATAGAGAATTTTATTCTTGTCTCAGAGTTTAATGTTAATGTTTTGACAAAAAGTAAAGCCAGTTTATAGTTTAGGAAAGTATTAATATTTAGGACTGTTCAAGAAAAACAAGCACTTTTGTGTTGACTTGCTAATGGTTACATGTGTACAGTTGGATTTGTGGTCATATGATACCCTCTGAAGATGTGGGCTGAGACGCTTTATTTCTGTTGAGAGTACTTTGTGTCAGATCTCTAGTCCTAACCATATATACAATTCACCTGGCCCCAAATAGAAAGTCAGAATTGGGCAGTGTGGCCTGGCAAAAAGGTTAGCACTGGCAAGAGCTGTACCAGGATTTCTCCTTCATAGTTTTACTTTCTTCTACCTCTGCCCTCCAATAGGACATATGAGAATATTAACATGAGAGTTTTATCTGGAGTGCCTAACTTATTTTCCTACTTTCCTAGTTCTTCTGACCAAAGCAAGTACCTTCAGCTACTTTTTACCTCTAATCTTCATATAAGTAAGGCATACATATGGTTGTGCATGGAAGCTGGCTATATTGAGACACCTCTATTCTAGCACAACCAGAATCACCATTAACCAGAAAGGGATATGGAGCACTTTTCTTTTGGAAATTAATAGAAAAGAGAGTAAGAGGGTGGTTCAGTCTTAATCATAATGAGAAGATAATTGTTTTTCTGTTTAATATGTAAATAGGAAACCTACATAATTTATTACTGAGCTTGTGGTTCTACCTATGTGCCTCAATAACCCTCATGTCTGTCTATCTCATACAAATGAGATAATTTGGTGAGTATCCTGTGAGTGGATTAATAATATGCTTGTCTATTATTAGAGAAAGAAATGATCCTAGTAAGTAAAAGCAGGCAAAATTAGGAAAAAGGTAAACTATTAATTATAGGGACTTGGGTTAATCTACACTTGTCACTTCTTAAAAATAAAACAAAAAAATAAGATATTTTCATAAAAATTCATTTAGCAAATTTATACTATAAATTTGGCAAACAAGAAGGAATGAGTTCACATTATTTCATATAATTAAGACATATAATTAAGATAATTGGTAAATTATCACTGTCAAAGGAAAACTGAATCATCTTTGCTTCTGTGCTTGCAATAAAAGAAAGTATTTCACATGAAGAGGAATATATGGAGATAATATGAAGATAAGGTTTTATACTGATCCTATAAGGGAATCTCTGTGAATTAATAGGTTTCATTGTGCTCAATTCTGAAAATCCATACAATTTGGGGATCACTCAATAGGGGGAGCAACTTCTAATTCTCTAAATAAAAATATTTCTTTATAATTTGTCCTTTACGCTTGACCTTAAGTGTCTTCAGATTATTTTGGACCATATTACAAAATATTCACAGTTAATACATACTGTGACTTTCTAGATTTGAAAAGACATTACCTAGGTTCTAAGAATATGACTAATAATAAAAACTACAATAACTTGCAGGTCAAGGAGCAATAGATTTTCAAAGCTAAAGTCAAGCCTTGCAGAGAGAAATGAAAACTGGGGGGAAAAATATCAGAAGATAGCGAATTATATTTTATGATTGTAATGATCTGCAGAAAGATCCTGCATTTTCTGAATTTAAGAGAAAAGGGTACCATCTAAAAGAAATCCAAATGAAAATACTCTAAGACACATCCTAATCAGAATGATGAAAAAATCCATAGATAGAGCAGGATCAAAGTAGGAAATCATATATAAAGAAAAAATATACTTAAGATTTACAGCAGATTTAACAACAACAAAACCCAAAGGCAGTAGTGAAATATGATGGAAAAAATATTAATAAGATGAACACCTCATTAAAATCTGAAGGAATTATACACAGCTTCACAGATAAGCAACAACTCAGGACCTATATAGTCTCAAAAACAACTTTAAAAGAACTGAAGGGGGTTACTTTAAGACCTTACAGCCAGGGCCGGTGAGGTGGCACTAGAGGTAAGGTGCCTGCCTTGCAAGCGCTAGCCAAGAAAGGACCGTGGTTTGATCCCCCAGCGTCCCATATGGTCCCCCCAAGCCAGGGGCAATTTCTGAGCGCTTAGCCAGGAGTAACCCCTGAGCATCAAATGGGTGTGGCCCGAAAAACCAAAAAAAAGAAAAAGACCTTATAGCCCTACAAACTTATCAAACTTCCACAAAAAGATGGCACATAAGTTCTATATATTCTCTCAATGTCAATGGACTAAACATACCAATCAGATATAAAGTGGGGAAAACATTAAAAAATAAACTAATATTCTGCATCCTTAAAGAAACACATTGGAATAATCAGACAAATACAGACTCAAAGACAAACATTGGAGACAATTCATCCAGCAAATAAATCCCTCAAAAAGTTGGAGTGACCATACCAATATCAGATGACACAGATTTCAGGCTCATAACAGAGAGGACCATTTTTAATCAAGCAGAAAGAAATTACATTGATAAATATACATATATATGCATACATATATATACATACATATATGCATCCAGAGAGTGGCCAGCAAAATACATAAAACACTATGATGGCAGTGTTAGTGAGTGAGAGAAATAGAAACCTGTCTTGAATACAGGCAGGGGGTGGGGAAGGAAGGAGATGGAGGGCATTGGTGGTGGGAATGTTGCACTGGTGAATGGGGGTGTTCTTCTTATGACTGAAACCCAACTACAATCATGTTTATAATCATGGTGCTTAAATAAAGATATTATTTTAAAAGAAAAAGGAAATAGGAAAAGGACAAGAAATGAATAGAAATTAGGAAGGAATTAATAAAATTTAGAGCAAAGGTGGGAATGTTGTCTAGTCAAGTCTTTTTAGAAAACATATGGATATTTTCTAAAAACTGGACATTGAGCTTCTATATGATCCAGCAATACAACTTCTATGGATATACCCTAGGACCATAAAAAAATACAACACAATACTCCTATATTCATAGAAGTTCTATGTACAATAGCCAGAATCTGGAAACAACCCAAGTTCCTGAGAACAGATAAGTGGCTAACAGAACTGTGGTACATCTACAAAATGAAATATTATGCAGTTTTTAGGAAAAATAAAGTCATGAAATTTGCTTATACATGATGGACATGGTGATTATGTAGCTGAATGAAATGAATCAGAGGGAGAGGGATAGACTGAATAGCTACATTCATGTGTGGTATATAAGAAAAATAAATGACAAGATAATAATAATATACTGAGACAGTAGAGATGAGTGCCAGGAGGACCAGCCCATAATATGAAGCTTGCCACAAGGACTGGTTAGTGCAATTAGAGTACTAACTGCACTGACAACTACCATGACCATGACAGTGAGAGAGAAGCATAATTTCTGTCCCAGACACAGGCAGGGGTGGGAGTGAAGTGGGGGACATTGGTGGCAGGAAAGTTGCACTGGTGAAGGGTGGTGTGCTTTCTATGATCGAAACCCAACTACAAATATTTTAGTAACCATAGTGCTTAAATAAAGAAATTATTAAAAAGAGAAATGAAAGGTGGGATTTCACAACAGTTACAGAAACTCAAAGGATATCAGAGATTACTTTGTGAATATTTATACCAAAAAATGGGAGAGCCTAGAAGAAAAGGATAAATTCTTAGGCTCATAACATTCCAAAGCTGAATGATGATGATTTGAACATTTAAACATACCTAACACTTTTGAGGAAATTTAAAGGGTAATCGATCTTGATTCTTCCCATAAAAAAAAGTTCAGGCCAAGATGGATTCACTAATGAATTCTTTCAAACCTTCAAGGAGGACCTACCACCTTTTCAGGATCTTTCAGGAAATTAAAGAAATAGAAACTTTCCCAGTTACTATAATGATAGTATCACCTGATACCAAAAGCAGAGACACCACGAGAGAGAGAGAGAGAGAGAGAGAGAGAGAGAGAGAATTCAGCCAGATACACTTGATGAATATATGCAAAAATCCTTAGCAAAAAACTAGCAAATATAATGCAAGGACTCTTCAAAAGGATCATACAACATGACAAAGTGGGATTCATCCTGGGCATTCAAGGATAGTTTAACATATGCAAGTCAATTAATATAATACACCATATTATTTAAAAGAAAAATTATATAATTGTATCACATGTAGAGAACACAGTTCACATGATTCAGCACAATTCATATAGAACAATAATTCTCTACAAATAACTAAAGCAATCCTTGGGAAAAATAACTCAAGTTCTAAAAATAGATAAGTGGGTAAAAAAAAACAAATCATGGTACAGCTACACAAAAGAATATTATTCAACTGTTAGGAAAACAAAGAAACCAGCAGAAATCAGCAATATAGAAACCAAGAAAACTGTACAAAGAATCAAGAAAACCGGGATCTGGTTTTTCTAAAGAACATAGACAAACCATTGGCAAGACTCAGATGGAAAAAAAGAGAAAATGCTCAAATAAATTGGATCAGAAATGAAAGGAGCGAAGTTACAACAGAATCCACTCCCCCAAATTCAAGCTCATGAGTGCTTACTATGAACAACTTGACCTATTAAGTTAGAAAATCTAGAATAAATAGACAGCTTTCTGTAAATATATAATTTACCAAAACTGAAAGATGAGAAAGTGGATAGTCTAAACAAATCAATCACAGACAAGGACAGAGAATTCTGGGCTGATTTAAATTGTCAAGGAGACTCATTGGGCTCATCAGAAGAGCCTACTTGGTCTCAGTTGCCTGATTCTATACTAATTTGGGCTTATACAATAAACTTATAAAGTTTCTTTTTTGCAAAAAAGAATAAAAGCAGTATGCATACCTTTTGGATCAGTTTTTGTCTGTTTTGGGGATAGATACCGATAAGTGGAATTGCTGATTCATATGGCAGATTACTTCTTAATTTAATCCTCCATACTATTTTCCACAGGGGTTGAACCAGGCAGTATTTGTTTTTTAGAGCCATAATTTTTTCTTCTCTTGATCTCATTTCTCCCAAAAAAGAGTAGACCATTGTGTTTGATTTATTTTGGAATACTTCTGGCATAAATGAACACATTCATGGTTTGGACATTGATGAAAGTTTGGTGTAGTCTTGCTAGATGTAGCAAATTATGAGACCCAATTATTATTGAATTTCAGATAAACCAAAAGTACTTTTTTCTTGTAAATATATCTCATTTTATAAAAGCATATTTTATGCAAAATATTCTTAAAGTCTAACTTTACTATGGAACAAACTTACATTCAGAAATTATGTTTCTGCTCTGAAATTACAGTTTAGCTAGGCTTATTTTATTTTACCTGGAAACTCTGGGCTCTAGCCTAGTCCTGCCTTCAAGTACCATTTGAGAACCTGAGTAAACTATAGAGAAGCATTTCATCACATATTGTATCTTTAATGTTGTTAGTTCTTTGTTGTCAAAGTTTTCCCAATGAACATATGTATGTTGAACTTGAGTCCCAAACAACTAGGATAGAACTGCTAGTTATTCACCTGGAGGTGCTTCTGTGAATCTAGTTTTTGAGGAGGCAGCAAAAAAAAAAAAAAAAAAAGACTTGCTAACTCTTTTGTCATGAAGAGGAAAGAAAAAAATTCTTTTGATTTCTAGTGCAACTATACATATAATATATTTGATTTTATTTAAGTTTTAGCATTTTTTAGCATGTTGCTTGAAATCAAGACTTGTACATGCTGACCTGCATCCCTGAGCTAGCTCACTGCATACCATTGTTGGTTGTTTTTTTTTTTTAAGTTTTGTTGCCTTTTAGCATTATACAAATTTCAGGTATGAATCACTGAGAAAATATGACTAGGTATATTCATATCAAGGTCCTAGAAATTTTGATGATAAATAAATGTATCTTAAGGTAATTCAGTTAAAGAATTTGAAGGGAAATGAGAGAGAGAGAGAGAGAGAGAGAGAGAGAGAGAGAGAGAGAGAGAGAGAGAGAGAAGAAACGTTTGCCATAGTGGCAGGCAAGGGGAGTAGAGAGGGTAGGAGGAAAACTGGAGAAACTGGTAGTAGGAAATGTACACTGGTGAAGGGTGTTATAAATCGTATGACTGGAACTCAATCATGAACAACTTTGTAACTGTGGGAAAAATCTATTAGGAATAAAGTTTAAATAAAGTAATTTTAAAAATACAAAAATAATTTATTTTTAAAAAGTAAAAATAGAACCAGAGAGATAGCATGGAGGTGAGGTGTTTGCTTTGCATGCAAAAGAATGGTGGTTCAAATCCAGGCATCCCATGTGGTCCCCCGAGCCTGCCAGGAGTGATTTTTGAGTATAGAGCCATGAGTAACCCTGAGCGCTGCTGGGTGTGACCCAAAAAACAAACAAAAAAAAAAGTAAAAATAATAAAATATTGAGAGTATTTCTAACAAAAAATTATCGATAGTTTCAAAATGCCCTGCAATAAATATATTATCTAAGAAACCAATAATGAATAAATTAAAATTTTTAAAATAAAATTAGCTTTGGAAAGAATTTTTTAAATTTAATTTAGTTTTAGTTGTTGGGAATTTTTTTTATCTTGGAGGGTTAAACCAAACCTAGATAGATACCAAACCTAGACTTTTTGGAGCTGAAAATAGACAAGGGTTCATAAAACCAAATGAACTTTAGTTATCAATGAAGATTTATCTACAACAAAATAAAAGTTTTTATGACTACTTGAAAAACTATTCCCCAGTCCTGTGTCTTAGCTTGAAATGTTGGATCAGTGAGTGTTTTAATTCAGCTACCAGTTACTCCTTTTAAGAAGCACAACTGGGCTGGAGAGATAGCATGGAGGTAGGGCATTTGCCTTGCATGCAGAAGGACGGTGGTTCAAATCCCGGCATCCCATATGGTCCCCCAAGCCTGCCAGGAGCAGTTTCTGAGTGTAGAGCCAGGAGTAACCCTTGAGCACTGCTGGGTGTGGACCTCCCCCCCAAAAAAAGAAGCTCAGCTAATATTAATTATTATTATGCATATTATTTAGTGATACTTCTGTAGGATATTTTTAAATGCATTTGAACCTAAATAGTCTCAAAGTAATTTTTTTATTTTTTTCCTTGTAGCATATAAAATGTTTAGTTTTAATTGTAGAAATGAACGTTTGATTTTTATGTTGTTTTCATACAGCCGATGGAAAATGTCTGGTGTCAGTTGGTTTAGACGATTTTCACAGTGTTGTATTTTGGGACTGGAAAAAGGGAGAAAAGATAGCCACAACAAGGTAAGAAATTGCTCAAACCTTACAGCATCTAGCCTATTATCATGGTTCAGTTAAAAGATTACATTCTATGGTAAAATTTTACCTTCAAATTCAGGTGAAATCCACTAAAGAAGCTTAACAACTGTGTAGTGTAAAAACATATTGTAAACTTAATGGTGGTAAACTTGATTAAAAGTTGTTTTTAATTAAATCATCGTGAGATACAGAACACAGTTAAAAAGTTGTTGATAGTAGAGTTTCGGTTATACAAGGTTCCAACACACATCCCTTCACCAGTGTTCATTTCCCACCAATTTCCCATTTACCCTCCTTGCCCCATCATTTCTCCCTCCAACCTTGCTTCTATGCCAGACACTCTTTGTCTCTCTGTCTCTGTCTCTGTCTCTGTCTGTCTGTCTGTCTGTCTGTCTCTTTTTTCTTCCTCTTCTTTTAGGTACCCTGATTTGCAATACTGTTACTGAAGGGATATTATTGCATGTAACTACTTCCTTTCAGTTCTCAGAGTAAAGGAGAAGACTCTTGTCCAAGTGATAAATTTTAATTATTATTTAATTATTTAATTATTTCATAGTTGTCCCATCTCTGTCCTAATTGTACTTCTTCAATTATATCCATGTGCCTTTTGGTTAACTCTATTTTTTTGAGAAAATTTCTGTTCAGCTATCCCATTTTTGGATAGGATATTTTTCTTATTTAGATCTACTAGTACTTATATATTTTAAATATTAACTACTTACCCGATAGATATAGAGTAAATTAATTCTTTCATTCTGTGGTCAGTCTTTGTATCCTGGGCATCATTTCCTTTGGGTGCAGAAGCTTCTCCGTTTAATGCAGTCTCATTTATTTATAATTGCTTGTTCTTGCTTGGTTAATGGTGCTTTATCCTTGAAGTTACCTTTAACTTCAGTTGTCATGGAGAACTCTTCCCATGTTTTCCTCAATGTTTCAGGACGATATCAAAGTCTTTATCAATTTTCATTTGGTTTTTGTGCACAGTGTTAAAAAGTTGTATAACTTCATTTTCTTGCACATAGCCAGTTTTCCCAGCTCTGCTTGTTGAAGAGGTTTTCTTTGCTCCTCTTCATATTTTTTGCTCCTTTATTGAAGATTAACTTATTGTATTACTGGGGATCTATCTCAGGTATATGATATTCCAATTCTATACCACGGGTCTGTCTTTCCAATGCCATTCTGTTTCAATTACTACCACTTTGTTATAGAGTTTGTTATAGAGTTTGTTATAGAATTTGAAGTTGAGGAGATCAATGGTTGCTTTAGCTATTAATGGAGATTTTTTGTTCCATATGAATTTAGTGTATGTTTGATCTATTTCTTTGAAAAACGTAATGGGTATCCTATAAAAATTGCAATGAATCTGTGCAATGCTTTGGAGAGTATTGCTATTTTAATTATGTTAATCCTCCCAGTACATAAGCAGGGGATTTGTTTCCATTTCCTTGTGTTCTCTTTTATTTCTTGAAGTAGTTTTGTAGTTTTCTTTGTATAGCCCTTTCACCTTGTTAACCTGATTTAGGGCTAATAATGTTTGTTTAAGATTCTGAGATTCTTTCCAGTGCATGGTTACTTTACTTTTAGTCATATATGCATTATCTTTTTCAAAGCATTTTTAAAGTAGCCTTTTTCAAGCTACTTGACTTGTGCATTGCCTCTTGCTTTTCTACTATCCTAGTATCTGCCAAAGGATTGTCAATGTCACTGGAGTAACACATACTGTTTGTCATGAGTTTGTGGCATGCCATCAAGAAGGCCCCAATCATGTACATCTGCCAGCTGCTTTCAAAGCAGGCAAATTGTTTCCCTAATCTCCCTTCTTATAAATAGACCTTTCAAGACTGTCTGCTCTTTATAGACCACCTGTCCCTACTCTCCTCAGCCTCACTCCCTGCTGAATCAGCACAAAGGCTGACTATTACTTTCCACTCCTACTTACATTGAACTTAACTGTGGGTTCAGCCATGGTCAGAACTCAAAGTCATTAGCAATGAAGCCAGTAATATTTGTTGACCAAGTTGCGTTATCAGTTTACTTCTGTACTCATTCTTTCCTGCATTAAACAATGTTCAAGTTAACTATATAAATATTTTAAGTGAATAGCTCTGAATTCAAATAATTTAATTTTTTGAAATATTTAACCTTGATTATTTTTTTCAAAAGCTATCATTTTACAGATATAGAAATTTTAAAAACTTAATGATGTGAATAACACTATATTAAATACATTTAAAATGTATTTTTAAATAGCTAAATTTTACAAATATACAATTTAGTAAGAGTAAGAAGAGGAGAAGGAAGAATAATTTAAAGGAAAATCTAAATATGCCTTTAAAAGTATAAATGTGTGTTTTATTCTAAGAAAAGAGAATATTGGGGCCGGGCGGTGGCGCTGGAGGTAAGGTGCCTGCCTTGCCTGCGCTAGCCTAGGACGGACCGCGGTTCGATCCCCCGGTGTCCCATATGGTCCCCCAAGAAGCCAGGAGCAACTTCTGAGCGCATAGCCAGGAGTAACCCCTGAGCGTCCCAGGGTGTGGCCCAAAAACCAAAAAAAAAAAAAAAAAAAAAAAAAGAAAAGAGAATATTAACTTTATGTTGGAAATATGTTATAGATAATACTTAATTATTTATATTAATAATTAAAATGTTGTAATAAAATATGGGTAAAATAGTCTAAATAGGCATAGAACTTTCAATATAACTGAAACTTTAATTCATTATAGAGAAAATATAAAATCCCTTAGCTAGGATTAAATAGACTTTTCTTAATCTAGTAGGGTTCAACCATAAGTGTCATGAGTGAATGCCATATTCAATGTCAAATGTTAAGTAGTTTGTCTTTTAAAGAAACTCCTTTAATACTTCTTAAAACTGGTTTCAAGGCTATGAATTTCCTAAGTTGTTGCTTATCCATGAACAATATTCACATTTTAAACTAAAATTTCCATAAATTTCTGTAATATTGGAAGAGGAACAAATAGAACCTGGAGGATTTTAGGTTGGGATTTGTCTTAGAAGACAAAGAGAGACCTTTCTAATGACATTTACTGAGATGTATTTCCTACATCTAGAAAAACATCCCTTCACAGTGCACATTTCCCACCATCAATGTCTCCAGTTTACCTCCTATGCCCCCTTCCCCATGGTAGACTTATTTCTTCTCTCTCTCTCTCTCTCTCTCTCTCTTTCTCTCTCTCTCTCTCTCCCTTTTTTTTTTTTTTTTTTGGTTTTTGGGCCACACCCTGTGACGCTCAGGGTTACTCCTGGCTATGCGCTCAGAAGTTGCTCCTGGCTTCTTGGGGGACCATATGGGACGCCGGGGGATTGAACCGCGGTCCGTCCTAGGCTAGCGCAGGCAAGGCAGGCACCTTACCTCCAGCGCCACCGCCCGGCCCCTCTCTCTCCCTTTTTGAGTGATTTTTCTTTCACTCTTCCTCCTCACTATGTGTCATTTTCCTCAATCAGAAGCAGCTCCTCATTGGTACTTAACTTTCTTCTTTGATGAATGCAGTGAACTATAGTCTAATAAGGCTGAATGTATATCATCTGTATTCTATATTACATCAGACAAAAAAAATGAGACTGCATTTCAAAAGCATTAGTCACTTAATTTTCCAGCTAGAGAAGCCTCAACAATTTTGAGGGGCATATCAGAAATAAAACAGAAGTGGAAGAAGTAAATATTTACCACATAGGATGGAGGTTGAGGTCATACCTCACTGTGTCCAGGGCTTACTCCTGACTCTGTGCACTGGAATCACTCCTGGTGGTGCTTGGGTGACCATATGTGACACTGTAGATCAAACTAGTTTAGTTGCATAAAGGCAAGCACTGTTCTATCTCTAGGCCCATACAAATGTGTTTAAAACATAGGCTCATGGAGGGAGGACAACATTGTGGTGGGAATGCTCCTGATTCAATGTCACTATGTACCTAAAATACTACTGTGAATGATTTGTAATCCACTTTGGTCAAAATAAAAATTATTTAAAAAAAAATACTATGAATAACAGTAGGATTTAGATCAAGTTATAATTTATATACAAATGTTGTGACTATAAATAATTTTTGTATACATTATTTTTATTTTGATATTTGATAATATTTTCAATAATCATTTTTGGTATAACTTTATGAAAGTATCTTCTAACCTTGAAAAAATATAGGCTCAATATCTTTGTGGATAGGATTAATTGCAATCACATTAATTATTAAAAGAAACCTAATACTGGGCCGGAGAGATAGCATGGAGGTAAGGCGTTTGCCTTTCATGCAGGAGGTCATCAGTTCGAATCCCGGCGCCCCATATGGTCCTCTGTGCCTGCCAGGACAATTTCTGAGCGTGGAGCCAGAAATAACCCCTGAGCACTGCCGGGTGTGACCCAAAAACCACAAAAAAAAAAAAAAGAAACCTAATACTATGCTTTGATACAAAATTGTATTTTTGAAATGTTCCTAAATCATATATTGCATTCTCAAAGCATGACACCTACAAAATTTCCCTTAAAGATCTTTTTTGTAATTTTACTATCAACCAATAATTTTCCAAGAGGAAATATCAGGGCTAGTTAAGGTTCTATCAACCTTACAAGAAAATTAGATATTAAATAAAATAAATAAATATAATACCTACTTACATAATAGTAACAATATTAACCCACAGAAAATAATAAAAATCAGCTTTGGACCTTAAATTAGGATGCAAAAGTAAATAAAAACTTTACAAGTATAAATACGATATAAGTGACAAAGAAAAAGAAGTGACAAAAGAAAAGAATTCCTTACTTATTGTACCTTATCTGGTGCCTATGATCCAGACAGGGTAGAGTTTACTTTCATGTGATGGCTGACTCATTGCCAGCCCTTGCATATTATGGCACTGAACAAGTTTAAAGCAAATCTGTGCAAGCACACTGCATTTTTCTGGCATGATGATTCTCTTGTAATAATGCCCATATTGATAGGAGGTACACAGTCGGTAGCTGTGATGAACATTTAAAGGTCCAGTGCCACTGTCTATTACTTATAAAACACTCCACTCCACAGAGTCACTCCTCCATTGTAAAAATATTTAAGTGAGCTGTGTTGCCCAGAGAAATTACAGAAATTATATAAATTTAAAACTTGCTCACAGGTATTATTACATGTTCTCTTTCCACCTTGATTCAATCTATTTGAAGAATCTCACCATTTTTTGTTAATTTTCACATGGTTTTTGGATATTAGCTAACAAATTAATGTATAACCTATTAAAAAACTAATTCTTGGGGCTGTAGTGGTGACGCTAGAGGTTACACTAGAGGTGACGCTAGTCTTGCAAGTGCTAGCCTAAGACGGAGCATGGTTCAATCCCCCTGTGTTCCATATGGTCTTACCAAGGAAGGAGCAATTTCTGAGCGCATAGCCAGAAGTAACCCCTGAGCATCAAATGGGTATGGTAAAAACAAAACAAAACAAAACAAAACACCTAATTTTTTTGTGTGTGTATAGTGATTATATGGCCTAACATCAGTGTCAAGTAGAATGAAATCATTAATCAGTTATATGTATTGTCCCTTTTATTTGCATTTCTGGTGCACTGATGACATCATATGAGAGACTGTTCTTGACATGATTTATCTTAGAACCTTGACCACTAGAGATCTTGGTCAAAAGATGTAGACAAGATTTCCTATATATTGACAAGATACCTATCAAGATTTCCAGTGCAAATGGAAATCTACTTTAACTACTAGAAAGCTTTGTAGGGAAATATAAGTCAATGTAGAGCAGGCAAGGAGAGCATATACATTTCTGCGTTGCTTTCTTGCTTGATCCATTTTAGCGGTTTTTTGTTGTTGTTTTTGTTTGGTTGGTTGGTTGTTTTTTTTTTTTTTTTTTTTTGGTTTTTGGGCCACACACGGCATTGCTCAGGGGTTACTCCTGGCTGTCTGCTCAGAAATAGCTCCTGGCAGGCGCGGGGGACCATTTGGGACACCGGGATTCGAACCAACCACCTTTGGTCCTGGATCGGCTGCTTGCAAGGCAAATGCCGCTGTGCTATCTCTCCGGGCCCTCCATTTTAGCTTTTAACCTTATAAATATTTGTTAATCTGATAAGGTCTCCTACTTACTAGTTGGAATTTTCTCTTCTTAAAATGTGTATCTCGGGCCGGCACGGTGGCGCTAGAGGTAAGGTGTCTGCCTTCCCAGCGCTAGCCTATGACAGACCACGGTTCGGTCCCCCAGCGTCCCATATGGTCCCCCAAGCCAGGAGCGACTTCTGAGTGAATAGCCAGGAGTAACCCCTGAGCATCACCAGGTGTGGCCCAAAAACAAACAAAAAAATGTGTATCTCTTTTAAAAATAACATTTGTCTTTATTTCACTTCATCTTTATAGGAAAGCTATAAAGCATATAAAAGCAACAAGAAAAATAAAAAACATTTATATGACACTACAGACATAGCTGTCACTGACATTTTAGCATATGATCTTTAGTACATATTCTTTGGCATTTTTATACCTAGTTACCTAGTTTTTATATACAAAGAATATTATGCAGGCTTCTCTGTAACAGCCCTCTTTGTTTTACTCACTAATATACTCTCACAATCTTCTAGTTTATGTTATTTGATTTATTCTAGATTACTCAATACTGTAAATAATTTTAAATTCCTTCAGAAGTGGATATAACCCAAATATTTATTCATCCTATTTCAGGAGACTGCCACTAAAGAAAATAGAAGCGGATGTAAAAATGCTACTGTATATAAATAACAGAGGTCTGAATGAAATATTTTGAAACCACAGATTTTGGCTTCTAATAGAGGCATTTATTTTCCCTCCTCCCCTGCTTGCTGCTGGGTTTAAATATGACCCTAGGTGGTAAAATTTTATGACTTCAGCGTGTGTAATCTTGTATTAGAGAAGCAGTACAGGATCAAGTGCATTCCTGATCTTTCTGTTTAGGGCCTAACATTCTTTCTCTTTTATTTTTCTTGTATGTTACCGGACTTGTTCTAATTATTATATACAAGTTCATTTGTAAGCACCTTCCCTATAACTTAAAAAAGGCCTAAATGAAAAAAATAACAGCTGTCTAATGAGTAATCATTATTAGATGTTAAGATTTATTATACATTTACATGCCAGTTTGTTAGCAACAACAAAGATAACATTGGTATTATATGGTATTGAGAAATTAGATGACATCTAAAGGATCTTCAGAAAATTCTTATAATATTACCAAAAATTTTAAACATACACATATGGAGAAAATAGCAACAAACCTTGCACCCATCATTCAACTGCATCTTTTACATTGTTAAAAAAAACCTTTTTTTTATTATTTGGGGAGTAGGGTTAGTATATGTTAAATAAACTTCAACATCATGTCATCTGACCTGTGAACCTTCAGTGGGTAGTTCTCATTAAGAGGGCATAATTTAAAACTGCTTTGCCAATATTACAGCTGAAGTAATAGTCATTCTCTACTTTCCTTTGTTCCTCAGATTCTCAGTCAGGTCTCTCTGATTTTTTAAAAGAGAATTAGCTCATAAGCCTTTTTTTGTATAGCAATTTCCTGTCCACCTTTTTCATGCCATAGATGCATTTGAAAAACTGGTTCATTTTACTTCTGCCATATTTTATATTCTAAACTTTGCTTCTTTCTAGATGCTTTTCAGGCATTTCCTGTGATTAGTGTAAAGGTCTATGGCTTTTCTTGTTGCAGTGACTGGTCATATACATGCGTGGCTGAAGTGTCAAGAGTTGTGTTGCTTATTGGGGAATCACAGTCCTAAATTGTGGTGGTCACACTTGCTCTTATGGGGACACATACCTGACTGTGGTGCTAACTATGTTCTATGATACTTATCACATATGATACAGAGGTGCTGGGTGTCCCAAACAGTCTTTGGGACCAAGCTCAGTGTTCACAATTCAAACTCATGATCTCATGCATACAAAGCAGGCACTTCCACTACTAAACTATTCCAAGCCCTACCTTTTTTTTTTTTCTTAACAGTTTGTTTACTCATATGCCATGTATTTCCTTTTTTTTAAAGCATACTTTAAGTGTATTACAGAGTTGTGTGATTGCCATTATTTAATTTCAAAGCATTTTTATTCCTCAAAAAAGGAAACCTCATATACCTATCATAATAGACCTAATGTTTCTGTGAATCTGCCTATTCTGTACACTTCATATAAATGGATTCAAACAATATGAAGCCTTTGTGACTGATTTCTTTAATTTAGCATACTATTTTAAGGATCTTAAAATTCGTAGCATTTATAGTACCTCATCTCTTTTTGTTGCTGAATAGTATTGCATTGTATAAATCTACCACATTCCTTTTATTCTTTCATCAGTCAATAAACATTTAGATTGTTTTTACCTTATGCCCATTAAAATGCTCCTGACAAAATTTATATGCAAAATTTGTAGAGTATGTTTACAGTCTCTTTGATGTATACTTCATAATATAATTACTGGTTCATTGGGTAACTAACATTTTGAGGTAGCATCAAAGTGCTTTTCAAAGCACTTTTTCAAAGTGGCTGCACAGTTTACATTACCAATTTGCATTACAATATATATTTACAAGTTCTTCATATCCTTGTCAACACATTATTTTCTGTGATTTTTATTATAACCTTTCTACTTAGTGTCAAGTGATACTGTATGGTTTTGAATTTCATATTTCAAATGGGCTTAATATGTACATTTATATATTTTGTAGAAATGTCTAAGTATTTTGCCTATTTTAATAATATTTATTTTTATTTTGAGTTGTACAGTTTTTAGAACATATCCTGGATGTTCTTATATGTGATTTGCAAATATTTTAACAAGGTTTCCTTATTATAAACACCACAATTTATAGAGTTGCTCACAATGCAGTTTTATTTAATATTCCATCACCCATATCACCACCAGTATAACATTTCCTTTACCCTTGTCACCAGTTTCTTAACCTCCTCAAAGTCTGCCCCTTGGCAGGTATGAATAATTTACTTACTATTGCTTGGTACAACTAAATTGTAATAGAATTATCAAAAGAGAGCTTCATAAAAAGAAAAATTGTGAAAATTGTTGTATCTCACAATGGGGTTGTGTCATTGTCTGAAGATTTACTAAGCTAAATTTATTACCAGTTGAACATTCTGTTGTTGGTTATTTTTTGTTGAGCTTATTTGCTTCTATGATAATTGCACATCCAATGTGGTGTATTTCTACCCAGAAATCAGTATTAAAATTATGGAGGTGTGGCAAGGCTGCATATGGAGTCCAGGACTTTGAGGATCTATGGAGCTGTGCTGATGAGCTCTTATGGTGACATGGTGGCTTATAAATGTGGCTGCTGGGACTTCTGGAATACAGAGGCATGGTGGGAAGGCTTTGCTATAGTTCCAAACAGTCCCAGGAGATGTCAGCTGTGAAAAAAAAACAGTATACCTGATGCTTCAAGGATGGAGAAACCCTGAATCTCTTAGGCCACGGGAATTCCCTTTCTTCCCCAATGCTTACTGTGCCTATGCAAAAAAAAAAAAAAAAAAAAGTGGGGGAACACCAAACCCTACCACTCCAGCACCCATACTTTTTCTTGTTTTGTTTTGATTTGTTAGTTTTTGACTTTATTTTCCTTCTCTTTGTTCTTCCACTTTTCTCTTTCTTTTTCACACTTGTGGTTATTATTTAGAGATTTATTTTTATTTTTATTTGCTGGGTCCATTTTTTTCTTTTTTCTTCCATTTTTCTTTTTTTATTTTTTCTTTTCTCCTTTCTTTTTTTGGTAGTTGTCACCAAATTTTTTCTCTCCTTTTTCTTATCCTTTTTATCTCCAATGGCGGTGGAATGGATGCTCAATCTACAACAAACTATAAAGTGGAGACCAGTTGCACTGGCATACTGGGGGGTAGAGGAGGGAGATGTGGGATGCATGCTGGGAATAGGGACGGAGGGAGGACAGCACTGGTGGTAGGAATGCCCCTCATTCATTGTCACTATGTACCATAAATGATGCAGTGAAAGATTTGTAAAGCACTTTGGTCACAATAAAAATTAAAAAAAAAAAAAAAACAACAACAGTATACCTGGAAGTTGGGGCAGTTAGGAGTCTCTGCAGAGGTTAATGGAAAATGGTGAAGCTGGGCCATTGGCATAGCAGCAGTTGTAGTATAGGTCTGCCAGGACTTCAGCAGGGTGGGTAACTTGCCCTGATCCCTTCTGTAGGATCCCTAGTACAGTCAGCTTATTTGCAAATATTTTTACCAGTATTTGACATTTTAGACAAGAATGCATCCTAGATATCACCTACTGAATTATATCATGAAAGAAAAAAAAACAACAACAACACAGCAGCATACCAGAGAATAGAGGCAGTAGACATGGTACTTCCTAGGTATAAGCAATGAGCTGTATTTTCTGAACAATAATTTACAAAGAATAAAGTCGACTATGATTCTTTTTTTTTCAACTTTTAATAATTTTTATTTTACCACAGTGGATTAAAAAATCTTTCACAGTAATATTTTAGGTACATAGTGACATTGAACCAGGGGCATTCCCACCACCAATATTGTCCTCTCTACCCCTGCTCCCAGCATGCATCCCATATCCCCCTTTTTACCCCTGTCCCTGGCTGCTAGTATAAGTGGTCCCCTCTGTGTCTAGCTTGTTGTAGATTGGGCATTGATTCTGTTGTTATTAGCTTTGGATTTGGTGTTTAAGTCTGCTCTTTTTTTATTTCTACTCGATGTTCATATGACTGTTTGGTCTTGGTACCCTCCATTAGTTCTCCTCCAATTTGTGAGGTAGAACAAGATGGTTCAAGTTATGTGGTTCTGTTAGAAGGAAAGTAAAAAAGGGGGGGGGGAGGTGGCAAAAATCAAACAAGCAAAAAATGAGAGGAGTCCTTCTAGAGGCTATAAATATCAATTTTAGAGAAGAAAGGGGAAAAGGAAGAAAAACATAACAAGAATACAAAAAAGAGGGGCTGGTGAGGTGGCGCTAGAGGTAAGGTGTCTGCCTTGCAAGCTCTAGCCAAGGAAAGATCGCAATTGCGGTTTGATATGGTCCAGCAACTCTAAGCAATGTCAGGAATGGAATTCTTTTCCCCCAGAGAGACCATTTTTCCAATTATATCACTATATAGAATGTGTTGCTGACCTACTTTAATAGTACTTAGCTGAACCATGGATTGTGGTTATCTTAGTCTTCCATTATAGAGTTTCCCATGAGTAAATTATCTAATGTACAGTAACCCTCATTTGTATTTGTGAGCCAACTAATGACTTAATGGGGTTTTTTAATTAAATCATTCATTATTTATATTAAATAGAATATTCAATAAATAAGAATATCCTACCATAAGCCACATGATTCTCTTAAGATATAATTCACACAGTAAATAGTCCTTTAAATATTAAGACCAAGTATCCTTTTTCTCTAACTAATAGCTGTTTATCCTCATTATTCTTGAGTTTCCTGTGGCATTTTCATCATGCAAAAGGTTATTTTTATTTTTATGCAGTAAGCTTGATCAAACTTACAATTATTAGCTTCTACAAAAGTTTGAGTCATAGTTAGCAAAGAATTTCTCATTCTCTGGCTAAACTCAGAGTTTAATTTAACCTGTTATTGCTATTTTTGTATTTTTATAAATACAGTCCTTTTTTCTAATATATTTTAACTGTCAGCTGTATACATTAAGGCCATTAATGCTGCACTTAATATTATGTGCTGCATTTTTACCAAATTATATTGTTAATAGTTGTTATTATGTAACATAATTACATTATCTTAAAAAGAAATAGTTATACTTCCGGGCTGGAGAGATAGCATGGAGGTAAGGCATTTACCTTTCATGCAGAAGGTCATTGGTTCAAATCCCGGCATCCCATATAGTCCCCCGAGCTTGCCAGGAGCAATTTCTGAGTATAGAGCCAAGAGTAACCCCTGAGCGCTGCCAGGTGTGACCAAAACAAACAACAACAACAAAAAATATAAATTCATAATATGTTAAAAACAATTAAATGCAGTTTGATTTAATTAAAAACATTTTGTGGTTGAAACATGCCTCAGATTTTAATGTAGATTCCATGTGCACTTAAATCTCATGAAAGTTCAATTAATGCATGATTTTTATAAGACTTTATATTCGTGCTCCTATCACACTAGAATATTTTTCATTTTTCTTTTATAGAGCACATAAAGATAAGATCTTTGTGGTGAAATGTAACCCACACCATGTTGACAAACTGGTTACAGTTGGGATGAAACACATCAAATTCTGGCAACAAGCAGGTACTGTTTTTCAGATTTATCATGAGAACTTTAATTTTAAAATTTTCAGATTTATCATGAGAACTTTAATTTAAAAATACTACCACCATTGGGGCCAGAGAGATAGCATGGAGGTAGGGCATTTGCCTTGCATGCAGAAGGACGGTGGTTCGAATCCCAGCATATCATATAATCCCCCGAGCCTGCCAGGAGCGATTTCTGAGCATAGAGCCAGGAGTAACCCTGAGCGCTGCCAGGTGTGACACCCCACCCCCCAAAATAATACTACATCCATTACCTAACCTGTTAGCAATTCAAAATTAAAATTTGCCTAGAAAATATTCTCTATCATATTCACTTTGAACTGCTTGATTCTAAGCCTTGAGGCTTAGAAAATCTGCTGTATATAATAATATAATAATGCTGTGCATATTCAAGAGGTCTAGGAAATATTAGAAAATGTTTTCACTGTTGTCTAGAAAGCTAGTTTATATACATTTGCTTGGAAGAAGTTAGAAAATACATGGAAATGTTAATACTTTAATCAGTCACATCTTTTTCTGTACACTGACCATGTTTTTTACCCAAATTTGCTATATAAAAAACTGAGAAAAAGTATATTTGCATTTTACATGAGCATCTATTGTTGGTATTTCGTTTTTTTTTTTCTTTCATTATTTTTGTCAGTTTTTTTCATGAACTTCTAGTTCCTCCATTCTTTCTTTAGCTAGCACAGGACTTGCCATTAGACATATGTCTTATAAAACAGGATACCATATCTCTCTACCTAGACCCTAAGTTACCTAAAGACAGTAATTCTTTTTGTAATAATTTACATTCCAACATTGACCACAAAGTAGGGATTCAATAATTAAATTTTAAATATTTCCTATAATAACTTTGTAGATTTTCTATTATTAAGCAATTTTTTGCTTTATAGCCACACCAAGCAGTTCTCAGAGGTTACTCCTGGCTCTGCACTCAGGAATTACTCCTTGCAGTGTTCTGGGGACCATATGGGATTCTGGGGTTCTAACATGGGTTAGCCATCTTCAAGGCAAATAGCCACTGTACTGTTTCACCTGCCCACAATTTTATTTTTATGCAATATAGATATATTAGGCTTTTCTCTTTTTTTTAAAGGGTTCTTCTTTTTATCACATTCTTGGTATTTAACAGTTAAGTTTCAGAGGAATTGGTACCATGGGAATCATTCTATGGCCTTCTGTAAAATGTACACATTTTAATGATAATTTTAAGAGGACAATGTCTTTTCTCTATTTTTTTCAACTTGGGATAAGTAGTACCTTTGCTCTTTAATAATGTATTAATTTAAGCACCATGATTATAAACATAATTGTAGTTATACTAGGCTTTTCATCAAAGGTGTTAAACATTCTACATGGTCATAAAAGGTGCCAGTTTTTAAAAGAGTAACAAATATTCTTGGTATACTTCAGGTGGGGGTTTTACATGTAAAAGAGGAATTTTTGGAAGCATTGGAAAGTTGGAAACAATGATGTGTGTTTCTTATGGACGGATGGAAGATTTAGTATTCTCAGGAGCAGCTACTGGAGATGTTTTTATTTGGAAGGACATTATCCTGATGAAGACAGTGAAAGCTCATGATGGGCCCGTATTTGCTATGTATGCATTGGATAAGGTATAGTTTTGTTTTGTCGTACAATTTCATCAGTTTTCTTAAGTTATAAGTTAGTTTTAGAAAGGCTTATATGGGGTCCCTCGAACTTCTTAAACAGGGAGCCAGTTCTCACACTGTTGGAGGACCATACTAGAATTTAAAAAAAATATGAACAAATTCCTATGCACGCTGCATATATCTTATTTTGAAGTGAAACAAAATGGGAACAATTACAGTATTTAACAAGTAAAGTTAAATCAACAGACTTACCAGTATTTCTATGGGAACTCTTGGCCTGCTTTTGGCAGACCATAGTCTGGGACCACTGCTCGAGACTGAAAGGAGTCAAGAGACAAAGAGGGGGTCGAGAGTATGACACACATCCCACACATGTGTACTGTGGGCCCAGGATGAGTCAGCTGCTAAGCAGGATAGGCAGTAGGGCAAAAACACCCAGCAGGCTGGAAAAGTGTCTTTGATAGGCCACAGTTTGAGGACCTCGGTCTATATACAAAGAATAAGTATGTATCTATCAGTGATTTAAGACTATTTTAATACACAAATAGCTGTTGTGAACCTCCAGTCAAAGGACGATTGGGAATATATTTTTAATTTATTATTGTTTATATGCACTTTTCACTTTTTCACACTTGCTTTTTCTTACTCTCCTTAAGAACACATTCAAAAGTGCCAGTAGCTCAAAGGGACCATATGCTATGCCAGCTATAGAACCAGGGTTGCTGCATGCAAGGCAAGGGCCTTATCCTTCTACTCTCTGGGCTTAAGAGTGACATCTCTTCATTGGCTAATATTGGAATTATCCAAATAAATCAAACCATTGAAACATACATTTGTATATACCTGTACATATACATGTACTTAATATTTTTAAAGGGAGATTAATAATAGGGATTGATACATGAGTTTATGGAGACTGAGAAGTTTCACAAAGCAGTCTGGAAACCCAAGGAGGTATATAATAAATAATTCAGTCTGCATCCAAAGGCTGAAAATCAGGAAGTAAATCATAGTCTAAGGACAAGGAAACACGAGATGACCTAATTGAATCATGAAATAGGAAAAAAAGGATGAAGTTTTTGTCTGGCTTTTATTGCCAAAGGTTTGGATGATGTGAGGCAGAGATGTAGCTGAACAGTAGGCCATTTGCCTTGCGTGGACTATGTGTGGACCTTATGTGGACTATGAACTGCAGAAGAACTACTGAGTCTACCAGTTAGAATGTTAATCTCATTTGGATTAATTTTCACAGGCACACAGAAAAACAGTATTTAGTCTGAGAGGCTTGTGGCCATCCACGTTGACACATAAAATAAGCTATCACACTGACTACTTTTCTATTCAAGTTTATCTTTGTCCAGCCCACCCAGCTACTTACCTGGTTTTTCATGTTCCTTGAAACACTTTGTTCAGTCAATTGCTCCCTAAATGTCAATTTTTCACTTATGGCTAGTTGACTGGTATCAGTTAATCTAAGATCTCTAACCTCCAGTTTTTGCTACCTAACATACCAACTTAGCCAACCTTGCTTTTTCCTCAGTACAAATTCTGATCTCCTTACATAAGTAGGATCTTTCTAGATTTGCAACTAAAATGGTTATTTCAATATATCAGCTGATACTTTTACTGACAAATTTGGTTTTGGTTAAACCACAAATATCGGAAAAAATTAAAGTAGTATGCAATTTTTATAAACCTAGAAGTTAAGGTTACATAACTTGTTTATATTTTTTTAGTTCCTGGATAATTTATGCTGATAGATAAGGGGAAATGATAAGTATATCACAATATAATATATTGGATTTAAGATTAACATACAGATTACATTTTCTGACTATAAAATCTTTAAGAATAAGGCTGGGAATATGTATAGGAATTATTTATATAATTGTATAGGAATAATGATGTATGTCCCCATGAGCACAACCCAGATTCAAACCCCAACACTACATGCTGGATGGGGGCCCCTCAGCAGTCTGGACTGACAGTGGTAGAAACCAGTGTCACATTTTCAGGCCCTAGCATTGAATCAAATGACTGTTGTCTAAGAAGTAACAGGAATAAACCTAGGTCACCAAGCACTACTTTGGAAGCTCCCCGCAAAGAAAAAGAGTATAAGGTTATCTTATGTTATAAATATAAAATAGTATTCCCTTGTGAACTTCATTGAAAATTAAAAGTTAAAAGTTTTTTTTTAAATGGAGTGAATTACTAAGTATTTTGTAAGCTTTTGTTAGAACAGTTGGTACATTGGATAGGTTGCCAGAATGGAAAATTAGTAAAACCAAAAAAAAAAAATCATAATTTTAGTACAGGAATAAAAAACACTATTGATCTTTTTAATCCAATATGTTGTTTTTACTTTCCAGGTTTAGTAAAAATCTGGATTTTTGTTATTGTGGAAATTGAAGTCTATTGAACAAGATAGTAGGGTAATTTTGTAATAAAGGTACTGAAATTCCTTAACAATATGGTGTTATCTATTGGCAGCAACTATTAAGTACTTAATAATTCTTTTAAAGTGTAAGAATTCTGATTCATCTAGTAGGTGTATTTGTGGTAATATAATCTGCCAGACTTTGAAGCGAGTCTTATGGTGCAGAAATCCACTCTTGGAAGTTGGAACACAGAAATGGCTATCCAAAATTCAAGGTGCTAAGTACCAACTAGTTACATAAGAAAAATTCAATGAACAATGAAATTATGTTTAATCTTGCTAGATATGTAGAAGATAAATGTTTCCAGAAAATAAAATAATGTTATAAGCATATTTATAGTCTCCCATACCTAGAAATACAACACACAAAGCTGCTTTATTGAAAGGGAGGTCCTATTAGGTTATTTTGATGTGTATATAATCCTTTGCATATGTGCCTTTGCAGGGTTTTGTAACAGGTGGAAAAGATGGAATTGTAGAGCTCTGGGATGATATGTTTGAAAGATGTTTGAAGACCTACGCCATTAAAAGAGCAGCATTGTCAAGTAGCTCAAAAGGTGCCATATCTAGAATATATTATGCAAATATTCTGTTCTTAGGGATGGAGAAAAGTCTACAAAATTTTTAGAAAATCTGTGCCAAATTAATTTCATTCTTCCACATTCTGAATTTTTAGTTCTTGGCCAGTACGTCAAGGATAATTTCCTATTACCTAGTATTTTAAAACTAAAACATAATTTATATAATAATAGTAAAACATTGCTTTGGTTTTTATCAGATGCAATATTTATTTTAGTTTTAATTTATATAACATGGTTACAATAGTGTTTTTCTTCATGCTTACGGTGCACAAAATTACTGCCCCTTCACCATCAGATTCCCCAAGACTCTTTACCACTATCATAGGGTCAGTTTCTAGTTCACCTCCATCTTCTCCTCCTGTTTAATTGATAGCCTCTATTTTGTACTCAAAGTACAAGGGATTGTTGTCATAAAATACTGACTATTCCTTTACCTGTTTTCTGTATATACCACATATTAGTTAGGTCATCTAGTATTTGTCCTTTTCCCTCTGACTAACTTCACTCAGTTCTATGTGGTATCAAGTTCCATCTAAGTAGTATCAAGTTCTTCTCTAGTTTCATCTAAATGGTATCAAGTGGCAAGATAATATTTCTTTTCTTTTCTTTTCTTTTTTTTTTTTTTTTTTTTTTTTTTGGTTTTTGGGTCACACCTGGCAGTGCTCAGGGGTTACTTCTGGCTCTATACTCAGAAATCGCCCCTGGCAGGCACAGGGGACCATATGGGATGCCGGGATTTGAATCACTGTCTTTCTGCATGCAAGGCAAATGCTTTACCTCCATGCTATCTCTCCGGCCCCAAGATAATATTTCTTATAGATGTTCCATTTTCATATCGTGGTATTTGCAAATAGCACTTTAATGAACATAAGTATACATATATATTTTTTCAAATTAATGTTTTTTATTCCTGCTATGGATGCCAAGAATGGGAATCACTGGGTCACACTAGAGTTCTAATTTTAATTTGTTGAAAAGTCCTATCATTTTCCAGAGAGGCTTATAACAGACAATATATCTACCAATAATGGTGGATATAGAAGGAGGCTTACAATAGACAATATATCCACCAATAATGGTGGATATGGAAGGAGGCTTACTACAGACAATATAACCACCTGTAGTTATGGGTATAGAAGGAGGCTTCTTTTTCTTTGTATCCTCACCAACAATAATTCTTTCTAGACATAACTATATAGGCCATTTTCATTGGATTGAGGTAGTTTGACACAGCATTTAGAGCATTAAATGTGCTATTTTTTTCCCTTTTAGGCTTGCTTTTGGAAGATAACCCTTCAATCCGTGCCATAACTTTGGGACACGGGCATATTCTGGTGGGAACAAAAAATGGAGAAATATTGGAAATTGACAAAAGTGGCCCAATGACACTGCTTGTTCAGGTAGTGTGTTTATATATCAAAACCAAAATTCCTATCAGAGCTGGGATTAGGGTGAGGACAGCAGTGAATATACTTCAGGTATAAAACGTATGATTACTTTCACTATCATTGTAATGCAAATGTAATTTGCAAATGCAAATGCCTACTTATGTGTGAAAATTTGCCACCAATTTGCCAGCTTAAAACTGGGTAGATAGTATAGCAGGTAAGATGCTAGTCTTGTATATGCCCAACCCAACAATACATATAGTCCCCTGTGTACTGCCAGGAATAATTTTTGATTTGCACAGTCAGGAGTAACCCCTGAATATCACCAGGTGTAACCCCCCCAAAAATAAAAAAAATTGTACACATTTATTATTTTATGGCTTTCAATGGATCAGGAGTCTGAGCACAGTTTAACTGAATCTTCTGCTGCTCTGACTGAATTCTCAAAGCTTCACTAGAAGCCTGTCTGTAGTCTCACCTGAAGATTGATTAAGAAGGTTCTTCTATCTATGGTTATTCAAATTGTTGGCAGAGATCAGTTCCTGTGATTTGAAGACTGAGGGCATTCATTGTTTGCTGGCTGTTAGTGAGAGGCCACCTTCAACTCCTAGAGACTTCCTGCAGTTCCTTGTCACGTAGTATTTCCCAGCATGGCCCCTTGCTTTCTCAGAACCAACAACAACAACAACAACAACAACAACAAAACAGCACCAGTTTTTTGTAACATAACCATTCATTACAAGCTTGTAATGATGAATCTATTATCCCATTTGTCATATTTTTATAGAAAAACATTTTTTATCTCATTAAAGAACTGTGATTTACAAAGTTTTTGAGAGTTGAGTTTTAGGCATATGATATTTCAACACCAATCATACCACCAGTGTTAACCCTCCACCAAAGTTTCCATAAGCCATTATCTCCCTCTGTCTCCTCCCCTTAAGCCCTGCCATAATTAAAGGGAAGTATTACATCAGAGATGTAGACCTCGAGACTCATAAAGTCTCTTAAAAAGTTTGTGATAAGGGCCGGGCGGTGGCGCTAGAGGTAAGGTGCCTGCCTTGCCTGCGCTAGCCTTGGACGGACCACGGTTCGATCCCCCGGTGTCCCATATGGTTCCCCCAAGCCAGGAGGAACTTCTGAGCGCATAGCCAGGAGTAACCCCTGTGCGTCACTGGGTGTGGCCCAAAAACCAAAAAAAAAAAAAAAAAAAAAAAAAAAAAAAAAAGTTTGTGATAAGGGCCAGAGCAATAGCACAGTAGGTAGAGCATTTGCCTTGCACACGCAGTAGACCCGGCTTTAATTCCCAGCATCCCATATGGTCTCTCAAGCCTGCCAGGAGTGATTTCTGTGTGCAGAGACAAGAGTAACCCCTGAGTCCTGCCGGGTATGGCCCCCCAAAAAAAGGTCTGTCATAGACTACCCTGTGGCCACCAAGGTTTCATACAGCAATATTCTGTTACAGGATCTTGTCATAATCGTAATTCATAATTATATCAAATTCATAAATCCATTACCTAAAATCAGTTGTGTATGTGGCTCCTTAGGTTTATTTCTACTCCAGTTGGCAATCTGTAAAATTGATAAAAGTAATAAAATGATTACTATGTAAACCATATCCATGCAAGTATTGCTTTGTGCTTCATCATAATATAAACATGTTATATTTTCCTTACCTATACTTTTTTTCTGAGACTCACCATCTGTATAATTATATTCAGTGCACTTAAATTATTTGAATTTAAACTTTATTAGTAATAAACATGTCAGTATATTTAAAACTTAATGTTCAACCGCTTTTTAATTTTCTTTTTATATTAATATATTTATATACACACCTTGATTATAAATATGATTGTAGTTGGGTTTCAGTCATGTAAAGAACACCCCCCTTCACTGGTGTAGCATTCCCACCATGAATGTCCCAAATTTCCCTCCTCCCCACCCACCTCCACCTGTACTCTACACAGGCTTTCCACTTCCCTCATTCATTCCCATTGTTATGATAGTTCTCAGTGTAGTTATTTCTCTAACTGCATTCACCACTCTTTTTGGTGAGGTTCATGTCATGAGCTGGACCTTCCAGTCCTCCTCTCTTTTGTTTCTGGGAATTAGTGCAAAAATGTCTTTTATTTTTCTTAAAACCCATAGATGAGTGAAACTATTCTGTGTCTATCTCTCTCCCTCTGACTTATTTCACTCAGCATAATAGATTCCATGTACATCCATGTATAGGAAAATCTCATGACTTTATCTCTCCTGATGGCTGCATAATATTCCATTGTGTATATGTACCACAGTTTCTTTAGCCATTCATCTGTTGAAGGGCATCTTGGTTGTTTCCAGAGTCTGGCTATTGTAAATAGTGTAGCAATGAATATAGGTGAGAGGAAGGGATTTTTGTATTGTATTTTTATGTTCCTAGGGTATATTCCTAGGAGTGGTATAGCTGGATCTTATGGGAGCTCAATTTCCAGCTTTTGAAGGAATCTTTATATGGCTTTCCAGAAAAGTTGGACTAGACGGCATTCCCACCAGCAGTGAATAAGAGTTCCTTTCTCTCCACATGTTTGTTCTAACTATCCAGATGTGTTTCTTTTAGGTAGCAGAAGGTTAGGTTAATCTTTTTGATCCATTTTGATCCATTTCACGTTTCTGTGTCTCTTAATTGGTTTCTTCCAGTGGTCCTCAAACTATGACCCATGGGCCACATATTGTATTTGTATCTGTTTTGTTTCTTCATTGCAAAATAAGATATATGCAGTGTGCATAAGAATTCGTTCATAAGTTTTGTTTTTACTATAGTCAGACCCTCCAATGGTCTGAGGGACAGTGAACTGGCCCCCTGTTTAAAAAGTTTGAGGACCCCTGCAAGTTTAGTCCATTTAGTCCATTGATATTGAGGGAGATGATTGCCATAGGATTTAATGTCATCTTTGTGTATAAGTTTGGTGTGTTTGATGGTCTCTCTTGTCTTAAAGTAGACCTTTCAGTTTTTCCTTTAAGACTGGTTTTGCATCAGTGAAGTTTCTGAGCTGTTGGTTATCCATGAAGCTATGTATCCTTTCTTCAAACCTGAATGTGAGTTTGGCTGGATGCAGTATTCTAGGTGAACCCTCCATTTCATTCAGTCTTGTCATAATATCCCACCACTGTCTTCTGGCCTTGAGAGTTTCTTGTGACATGTCTGCTGTAAATCTTATGGATCTGTACTTTTCATCAAAAATTTTATTTATGTACAATCATTTTAAAAAAAACTCTCAGCAGATCCTCAAAGATCAAAGAATTATTAAATCTCTCTTAAATGATTGGCAATGCTTGTAGGTAAGTAAGTCGTTTCTTCCAATTTGGTGGGGAAAGAACTTATTTATAAAAGGAGGAAGCACTGGGAAGGTGAGGGTATATGTTCAGAAGTTGAATTGAAAAGAGTGTGCACTGATTACATAATATGTTAGGTGAGCTAGAGGACTTTCATCTACTTCCCCAACCTGATTCATACCTGAAGTTGTGCTATTTCATTAATGAACCCTAAGATTTAACTGAGAAGAACCCTTTGATTATTACTATACTCGGGAAGCAGATTGTGAACATTTATAGCACAGAACATGTTGAGGCTTTACAAATGTGTTTACTCTCATCACACTGGGCATCCAAAAAAATTTACTGTTTTAAAAAAGATCTGGGGGGGAGGGCTGGAGTGCTACTATCGAGGAGGGCACTTGCCTTGCATGTCTGGTATCCCCAAACACTACCAGGAGTGATCCCTGATCACCACCAGGTGTGGCCTCAAAAGGATAGATTAGAAGATTGGATGGATGGGTGGATGGATGGATGGATGGATGGATGGATGGATGGATGGATGGATGGATGGATGGATGGGTAGGTGGATGGATGGATGGGTGGGTGGGTGAGTGGATGGATACTTAGATTAGATAGTAGATAGATAGATAGATAGATAGATAGATAGATAGATGATAGATAGATAGATAGATAGATTGATAGATTGATAGATTGATAGATTGATAGATTGATTGATTGATTGATTCTGGTTAGCTTAAGCCTCAAAAACCCTATAGCTGACAATGGCAAGCAGCCAGGATTAAGAATGTTGGTAGAGCTATGTCATCTTTGTTTGCCAGCTGTTCACCAGCTGTGCTCTTTGTTCACCAACTGTTCTTGCTTTTGTTTTTAATTCCAAATACTTTGTTTCTTCTTGGTCATGAATTCTTATTTAATTCTATTGAAAATAAGTGTTTATTTCTTTTTAACTCACAAGTGTTTTGAAAATGAGTTGTTTTCAATTACCTCAATACAAATACTTTTGTAGTATTTATACTATAATATATCAACATTAGTGTAATATTTTAAATTCTAGATCTTATCATATTTAAAATATAATGTTAAACTATACATAGTTAAAACATATTTAAGTATAATAATTGAATAATTATTGAAATACATTGTAAACTCTTGTGTGCATTTTTCTGTGGGCTGTTACTAAGCCATATTCCTGACTACAGTTTTAAACTTAACAATAGGGGGCCGGAGAGGTGGTGCTAGAGGTAATGTGTCTACCTTGCAAGCGATAGCCAAGGAAGGACAGCAATTCAATCCCCCTGGAATCCCATATGGTCCCCCCAAGCCAGGGGTGATCTGAATGCTTAGCCAGGAGTAACCCCTGAGCATCAAACGGGTGTGGCCCAAAAAACCAAGAAATGAAATATAAACTTAACAATAAAAGCTTCTTTCTCTTTCATTCCCTATAACTCTGTTTTTCCCTGTTTATTTTTATTGTTCTAATAATAGAAAAAAATACAATTAACCATTAGTGAACACCTTAGTAAGTAAATACTGATTGAAAAAATTCACAATCATTGAGATTAATTTATGGTCCAATAAGTTAGAGTTGGGTTAAAATCAAGATTTGTCAGATACTAGAGACCCTTCTTTTTCGCACAACCTATACCCCAAATGTCTCTTACTGTGGAGACTTAGGAAAGCAGGCTCCTAAATCATAGGCAAGTTGTAGGCTGGTTGGAATCTTCAAACAAGATGTTGGTTACCCACACTGACTCTCCTTGCATATGTACCAACCCTTCAACCCCCAGAATCTCTCTTTTACCCTTCTATCACCTGTTTGCCATTTCCTCCTAGGAAGAATTCAGTTCACCAGCCATAGTTGGGATCTTGCTGATGTCGTGTGTGTGTGTGTGTGTGTGTGTGTATGTGTGTGCTTTATGTGATGGAATTGAGCTTCCTTTTCTCTCATGGCTCATTACCCATTCTGAGAGATTGATAGACACTGAGAGAAAGTTCAAGAATTGAAGAGGCAATGTGAATAAACAAATCCACTAAACTGCTATTGGAAGAATTCAGAACCACTTTTACTAACATAACATTCTAATACCTAATTTGAAATAACTCACTTGTTTTTTAAGAGAAGAAAAACTTGGTAGGGGTTGTGGGGAAAATAATATAGTTTCCTTAAATTCCCATTGTTTATACTTTATTTAACTTTTAATTAGATAGCTGTTTATTATCAGCCTTCTGATCAATAGGAAAGTATTTCCTTCTGCCACTGAAGGCACATCCTGCTCACCTTGCTCATTGTGTTGTACAGGAAATAAATCAATGTTTAGAGGGGCCAGAGTAGTGGTGCAAGGGGTAAGGCATCTGCCTTGCCCATGCTAGCCTAGGATGGATCCTGGTTCAAACCCCCAGCGTCCCATATGAACCCCCAACCCAGGAGCAATTTCTGAGCTAACAGCCAGGAGTAACTCCTGAGCATCACCGGGTATGGCCCAAAAACAAACAAAAAAAATTAATGTTTAGATTAACAAATATAGTTATGGAGCCATGTGAACATAATGGTTTGGAAGGTTGTCAGGGCCCCAAAATCCTGTCCTCAAGGAAATGTACAAAGGGATGCTGTCTGTGTAAGACACCAAGCTCCAAGCACCTCTAGTCTTAGGGGAATTTACAGTCTCACAACCCTCTAAGACCCATCCTCTAAGAACTATGGTTTTTACTGAAGTGAAGAAAACTTGAAAACCATAAATAGAGTTTCCTAAATACAATAAATTAAAAAACAGAATTTACTCCCTTCAGCTGTTCTCAAGTATTTGGATGTCAGCTGTATTTATTTGGAACTTTTTGTCTTTTGCCAAATGATGTTCTGTTTAAGCAGTTTCCAATTTGACTGAAATTGTCCAATTATTTTTTGAAAAACAACCTGTTCTCCAAAGTGATCTAGCTACAAACATCTTTCAGCTGACTGTGTACAGTCATTTTTTTCTTTTTAATCAGCAACACATTTACAATTAGCCACTAAAATCTGAAAGTCAGTAAACAGTTTTATTACTCCATACACTAAATATTATTTACATTGCTTTGATTTAAAGGTATAGAAAACAGATTCATTTCTTCTTAAGCTCATTTTTTAAGTATTGCTTTTGTTTTATTCTAAAACAAAGTGTGTTTATTCTAAAACAAAGTTAAGTGTGTGATAAAATATAGGTATAAAGAATTGATCCAATTCTCAGAAATATCTTTTAATTTTCTGATATTTACCAAATGAGGTTATTGATGAACAAATGAAGATAGACTGGGAACTTGAAATGAAAATTTAGTTCTGTTCTGTCCAGAATGCTCCACATTCCAAGGACTAAATTGGTCTTGAAATTGCTGGTCAAGTTCTGCGACAGAGATAAGTGGTTCCTAAATCTCTCAGAAGATGATTTAATTGAAGATAGTGGTTAATGTCATGATTTAACTGTTTTATAAGGTGTTACATATATTTTTCAAGTATCAAATAATAGGATAAAATGAAGGCATTTCAGGTGTCAAAGAGATAGTATAGCAAGCCACTTGTCTTGCATACAAATGATCTGTGTTTGATCCATTGAATTGTTTCCTGAACACTACCAGGAGTGATCCCTGAGCTCAGAGCCAGGAATAAGCCCTGAACACAGTCAAATGTGGTCTAAAAGAAAACAAACAAAATAAAGGCATTTTGTTACTTATACAAATTTCTCTAAGTGGAAAAGGCATTTGAAACCACATAAAACATGTGAGATGCAAATCAAAGCAACACATCAGAGACTAGCATATATCACAAAAAAGAAAAAAGAAAAAATAGGGGCCTGGAGAGATAGCACAGCGGCGTTTGCCTTGCAAGCAGCCAATCCAGGACCAAAGGTGGTTGGTTCGAATCTCGGTGTCCCATATGGTCCCCCGTGCCTGCCAGGAGCTATTTCTGAGCAGACAGCCAGGAGTAACCCCTGAGCATCACTGGGTGTGGCCCAAAACCCCCCCCCCCCAAAAAAATGAACAATCATTGCTGGTGTGGATATGGAGAGAAGGGATTTTTATTCACTGCTAGTGGGTATACAGATTGGTCCAGTCTTTTTGGAAAACAATATGGAATTCTTCAAAAAGTTAGAAGTTGAGTTTCCATATGACCGAGCAATACCACTCCTAAGGATATACACCAGGAACATAAAAACACAATACAAAAATGCACTCTTATGTTTAGTGCAGCACAATTTACAATAGCTAGAATCTGGAAATAACCCAGATGCCCAACACAGATGAGTGGCTAAAAATACTGTGGTATATCTACACAATGGAATACTATAGAATCAGAGAGAAAGGGTTATACACAGAATAATCTCACTCATTTGTGATATATAATAAAAATAAGAGATAGTTTTGTAATAATATTCAATAGAGACAAAGGCCAATAGGTCCATCTCAGGGTAGAAAACTAGACATAAAGACCGGTCAGTGAAAAAAAAAAAAGACTGGTCAGTGTTGCTGGAGTAGCAAAGGTCTACTAGGACAATGACAGATGGAACTGATTGCTGTAAACAAGAGATCAATGCTGAAAGTTGAGAAACTAACAGGCAAGACATCCCTTCATTAAAATAAGTGTAACCACAGTGTAAAAAAGAAAAAGGGGGGGGGGGTGACAAAGAGAAGCAATATGCCTACCCTAGAGATGGGCAGGTGGGGGGGGGGTAGGCAGTAGGAAGGAAACAGGAGATACTGGTGACTGGAAGGGTGACCTGGTAAAGGATGGTGTACATTGTATGACTGAAACCTAACAACAAACATTTTTTATTTGATTGTTGTTGAATAGCAGTCAACAATTAGGAACCACAATGCTTAAAAAGCAATAAAAATACCACGTGAGATATAAATTCATAATTTACTTCATTAATGAACATTTGGACATTATATAGGCTCAACTTTAAAGTTTAATAAGAAAGTTAATTCAAGGAAATAATTTTTGTTTTAGGACATTGAAGCTGTGTTTGTTCATATTTCAGTTTATTTGGTATGGTGGGATAGAAAATGCAACTGTCTGGAAGCATGAGCTGAGCTGAGTTGCCTTTTCCTCTCCCACAGGGTCACATGGAAGGGGAAGTGTGGGGTCTGGCAGCTCACCCTCTCCTTCCCATCTGTGCAACTGTAAGTGATGACAAAACTCTTCGTATCTGGGAACTATCCTCCCAGCACCGGATGCTTGCAGTACGGAAACTCAAAAAAGGTACATGGCATCTCCTTATGCGTCTGTAAAGTATTTAAAAGCAACAGAATGTAACTCATACATTCAAATAGTATCAATAAAGCATATGTTATATGCCCCCACCCCTCACATTTCTAAGCAATAGTACTTAAGTGTTTCCTGAAGCATCCTAAATAATACATTATTCCCAGAGGCTGGACTGATCCATAAGGGCCCTACTCCATAATTAATTTCATTTTTTCTTGCACTGCATAGATATTTGCCACCTGAGGGCAATATGCCCTTCCTATTTTCAAGATCTGAGATGATCATTGAAATATATCAGCTTGTAAAGAATGTTATTTATCTTTATGTATAACAGTCTCCCACACTTATAATCAATTATATCACAAAGTTTAATATCAAGAAATGAGTATGTATTAAATACATATTTGTGAATTTACACTAGATTTAACAAATATCCCAAGAAATATAAATTAAGTAGCTTTTATGTGCCACAGACGGAAGGTCCCAAGATGAATAGAACCAGTTCTAGAAGCAAAGATGGGCAAGATTTGACATGAGTCCCAGGAACAGAAAGATGGTCCATTCAAATTGAGTAGTTTGAGGAAAGTCTAAGAACAGTGTTATTTTTAATAAGTTAAGATTTTAGGGGCTGGAGAGATAGCATGGAGATAAGGCGTTTGCCTTTCATGCAGAAGGTCATTGGTTCGTATCCCGGCATCCCATATGGTCCCCAGTGCCTGCCAGGGGCGATTTCTAAGCATAGAGCCAGGAGGAACCCCTGAGCGCTGCTAGTGTGACCCAAAAACAAAAACAAAACAAAACAAAACAAATAGTTAAGATTTTAAAGAAATGAATTTGGCTAGTGCTATTCTCAGTGCAGCTAGTAAAAACTGGTGCTCCTTATCAGCCCTGACCCTCAAATGCTTTGCAGTCCTAGGTAGGAGTCATGTGATCAGCTTGGACACTGACAACAGGCAGTGATTCCACAGGCATCGCTTCTCGGCCTTTTGGCTAAGGTCAAGTATAGTGATTCCACAGGCAGGTAGCTAGTGCCATATATACTACAACCTCTCTATGCTTCTTTCTCCCTTCTCCCTGTCCTCCTATTCCATTTGAATAAACTGAATCAGAAGCCCTTTGGTATCAAGGAAGACCATTGATACCATCTATGCAGGCCAAATCTGAGCATAGTGAAGATTATGTGGGGGGGGGGGGGGTAGGGAGGGAGATTTCTTGAACCAGAAAAAAGTAACATGGCGGCTTATAGAATAGGATTTATCAGGGAAGGATCAATGGAGGAAGAAACTGGAGATCTGATTTATAACACTATTTATCAAACTTCTTAAAACAAGAAAGGATAAAAATGGGATCTGAAACCAAATCTGATAGCAATCAACAGTCCACAGTGAAGGGAGGTAGGGAAAAAGGGACCACAACAGCAGCAGTAGCAGCTTCTTCTCGGGCTGAGGAGAGATGGCGGGGAATCTATCTTTTTATTTTGGGAGCTGGTTAGTAGCTGGCTGGGGTGAAGGGAACGGTCCACTTCCCAAGGAGTTAAGAACTGAGGGTAAAAGGGGTTAAATGGGGGGAAATAACAGATAGGGCTGAGAGAGTGAAGGGCTAGAAAAACATTTGTAAGGTGGTAAGCAATGGGGAAAAGGAGGGATAATATATATAACAGGGAAAGACAATATACAACATAGGCAGACATATGAATGTATATTACAGACGGACATTAGACAAACATTGAGGTGGCCAACACATACACTCATGCACAGACATAGACAGACACTGGGGATCGATCCATGGGTTACAGTTGAAAAGCTGACCCATGTGACATGAGACAGAACGCTTAAAAAATATAAAACCGGCAAGTCAGATAGAAAAGTCTTCCGTTTTCTAGGGCAAGGTGGCGAACACGCGGCTCGGCTCTCAAGCTGCATGCGGCTCCTGGCTAAAATGAATGCGGCTTTGTCTCTTATTATGATTTTGTATACTGTGGCTCTTTGCCAAGTTTGGATTTTGTTCTGCTGCTTCTGAGGAGGGATCTTGAGGAGAGATCTCCGAGGGCTAGCCCGGCCTCCAGGCTGCAGCCTCCTGTCTCCCATCCCTGGAAACAACTGCACGGGCCAGCGAGCGGGGGACCCGTGTGTCACATGTTGGATCACATCTGGCCATTAGTTCTTAGTGTGGAGGACGCAGCACACCCTCACCATCACTGAAAATGGCAAAATGCAATATGTGTTTAATAGATTATTGTTAAAATTACATGCTTTTGTGTGAGTGTTTGTCTGTTTTTGGCAGGTCACTGCGTGGTGTGGCTCTCTGACTCTCACAGTTTAAAAATGTTGGCTCTTTGTGTGGAACTTGTTCACCACCCCTGTTCTAAGCCAATCATCATTGATGAGGGTAAACTTTACTGAAGAAAGGCTTTGTGGGTTAGACTGTGTTTAGAGCATTCTTAAAAACATCATGATTTTCAAGTCTAGGAAACTAAATGATATGGTAATGAGCACTGAAAGAGAAGTCTACACCATGAAGAATCATCTGGAGCAGGGGTGGCGAACAAGTTTGACACAAAGAGCCAAAATTTTAAACTGTGAGAGTCAGAGAGCCACACCACGCAGTGACCTGCCAAAACAGACAAACACTCACACAAAAGCATTTAATTTTAACAATAATCTATTAAACACATATTGCATTTTGCCATTTTGAGTGAGGGTAAAAATCCTGCAGTGATGATGAGGGTGTGCTGCGTCCTCCACACTAAGAACTAACGGCAAGATGTGACCCAACATGTGACACACAGGTCCCCCGCTCGCTGGACGGTGCAGTTGTTTCCGAGGGATGGGAGACCGGATGACGCAGCCTGGGGGCAGGACTAGGCGCTCGTAGATCTCTCCTCAGAAGCAGCAGAACAAAATCCAAACTTGGCAAAGCGCCACAGTATACAAAAGAATGATAAGAGACAAAGAGCCGCGTTCATTTTGGCCGGGAGCTACGTGTTCGCCACCCCTGATCTGGAGGGTCTTGAGCATCATGTTCCTTTCCTAAAATCGTGAGCATTAAGATATAATGGTAAAACTACCTGAAATTGAAAACAAATTACAATAACATACTCAATGAATGAGTTCTATAGCAGGAGTTTTGGCATGCAGTTGCGTACTCCATTATTATCTGTGGATATAAATATTAGATTATATTAGCAGGCATAATCAAGTAGAAAATGAATAGATTAAAATTTTTGTCAAGATATTATCTTAATGAGAACTGTTTTCTGAATCTTATATAGGATAATACTGCGATATGGAACTAGGGCAACCAACCTATATATCCAAGTACCTCTGTGGACAAAAAGATCAAGGAGTTATTATATACAGAGTAAAATTAAGATTAAAACTTCTTATAGCAAGCACTGAATGGAAGTCCATGGCCTCTAAATGCATTTTGCAACCATTTCTGTGAATAAAAGCATTAGAACATTATTATAGATATCAATAAAGAGCAGTTGATTGGACACCTGCTCAATCCAAACAGCCGATCTGTTGCTGAAGGTCTCTTTGAATTATAGAAGAGAATACAAGTTTTTGTTTCTCCTCATCCACTCAGTTGCTTTTCTTCTCATTATACTCTGGGCTAATGGTGTTCAGGACAACTATCAATTAGACCATTGTGTTGTTTCATGCAGTTATTCTAAATACCACATATAAGTGATATCACTCTGTATTTATCCTTCTTTTTCTGGCTTACTTAATTTAGCATAATATCTTCAAGTTCCATTCAATTCACGTTGCTGCAAATTGCATAATAACATTATTCCTTACAGATATGTAGTATTTCATTGTATGTATGTACCACAACTTCATGATCCACTCATCGTTGTTGAGCATCTAGGTTGATTCCAAGTCTTAAGCTATTTTACTAGGTGCTGCTATGAATAGCCATGTGCATATATTTTTTTGGATGAATGTTTTTCTGTCCTGGGGATAGATACCCAAAAAAAGATTGCTGGGTCATATGTCAGCTCAAGTTTGAACTTAGTAAGAACCCTCCATACTGTTTTCCATAGGGGTTGAATCAGGGTTCATTCCCACCAGCAATGGAGGAAAGTTACTTTTTCACCATATCCTAGCCAACAGAGATTATTCCCAGTATTTTTGATATGTACCATCCTCACTGGTGAAAGATGGTATTTCATTATTTTCTCAATTTGGATTTCCCTAAGGATAACTAATGATGAACATTTTTTATGTGTCTGTTGGTCATCTGTTGGTATTCCTCTGAGAAATGCCTGTTCATCTTTTCGCCCCATTTTTTGATGGGGTTTTTGAGTTTTGTGGAATTAATCTTTGTACTTTGTATTTCTTATAAATCAACCCTTTGTCTGATGTGTTAAGTGCAAAAATTCTCTTCCAATCAGCTAGCCACCTTCTAATTTTAGTTTGTGTTTCTTTTGCCATACAGATACTTTTTAGTTTGGTCCCATTTATTTAAGTTTGATGCTATAACTTTTGTCATTGGTATCCTATTTTCAAAGACTTCTTAGAGATCCAGGTCTTGAAGTTTTCTGACTATGTTTTTTAAATAAATTTTATAGATTGGATATAATCTCAAAATCTTTAATCCACTTTGAATTGACTTTTGTGTAATGTATGAGATATGGATCTATTTCTGAGAAGCCTCCAGCTCTAAGACATTTCCTGATATGTGACTGCTGGGAGCCATTTTTCAGACAATATCACAGACTGAAGCTCTGCTCCAAATTTTATCCTCCCCTTACCCCAAAACTATTTCAAAAGACTTAAAGGAGACATGTATATCTCCTTCAACTATTTCTTAGATTCTCTTAATAGGTATAACTCTTATTGTCTATCTTCTTATGTGTGGCAGTTTTTCCTGTTCCTTTTTTTAAAATATCTATTTAGTAGTAAATTCTAGTAGATAAGTTTCTCTAGTGTTCTGAGTTTATGTTAGAACTAGGTTATTGGGATTGTTTAGCTTGTTATTTTTACCCCCATATGCACCAGAAGTACCAAGTGGCATTGTTCCTTTTTGCATAGGCACATTAAAATGGAGAAATCTTTTTTTTATTAATATCTTTATTTATCTCGATTACAAACATGATTGTGGTTGGGTTTCAGTCATGTAAAGAACACCCCCTTCACCAGTGAAACATTCCCATCACCAATGTCCCAACTCTCCCTCCTCCCCACTCCACCCTTCCCTGTACTCGAGATAAGTTTTCTACTTTCCTCATTCATTCACATTGTTATGATAGTTCTCAGTGTAGTTATTTCTCTAACTGCACTGATCACTCTTTGTGGTGAGCTTTATGTAGTGAGCTGGAACTTCCAGCCCACCTCTCTTTTGTCTCTGAAAGTTATTGTAATAATGTCTTTTATTTTTCTTAAAACCCATAGATGAGTGAGACTATTCTGCGTCTATCTCTCTCCCTCTGACTTATTTCACTCAGCATTAAAATGGAGAAATCTTAAGTGTGCAAACAAGTTCTTATCTAATAGAGATAGGAAATAAATTTTATATTGCAGTGGGGCCTTACATTCTGAACACTTGTCATAGTGACTTGGCTTAGGCTTCAGAAGATCAGACATTGGCCAGTCACTCCTGAACCTTGGATCCCATCTGTGGAATCAGCATGGTTTTCTATATCAGCACTAAGAATCGGACTTCTACCAGGGAAGGCCCTAAATGCTGCCCTGGCATCAACTTGCTTTAGAGTGGGTTCATCTGACACCCTGATGACTTGGTAACAGCAACAACCTGCTTTCAGGGCAGGGTACTCTGTATTGCCATTTAATGGTGAAATGAAACCAGAAGAGTTGCTCTGTGTCACCCTGACCTCAACATAAGATCTGTATAAAAAACCAGGATCTCTAACTACAGAAAACCTGACTGCAGCAACTACTGGGACCACAGAGAAAGACTTTGGAGTTAGATAACTTAATATACCTGGAGCCTGTAGTTAGTCTTATGCCAGGATGCTTCATGGTTAAGGTCTCTCTGTTTTTAGGCCAAAGGTTTTTCCTTTCTATTTTACCCACATTTTGCTTTGCCTATGGAAATAAAACTGCCATGCGCACACCTTTTTTTATTTATTGTAATTTTATCTCATCTTTTGATTGGGGCTCTCACCATTTTCATAGAACCTTGGGACATGCATTACTTTATTTTACCATGTATTTCCATATTTATCTATAAAACTAAGAGGAAAGGAATAAAGAAAGCCTGGGGGCCAGAGGCCAAGTGGTCTCAGATACACTGGCAGGGAAATAAATAAGGGCAGAACTAAATATCCAAGCCAAAGTCGATGATAATAGAATCAAGGGATCTAAACTTTAACGATCTAAACTCAAAGGGGCCTGTTACACTGGCAGGCTAGGGGGCAAAGAGTATAGTATGCACTCTGGATCCATTGGTGGAGAGAGGTTGACACTGGTGGTAGGAAAGGCCCTAACTCATTGTATATGACAGCCTCTGTGGATCACAAATGTTTCTATAAAATAATTTTTTTTCCTTTTGAGAAACCCAGGTATTCATATACTAAAACATAAATGGATACATTTCAAATAAATTATAAATATTTTTAACATTATTATCTTCAGTTTTGAGAGAAGACATATTTGCAGTTATAAAGTTTTGCTCCTCACTAGTGTTAATTTAGAGATATAATACACATGATTTTTCCATTTCTTCATCTGCTTTATTCAAGCTCAAGGATAATACAGTGATTTTGTAGATTCTTTTAAAATTTTATTAAGTTAATGTATTTTAAATAAATATCTTAATATACATATAGTTTTTATTGTGTTACTACATTAATAAACATTTAGCACTTATCACTAAATTTTATTTTTTGGTTTTTTGGGCTACACCCATTTGATGCTCAGGGGTCACTCCTGGCTAAGTGCTCAGAAATTGCCCCTGGCTTGGGGGGACCATATGGGACGCTGGGGTATTCTAACTGCAGTCGTGATCTTTCCTTGGCTAGCGCTTGCAAGGCAGACACCTTACCTCTAGTGCCACCTCGCTGGCCCCTTTACCACTAAATTTACCATGTTTCACTATATAGTTGACCCCTTTGACCCAACTCAATCCAGTTTCCCTCATTTCTAATAGTCATTGTTTGATTCTTGTCATCTAAGAATTTATTTTGTTTATTAGTTTTATTTCTTTACCACATATGAATGAAATCATAACAATGTATTTCTTAATTTGAATAATTTTTTAATGTATAATGTTAGTAAATTAGCTAGGTCCATCCATCTTTTTGCAAATGGCAGGATTTTACCATAATCTTCATATTTTTTCTTTTTTTCCTTTTCGTTAGCTAATCAGTTCACTGGAATAAAAATGAATCTTCTCTAATTAATCAACTGGCACTTTTGGTGTTTCCAACTCTCAGTTACTGTGAGAATTGGAAAATATGTTGTAGTGAACTTGGGTAGGCATTTTATCTCTTCAAATTAGTGTTCTTATATTTTTCTGTTAGATACCCAGAAGCAAAATAAGTGAATTGTGAATGTCAGTGTTTCATTTTTGCAGGTGGAAGATGCTGTGCCTTCTCCCCTGATGGGAAAGCCTTAGCAGTTGGCTTGAATGATGGGAGTTTCCTAGTTGTAAATGCTGACACAGTTGAAGATATGGTTTCCTTTCATCACAGGAAAGAAATGATTTCTGATATCAAATTTTCAAAAGGTAAAGGCAACAAGTACTTTTCAATATTTGTTGGTGCAAAAAAAAAGTTGATTATTTAAGATATTTCCTTGCCCTCTTTCTCATTTAAAAAAGATAGATTTCTGGAAGTAATTTTCTATGAAGATGTTTTAGTGCTAACTAAAATAAATTTTCTTTATAATAGATACAGGAAAGTACCTTGCTGTGGCATCCCATGATAACTTTGTGGATATTTACAATGTGCTTACAAGCAAAAGAGTTGGCATCTGTAAAGGTGCCTCTAGTTACATTACACATATTGACTGGGACTCTAGAGGTAAAGTATATTGCGACTTTTAAAAACTATTTTTCTTTTTTAAAAATTCATTGTCATTCATATATTGTTTCCAGGGAGAACATCAATTGGTAAAAAAAAAAAGTGAAAGAAACCTATAATAATATAAACAGTAATTTTCAACCTATAGGCAGTTGCTATTAACTACCCATGCTTTCATTATTATAGTATTCCTATTTCTATTATTACTATCAAATAAAGTCAGTGAATCCATTGAAAATACCTGATGTTATTTGTTACATTAGCACACTAACATCTTCACCTTTGGATTGGGTTTGCTGTGCCCTGGTATTGTATCTCCTTAAGGCTTTCCCTTCTACTATTTTTCTAGTCTGTCTTCCAGAGCATTGGTGAAGAAATCTCAACTAACTTTCATTCAGTGGTAGAGAATTAAAGGTGCATCTACTCAACTATAACTCTAACTGCTCTCCTAAACTTCCAACTTATCTCACCACTCCAAGTCATATTCACAAATGCCTCTAGGAGTGGTTGTGGTGGTTGTTTATTTAGCAAATGTACATTCTATCTTGTGTGAAGTCTGGTGTTTTTTGGTTTTGTTTTTTAAGTTTTGGGCCACACCTAAACTCAGAGCATACTCCTGGTTTAGCATTCAGAGATCAACCCTGGTAAGGTGTAGGGAATCATGGGTGGTGCTAAACATCAAATCTGAGTTAGCCTCATACCAAGTAAAGAACATACTTTTATTATTCCAATCCTCTTTTGTGAAGTCTTAAGACAGAAAATGTGGGATATTTAGAAGACGTGATTCTTGCCTTCTAGCTTATAATTAGTAAGGGAAGACATTATTGCTTGTAAGTAATATAAGAGCATAAATTGGGTAAGTCAGGAGAGTGAAGGAGGTGGGCAGCAAGGGCTCAGAACGAACCAAATCAGCATTAAGCTAAAACAATGGAGCATCAGTGCTTCAGTGGAGGAGGGGTGGAGGTCACTTTTAAATGCCACTCCTGGAATGAGGGGCTGATGTTATAGTGTGGGGAAAATATTTTAGGAATGAGAAGATTTCTGTTTTCAAAGAAGTTTTAGTTCATTGTGATAGAAAAGCACCAGCTCAACAATCTTTGACAAAGAAGTTTGAGAAAAATCTTTGCAGAAAGTGCTTCTCTATGAGGAAAGAACCTCACAGGGAAGACTTTTAAGATCAACTTGAAAAGTTAAGCAGAAATTCACCATCTGGTGAAGTCTATGCAGACTATACTGGGCAGGAAAGGAATATTGTGTGAAAGACATTGAGGTGAAAGAACAAATGGTAGTTTAGAAACAGTGTTCCTCACACTATGGGGCAAAGGGCACAAAGGTTGAGGTCTGAAGAGAGGCAGCAAAGACAAAATGGAAAGGACCTTTTATAACTTAAACGGAGATTTAACATTTGTAGACAGCTTTAAATTTAGAGTGTTCCCTAATATCTCAAGACTTAATGAGCCTAAAGTTGGAAATTAACTAAATACAGGGCCTACCTGCTATCTTCCAGATAGAAAAAATGATCCAGCTCCTCTACCAAACTTCAAAGGAAAATAATGTCCTCTGATACTTCCCAGGTAATCTGGTCCAGGCTGAAACCTCTGTGGCATTCTCAGAAAGGGATTGGGGGTAGATTCCCCTTCTGGCGTGAACCACTGCAGCCTAGCTCCATGACTGAACTTAAATGATATGAGCAGCTGAATCTTCTAGGATGAGATCAGATCACAAAGCTGAAAACTCTGTGTCTTTCTTTGTCAGCTGGGATTGGGCCAAGCCCTGCCCCCACCACCACTAGAAAAATTGGCAGCCTCTGCCGGTCCCTACCATCTCAGAATGAGGGGGCAGGGCATCTATCACTTTTATTTGGGTGAGTGGGTATTTCTAGTGAAAAAAAGTGAGAATTCTCAAAGTATTAGGGGTTTTATTTTTAATGGACAATGATATATGGACTAACAGACTTTTTGCTTCTGCTCCTGTCCAGAAATTTTTTTCAGTGGCTTTTTTTCAGAGTAGCAGGCAGCATAGGAAAAAAGAAAAAGAAGATAGTGATGACCTCAATACTTCCATTGTGCTTTAAGAGAGTATAATAACAGCAGAAGAAAAAGTAGGCAAGGGTGGGGAAGCTGGGCACACAGAGAACCACACCCATAATCCTATCTTCCTAACAAAATAATTGGGTGTTGTTATTTTTTAATCTATTTCTTTAGTTACAAGGAACAGAAACTCACTCAAACCAGCTTCAGTTTAACAATGGCATGCTGAATTTATGGAATAGATAATAGGAATATCACAGAATTAAACAGCCAGGAACTGGCTTGAGAAAGAAAATGAGAAACCGTCACCTACAAATGGAGCAGACACTTCTCTGCTCCTACCTGAAGGAAGCTATTTTCTCTATGTACTGCTCTTCCAAGGACCCAAGTTACCCCACAGCACTCTGACGCTTATTTGTTGAGTCTAGACTCTAATCTTAAAATTTTTTTTAATTTTAAGCACCATGATTTACAATACTGTTCATGATTGGTTTCATGCTTACAACATCCCAACACCACCCCCTTCATCAGTGTCCCCTTCCCTCTACATTGTCTCAGAAACAGAACTGCCCACACACATTCCCAATCTCCCCTATTTTTGAAAAAAAAAATAGATTTTGTCATACCTTTGAAAAGTATGTGAGAATAAATCATAGCTAGTTTGATTTAAAAATATCATCAGGATCATATTATATGCAGTCCATATTTTTGAAAATTATCACTTTAGAACCAGAGCAATAGTACAGCAGGAAGGGAGTTTACCTTGGAAGTGTGGCCAACCCAGGCTTCATCCCCTGTGCCTGTTCTGGTTTTGATCCCTGCCAAGAATGATAGAATAATTCCAGAAATCAGAGCCAGGAGTGAGCCCAGATACTGACAGGTGTGGCCCAAAAACAAAACAAATAAGAATTATCATTTAGAGGCTTGTACTACTCCAGGTAATTGCCTTTTCATGCACTTGACTAATTAAGCATACATTTACTTATTTTATGAGACTTTGATTAGAATGAATCAAAATAGTTGCAGTTATTCTTACTGTTTTTATAATAAAAAGACTAATGCATAGTTTAATTGATTTTCTGCTTCATTTTATCACAACAGGAAAATTATTGCAAGTTAATTCGGGTGCCAAAGAACAACTGTTTTTTGAAGCTCCAAGAGGAAAGCGGCATATAATAAGACCTTCAGAGGTAATCATATACAAAGCATTTCATGAAGATTTAATATGTGAACTTAAAAAAGACCTATCATTTTTATTATTAATGTGAATTATATATGATGTATATTTAAGCTCAGACATTTCTTAAATCTAATTAGCCTGCTTTCCCACCATTTTAGGACATATGGATTTATTACACTACTAATGAAGCAATATGCAGTTGGCATTCTGCTTGCTTTCAGTGATAATGAATGAGCTGACAATTTCCTTCCATACTACTTTTCCACTTGACAGGTTTCATGCAAAGTCTTTCATGGACATAAATTTTAAAACATACATTTTTAGTGCTCACTCTTTGTAATGACAATAATAAGAGAAATAAAAATTGCCCATGTTCTGTCTAGCCTATTATATCTGTTTTTTATATATTAAATTTTTTAACATATCAAATTTTTATTGTTGAAACCAAAGCCTAGATGAAAAAAAAATTATTCAGGTTTTTTTGGCATCATGCCTGGCTATGCTCATGGTGTACTCCTAGCTCTGGGCTCAGGAATCACTTCTGAAGGGCTCAGTGAGTGGACTGTATAGGGTGCCACGGATAAGAACATAGGCCAGACGTGTACAAATCAAATGTGCAAGTCCACACTGTTATCTCAGTGGCACCGTAGGTAAAAAAAATTTTAATTCATGTTAGTGTTTTCTGAAAGCCCAGCTGTACAATGGTACCCAGAGATTATCCTGATGGTCAAAATAATTACCTAATTGAACATCCTGTTAGTTGCAGAAAAAGTCTGACTTATTTACTGCTATCTTACCTTTGGAAATTAAAAGGAAGGGCCAGGGATATATCTTAGTGGTAAATTATATATCTTTCATATGTGAGAATGATGGTCTTATTCTCCATACCACAAAGTCAAAAAAGAAAAGAAAGAAAATGAAGCCAGAGAAATAGTGTACCTACAGAAGATAGGGCACTTGCCTTGCATTCAGCCTACCTGGTTTCTATCCCTGAGTACTGCCAGAAGTATAAATCCTGAGTGCAGAACCAGGAGTAATCCCTGAACAAGACTGACTGTGGCTTAAAAATAAAATATTAAAAAAAGGGAAAAAAGAGAAAAGGAAATAGCTTCCTTTGACAAAGAGGGAATTAGATCTCATGCAATAGACACAGTATCTATCTCAACTTCAGTTTGTTTGTAATATAAACTGCTTCAGTGTTGTAAAATACATTCAGACACATTTGGAGACATTTGGGCATGTGTCATTCATAAAGGTCATTGCTCCTAAAAAAAATACCTTAAGAAACACAAGATAGGGCCAGAGCAATAGCACAGCGTTAAGGCGTTTGCCTTTTATGCTGCCAATCCAGGAAGGGAGTTTACCTTGGAAGTGTGGCCAGCCCAGGCTGGTTCGATCCCCAGCGTCCCATATGGTCTCCCTAACCAGGAGCGATTCCTGAACACATAGCCAGGAGTAACTTCTGAGTATCACAAAACAAAACAAAGAAAAGAAACACAAGTTGTTATAGACGATGTGTTCATTATATTGATGGAATTGTTTAGTGGTTAGTTAATAAAGTTCTGTAATTCTTGTTTATCTCTATCTGATCAGTCCTCATTTTAACTTTTTTATAGAGAAATATTAGTCCTAAGTTTACTTCATGAGCTTAGTGAACATCTCTTGATATGCCTGTTTTATATCCTCTCATCTACATATACATCTTTATAGTTTTCAGTATCACTTTACAAATAGGGAAATGAAGATTAGAAGAGAATTGAAGACTGTGACTATGGTGCTAGTCTACAGGTTTTGTGCAAGATTCTATAACTTAGATTATGTGGATCATGTGTATTTATGAGGTATTTGCATCATTTTATGTGGATTTCCACTTCTTGTTCCAATGTCCTGAATACATATGTTAAGAAAGTTTAATCAAGTAATAGTGGAGATAGATCATCTTAGGACAGACAATCATAATCAAATATGCAAAAAAGGGAAAGTCAAAAAAAGGGAAAGTCAAAAGACATCCAAATTCTGGCTCTTATGTGGAGCATTTGTGGAACATATAATATATATATATATGTATGTGTGTACATATATATTTAATTTCAGAGATGGATTTCTAGTAATCTTGGTTGAGCTATCCTCTGGTTGGTTTTCTCTGCCTAACTTGCTTCACTGATATTCTCTCTAGCAATGGGAAAATTCGTAGCTTTCATCATCATTAACCCCCAATATTGTAATGCCATTTCACTGACTAAAGGATTTAAAAAAAGGGGGGGTGTTATTTTGAGAGAAAGAGTGGGAGGGAGAGAATTCAATTAAATTTTTCTTTTTATATATATATTTTTTTATTTAAACACTTTAATTATATACATAATTGTGTTGTTTGGGTTTCAGTCATGTAAAGAACACCACCCATCACCAGTGCAACATTCCCATCACCAATGTCCCAAGTCTCCCTGCTTTCCACCCAACCCCCGCCTGTACTCTAGACAGGCTTTCTATTTCCTTCATATATTCTCATTATTAGGACAGTTCAAAATGTAATTATTTCTCTAACTAAACTCATCCCTGTTTCTGGTGAGCTTCATGAGGTGAGCTGTAACTTCCAGCCCTTCTCACTTTTGTGTCTGAAAATTATTATTGCAAGAATGTCTTTCATTTTTCTTAAAAACCATAGATGAGTGAGACCATTCTGCATTTTTCTCTCTCTCTCTGACTTATTTCACTCAGCATAATAGATTCTGTGTACATCCATGTATAGGAAAATTTCATGACTTTATCTCTCCTGACAGCTGATAATATTCCATTGTGTATATGTACCATTGTTTCTTTAGCCATTTGTCTGTTGAAGGTTATCTTGGTTGTTTCCAGAGTCTTGCTATGGTAAATAGTGCTGCAATGAATATAGGTGTAAGGAAGGGATTTTTGTATTGTATTTTTGTGATCCTAGGGTATATTCCTAGGAGTGGTATAGCTGGGTCATATGGGAGCTCAATTTCCAATTTTTTGGAGGAATCTCCATATCGCTTTCCATAAAGATTGAACTAGACGGCATTCCCACCAGCAGTGGATAAGAGTTTCTTTCTCTCCACATCCCCGTCAACACTGTTTGTTCTCATTCTTTGTGATCTGTGCCAATCTCTGTGGTGTGAGGTGGTACCTCATAGTTGTTTTGATTTGCATCTCCCTGATGATTAGTGATGTGGAACATTTTTTCATGTGTCTTTTGGCCATTTGTATTTCTTCTTTGTCAAAGTGTCTGTCCATTTCTTCTCCCCATTTTTTGATGGGATTAGATGTTTTTTCTTGTAAAGTTCTGTCAGTGCCTTGTATATTTTGGAGATTAGCCCCTTATCTGATAGATATTGGGTGAATTGTTTCTCCCACTCAGTGGGTGGCTCTTGTATCCTGGGCGCTATTTCCTTTGAGGATCAGAAGCTTCTCAGCTTAATATATTCCCATCTGTTAATCTCTGCTTTCACTTGTTTGGAGAGTGTAGTTTCTTCCTTGAAGATGCCTGTAGTCTCAACATCCTGGAGTGTTTTGCCTATGTGTTGTTCTATATATCTTATGGTTTCAGGTCTGATATCAAGGTCTTTAATCTATTTGGATTTTACCTTCATACATGATGTTAGCTGGGTGTCTAAGTTCAGTTTTTTGCAAGTGGCTAGCCAGTTATGCCAAACCTCTTGTGGAAGAGGCTTTCTTTGCTTCATTTAGGATTTCTTGCTCCTTTATCAAAAATTAGGTGATTGTATGTCTGGGGAATATTCTCAGAGTATTCAATCCTATTCCACTGATCTGAGGTCCTGTCTTTATTCCAGTACCATGATGTTTTGATAACTATTGCTTTGTAGTAAAGTTTAAAGTTGGGGAAAATAATTCCTCCCATATTCTTTTTCCCAATGATTGCTTTAGCTATTCTAGGGTGTTTATTGTTCCAAATAAATTTCAAAACTGCCTGATCCACTTCTTTGAAGAATGTCATGGGTATCTTTAGAGGAATCGCATTAAATCTGTACAATGCTTTGGGGAGTATTGCCATTTTAATGATGTTAATCCTGCCAATCCATGAGCAGGGTATGTGCTTCCATTTTCACATGTCCTCTCTTATTTCTTGGAGCAGAGTTTAATAGTTTTCTTTGTATAGGTCCTTCACATTTTTAGTCAAGTTGATTCCAAGATATTTGAGTTTGTGTGGCACTATTGTGAATGGGGTTATTTTCTTAATGTTCATTTCTTCCTTATTACTATTGGTGTATAGGAAGGCCATTGATTTTTGTGTGTTAATTTTGTAGCCTGCCACCTTGCTATATGAGTCTATTATTTATAGAAACTTTTTGGTAGAGTCTTTAGGGTTTTCTAAGTAGTGTATCATGTCATCTGCAAACAACGAGAGCTTGACTTCTTCCTTTCCTATCTGGATTCCCTTGATATCTTTTTCTTGCCTAATCGCTATAGCAAGTACTTCCAGTGCTATGTTGAATAGGAGTGGTGAGAGAGGACAGCCTTGTCTTGTGCCAGAATTTAGAGGGAAAGCTTTTAGTTTTTCTCCATTGAGGATGATATTTGCCACTGGCTTGTCGTAGATGGCCTTAACTATATTGAGAAAGGCTCCTTCCATTCCCATCTTGCTGAGAGTTTTGATCAAGAATGGGTGTTGGACCTTATCAAATGCATTCTCTGCATCTATTGATATGATCATGAGATTTTTTTTGATGTTTTGTATTATGTTGATATATTTATGTATGTTAAACCATCCTTGCATTCCTGGGATGAAACCTACTTGGTCATAGTGGGTGATCTTCTTCATGAGGTATTGAATCATATTTGCTAGGATTTTATTGAGGATCTTTGCATCTGTGTTCATCAGGGATATTGGTCTGTAATTTTATTTTTTTGTAGCATCTCTGTCTGGTTTAGGTATCAAGGTGATGTTGGCTTCATAAAAGCTATTTGGAAGTGTTCCTCTTTCTTCGATTTCATGAAAGAGTCTTGCCAGGATTGGTAATAGTTCCTTTTGAAAGGTTTGAAAGAAATCATTAGTGAATCCATCTGGGCCTGGGCTTTTGTTTTTGGGCAGACATTTGATTACTGTCTTAATTTTCTCAGTAGTGATGGGGTTGTTTAGATATGCTACATCCTCTTCATTCAATCGTGGAAGTTTATAAGAGTCTAAGTATTTATCCATTTCTTCCAGGTTCTCATTTTTAGTGGCATAGAGTTTCTCAAAGTAGTTTCTGATTACCCTTTGAATCTCTGCCATATCAGTAGTGATCTCTCCTTTTTCATTCCTGATATGAGTTATCAAGTTTCTCTCTCTCTCTTTCTTTGTTAGTTTTGCCAGTGGTCTATCAATCTTTTTTGTTTTTTCAAAGAACCAACTTCTGCTTTCGTTGATCTTTAGGATTGTTTTTTGGGTTTCCACTTCATTGATTTCTGCTCTCAGCTTTATTTCCTTCTGTCTCCCTGTTTGGTTCCTTTTGTTGAGCATTTTCTAATTCTATGAGTTGCGTCATTAAGCTATTCATGTATGTCCCTTCTTCTTTCTTGATGTGTGCTTGCAAAGCTATAAATTTTCCTCTCAGTACTGCTTTTGCTGTGTCCCATAAGTTCTGATAGTTTGTGTCTCTATTGTCATTTGTTTCCAGGAAGGTTTTATTTCCTCCTTGATTTCATCTCGGACCCACTGGTTATTCAGTATTAGGCTGTTTAACTTCCAGGTATTAAAGTTTTTCTTCTGTGTCCCTTCGTAGTTCACATATAATTTCAGGGCCTTGTGGTCAGCAAAGGTAGCCTGCAAAATTTCTATCCTCTTGATATTATGGAGGTATGTTTTATGTGCTAATATATAGTCTATCCTGGAGAATGTCCCATGTACATTTGAGAAGAATGTGTATCCAGGTTTCTGGGGGTGGAGTGTCCTATATATATCTACCAGGCCTCTTTCTTCTATTTCTCTTTTCAAGTCTAGTACATTCTTGTTGAGTTCGGTCTGGTTGACCTATCAAGTGTTGACAATGCTGTGTTGATGTCCCCCACAATTATTGTGTTGTTATTGATACTATTTTTTAAATTTGTCAACAATCGTATTAAATATTTTGCTGGCCCCTCATTCGGTGCATATATGTTTAGGAGATTGATTTCTTCCTGCTGTACAAATCCCTTGATTAATACAAAATGTCTATCTTTGTCCCTTATAACTTTCCTGAGTATAAAGTTTGCATCATCTGATATTAGTATGGTCACTCCAGCTTTTTTATGGGTGTTGTTTGCTTGGATGATTTTCCTCCAGCCTTTTTTTGTGTGTGTCTATGCTTGTTCTGACTATTCAGGTGCGTTTCTTGTAGGCAGCAGAAGGTTGGGTTGAGCTTTTTGATCCATTTAGCCACTCTGTGTCTCTTACCTGGTGCATTTAGTCCATTGACATTGAGAGAAAGAATTGTCCTGGGATTTAATGCTATCTTTATATCAAAGTTTGGTGTGTCTGTTTGTCAGTCTTGTCTTAAAGTAGGTCTTTCAGTTTTTCTTTTAAGACTGGTTTTGAGTCTGTAAAGTTTCTGAGCTGTTGTTTGTCTGTGAAACCATGTATTGTTCCTTCAAACCTGAAAGTGAGTTTTGCTGGTTGCAGTATTCTAGGTGAAGCATTTATTTCATTGAGTTTTTTCACTATGTCCCACCACTGCCTTCTGGCCTTGAGTGTTTCTTGTGACAGGTCTGCAGTAAATCTCAAGGATGTTCCCTTGAATATAATTTTTTTTTATCTTGCTGCATTCAGAATTTTGTCTCTAACTATGGGATTCGTCATTGTGACTAAGATGTGTCTTGGGGTGTTTTTTCTGGGGTCTCTTTTAGTTGGTACTCTTCAGGCATGCAGGATTTGATCGCATGTATTCTTTAGCTCTGGTAGTTTCTCTTTAATGATGTTCTTGACAGTTGATTCTTTCTGGAGATTTTCTGGGTCTCTGGGACTCCAATTATTCTTAAGTTGTTTCTGTTGAGCTTATCATAGACTTCTATTTTCATCTGTTCCCATTCTTTGAGTAATTTTTCTATTGTTTGATCATTTTCTTTAAGGCTTTTTTCCAATTTCTTCTGCTGTATGGAGTTGTTATTCATCTCATCTTCCAGTGTACTAATTCTATCCTCAGCTGCTGTTAATCCGTGGGAAAGCTCATCCATGTTTTTCTTCAATTCATCTACTGAGTTTTTCAGACCTGTTATTTGACCTGAAATTTCAGTTTGGAGTTTCCTCATTTCTATCTTCATATTCTCTTGGTTCTTATTAGTGTTCTCTTCTATACTTTCTTTGAGTTCTTTGAACATCTTCTATATTTCTACTCTGAACTCCTTATCTGAGAGACTGACTAGTCGGTTTGCCATGTTCTGGTCATCTGAGTTTCCATCTTCATTCTCTATGCCTGGCACTGGCCTGCTTTGTTTCCCCATTGTCACACTTGTATTATGGGTTTTTCTATGTGTTGTGGTTGTATTTATTGGCTAAATGATGTGCTCGGCCGCGTAGCGAAGCAGAGCGGCCACACTCCTCTGGCTCCTCCAATTAAATTTTTCTTAAGCAAAAATGTGTAGTTAAATATTCTCTAAAATGGGAAGTCAATCAATCAATCAATCAATAAACTGCTTTTCAAAAATAAAAAAAGCCAGGGCCAGAGAGTTAGCACAGCTGTAGGGCAATTGCCTTGCATGTAGCCGACCCTGGAGAGACCCAGTTCAATTACTGGCATCCCATATGGGGCCCTGAGCTTGCCAGGAATGATTTCTGAGCATAGAGCCAAGAGTAACCTTTAAGTACCACTGGGTGTGGCCCAAAAAAACAATCAATCAATAAATAAACTGTTTTTTAAAAATAATGAGGGGTTGGCAGAGCAATAGCACAGCAGTAAAGCATTTGCCTTGCACATGGCCAACACAGGATAGACCCCAGTTTGAATCCCCGCATTTCATATGGTCCCTGAGCCTGCCAGGAGTGACTTCTGAGTGCAGAGCCAGGAGTAACTCCTGAGCGCCGCTGGGTGTGACCTAAAACACACACACATACACACACACACACACACACACACAAATGGGAGGTCAACTTTCTGGGAATTGCCCTTTTTTCTGCTTCTTACCAGGCTATAATTTAAATGACTAGCTTCTGCAAGTTTTGGTTGCCTCTTCTGCAACATGATAATTGGTATCTTTACCAGAGGCAAGGGGCAAAGGAAAATACCCCTTGAGGACTCTGAGTTTCTGAGTTTATTTTTTGTGTTAGGCATCCTGTGCAATGCTATTAATAGTAATGTTTTGGGCAACCAATGTTGCTACATCATTGTATCAGCTCTAGACCCAGGATTTTGAACAAGTTTACATATTCCTTTTGGTTTTGTGTATTATAATACTTTTCTTCAGATATTTTTGGGATGTATTTTTTTGGGGGGGGAACACTCCCGGCAGTGCTCTGAAATTGCTGCTGGCTTGGGGGACTATATGGGATGCCAGGGATCGAACCCATATCTGTCCTGGGTCAGCGTGTGCCAGGCAAACGCCTTACCATTGTGCTACCACTCCAGTCCCTTAACATTTCATTTTTAATGCAATCTCAATACCTTTCAACAAGTTAAGACATTTACTTCCCTTTGAAATGCTATATCTGGATCTGGTGTTCTATTGGGTCGAGGATAGGTACATGATACTGATTCACCTTTTTTTTTTATCTGAACAATGAAGCCAGGAAGTGACATTGGGAGTGAGCCAGGAGGGTCTCAGAAATGTAATCTGGAGCATGAAAGAAAATCACTGGTGAGAATGTGTGCTTCTAGAAGGAGCAGGGGTAGATGTCTGCTTCTCTTGCTATGAAGTTCATTTGAGAAGTCAGAGGGAGTTAATAGACAATTCTATTGAAGTGTCAGAAGATGAGGTAATTAATGGCCGATACACCACTTCCTGTCACATCAGTGCATGAACCTGATAGAGAAGTCCCAGATTAGCACATCATCCTCTGTGGTTTTTTTGGGTTTATTTTGTTTGTTTGTTTTGTTTTGTTTTTGGGTCACACCCAGCAGCACTCAGGGGTTACTCCTGACTCTATGCTCAGAAATCACTCCTGGCAGGCTCAGAGGACCATATGGGATGCCAGGACCTGAACCACCAACCTTCTGCATACAAGGCAAATGCTTTACCTCCATGCTATCTCTCCAGCCCCCATCCTCTGTGTTTTAATACTCATACTGCTTGTATCCAGAAGAAGCACAAAACATTACTTGAGAAACTTGATTAAAATATGGAAAGCCCCCAAGTAATGACTGCAGTCTTGGCTGCATCTTTTTCATGTCATTTTTCCTCTATGTAGTTAACAGTAAACCACAAAATCAGAAATGGAGATGCATTAGCATTGTGTGCAAACTGCATAGCACTTTCCAAATCCCAAAAGTACAATCTTGCCTTTAATTTTAGCTATAATTCCTTAATTTTTAGACTGTAAATAGTGCTTTAAAGTGCCTAGCTAACATTAGATAAATAAACAGTAATTTTAAGATTACCAGAAAAAGAAAGGAAGGAAGGAAGGAAGGAAGGAAGGAAGGAAGGAAGGAAGGAAGGAAGGAAGGAAGGGAGGGAGGGAGGGAGGGAGGGAGGGAGGGAGGGAGGGAGGGAGGGAGGGAGGGAGGAAGGAAGGAAGGAAGGAACTCAATTTCTCAGACATGTATTTTTGTTTCTTGCAAGGGTCCACACCCCATGATGTTCAGGGGTTATTCGTGGCTCTGCACTCAAAATAGCTCTTGGCAGACTCAAGGGGACCATATGAGATGCCGGGAATTGAACCTGGGTTCGTGGTTACTCCTGGCTCTATGCTCAGAAATCTCTCCTGGCAGGCGCAGGAGACCATATGGGATGCCGGGATCTGAACCACCAACCTTCTGCATGCAAGGCAAACACCTTACCTCCATGCCATCTCTCTGGTCCTGAACTGATCCTTTTTTAAAAATAACAAATTATTCTTTTTTTTCAAGAGTTCACTTAATAATCAATTCCAATATCACTCTAGCACAGAGGTTTTCAACTGGGAAAATAAGATGTCTGCCACAGGGACATTAGTATTGTCTCAGGAAAGCAACCAATGTCCCCTGGGTGGAGTTCAGGCCTACTATACAAAAGACAGCCCCTGAAGACAGAATTATCCTGACCCAAAGCCAGGATGAATAACCCTAATTTGTTTAACGTCATGGCTTAAAATATGATAATGACCTTGGTAAAACAAATCAATGAAAGTCTTATTGTTGTCAGATTTCCACAATTCCAGACTATTCATTTATCTAGATAAATATATCTGCCTACTTAACAAATGTGTTGTTTTTTCTAAGACCATGAACTATAAAAATGCAGCTTAGAAATTGTTTCACTTCAACACATAACACATGTGCCCTACATTGCAACAGTCATTTGCACAACCTCAAGCTTGTTCTTTCCAATAAAACAAAGATCTCCGGGTAATACAAAAGCATATTTATTTTATTATCCTCTTTTTAAGATTGAGAAGATGGAATGGGACACATGGACCTGTGTCCTGGGACCTACTTGTGAGGGAATCTGGCCAACTCCTAGTGATGTGACCGACGTAAATGCTGCCTGTCTCACCAAGGACTGTTCCCTCTTAGCAACCGGAGATGATTTTGGTTTTGTTAAGCTTTTTTCATACCCTGTCAAGGTAATACTGCTTTTATATATATATTTTATATTTATATATATATATTTTATATATATATATGCTTTTATATATATTTTTCTCAGTATCATTAATATCCCAATGCCTATTTGAATCTATGGCATAATTTTTTATCTTTTGTATGTTCACTATTGATAATTTTAAAACACTGAATTCATTTATTTATGGCATAGTTGTTTATGTGCTGTTTCAAAACCTGCATGATGTGATGTTTAATAACTTGAATCGTTGATAGGCCTTCCATGGTCATCAAAAATTTAGCATTCACAGACTACGAAAAGTTTTCTTTATAAATAGTTGTAATTGCCTTTGTAAATTGTCCTAGTATACTTCCAGAGTTGAGAAATTTGCTGCCTCACAAAGTAGTCCAATTTAGTTTTAAATTTTGTTAAACATTGTTAAAATGTGTTGCTCCGGTTATGCTAAGATTTCTTTTAGTTAGCCTTTTAAATCAGTATTGAATAACTCTAGTTCTCTCAACACCTTTTTATATAGGAAGAATATATTTTGAGTCCCTAAAAGTCTCATTTTCTCAAACCAAAATATGTGCTTTCTTCAGTCATTTCCCTCTGGACATGATTTCTTTCTGTTCTCTTCATCTATTCACACCATTGATTTAGTTCTACTAAGGTGTTATTTAAAACTGAATTCATTGCTTCAGATGGAATCTGACCAACTCAGTGTTCAATGAAACCCTTACTGTCTTGTTTTGTATCAAATCAAATCTGAAAACAATCTCTTTGCCATGCTGCAGAACTAAATCTTAGATTATATTCCCGAAAATGTAAGGTTTTCCCCATCCTGTACTTACACAGATAATCTAATCTAAACTCTGGAGTATTGAGATCTACTACTACTATCACATTTCCTTCCATATGTTTCTCCAGGTTTGTGAACAAATGCCTTACATATTTTTCTGGCTCTACATTTGGTGTATAAATATTGACCAGAGTTAGTACTTCTTGGTCCAGTGTTCCCCTGATCAGCAAGTAGTGACCCTCTTTGTTTTTGATCACTTTCTTGAGGTTGAATGCAATTTGGTCTGATAAAAGAATGGCTGTCCCAGCTTTCTTTTTTCCATTGGCTTGAATAATTGATTTCCATCCTTTTATTCTAAGCCTGTGTCTATCCTGTACTTGTAGGTGTGTTTTTTGCAGACATCAGAAATCCGGTTTTTGTTTTCTAATCCAACTCTTTACTCTGTGTCATTTAATGGGAGAGTTTAGTCCATTGACATTTTAGGAGATTATTGACAGAGAGTGCTGTTATGCAGTTGTATTATATAGGGTGGTTGTTACAATCGGGGGGTTTGAACTGTGTAATTCATCTCTGAGTAGATCATTTAGAATTATTTTGTTTGCACAAATAATGTGAGTTCTTTTTTGTCTGAGAATGTTTTTAGTCCTCTCCCATATAAATGAGAGTTTTTCCAGGTAGTGGACTCTAGCTTGGAAGTTTCTTTTATTCAGTCATTTAAATATGTCATTCCACTGTCTTCTTGCTTGAATTATTTTAAATCAGAGATCTGGTTTGATTCTTATGTTCCTTCCTTTGTACTTGAGGTATTTTTTCTCCCTTATTGCTTTAAGGAGTTCATCTTTCTCTTTGTTTTTTGCCATTTGGATTGCTATATGCCTTGGTGTTGGTTTATTAGGGTCTGTTTTATTAGAGACTCTTTTCACCTCCTGGATTTGCACTAGAGCCTCTTTCCAGAGGATGGGAAAGTTTTCTGCTATTATTTCCCTGATCACTTGTTCTTCCCCTTTTTCTATTTCCTCCTCTTCTGGTATTCCTACAATCTGTAGATTATTTTTTGTCTTTGTTCATTAAATAACTAACTTTTTCTTCCAGTATTTTATCTTTTATTTCTTATTGGTTTCTTTGCCATTTTGGTTTGTAGTTTTTCTTCAAGATCTTCTATGTGATTCTCCAATTGTATAATTCTGCTATTATGGCTTGCTAAGATGTTTTTTGTTTTCTTTTTCTTTATTTTCTTTAATTTTATTTGTATGGATTCTCTCACGTTCTGTAAAAGTTCTTCTTTGAGTTGGTTGATTTGTTCATCTATGAATTTCTTGAACTTGCTGGCTAGTGATTCTTTGATTTCTTTGGCCATGGCTTGCATGACCACTTTTAGGTCCTCATCTATTGGGCCCATGTGTTTTGACAGACTTGGAAACTTGCTAGAATTTCTCTCCATATCCCCCGTTGTTAGCATCTTTCTTAGTTTACCCATATTTCTTTGTATTTGGTGTTTTGGCTTGGAATGTACTGCCTTCAGATTTTAGCCCTCCTTTGTCACCTGTGGGTTGGGGGTAGGTCCCTTCTCTGGAGTGCAGCTCTAGGTGACTGTGGTGGCTGTGTGTGGCTGAGGTTTGGCCCCTCCCTCAAGTCTTCTCCCTCACTTTACCTGCCCATCCACAGCACGGTTTCCCCTCTCCCTTCACCTGTTAGAAGGTGTGGCGGAGGTCCGGACCTGTGTCAATTTCCCCCTCCCCTTTACCTGTCAGACAGCAGGATGGTTCACCTCCGACTTGCTAGAGCGCTGTCGGTTGGGACTGGCCAATTTCCCCCTTCCTTTCTACCTGTCAGACAGCATGGCTCACCTCCAAGCATGCCTGTCCCAGTCCTCGTAATGGCGGAGCAGCTGCTGGAGCACTGCTGGCTGGTCCCTAATCTAAACTCTGAATACAGAACTTTATATATGTGCCAAGTAAGATTGATATTTTAAATCAAACTGTATTGTCATAAACTTCAGCATCTTTTAAATAATTTTCTGAGGTATTTATTTTTTATCCAATATCATGAAAAGGAAAATGGGAATAGATTAGCACAACCAACTACCATCACCAGAAGCACCTACTCAAATTGAAATTCTATTTATTAATGCAGACCTGTAGTTACTTTTCCTTAAATAGCAATAGGCCTTTAAATCTATGGACTATACCTTTATTTTAGCTCAAATGTCTGCCTCCAGTTCAACCCATCATTCAAGACATGGAAATATCTAAGAGCAATATGATCGTATATATGATATACATAATCTCTAATAAACCAACCAATAAAATAAAAAATGATTAATTCACAGTAAATTCTTGGTCCTGCTTTGTAATAATTACTTCCTTTCTTATTGCTTATTGACCTTCTTATTTATTTATAATATCTTTATTTAAGCACCATGATTATAAACATGTTTGTAGTTGGGTTTCAATTATTTAAAAAAAATGCCCACTTTCATCAGTGCAATTTTCCCACCACCAATGCCCCCCATGTCCCTCCTCCACCACCTTCTACCTGTGTTCAAGACAGGCATTCTATTTCTCTCATTCACTACCATTGTCATTATAGCTGTTAGTGTAGTTATTATTCTAACTGCACTCACCACTCTTTGTAGTTAACTTCATATTGTGGGCTGGTCCTTCTAGCCTCATCTCTTTTGTCTCTGGGTATTATTACAATACTGTCTTTTATTTTTTTTAAATCCCACAGATGAGTGAGACTATTCTGTGTCTATCTTTCTTCCTCTGCCTTGTTTCACTCAGCATAATAGTTTTCATGTCTATTAATGTATAGGAAAATTTTATGACTTTATTTTTCCTAGTGACTGCATAGTATTCCATTGTGTATATGTACCACAGTTTCTTTAGCCACTCATCTGTTGTCAGTCATCTAATTTTTTCCAGATTCTGGCTACTGTAAATAGCACTGTGATGAATATAGGTGTGCAGAAGGCATTTTTGTATTGTGTTTTTGTGTTCCTAGGATATGTCCCTAGGAGTGGTATAGCGGGATCATATGGGAGCTCAATTTTCAGTTTTTTGAGGAATCTCCATATTGTTTTTCAGAAAGAATAGAGAAGATAGCATTCCAACCAGCAATGACTGAGAGTTCTTTTCTCCCCACATCCCCACCAGCACTGATTGTTCTTTCTCTTTGTGACATGTGCCAGTCTCTGTGGTGTGAGATGGTACCTCATTGTTGTTTTTATTTGCATCTCCCTGATGTGATGTGGAACGTTTTTATGTGCCTTTTGTCTGTTCATTTTCTTCTCCCCATTTATTGATGAGGTTAGATTTTTTTCTTATTAAGTTCTGTCAATACCTTGTATACCTTAGATATTAGTCCCTTATTTGATGGAAATTGAGTGAATAGTTTGTCCATTTGTATTTCTTCTTTGAGGAAATATCTGTTCATTTTCTTCTCCCCATTTATTGATGAGGTTAGAATTTTTTCTTATTAAGTTCTGTCAATACTTTGTATACCTTAGATATTAGTCCCTTATTTGATGGAAATTGAGTGAATAGTTTCTCCCATTCTGTGGGTAGCCTTTATACTGTAGTCACTATTTCCTTTGAGGTGCAGAAGCTTCTCAGTGTCCCATTTGTTAATCTCTGTTTCCACTTGAAGATGCCTTTAGTCTCAATGTCATGGACTGTTTTACATATGTGTTCTTCAATATATCTTATGGTTCCATGCTTGATATCAAGGTCTTTAATCCTTTTGGATTTGACCTTTGTGCATGGTGTTAGATGGAGGTCCAAGTCTACTTTTTTGCATGTGGTTGACCAGCTGTCCCAACAACACTTGTTGAAGAAGCTTTCCTTGCTCCATTTTGCATTTCTTGCCTCTTTATCAAAGATCAATTGGTTGTATATCTGAGGGACATTCTCTGAATACTCAAGTTTGTTCCATTGATCTGAGGGTCTGTCTTTATTTTAATACCATGCTGTTTTAGTGACTATTGCTTTGTAGTACAATTTATAGTTGGAGAAAGTGATGCTTCCCATCTTCTTTTACCTAACAGTTGCTTTAGCTATTTGTGGGTGTTTATTGTTTCAAATAAATTTTAGGAGTGTTTGATCCATTTCTTTGAAGAATGTCATAGGTATCCTTAGGGAAATAGCATTAAAACTGTACAATGCTTTGGAAGTATTGCATTTTAAGGATGTTGATCCTCCCAATCCATGAACAGGATATGTGTCTACATTTTCTTGTGTACTTTTTTTATTTCTTTAAGCAGTGTTTTGTAGTTTTCTGCATATTGTGCTGTGGATCATTGACTAGGGGATGTGTGTGTCCACAGAGCAATGTGGAGCACTGCTTATTGACCTTCTGTATAATAATTCACTTTTGAATTTTCCAGGAATTGCATCAACTCATGAATCAATATTTGCCAGAGTCTGCCTGTTTTCCCTTTTAAAAACAGGAACCTTCTGTGCTTAATGTTAGCACTCAAATATACTAACGCTTCTGGGGCTACATTTTAAGGCACTTGTATTCAAAGAAATAACCTCTGCTTTTTTCTTTCTGGTTTGAAAAGCAATCTCTTTGATAGAGAAGAGGCATATCTGTTTCCCTTTCATATTAACATCAAACCTAAAATGTATTCTTGACCTCTTTCTCCTCTAACCCTGCATATATACTATTATTATTATTATATTATTATTATTTTTTATTTCTTGTAGGTTTTTTTTTACCACAGCATTTCTATACTCATATAAAGTTATCCAGGTCAAACTTTTGTATTCATCCTAGGTTTCTTGATCCTCCTTCTGCCATTTGTTCATTTAAAATCCCTAAAACTCATTGAGTTTCTTTATATGCCTTTCTCTTTATTTCTTTATTTCCTTTTTATTAATCTCTAGTCAAATAATTTTAGTTGTATTTTATAAGCTAACATTTGTTTTGTTTTGTGTTTTGGGTCACACTCAGCAGCACTCAGGGGTTACTCCTGACTCTATGCTCAGAAATCACTCTTAGCAGGCTCGGGGGACCATATAGGATGCTGGAATTCGAACCACCGTTCTTCTAAATGCAAGGCAAACATACTACCTCCATGCTATCTCTCCGGCCCAGCTGAGTTTCTAAAAAGGAGTAACTGGTTGCTGAATTAAAACACTCCCTGATCCAACATTCCAAGCTAAGACAGGACTGGGGGATAGTTTTTCAAGTAGTCATAAAATTTTTATTTTGTTGTAGATAAATCTTCATTGATGACTAAAGTTCATTTTGTTTTATGAACCCCAAGCTACTATTTTTATTGTGCCCAGTGTTTCCTTCATTAACTATAATATATTCCAAAGCCACTTAGTGGTTTTTCTCCAATGATCCATGTAGCAATTTTCTTCACTGTGACTCTTTTTTAATATAAATTACTTTATTTAAAGAGCATGTATCATAGAATTGACATGGTTGATCATAATATATTTGTTAACAGATACTTGGGAACAAAATTATTAACAAAGAAAAAAGAAGAAAGAAAGAAAGAAAGAAAAAGAAGAAGGGAAAAAAGAGTAGCAACAAGAAAATTTGTGAAAATTATTTGATATCACAATGAGGGCATTAACTTATCGTCAGAAGGTTTAGTAAACTTGTTGCTAGTTGATCATTTTGTTAAATCTTTTGCTTCTGAATACTAGGTGGATTCAGATACATGTTGGTGTCTAAATTGGTGTGTTTTTAGTATTTAAAAAAATTCATGGCTACAAGGTCGAGGAATTCCAAGCACTATTGCTGATACCACAGCTTTTATGAAGCATGACTTCAGCTGCCAGGGCTTCTGAAAGAATGAGAAGGCAGCAACAGGATTGGGGTTGGAAAGGCACACTCACTCCAAAAGAATCCTGGAGATGTCAGCCCTAATACCAGCATATCTGGAGTTTTGTTCAGATTGATCTCCCTTCACAAAATAACAGGATAAGCAAATAAGTTAGTGATTTGGTTTTAGTATATGAAGATTGTGGTAGCTCTTTAATTAAAGAATTTTTTAAAAATAAAACTAAGATTTTAGTATATATTTAGATATCACAAATTTCCCTAGTATTATTGTGGAGCTTGATTCAACTTACTATGCTAGATTCATCTTTGTTCTGGGGAGTTTATTATTCACATGTCCAGCCTGACCAACTGGGTGGTCCATTGCAATAATTTCTTAATGTGTTCCTCAGTTTGTTCTAGGGAGCTCTCTTAGGTGTAACCCCAAGAAAGGGTTTTATACTGATTAAAGGGATTATAGATTCCTCTTCTGTTTCAGTCATAGTTACTTGTTTTTTGTTTTTATATATTGAGCTTCAGTGTATGAATTTTTTTAATATTGTGAAGAATTCCAAGAATATATAAGATAAAAAATGTTGGGACTGGAGTGATAGGGTAGGGTTCTTACCTTGCACACAGCAGACCCTGGCATCTCATATGATGATCCATGGAGCACTGCCAGGAGTGATTTCTGAAGACAGAGCCAGTACTTCTTAGCATTGCTAGGTATGGCCCAGAAACAAATAAACAAAAAAGATTAAAAATGTTAACAGTGAGCTGTTAGAAACTCACCATCTAGATTCTATAATTCAAAAGTGAATCGTGAACACAGATATTTGCTCCTAAATTTTTAGCATGCACATTATTAACTAGAATTTAACATCTGTTTATATTTTATACTGCATTTGAAATGACAAAATTTAAGGCTCATTTTGATGAACATTAACAACTTCACACAATTTATATATATAAATATAAATAAATGTATATATATTCCAAGCACTTATCAAAAACAGAGAATATTATCACTTCCCTGTGAAGTTTTCAATGGAATGACGACAGTCATTCCACCCCCTGGTGAAAAAAAAATCATTCCATTATTTTTCATCATAGATTACTTTTATATGTTCCAGAATTTTGTATAAATATAATAACAGTTTCTGTTTTATATCTGGCTTCTTTCACTTAAAAGTGTTTCTGAGATTTGTTCATAATGTTACTGTGTAATGATAGTCTATTCCTTTCAATGGCCTATTGGAATTCCACTGTATGGATATAGTAGAGTTTGTACATTCATACAGCTCTCCATAGGCACATGTTTTTCCAGTATTTGGCTATTATAAAGCTGCAATGAGCATTCTTGAGAAGTATTTGTGAGCATGTTTTCTTTTTCATAAATGAAAATATCAGAGTGCATTTTTTGTGTTGTTTTGGATGTATGCTTAACTTTTAGAGGAAGCTTTTCCCAACATAATTGTATCATTTTGCATCCCCTTTCTCAAAAATAAGTTCTAATAGTCAACATTTGGTGTAGTCTGACATAAAATGTAACTATCCTGAGGGTTTCTTTGCATTTTTTCATTTTAATTTTCATAATGACTGTTGATGCAGAGTACTTTTTTGTTTTTTTCTTGCCCACTTGTAAAGTATTTGTCTTTAAAAATAATTTATTTTTATTAAGTTCTGTTATATAATATTTGATTGAAGAAATAGTTTAATAATTTTAAAATGATTTGCAAACCAGTAACCAAACCCATTTACAATTTGAAAGTTTTTATTGGAATTTAGGTATCATGGATAGATATAACTGTGTTTGATGTATAATTACTGCACCTTTCACCACCATAAGACTTTCCCACCACTCTCTCTTTTGTTGTTTTATACTTAGTTATTGCTGTACCATGACATCAAGCACAGTGTGTAATGGTCATCAGCTTCTTTCCTCCAGATTATTCTTTCCCTCCCATTCCCCCAGCATCCTCAGATCATAGTTTTGATGACCAAATATCCATGTCCTTTCCATTGGGGAATTCTTGCTTTGTTTCTTTATATTCCACAAATAAGTGAGATCATCTTGCATTTCTCTTTTCTTTTTGAAAAGAAATAAATCACTTAGTATAACTTCAGTTCAAGTTGCAGAAAGTGAAGATTTCACCATTTCTGATTGCTGAGTAGTGTTCTATTATGTATATATACTCTAACTTTCTGTTTTTTTTTTTTAATTTATCTAATATTTTTTTTTTGTTTTTGGGCCACACCCAGCGTTGCTCAGGGGTTACTCCTGGCTGTCTGCTCAGAAATAGCTCCTGGCAGGCACAGGGGACCATATGGGACACCGGGATTCGAACCAACTACCTTTGGTCCTAGATCGGCTGCTTGCAAGGCAAACACCGCTGTGCTATCTCTCCGGGCCCCTTATCTAATGTTTTTCATTTAAATTTTATTTTAGGCACTGTGGTTTTTTTAACTGTTATTAATACAGTTTCATATGTAAAATATTTCAGTACCAAAACATGTACCAAAATTTTAGATTCCCTCCACTATTATCCCAGTGCCCCTTCCCTCCCACAATCTATGTGGTAAAGCTTCCTACTGAAGACTAGTTCTCAGTTTCTGTTGCCTTTACGTATTTGTTACTCCTATACTATGATTCTTTATATTCCTCATATGAGAGAGATTATGCTGCATCTGTCCCTCTCCCTCTGACTAACTTCACTTTAGCATCCTACTCTCCAGGTGCATCCATATAACAGCAAGTTGCATTTATTTTTCCCTTGAAACTAACTATAGTATTCCATTTTTCATATTTATCTAATGTATGTTTCCAGACTTATTTTCCTCTGCTGAATAGAGCTATAATGAACATAAAAGTGCAAGTGTCTTCAGAATAGAGTTCTTGGGCCCTTAATAACTCCTTGTCCTTTGATTTGTATTTCCCTGATAATTAGTGATTATGAGAAATTTTAGGATGTTTTCTCATTAACAGCATCCAGGAATGCCATACCATGGTATTTACTACAGTACTAGGTTACATTTGCCACCTCTACTACCTATTTATTTTATAATGGAAGATTTGTACCTTTGACTACCATAGGAAGAAGGTAGTCATTTGCATTTGTGAACTCTACTTGTGTGTTCTCAAGTTTCCCTCTAAGAATAGGGGAATAGGAAGAATTTTATATGGAAATTTCCCCTTGCCTTCTTTGTTTGTCCTGTGATTGTTAAGGTTACATTGACCAGGATTGTGATCAGATTGTGTACTCCCACTCAACTTTAGTGCTCAGGGAGGGGTAGGCCATCATACACTTTCAATTGTAGCACACATGTTTGCCAGAACTGGCATACTTAAATGTGGGGGGCTGAAACACATTCTGGTTATAGTGCTGAGGATCACACAGTTCAGTTATGATGCTCATTCACATGCTGGCTGAAGTCACATAAATAACCATGGAGCTTCCATGCTTTTTAGTTGTAGTATTTGCCAACAAATCAACATTTTAGTGGTGCTCAAAGACACCTGACTTCAGTGTGCCAGAGATCGTACACTCTGGCACACCAAATGTTCCAAACAGCTGCACTATTTGGACCAGATTTAGACATGTGACTGTGCCAGGGATTGAAGTGGTAGCCTTATTCTTGTAAGCAGGCACTTTTGCCACTGGACCATCCAGACCCTAGTTCCTATGTAAATTGTTAGAGACTCAGAAACCAAATTGTTGTGACTGTGTGAAACCTTTCTTTTTTGCTTCCATCACATAGAAATGTGAGGAGCCAGATTTCCATCTCAGAAGTTTTTCTGTGAAAAATAGAAACCAGGGTTCTTGAGACATATTCGCATTCTCCATTCTTCTATGACTCAGCAGAATACAAGAGTTGTGTTACAGAATCCTGATGTATGTAACTTAAATGTGTAATATAGCACAATGACTCACCAAACATCCCTTCCTCAAAAAAAACAAAACAAAACAAAACAAAACTGCTTGCTTCCTGGAACTTTCAAGTAACTCAATTTCCTTTACTGTTCCATGGAGCAGTGATCTTATCTCCTATCCTAAGAATCTTTACCACTTTCTGTTGGAAGAATCTCAGCTTTGTTTGACAATTTCAGCGAATGATACTGAATTGTTTCCCTTTACCCTCTATGCCACTTTCTTTCCCCCTGCAACCTAATTCTGATCCCCTTAGAATATCTACCCCTGCAAACTTTTCCTTTTGATGTTTTTCCTCTAGAATCCCTGTGTTCTATCTAGAACCCTTGTGTCCCTCATGTAAGGGACAGTATAAAGAGACATTTCTCAAGCTCTTTTCTAGAATCAGCTGGTATAAAGACTGGTTTTCTGTTCTAGCAGGGTACCTGGCCACAGTCACAATGACAACCTGTTTCCTTTCTTCTGGATCTTGCCAGGTTATGCACAAGTTCCCCTGGCCAATCCTTTTTTGTCCTGCTTATTCATATATAAATTGTTTCTGGAAATGCTATTTGCTTGTTGGCTTTCCAAATCTTTTTAGACTGAACCACTAAACTGAGTAGACATTTCCACTGGAATCAACCAGTAGAGCGGGATCTTGACAAGAACTCTCCTCCTGTCCTGCTTCTGTGCCAGTTTCATGTTCCCCTGCATGCTAGTCCAAAGCCTTCTGAAAACCTTTAGCCAGTTATTGCATAAAGTTTCATTTGGAGCGCCAGGCCCTCTTGGGATCTCAGAAAGTACACAAAGCCAGAAGTATTGCGTAAGGTATTCCCTGGGAGTTGCTGAGAGGACAGAACTCTCCCTTTTTAAATGGCTCCTGCTGGAACTGCTTTTGCTAGTCACTGGCTCAAGGAGTCAAAAATAGAAGCTGGTTTCTGGTGCCAGAGAAAAATAGAAGCTTGCCACTGCTTGTTGGCACTTCATTGAACCAAGATTCTATTCTTCCCCCTGCCCAACCCCTTTATCTTTTTCCACCTGGAGGTAAAATGACAGTGGTTTGGATTGTGCATTAACTAATAAAGTGGATCCCCTTTATTTAATTGATCACTTAAAGGGAGCTTACCTGGTTTTTATATCAATTAGTAGAGTACATTTAGTGATAGAAATTGTTTCTACTGTTCTTGGTAAAAAATTGCTATATATATTTTGAATACAAGTTGAATCCTCAGGACTAAAAACAATTCCTTTCACTTCTCTCATGCCCTGGGCTATGGCCAAAAGTCCCTGTAGGGAAGGACTGTCAGGACACTTCTGTTTGCAAATATCAGCCATATTCATAATCAGAAATTCACTCAGGAGACCTGTGGAAAAAGCACATTGGATATTTGCAGAAACAGAAACAAGTGTTCTGTGATTCTGTGGGCTTCTGGGAATAGGTTCTATCATCTAGCATTTCCTTACAAACTACAGATAACCTCTGATGAACAAGGTAGTGTTTTAGGGATAAAAGAAAACCAAGACCAAGTTTTAGCCCTCAGAGAGCTAATCATCTAGAGAAGTGTAGAGAAATGGCAGCTTAAATGAATGGTTCACAAGTGTTCTTTTTGGAGAAGCCATCCAAGAGAGCACTGTGACAATATAGTAGCAGGATGGATGAGAGGTCATGGCTGATGTCTGGCTTTGCAGGGTCAGCATGCAAGATTCAAGAAGTACGTGGGACACAGTGCACATGTTACCAATGTGAGGTGGCTGCACAACGATTCTGTGCTGCTCACAGTTGGGGGTGCTGACACGGCCCTCATGATATGGACAAGGGAGTTTGTAGGGACCCAAGAGAGCAAATTGGTGGACAGCGAGGAGTCGGACACGGATGCCGAAGAAGACGGAGGTGAGCCCCAAAGTGCAAGCTCCTTGCACCACATCCTTCCCCTCATGTGTCCCTGCAAACCACTCTGCTTCCCCCTTTGTTGTTTGAGGCTATGACAGTGATGTTGCTCGAGAAAAGGCCATTGATTACACCACCAAGATCTATGCTGTCAGCATCAGGGAAATGGAAGGCACCAAGCCACACCAGCAGCTGAAAGAAGTGTCTGTGGAAGAAAGGTATGATGTCTCCGGGTTTGTCTGCATATTTGTACCTGATGATGATGAGATGCTGATTTCAACCAGAGTGCCAGTTTCATTGCCCTGACAATTACTTGATGCTAATCTTGTGTGTTTGTACCCAGAGTCTTAACCTGTAAACAGACTGCCAGTGGGGAGAATCGCTCACAGCCCATATTATCTAGCAAAGGGTAGGTCAGACATTGGGAAATTGGTTATGGACTATAACTTGAACAAACAGGATATTTGCTTGGACGAGTCTTTCCCTTGCACATAAAGAACATCAGAAAAGCTCAGAACCAGTACTAAGAGTAATCAGTGACAAGAGAGCTGCTAATTAGAAAAGGATGGGATTGTGGGCAGGCTTTGAGAGGTATGAAAGAGTATCTGTGAGTTATGAAAAGTTCTCTTCCATTTCTTTGGAGTCCTTACATATTATGCAACATCCCTCAGTGGGTCTATTCCTGTGTTATCACCTGCCCAAGTATATTCAGATATGTTTGGTGATTCCAGGTCTAAGAAAATCAGCTCTTGAGTGTTCTTTTTTTTTGTAGAAAAACATGGTTTCTGACATTATTCTAGGCCTTTCTGATGTTCTGTTGAAAGTATTAATAGAGAAATTTTTGAACACCTTGGCATTTTTAAAAAAAAAATCAGGCTCAGAATAGTAATTACTTAATTTGCCATATTAAATAAACATTGCATAAATACTCTAATGTGAAGAAAATAATAAAGATCTCAAAGATGTGTTAGTAATTATCTGTGCTCTCTTCACTTTGATGTGGTTTCAGTGCTCACTAGTACCCTGGCTCCACTCTTGATTAAATTCAAATTGTTTTTTGCTGTGGCTTTCTGTCCAATATCTCATTTATCACCTCTTATTCAGGAAAGAACTTTCCATGCTTTGATTTAGTATTTTATGTTAAAATAAGCTCGATAGACCTGAGGAGCAACAGTTAGGGTGCTTACCTTACATCACCAAGCCAAGGTTGACCCCTCACACCACACTTGGTCCCCTGAGTGATATATGATCCCTGAGTACAGCACCAGGAGTAAGCCATGAGCACCACTGGGGGTGGACTTAAAATAAATAACTTGATAAATGGCTAAAAGACTGAATCTGATGTGAGAAAGCTCTGATTCTTTCCTCACATCTTCATTAAATATTACTATGAAGTCAAGTTACCTTTTCGCTTGTAAAAATATAAAGTGATAGAGCATTAAAGAATATAGCTCTGTGGTAGAGCTATATGCTTCACATGTACAGACTTTGGGTTCTATCTCTATGAACACACATGCATGCATAGTGTAGAGATTTTTTTTGTAGTACACTGTAAATGATTCTTTATTTGCAGCCTGTTTTTTCAGTGGTCACAAAAGTCTAAATCTTCTTAAATGATCTAATTCTAAAATAGAACAATATGTACATAATTGCATACTTTTCATAAATAATTTACTCTAAAAAGACACTAGGCCCAAATTAAATACTCTTTTGTAAAAATTTACCCAACCTTTCCACTCTTTCATTATTGTGAAATGAGTTACTGAGCTATTATCACAAAGTTGTTTCTGGATGATTTTCATAATCCAGTTATGTAGAAATATAGAAATCTAACCAAATCCCTAATTATTAGACATACTAGTTGTATCCAGCCTAAATGGGAGTTTCTTGAAACCTCTCTTGGTCTTGATGTTTCTTTGGGTAAGGTCTATAAAAATGTTATGCCTGTTCAGTGTATGATGAAGTGAGATAAGGAAAGGTAAAGAAGATCCCATGAATTTTTAAGCTTAGACTTCAGAAGTTTGAAGTTAGCTTATTTACTTCACATCAAATTGAGAACTTGTCATATATTTTCTTTCCTGGGATTGACATTTTTATATACAAAAGAGGAAAAATGCTTCCTAGCTATGAGATATAGTGGCAGGCATTTCATTTGGAGAATGTGAAAACATGCAATGAAAGAGTAAAAATATTAACAGGTGAATTCCTAATAATAATCCAGGCAGAAAGCACCCTAGAGTCTTCATCTGGAGTACTCAGTGGACTCTCTGGAGTCCAGCGTGCAAAGCATGGAGAGAAAAGCAGAAAGAAATTTTGTGGGTAAAGTTTATCTCAGATATCTGCTACATAGGGGCAAAGAGCACCCAGCTTTGAGGGATGCTGAAATACCACCAGAAAATGGTCAAACCCTGCTGGCTGCAGAGACAGACACTCTCTTTGGCTTCTCTTCAGTGTTTCCTCCTATGTATACATGAAGCTAGCCTGCAAACACTGTTGTGCCTTTTCAAACAACTGGGCTCAGACATATACTATAAGGCTAGTGGAAGGTAATTAGTTGAGGACCACAAGAGATATAAGTTCAGAACCTGATTCCTGCAAGGACACATTTTGCCTCTCACCAGAGTCTCAGACAGTTTTGCCTTCAGGTTAACTCCTTTTCCGTATTAGAAACTATGAGATGAGTGCAGCACCTGTCACATTGAGAACACTGCTTTAAAAACAGCTTCCTATTATATGTCAATCATTTTTAAGCAAGGGTATTGACTCATGAAATGTGAGACAGTTTCTAATTTGACTCATATTTTATTTTAAGATTGATTTGAAGTTTTGTATGCTGTGACAGTGACAGTTTACATCCCACCGATTTATTGATTTTCAATGTCTTCACTTCAGACATTTTTTTAAAGTTGTTCATGATTGAGTTCCAGTCACACAGCGTCCAAAATCCTACCCTTCACCAGTGCTCATTTCCTACTCTTCTTCACATGGTAGTTTGCAATATTATTAATGAAGGGTGTCATGTGTATCATTTTACCTCCCTTTAGCACTCAGTTCTTGTCCAAAGGGATCATTTCCAACTGCCATTATCATAGTGGTTCCCACTCTGCCCTAACTTGACTCTCCCTCTCTCTATGGCAACCTTCCTACCTTGGAGTAGTTCTCATGGACCTCATCTCTATTGAGTGATTGAGTATATATTGTAATATATTATACCACAAATGAGTGCAATCATTCTATCTCCCCCTGACTCATTCCCATATCCATCTATGTATTAGAAAATTTTATGACTTTATTTTTTCCTAATTGGTGCATAGTATTCCATTGTGTAAATGTATCACAATTTCCTTATTCACTCATCTGTTCTCAGGCACTTGGATTATGTCCAGAGTCTAGCATTTCAAATAGTGCTGCAGTGAGGGGCCAGAGAAATAGCACAGCAGTAGGGCATTTGCTTTGCATGTGGTCAACCCGGGAGGGAACCAGTTCAATTCCCGGCATCTAGTATGGTCCCCAGCCTGCCAAGAGTGATTTCTGAGTGCAGAGCCAAGAGTAACCCCTGAGCATTGCCATGTGTGACCCAAAAACCAATCAATCAATAAGTAAAGTTTAAAAAAATATTTAAAAAATAATGCTACAGTGGAGGAGGAATAAAATAGGAGTGCAGAGGCCATTTTTACTTTGTGTTTTGGGGCCCCTACGGTATATTCCCAGGAATATTGTTACTAGGTCATACTGTCATTGAATTTCTAGTTTTTGAGAAATGTCCATCTTGTTTTTTCAAAAAGGCTGAACCAACCTATATTCCCTATAGGAGTTAATGAGAATCCCTTTCTCCCTGCATCCATGCCAGCAGTGATTATTTCTTTATGTGTGATGTGTTTCTTGATGATCAGTCTCTGTGTGTGAGATGATATCTCATTTTTGTCTTGATTTGTGTCTCCCTGATGATTAAGGATGTGGGGCATTTTTCCATGTAACTTTTGGCCATTTGTATTTTTTATTTACTTTATTTAAAGAGCATGTATCCCAGACATGGTAATACATTTGTTCCAGGTAAGTGGGAACAAACTAACTTAAAAAAGAAATTAAAAAAAGAAAGGCCTAGAGACAATAGAGTTAGGGCTGGAAGGACTAGAAGGACTGGCTCAGAATTAGAAGCTTACCACAAGAGTGGTGAACTCTATTAGGGAAATAACTACACTAACAACTAGCTTGACAATGTTAAAGAATGAGAGAAGTGGGGCCAGAGCGGTGGCGCTAGAGGTAAGGTGTCTGCCTTGCAAGTGCTAGCCTAGGATGGACCACAGTTTGATCCCCCAGCATTCCCCCAAGCCAGGAGTGATTTCTGTGTGCATAGCCCGGAGTAACCCTTGAGTATCAATGGGTGTGAGCCAAAAAGCCATAAAGCTATAAAAAAAATTAAAGAGAGAGAGAGAGAGAGAGAGAGAGAGAGAGAGAGAGAGAGAGAGAATGCCTGTCGCGAATACAGGCAGGGGCAGGGGATGGGGTCATTGGTGGTGGGAAGGGGTGGCACTGGTGAAGGGGGGGTATTCTGTTTATAACTGAAACCCAACTACAAACATGCTTGTAATCATGGTGCTTAAATAAAAATTTATATTTTTTAAAAAGAAATCAAAAAGAGGAATAGAAGAAAAAAGGAAAAATGAAGCACAGCGACAAATTTGTGAAAATTATTGTATCTCCAATGAGGTCATTGTCATTGTCAGAAGGCTTAGTAAGCCCATGTTGCTAACTGACCATTCTGTTACTTCTTTTGTTTTTGGATGTTAGGTGACTTTAGCTACAAATTGACGTATTCCGATGGTGATAAAGTATTAAATAAAAATAAAGTAAAAATAAAAATGGAGTGCTCCAGAAATTCTTAGCACTATTGCCAATAACAAAGACTTTTGTGAGGCATGTTTTTAGCTGTTAGGTCCTCCAGAAGTATGAGAAGATGCAGAGAGAGTGCCCTCACTCCAAAAATGTCCTGGTGATAAATACTGGCTGGATACTGGAATTTTGGTCATATTGGTATCTGTGCAGGGTACCATACCATACAGGAGTGGTGAAGCAGAGCCAGGGGCAAAGTAGCAATAGTGGGTGGTGAATGCAGCAGTCATGGCTTCTGCAAAGTGGTGACTTGACCCCAGATAGTCAGCATTCATTTGCATGACCAGTGTACCCATTTTTTCATGGTTAAGTGTATATCTCTTTCAAGAATAAAGTGAGTCTTATGGAGCTGACCAGGTTGAGATATGGTGACTGTGTTTGTCTATATTTCTTCCCTAAGGAAATTTCTGTTTATCTCTTCTCCCCCATTTTTGATGGGTTTATATTTTTTCTTATTAAACACTGGAAGTACCTTATATATCTTAGATATTAGTCTTTTGTCAGATGTGTATTGGGTAAAAATATTCCCCCTTTCTCTTGGCAGTCTTCGTATTCTGGTCACCATTTCCTTTGAGGTGCAGGATCTTCTTTATTTAGTGCAGTTTGTTTATCTTTGCTTCCACTTGCTTGGTCAGTAGTATTTTATCCTTGAAGATATCATTCGCTTTGATGTCATGGGCAGTACTTTCTATGTTTTTCTCTATGTGTCTTATGGTTTCAGGTCTAAAATAAAAGAGTTTAATCCATTTTTATATGACTTTTGTGAATGGTATTAAAAAGTCTGAATTTGGGTTCGAAGTGGTGGTGCTATCCTGGGACTGACCATGGTTCAATCCCCTGGTGTCCCATATGGTTCCCTAAGCCAGGAGCATTTCTCAATGCATAGCCAGAAGTAACCCCTGAATGCATCACTGGGTGTGGCCCAAAAACCAAAACCAAAAAATTTAAAATTAAACAAAGTCTGAGCTTTTTTTATATAGCTCACTAGTTTTCCCAACACCAATTGTTGAAGAGATTTTCTTTGCCCCACTTTATATGTTTTGTTCTTTTATCACAGATTAATTGCTCACATACAAAAGGGTATATCTATTCAAGTCTATTCCATTGAACTATGGGTCTATTGTTATTTTAATACCATATTGTTTTAATTACTATAACTTTATAGTACAGTTTGAAGTTGGGAAAAGTGATGTCTCCCATCTATTTTTTCTCAAGGATTGCTTGAGCTATTTGTGAAGGTTTTTTGTTCCATATGAATTTTTAAGTTTTTTATCTGTTTCTTTGAAAATGTCTGGGTTTCTTATAGGTATTACATTAAATCTTCCTGATGTTTTGGGAAGTATTTCCATTTTAATAAAGGTATTCCTATCTGAACAGTGGATGTGTTTTTATTTCTTTTTGTCTTATTTTATTTCTTAAAGTAGTATTTTGTAGTTTTATTTTGTTAGTATTTAATATCTTTAGTTAAGTTGATTACTTGATTTTCTGAGGCACAATTGTGAATGGGATTGTCTTTTAATACCTTTCTTCTCTTTCATTATTTAATTTTGTAGCCTGACACTTAATTATACAAACCTATTGTTTCTAGAAACTTCTTGCAGTCTTTAGGGTTTTCTAAATACAGTGTCATATCATTTATAAATAAGAAGAGCTTGACTTTTTTCTTTTTTGTCTGGATTCCCTTGATATCTTTTTCTTGCCTAATTGCTATAACAAGTATTTCCATTACTATACTGAATAGAAGTAGTGAAAGGGGGCAACCTCACCAGTGCCAGATCTTAAAGGAAAAACTTTTAGTTTTTCCACATTGAGTATAATGTTTGTTGTGAGCTTATGGTAAATTGCTTTGCTTATATTAAAGAAAATTTCTTCAATTCCCATCATATTAAGAGTTTTTATCATGAACAGATGCTGGATCTTGTCAAATCTTTTCTCTGTATATACTGACGTGATCATATTATTTTTACTTTATTAATATGGTGTATTATGTTGATTGACTTGCATATATTGAACCATTCTTGCATCTCTGGGGTGAATCCTACTTGATCATGATGTATGATTTTTCTGATGAATTGTTGAATTATATTCACTAGTGTTTTGTTGAGGATATTTGCATCTGTATTCAACAAAGGTATTGGCCTGTAATTGTGTGTGTGTGTGTGTGTGAGAGAGAGAGAGAGAGAGAGGGAGAGAGGGAGAGAGAGAGGGAGAGAGAGAGAGAGAGAGAGAGAGAGAGAGAGAGAGAGAGAGAGAGAGAGAGAGAGAGAGAGAGAGAGAGAGAGAGAGAGAGAGATGTCTGCTTCTGGTATCTGGTATCAGGTAGATGTTAGCTTCATACAAACTTGGGAGTTTGGAGTTTTTCCTCTTTCTTCAAAAACTATTGGCAGTAGGTCTTCTATAAAATTTTGAAAAAATTCATTAGTGAATCCATCTGGGCCTGAAGGAGGAAATTTTTATTACCATTTCTATTTTCTCAGTAGTGATCAATCTGTTCAGGTATTCTGGATCATCTTGGTTCAGGTTACAGGATTCCAAGAATTTATCCATTTTTTCTAGGTTTTCTCATTTTATGGCATAAAGATTTTCAAAGTAATATTTGATTATCCTTTGAAGTTCTGTAGTGCCTGTTATGACTCCCCATTGCATTTCAGTAAAAAAACTATGTGTTGTATGAAAGGAGAAAAAGTTAGGCACTTCTCTTAAAAAGGATGGAAGAGGTTATTGCTTGTAACATTGTAACATGCATATTGTTAACCCTGCGACCTACTTCATGGCATCTAACCCCTTGCTCCCCAAACACACACACACACACACACACACACACACACATCCAAAAACAGTTCTTCTGAAGTCATCACCTTAAAGTTTGCTCAGTACAAAACTACTAACATGAGTTGCCTATAAAATTAAGGCAGTTTTATTTTTGTCATATTACTGAAGTCAAACCAAGTCAAACCCATGGCTCATCTCATGGTTTTAATTTTTATATTAATAAAAAAGTTATTATAATGCACTTATATGTATATAAATATATATAATGACACTCATTATGTGTATAGATTTATTGCAGTCACCACCAAAGCTCTAGGGCCATACACCACTAAAAAGAACCCAATATATTTATTCTTTCCACCATTGATTCTGGTAATCACCATAATTTCTACTAAGTACCAGAGTTAATTTTAGTATTTTTTCGAATTAAGTTGCTTAATTAAGTTCTGAATTATATTGCACATGAGTAAGATTATATAGTCATTGTCTTTCATATCCTTGTTTCATATAGCATAAGCACCCAAAGTTTATTCAATTTGTCTCAAATGGTAATTTTGATTTTTTAATGGTAAAAGTAGTATTATATTGAATTATTGAATATATATACATATATGTATATAAAATGAGCATTTGTTCATGTGTCTAGGATTCACTACTCTATCTTCTTGGGAAAAGTGTTTGCCAAAAGATAAAATTTATTTGAAAAATTAGGTTACTTAAAGAAGGTTGTTATTTTTGGTATGTGTGTTTGTTTTGTTTTGGGGCCACACCTGGTGGCTCTCAGGAATTACTCCTGGCTCTGTGCTCAAAAATCGCTCCTTGCAGACTTGGGGGGCCATATGGAATGCCAGGGATTGAACCTGGATCTGTTCCAGGTCGGCCAAGTTCAAGGCAAAACTGCTGCGCTATTTTTTCAGCCCCTAGGGAGTTTGTTATTTTTCCAGCCCCTAGGGAGTTTGTTATTTTTAAATTGTGTGTCCTTTATATTTGGTGGTTACCAAATGTAGGATGTGTAAATATTCTTTATTTTTGTTCTTTTAATAGATTATCTCACTATGTAGAAGCATATTAATTTACTGTGGTATCTGTGTCTTTACCTATTTATTATCCTACTCTTGTTGGTTAAAGGCCTGCAGATTGAAAAATTATAATTGTAGGTCTTTGTGGTATACTAAATTTAGAATTTTTCACAAAGCTTCCTCCCTATAACTAAAATGCCATTACTATGAAATAAAACTTCTGGTATACTGTTTTATCTCTAAAATTGATAATAGTGTTCATACTGATGTAGCCTCAGTTCAATGAAAAAATGCCTGAAGAACTTTACCATTAGTTCATTTTCAGTTCCTCACTAGCTGTGGATTAGTTGTCAAGGTTTGAGTTCTGTTTTTGTTTGTGTTGGGATGTTGATTAAATGTAAAATATAATATAAAAAGTTGGATGAGGCCTCCTTCTGCACAGCAGGGCACCTCTAGGCCCTTAGGAGGGGGGAAATAACACACAGCTTAACGTTTTCATTGGAGTCAGCTTACTTGTATTCCAAAGCCCTATTCGCCATATGCTTTTCCTAACATGGCTTCTCTGCTGAGCTTTTTCCAACTAGGTTCTTTTTTTTTTGGGGGGGGTCACACTCGGCAACGCTCAGGGGTTACTCCTGGCTCTATGCTCAGAAATCGCCCCTGACAGGCACAGGGGACCATATGGGATGCCGGGATTTGAACCACCGTCCTTCTGCATGAAAGGCAAACGCCTTACCTCCAAGTTATCTCTCCGGCCCCTCCAACTAGCTTCTTCTTGCTGCTTCTCCTCTGGCTCTCTTCCTTTATCTGCCTCTCCCTTCCCCTCAGCCAGACTCTATTCTTTATTCAAATCCCCCCCCCCATTCCAGGTGTGGGCGGGTCTGACCATACAGGAGGGATCAACATCTCAACAGAAAGAAAGCTTACTTAGCCTTAGGGCTTTGGGGAAGGGATACCTTACATTAGGGGATATAGAAAGTAGCCTTAACTGATTATTTGGGGGACTACTCTCTGTATCCAGTGGCACAATGCTTGGGGTTAGCATCTGACAGTGCTATGCGGCATTGAAGTGCCAGGAATTAAATCCAGTCCTCCAGCATGCAGAGTATGCACTACAGCCCTTTGAGCCCGAACCTCAAAATTGGGTTCTTATTTACATCTTATTTTACAGATGTAATTCTAGGATATTTTAACCTCTAAGTAATTGTTACCCACTGGACACCCTTCTTGATCTTAGATACGGTCCTCTAACTTCTGTCTTTAGATGTGTGTTTCCCAAAGGGTAATTCCATCACCTGAGTGGGCATTGGAATGATTCAGGGAAGCATTGGAAACAATAGGGGGCTCTCTATTTGTTTGCTTAGAGGAGAGATTTCTAGGGTGCCACCACATGGTTTCTTTTCTATAAAGGGATGTTAGTGAAATAATCTTGGAAACCTCTGCATTAGATATTTCAGACAGCCTAATGGAAAGGTCTAATTACCTAGGCACTAAGGGTAATTCCCTTGTCTGGCAGGATATCTGACAGTGGATATCTAGGAAAAATGAGAGGATCAGTCAGTCATATAGGGTATATATGTTCTTGCATTTGTCTGGATGAGTGGTGTATTTAGTAATCCCTACAACTAGGAACTCATAGCTGAAGCCCTTTGATTCACTCACATTTAGTGAATGGTAGTATGCTGTCAGCATCTCATTATTTTTTTGTTTATTTTTTTATTTTGTGCCCACATCTGGTTGTACCCAGAGCTTTCTCTTGGCTCTCTGCTTAGGGATCACTCCTGGAAGGCTTGGGGACCATATGAGGTACCAGAAACTACCTTGGGTCAACCATAAGTGAGGCAACTACCCTACCTACTTTATCATTGCTCCAGCTTTAGCATCCCATCATATTTCAGTGACCTACCCTGTAGAACTGAAAGTCCACAAGGTCTTTTCCTTGACCTTGTCCTCCTTCCTGTGCTCTGAGTTCTCATAGTTCTCTCTTGACACAACAGTAAGGACAAATACCTTTAAACAATACTTTGTTATGCTAGCTGGGGAAGGGAACCCACATATTTGGTTGGGGAGTTGTGTTCTTATTGGAATTCCTCTTTCAGTTCTCCCTCAAAGGTAAGAAGTGGAGGGAAGAACAATTTTTACTTCACAAACTTCATTTGCCAGTTGTAAAAATCAGGATTCTTTGTGGGTGTGTAAAAGATATTGGTGTGTCTTGAAACTGCCCTCCCCTATTTTTCTGATATTTATTTCATGTTCTGCCATCTTCTATTCCTCTTTGTTCCCATCATTTTATCAATTTCTTACCACTTTGGAGTTTGATTCATGGTCTACTGATCAGTCCCAGCTCAACCTTCTCTTCCCTAGAACAGTGTTTTTCAATCTTTTTGTGCAAAGGCACACTTTTTTTCATAAAAAAAAATCATAAGGCACACCACCATTAGAAAATGTTAATAAAATTTAACTCTGTGTCTATATTGACTATATATAAAGTAATTCTCTTGAATAGGAATCAAATAAACACAAAGAAATTATTTTATAATTACTTTATTATGAAATAATCTAATGATTGGTCTATTTATGAGCCAAAGCCACATGTTATGGATGAAATTGGAATTTTTTCCCATGGCACACCAGACAATATCTCATGGCACACTAGTGTGCCAAGGCACAGTGGTTAAAAACACTGCCCTAGAATTCTCATTTTCAATAACCTGATCTTCAACCCTGTTAACATCCAGTTCCTAGATATCTCCATTTTATCTAGATTTATCAACTTCCTCCTGACCTCACCTTTTCATCTCTCATGAAGTGCTTGGTTGGCTCTTCACATCTGTATTGTTTGTTCCCACCTCTTCAGTCTTATGACTATGAAAGCTCAGTGCTGCAATTTGCCTTCACCAAACATTTTTTCACCCATTGTATTTAGCTCCCTTTTGCTACTCGCATGATACCACTCTTGTCTTTAGTCAGCTCCCTCCCCTACTAATTTCTTTTTTTTATTTGTTTGTACTTTTTTTGATAAAAAGAACACTAACTTTATTTTTATTAGTTTTTTGTAATAATTTTTATTTTGAGCAAAGTAGATTACATATCTTTCACAGTAATATTTTAAGTACATAGTGACATTGAATCAGGGGAATTGCCACTACCAAAGTTGTCCTCCCTCCACCCCTGTTCCCAGTATACATCCCATATTCCCTTTCTTTACCACCCGGGCTGCTAGTATAAGTGATCCTCTCTGTGTCTAGCTTGTTGTAGATTGGGTATCGATTCTGTTGTCGTTGGCTTTGGATTTGGTGTTTAAGTCTGATCATTTTTCATTACTACTTAATGATCATACAACTGTTTGGTCTTGGTACCCTTCATTATTTCCCCCCTCAATTTGTGAGGCAGAACAAGATGGATCAAGTTATGTGGTTCTGTTTGAAGGAAAGAAAAAAATAAAATGGGGCAAAAACCAAACAAGCAAAAATATGGGCAGAGTCCTTCTAGAGGCTATAAACATCAATTTGAGAGAAGAAAGGGAAAAAGGAAGAGAAACATAACAACAGTACAAAAAAAATCAAACAAAAAATCCAAAAAGTACCATAGCAATAAAGACAACCACCACGCAATAACCATGGTTCTGAAATAAAAACAAAACAAAGCACAAAAAATGGGAAGAAACAACAATAACAAAACCAAAAAAATTATTTTGTGCTGCTTCTTTTTTTTTTTTTGCATAGCATAGCACAGTGAGTATTGATGAGATTAGAAAGGGAATTCCCTTGGCCTAAGAGTTTTTTTATTTTTTATAAATTACTTTATTTAAAAATAAATAGTTGACATAGTTGATCACAATACATTTGGTTTCAGGTAAGAGGAAGTGACATAATTATAAGAGTATATATGGAGTTTTGATCAGATTGGTGTCTCTTCAGAGAGCCATAGGAGAGTGGTAAAGAAGGGCCATTGACAAAGCAGTGATTGTAGGTGATGGGTATAGCAGATTTTTTTGATGGGATTAGATATTTTTACTTGTAAAGTTCTGTCAGTGCCCTGTATATTTTGGATATTAGTCCCTTATCTGATGGGTATTGGGTGAATAGTTTCTCCCACTCAGTGGGTGGCTCTTCTATCCTGGGAACTATTTCCTTTGAGGTGTAGAAGCTTATCAGCTTAATATATTCCCATCTCTTTATCTCTGCTTCCACTTGTTTGGAGAGTGCTGTTTCCTCCTTAAAGATGCCTTTAGTCTCAATGTCATGGAGTGTTTTACCTACATGTTGTTCAATATACCTATGGTTTCAGGTCTGATACCAGGTCTTTAATCCATTTGGATTTTACCTTCGTACATGATGTTAGCTGGGGGTCTGAGTTCACTTTTTTACAAGTGGCTAACCAGTTGTCCCAAAACCACATGTGGAAGAGGCTTCCCTTGCTCATTTAGGATTTCTTTCTTCTTTATCAGAAACTAGGTGAATGTATGTCTGAGGAACATTCTCTGAGTACTCAAGCTTATTCCACTGATCTGATAGACTGTCTTTGTTCCAATACCATGCTGTTTTGATAACTATTGCTTTGTAATACAGCTTAAAGTTGGGGAAAGTAATGCCTCCCATATTCATTTTTCCAAGGAATTGCTAGCTATTCGAGGGTGTTTATTCTTCCAAATAAATTTCAAAAGTGTTTGATCCATTCTTTGAAGAATGTCATGGGTATCTTTATTGGGATTGCATTAAATCTGTACAATGCTTTGAGAAATATTTCCATTTTAATGATGTTAAACCTGCCAATCCTTGAGCAGGGTATGTGTTTCCATTTCTGCATGTCCTCTCTTATTTCTTGGAGCAGGGTCTCACAGTTTTTTTGTATAGGTCCTTCACGTCTTTAGTCAAGTTGACTCCAAGATATTTGAGTTTTTGTGGCACTAATGTGAATGGGGTTGTTTTCTTGATGTCCATTTCTTCCCTATCATTATTGGTGCATAAAAAGGTCATTGATTCTTTGTGGTAATTTTGTAGCCTTCCACATTGCTCTATTAATCTATTGTTACTAGAAGCTTTTTGGTAGAGTCTGTAGGATTTTCTAAGTAGATTATCATGTCATCTGCGAACAGTGAGAGCTTGACTTCTTCCTTTCCTATCTGGATGCCCTTGATATCTTTTTTTTTTGCCTAATCACTATAGCAAGTACTTCCAGTACTATGTTGAAAAGAAGTGGTGAGAGAGGACAGCCATGTCTTGTACCAAAATTTAGAGGGAAGGCTTTTTTTTTTTTTTCGCCATTGAGGATAATATTTGTCATTGGCTTGTGGCAAATGGCCTTAACTTTATTGAGGAAGGTTCCTTTCATTCCCATCTTGTTGAGAGTATTAATCAAAAATGGGTATTAGACCTTATCAGATGCTTCTTATGTGCCTATTGATATGATCATGTGATTTTTATTTTTCTTGTTGATGTTGTGTATTATGTTGACAGATTGACAAATGTTAATCCATCCTTATATTCCTGGGATGAAACCTACTTGATTCTAGTGAATGATTTTCTTGATGAGGCATTGGATCCTATTTGCCAGGATTTTGTTGAAGATCTTTGCATCTGTGTTCATCAGGGATATTGGTCTGTAATTTTCTTTTTTGGCAGTATCTCTGTCTAGTTTTGGTACCAAGGCGATGTTGACTTCATAAAAGCAATTTGAAGTGTTCCTCTTTTTTCAATTTCATGAAAGAGCCTGGCCAGGATTAATAGTAGTTCATCTGAAAGGTTTAAAAGAATTCATTAGTGAATCCATCTGGGCCTGGGCTTTTCTTTTTGGGCAGACATTTGATTACTGTTTTAATTTTTTCAATAGTGATGGGGGTGTTTAGATATGCTACATTCTCCTTCTTCAGCCGTGGAAGGTAATAAGAGTTCAAGAATTTATCCATGTCTTCCAGGTTCTCATGTTTAGTGGCATAGAGTTTCTGAAAGTAGACTCTGATTACCCTTTGAATCTCTGCAATATCTTTAGTTATTTCCCCCTTTTCATTTCTAATATGGGTCATCAAGTTTTTCTCTCTTTCTTTGTGAGTTTTGCCAATGGTCTATCAATCTTGTTTATTTTTTCAAAAACCAACTTTTGCTTTTGTTAATCTTTTGGATTGTTTCTTTGGTTTATACTTCATTGATTTCTGCTCTAAGCTTTATTATTTCCTTCTGTCTCCCTATTTTTGGTTCCTTTTGTTGATCATTTTTTAATTTTATAAGCTGCGTCATTAGGCTATGAGGTATGCCCCTTCTTCCTTCCTGATGTGTGCTTGCAAAGCTATATATTTTCCTCTCAGTACTGTTTTTGTTGTGACCATAGATTCTGATAGTTTGTGTTTTCATTGTCATTTGTTTCCAATAAAATTTTTATTTCCTCTTTGATTTCATCTCAAACCCACTAGTTGTTCAGTTAGCAGGCGGTTTAATTTCCAGTTAGTAAAGTTTTTCTTCTGTGTCCCTTTGTAGTTCACATCTAATTTCAGAGCCTTGTTTTCAGCGAAGGTAGCCTGCAAAATTTCTATCTTCTTGATTTTATGGAAGTACATTTTATGTACCAGCATGTGGTCTATCTTGGATAATGACTCATGTACTATAGAAGAATGTATATCCAGGTTTCTGGGTATATATTTATATATACTAGGCCTTTCTTCCATTTCTATTTTCAGGGCTAGTATATTTTGTTGGGTTTCAGTCTGGATGACCTATCAAATGTTGACAGGACCATGTTGAGGTCTACCACAATTATTGTATTATTGCTGATGCGCTCTTTCAAATTTGTCAATAATTGTATTAGATATCTTGCTGGTCTCTCATTGGGTGCATATATTTTTAGTTCTGCTATTTCTTCCTGTTGCACATATCCCTTGATTAGTATGAAGTGTCCATCTCTGTCCCTTACAACTTTTCTGAGTCTAAAGTTTGTGTCATCTGATATTAATATGGTCACCCAAGCTTTTTAAGGGTATTGTTTGCCTGAATAATTTTCCTCCAGCCTTTGATTTTGAGTCTATGCTTATTCTGACTATTCAGATGTGTTTCTTATAGGCAAAAGAAGGTTGGATTTATCTTTTGATTCATTTAGTCACTCTGTGTCTCTTAATTGGTACATTTAGTATACTAACATTGAGGGAGATGATTGTCAATGGGTTTAATGTCATCTTTATGTCTAAGTTTGGTGTGTTTGTTGGTCTGTCTTGTCTAGTAGACCTTTCAGTTTTTCCTTTAAGGCTGGTTTTGCATCTGTTAAGTTTCTGATCTGTTGCCTATTCGTGAAGTTATGTATCCTTTCTTCAAACCTGAACGTGAATCAGGCTGAGGACAGTATTCTAGGTGAAGCATCCATTTCATTCAGTCTTGTCACTATGTCCCACCACTGTCTCTGGCCTTGAGAGTTTCTTGTGACATGTCTGTTGTAAATCTTAAGGATGCTCCTCTGAATGTAATTTTCCTTTTTTGATCTTGGTGCTTTAAGTATTCTATCTCTATCTGTGGGTTTCACCATTGTGACATGGATGTGTCTTGGGGTGTTTTTCTTCAGGTGGTCTCTTTCGGGCATGCAGGATTTGAATGCATGCAGTCTTTAGCTCTGGGAGTTTCTCTGTGACAATGTCTTTTACTGTTGATTCTTCCTGGGGATCTCCTTCCTATGCCTCTGGGACTCCAATGATTCTTATATTGTTTTTCGTGAGTTTATCAAAGACTTCTTTTTTCATCTGTTCACATTCCTTGAGTACTTTTTCCTTTGTCTGATAGTTTGCCTTAAGGGTCTTTTCCAATCTCTTCTGCTATATGGAGTTGTTCTGCATTTCATCTTCCAGTTTACTGATTCTGTCCTCGGCTGCTGTTACCCTATTGTTGAGGCTTTCCATTGAGATTGTCAGTTGAGCTACCATGTTTTTCAGATCTGTTATTTCAGTTTGGAATTTTCTGATTTCTGTCTTTGTGTTTTGTTCACTAGAGCTATGTTTCCTTTGATTTCCATGAGGATCCTCCATATTTCTATTCTAAACTCCTTATCTGAGAAATTAATCATATGGTTGGGTCATCAGAGCTATCATCTTCATTCTCTGTGCATGGTGTTTGCCTGCAAGGTTTCCCCATTGTCACGCTTGTAGTGTGATTTTTTTTTACGTGTTATAGTGGGGTTCATTAGTTAGAAAGAGCACATGGCCATGAAGCAAAGCAGAGTGGCCATGCTCTTCTGGAGCATCTTAGTGACAGTTTTTGCTGGTCCCTTCCTCACCCTCTCAGGAGAGCTTTTGGAGACAGAAGAGAAGAGAAACACGCAAAGCCGACAGGTCCCCTCAGTCTCTCCCAGTTGCTAATCTCTTGAAATAATTTCTTGACCTACCCCTAACTCTTTAGAGTTAACCCTTTCTTCTTAAAGTTCTGTCATCATTTTTTTAGACAGGGGTCTCAAACTCGTGGCCCGCGGGCCATTTGCGCCCTCTGTACAACATTTTGTGGCCTGCAGCCAGCCTTCAAATATCGCAGTATTCGCGATTATGCACTTACCAAATAATCACAATAAAAATCGCATTAGTAAGAAAAAAAATCACATTAAACATTCACATACCCCAGGAAGTTCAGCTCGGGGTATGCAAATGTTTAATGCGATTTTTTGTGATGTTTTTTCTTACTAATGCAATTTTTTATTGCGAATATTTGGTAAGCAAATAATTGCAAATACTTTGCGCCTAGCACAGACGTCATTTTCGCTGCTCCTGTCCGCTGTCTCTTGCATTATTGGAGGCCTAAGGGAGAGAAGTTTATTACAGAATTGGATTTTCTCATACCTTCATCATGACTTCATCAAAGCCTGCAGAGAAGAGAAAGATTGATGACAAGCACAGACAATTTCAGAAAAAGTGGGAGATGCAGTGTTTCTTTAGTTAAGTACAGGGGCATCCCCACATGTCTTATTTGCTCAGAGAAAGTTGCAGTGCACAAGGAATACAACTTGAAACGCCATTATTCAACTAAACATGCTGAGGAATGTGCAGAATATCAAGTAAATGAGAGAGCCAAGCAGATTGCCAGTCTTAAAGCATGTCTAATGAGGCAACAAGATTTCTTCAAGAAAGCAACCAAAGAGAATGTTGCATCAGTTGAAGCTAGTTACATGGTTAGTGAGATGATTGCTAAGGCAGGGAAACCATTCACAGAAGGAGAGTTTATTTTTAAAAAAATGCATGTTACAGGCTGCAAGTATTATCTGTCCAGAAAAGAAAGGTCAGTTTAGCAAAATCAGTCTTTCTGCCAACACTCTGGCAGAGCGCATTTCTGACATGTCAAGTGACATTTATCATCAACTGTGTGAGAAAGCCAAATGTTTTGATGCATACTCTCTTGACGAGGGCACAGATATAACAGACACTGTGCAGCTCACAATTTATGTCTGTGATGTTGATTGCAATTTTGAATTGACAGAGGAACTGCTCACAATAATTCCAATACATGGCCAGACCACTGCTAATGAGATATTTCGGCAACTGTGTGATACCATTGAGAATGCAGGTTTGCCATGGAAGAGATTTGTTGGAATAATAACCGATGGAGCGCCATTGATGACAGGGAGGAAAAATGGACTGGTGGCACTTGTTCAAAAAAAACTTGAAGAAGAGGGTGTAGAGAAGGCCATTGCTCTTCACTACATTATCCATCAGCAGGCCCTTTGCTGTAAATGCCTGCCGTGTGACAATGTGATGTGTGTTGTTGCGAAATGCATCAACCAAATCAGATCCAGGGGCTTAAAGCACAAGGTTTCATGCTTTTTTAGAGGAAATGGAGTCAGAATATGGAGATGTGCTCTATTTCACCCAGGTACGTTGGCTCAGCAGGGGAAATGTCCTGAAAAGATTTTTTGAATTGAGAGAAGAAGTGAAAGCCTTCATGGAGAAGGATGGGCATGCTGTTTCTGAGTTGAGTGATCACAAATGGCTCATGGACTTAGCTTTTCTTGTTGACATCACACATAAGTTGAATGTACTAAACAAGATGTTACAAGGCCCAGGGCAGCTTATCAGTGCTGCCTTTGACAACATGAGAGTATTCTCCATAAAACTTGTATTATGGAAATCCCAGCTCTCTCAGACAAACCTTTGCCATTTCCCAGCATGCAAGGAACTTGTGGGTGCAGGCATACCATTCAGTGGTGAGAAATATGTTGATGCTATTTTTAAGCTAGAGAAGGGATTTGATCACAGATTTGCATACTTCAAAAAGCACAGAGCCACTTTCCAAATTTTTGTGGACCCCTTTTCCTTTAATGTGCAAGATGCCCCTCTTGTGCTTCAAATGGAGCTCATTGACCTGCAATGCAACTCTGATCTCAAAGCAAGTTCAGGGAGATTAGTGGGAAAGCAGATAAGCATGGGCAATTTTTGAGAGAATTGCCCCCCAGCTTCCCTGAGCTTTCCCGAATGTTCAAGTGCACCATGTGCCTTTTTGGGAGCACATATTTGTGTGAAAAGTTATTCTCCACATTGAACTTCAATAAGTCAAAGTACAGGTCTAGACTTAATGATGATCATCTTCAAGCCATACTGAGGGTCTCAACTGCTTCCTCTCTAAAGCCAAATGTGGTTCAGATTTGTGAGAATTGCTGTCAAGTCTCTGGCAGCAAGGACTAGGCAAAAGATGCCATGTTGAGAAGAACTGTTCATGATCTTCACTCAATGTTCTATTCATGTTCAGAAGAAATAATTAAAACTGTTAGTAATGACATTTGAGGACTTTATTTTTGTGAAATTCCTTATGCGGCCCTACCTCACCCCGACTTTGCCTCCTGCGGCCCCCAGGTAAATTGAGTTTGAGACCTCTGTTTTAGACCTTAGAATTTCATCTTTGGTTACATTTTTATTATCTACATCTTAATTGATTAATCACATATATTGCATTATATTGCTGATGATTTCTGAAACTTGTCTTTAAGATAAACTTCCAGGGGGCCGGGCGGTGGCGCTAGAGGTAAGGTGCCTGCCTTGCCTGCGCTAGCCTTGGACGGACCGAGGTTCGATCCCCCGGCATCCCATATGGTCCCCCAAGCCAGGAGCAACTTCTGAGTGCATAGCCAGGAGTAACCCCTGAGCGTTACCGGGTGTGGCCCAAAAACCAAAAAAAAAAAAAAAAAGATAAACTTCCAGATGTTATAGCCAATGCGCAGATGCTGTGTCAAAATGAAACATTTTTTCCTTATAAAATATTCTCTTTGTAATATTGAAGTTCCATGAACATTGTTGCTTAACAGGATCAATCAATGGGAAAAAAGTTATAGGTAGAGATAGAGCTTTATTAAAACATTAAGTCAGCAGTTTGAAAATTGGTAGACTCATAGAGAACTGTGGTCACTAGAACCTGCTTGTATAGGAAAAAATAGGGAAGACTTAATTTTTTTAGAAAGGGCAGGTTGAATACTGGCAGACACTACAGGGATTACATAGTCATCTGGTCTTCTGACACAGACTCAAATGAAGGTGTTCTGTAAATCAAGAGAATTATTCATGACTACAGTTTCTATCTATATTAATATTTTGTGTAGTTTTAAGGAAGGAAAAGATAATATTACTTACAGTAAATAAAACATTCTTTTTTTTTTTTTTTTTGGTTTTTGGGCCACACCCGGCGGTGCTCAGGGTTACTCCTGGCTGTCTGCTCAGAAATAGCTCCTGGCAGGCACAGGGGACCATATGGGACACCGGGATTCGAACCAACCACCTTTGGTCCTGGGTCGGCTGCTTGCAAGGCAAACGCCGCTGTGCTATCTCTCCGGGCCCAATAAAACATTCTTTACTTTGTCACTAGGCCATGCCCAGAGGAATTTGCAAGAATTAATGTTCTTACGTCCAACTCTTAATTTGCACTAACTCTGAATCCCTATCAACTCTTAATTCTTTTTGAACAGAAGTCACCCCTTTCTCAGGAATACCAGTATTTACCTAAATGCCCAAGCAAAAAATTAGTTTTTTCCTTGAATTGTTTTTGTTTGTTTGTTTGTTTTATTTTTGGTTTTTGGGTCACACCTGGCAGCGCTCAGGAGTTGCTTCTGGCTCTATGCTCAGAAATCGCCCTGGCAGGCACGGGGGACCATATGGGATATCGGGATTCAAACCACTGTCCTTCTGCATGCAAGGCAAACATCTTACCTCCATGCTATCTCTCCGGCCCTGAATTGTTATTTTTTTTATCCCTAAAGACAATACATTACAAAATCTCGATTCTAAACTTTGCCACCAATTTTCTTGGTGATATTTATTTCACCAGAGGTACTGATTTGGTCAATAACTTCATGATCCCTCTCATGGATCATTGTAATAGCCTTGTCAATAATATGCCTACACTTTACTTAGGGTTCCAAAATATTCTTTTTTGGTTTTGTTTCTGAGTTTTTTTTTGGGGGGGGGCTGTTTGTTTTGTTTGAGGCCATACCTGGAAATGCTCATGGCTTACTCCTGTCTCTGTACTCAAGGGCCACTCCTAGCAGGCTTGTGTGATTATATTGGTAGTCCTTGGAAGATCAAACCTGATCCAAGATATCATTTATTTTCTCAATTTTTCCTGGGGGCAAAGGCAGGCAATCTTGATATTCACCTAGTTAGCCAAGTTTTGAGTTACATCATTACCTTATCACCTTAATTTTAAATTTTTTAAATTTATTTAAATTTCTTGAACTATCCTGCATCATATGTATTCATATTATAAGGTAAATACCTGAGTTTATATTTTATTTCCCTACCTTTATGATTTTGCTTTTATTTTTTTTAATAGGCTTGTATTCTTTTAATAGCTTTTACTTAGTCAAGAACATTTTGAAGATGGCAGGTTTCTCTTAAGACATCTGCTAGTTCTTCTGGACTCCCTTCAACTGTTCATCACTAAACAGTTTTACAGATGATTTTGGAAAAACATAGGAATATATTGAACAACGTCCAAAAAAAAACAAAAACCCTGGCTTCTTTTCTTTTGATAGTAGAGAGCCCCAGGGTTTTAGAAACTTTCTAAACCTGGAGCAGTGATTCTCTCACATTCCAGCTTTCAGTCTGACTTTTGGTTAAGCACCTCCTTTCCCTAAGAGGGAAGCACATGTGCAAACATAACTTTACCTAAATGTCAAAAAGTTCTGTGAATCCTCAAAGCCCATTCCTGGAGTTATAGAACTCACAGGAGGACTATAATAAAACAAAGCTCAGATAATCTTGTGGCTTCCTCTCCAAAATCAGAATCTAGGGTAAAGAGATTTGGAAATCTCCCTAGAGCATTTTGTAACACACTTTGGAACCTTATGAAACCTACATTCCTCACAACACTTAGAAATTTCGGGCTTGTGTTTCTTGGTTAAATGTAAGCTCGGTTTATTTGGACTCATAACTCACTTTTCAGAGCAGCTTTGGACAACTTTTTATTTATCACCAGCTCTTCATGTCTTGCTCACCTTAGGCTCACCTTGGGCTCCTCCTAGATTGTCCCTGACTCAGTTATTTCCAACATCTCACTCAGAACCTTGGTTGTAAACCTTCTCTAAGGACTCCCAGCCCATATGCATACCCCTCAATCTACCAGCCCAGTACCTGGGTGAGTTAGGATGATTGCCAGGGCTTCAGTCACCATTGAGGACCCTTGTATGGTGGGATCCTGTATCAGGGTAACTCTCTTTGCATCTTCAGGGTGAATCTAAACTTTCTCTTAAGCAGCCCAGGTGCTGGACAGCAGAACTATGGTAGGAATTACCTTCCCATGTTCCTTCCCTTCCTACTGAATATGCTGTTTCCACCAGTGCTCCTTCCCCTGGGCAGAGGTTTACCCCAGCATTGGACAAAAATAGGGCTACTCTGTTCCTGATACCAGGCCACATGCCTGAGTTCATGTGTCTTTCTTTGGCTTTCTGCACTCCCCCACCCCCGTTTTCTGACCAGACCTGCTTGCCTGCTCTCTCCTGGCTCAAGCCCATCCACCTTCTTTGCTGATTACCCAGATTGTTTGCTTTTGTGCCAGGTTCCCTCATTCCTTTTCTTGTCCATTGAAAACCTTTTCTCCTGTATTTCTCTGAGTGATTCCAAAGGCTCAATTACCCGCGAAGGCCCCTTTGTGACTCTTTCTGTTCCCATCTCTGTTTCCACCCCTCAACCCAGCCCAGCTCTGACTCCCTGATGGTTCCCAGCTGCACTCATCACTCTGCAGACTGGTCCCAGAGGAATAACCAGCTCCAAAGAGTTACTGAACTGAAAATTGAATGAATGTTCTCATGAACTCTTTTCCACCTCAGCGGAGCTTTTCATAGTCACATTTTCATTGGAATCTGAATCTGGAAGGATTTAGATCTACTGAAAAATGTTTAAACCTCCAGCATTTGAGTGCATTTGAAACTTCAGGCAGTCCCTCCAAAGTCTTATATTACTAACACTGTTTATAGAAGCTTTTAATGCTTGTATTGTGTTTTAACTTGCTTTCCTTTGGAGGCAGGGAATTGTCAAGTAAGTATTCACAGCATCCTGCAAAAGCACAGGTGTTGGATGAGCATTCAGTACTAAGTGTTCATGCAGAATCCACGGCCATGAAGGGTCTCTACTCACTATTCGCTAAATTTGCCACAATGCAGGTTTCTTCCTTTTGCCCCTTCCTCATCTACAGTTCTGAAGCAATACATCTGTAAACATATGCTTGTGAAATAAGAAATTAACATTCTTAGACTGCTTTACTTTTTCATTTTTAACTGAAAAGTCAAGGTGAAGAAAGCATTGAATTGCCTCTATGTGTATATATATACAATTTCCTGTATATATAAATACACAGTGTTTGTGCTTGTATGCATACTCTTACACACTGTATAATATGTGGCATATTATACAACTTGTGTGTACCTTGAACATGAGCCCTGTGTTTACTCTTTGACTCTGCCTCATGAACCATGCTCTCATCTGAGTGGCCTCCTGTTCCCTTCTCAGATTTTAGCTTGCTTTTTGTAATATACTTGAACATTAGGTAGAAGGAAAAAACCCCACATATTTCCTTTGAAAGTCCCACTAAAACAGAAGAGCAGATGTCCTAGGAAGTGATAATTAACCTATAGGTACCATACAAGCTAGTATGAGAACTGGCTTATTCCTGGCCTCCCAATTTTGCTCAATTTGGTGGTAATGATATCAGCCTGGGGTGTCATTATTTTATGTTCCCTGCCCATTCTTTGGTGCTGATTATAATACTATTTGGTCCAATTATCACTTATGATTACATAATGTGCTTTGACTTGAGAGTTTCTATGCAAATAAAGGTTACATTTTTCCCCAGCACGCACGCGCGCGCGCACACACACACACACACACACACACACACACACACACACACACACACACACTCACACACACACAGCAAGTTGTTCCAGCAGGCAAACTGTCCTGCCAAGAAACACTGAAAATTAATCACTTAAATTATGAGTCGATCTTGACTGGGAAACAAAGCATCCATTATATGTAATCCCCCCAAAAAATCCAGAAGATGTTTTTGCTCTCCTGATGTATCTCCCCAGCACACTCAAAAATTCTCAGCATCCCCAGGCACCTTCACCAAGTCATAGCGAATATGTGGGAAGCATTGACAAGGCTTCCTTTTTTCTCCCCATTCTGTAGGCGCTTTAGTTTTCCCAGAGATGCCAGGGTATGAGCTTTCTGGATCTGTCAACTGGTGCACTATTTTATTTCTGTTTTAGTTTTTTGCTGGCATGTTGGGAAGCATGGTTTGTGTCACACCAGAATGTCTGTTCACATGGAAAATGCTTGTGCATGAATGAGGTGGTTACTTAATGCAGCTCTAAAACATACTAAGTTTCTCACTTGGCTTTATTTGCTGCTTACCAAGGGGATCAAGGTAATCCTTTCTCTTTACTTAACCTGAGAGGATCACTAATGGATTTGTCACATACAGTGAGAACTCCTGTAGGCTTCCTGCCTAACCCCAGTTTCCTGAATCCAGGAAGTCTAGATGAAGGGAAGTCCACATACATTTCTAAGTATTGGGGTACTCATATCAAAGTCTGTGAGAGTTGCATCCTTGAAGTCTCTTCCTGAAATTTGAATGCCATGTCTTCAAAGCTGAGATAAAAAAAAAGGCCACTATTGGTATGATGGTAGCAGTTGAATATAGATTCAGAGAGCCCTGAAAGTCAGAACTCAGTGGAAGAACTTTCTTTTATCTTCCCTTTACTTCTTATTGGCCCTTTGGTGTAGAGACAATGACTCGGTAACTTTGCACATGGTCTCAGGGCCCATTTCCAACACCTAGTTCACACTATGATGTAATCTTAGACCATTAATTCTGAACCAGTTGTCAGATTGTATGAAAAATGTCCAGTGGACTTGGTAGTATGGACTCTTCCTTCTCATAAGTCGGTTCCTCTTTAGTTTTAAAATCAACCCCTCTAGCTCTCCTTGCTGCAGGGAGCACATCCTAATCCCATTGATTTAGCTGTGGGGAAGCTCAACTATAAATTCAGGCCTCATCATGATGGCTCCATATTGTCACTTGATACAGTGTGTGCTAGGAAGGGTATGGGCAGGATGACCAGACATCAGAAACCCAGTGAAGGGACGTCAGAGTGGGAGAACAGAGAGAGGAACTACACTGGTCTCAGCATAGGGTACCAGAGGAGCAACTCAGCGGCCTTCGTTCATCATTGTACTTGGTCTGATTGTTCTGTTTTCCAGACCACCTGTTAGCAGAGCAGCTCCCCAGCCTGAGAAACTCCAGAAGAATAACATTACCAAAAAAAAGAAGCTGGTTGAGGTAAGAAGTTTGGACTTCTTTGCTTTTTTTGACTGCTTTGCAATTAATTCCATATGGATGTCCTAAGAAAGGCCTGGTGAATGTTACCTTTTGCAAATCTCACAAGAACCAGTCAATAAGGGAGAAATGATCTGGTGGCTCCCTCTTACCCTCCTCTCTTCACTGTGTAGTATTGTGCCCCCCCCTCATATCTCAGTGACCAGAACACATCGATTTAATCACATTTTCTTTTTTGGATCTTTCTTTTTTTTTTTTTTTTGAACACCTTGATTACATACATGATTGTGTTTGGGTTTCAGTCATGTAAAGAACACCACCCATCACCAATGCAACATTCCCATCACCAATGTCCCAAATCTCCCTCCTCCCCACCCGACCCCCGCCTGTATTGCATTTCCCTCATACATACTTAATCACATTTTCTATGTCCTGTTATGAGGAAATCTCAGCATCACTAAGTAGGAAACTCCCTATGTCCCTCAAACAGACTCCTTTTCCCTAGATCTATTGTATTTTGGGCCCTCAGCATCCCTTTCACAGATAAGAAATGAGACAGAAAAAGTTAGAGAATGCAAATGTAACTATAGTTTTCACACTTATTCAGTGCCAGAATCTAGGGTACATACTTACCATGGTGTAGTTTATATGTTCTTCAAACCTGTCAGTAGATGCTGTTATACCAAGGAGAACCTCAGCTCCGAGAAGTTGAGTGAGTTGTTAGGCTTCATGACCAATCCCACTCAGGCAGTTAAGTCGAGAAGCATTTGAATTCAGTTGTTAATACTTAAGGATTGCTGTTCAAATAAATTTACTATTTTCAAAGAGGATTTCCTCACTCATGTAGGTTTGTCTCTAAAAATACAACTCTTCATGCCACACCCTTGCTTTAAGACCATGAAATTTCCTACAGTGCCCCGGGATAAAATTTCGTGGTTTCAAAACTGACTCAGGAGCTGCCTTCCAACTCCACAGCAACTCAAATATCCAACAACTTAACAGTCTATGACACTGTCTTGTTTTTTATACCTTCTTCTGTTCAGTCCTCTGTTCCCTTCCCATACTGGTTCTTCCATTCCTTCCCTATCACTGTCTTCCTTGATGTCCTTCAGTCAAAATCCTCTCCCTTTTTATATTCCTTGCCATATCACATACTCCCCAGTTCTGATTTCTTACTCTACCTTAATTGGACAAAGTGCCCCATTAGTTGTATGTGAGGCTACTATTGCCCCTTTCCAGAGAGGTAGTAGATCATCCACTTTGGAAACATTGAACTTCAGAAGCCAACTAGATGACTTTTCCTGACTAATAGGCCTTTGTGTGTATGTGTAAGGCTTTCTTCTCTTTTTCTAAAGATTTCAGGAACTACTTTGGAAGACTAAGGGTACTGCTCTGCACCTTAATTTACATTTCCTCACTTAATTAAACAGCCTAATCTACCAGTGTCCCTATTTTTTTTGTGTTGGGGAGAGAGGGTTTGGGCCACACCTGGCAGTGCTCAGGGGTTACTCCTGGCTGTCTGCTCAGAAATAGCTCCTGGCAGGCACGGGGGACCTTATGGGATACCGGGATTCGAACCAACTACCTTTGGTCCTGGATCGGCTGCTTGCAAGGCAAACACTGCTGTGCTATCTCTCCTGCCCCCAGTGTCCCTAGTTTTAAATTCCAGGTAGAAACCATATGAACTAGTCCAACTTGAACCAGCTGCCTAACAGGGCTCCGGGGGGGGGGGGGTCCCCTATATAACATACATGGTTTCTAGTAAATACATGGTAAGATGAAACTGAAAAGTAGATAAGGCACTAATGTGATAGGAGAAGAACTTTATGGACAAGTCAATTTGATCAAGTTGTATGGGTTATTGTGTCAATTTTATAGGTAGTATTTTGTAGTAATTTAGGGGAGTTAGGATGTTTGTAATTAATTGATGAAAATTGAATAGTCAGAAAGCTAGAAATAGGGATATTAGAGAGAAGAAAGATAAACCTTTTGTTGTTGTTTTGGAACCATACCCAGCTATGCTCGAGGTTAATTCCTAGTTTTGAATTTGGGATCACTTCTGGTGGGTTTAAAAGGTTGTATGAAGTGCTGGGATTAAACCCAAGTTGGCTATATGCCAGGCAAGAGCCCTACCCACTGTACCATTGCTCTAGTGCTCAGAAACACATTATTATAACCTTGTATCCTACTCACTGCCCCAGTGCCTAAGGTGAGAAGATCCAGCATATGTGTATGTGTGTGTATGTGTGCATGTGCATGCTCATTTGCCAGGCTGAGTTATGCAAGTTGTCATAATGTTTGTCATGGAAGACAAAATAGGCAAGAAAGACTGTAAAAACAGAATAGTAGCTAGCTGTTTTTTTAAGAAGAAAGAAAATGGTTCAAATGTCCAATGATGGGTGATGAATAGATAAAGAAGTTTTAGTATATATGCACAATGGAATACTTGGAAGAAAAAAATTAACCCATTTTTAGACACAAAAGAGAAAAGAGCTGGAAGTTCCAGCTCACCACAGGAAGCTCACCACAAAGAGTGATGAGTTTAATTAGAGAAATAACTACATTTTGAACTTTCCTAATAATGAGAATGTATGAGGGAAATGGAGAGCCTGTTTAGAGTACAGGCAGGGGTCAGGTGGGAAGGAGGGAGACTTGGGACATTGGTGATGGAAATGTTGCACTGGTGATGGGTGGCGTTCTTTACATGACTGAAACCCAAACACAATCATGTATGTAATCAAGGTGTTTAAATAAAAAAAAAAAGAAAGAAAAAAATTAACCCTTGTAGTTTCTGCACTTGAATGGGTTTTGAGAGTATCATATAAATCAAAAGGTAAAGGAAAAAGATATTATTTCCATCTGTGATCTATAGAGAAAAAAATTAGAATAGACAATATCAGATGATGACAGATTCTTGACCTTGGATTATAAAACCCAGATCGTCAAGCACCGGGGGATGATAAAGTGGGAAGAAAGAGGCAACCTAGAATTTAAAGTAGAGGGTGCTGATCATTTTTGGTGGTGATGTACCATAACTATGTATGTCAAAACAATAAAAGTTAACACTATTGGGGCCGGAGAGATAGCATAGAGGTAAGGCGTTTGCCTTTCATGCAGAAGGTCGGTGGTTCGAATTCCGGCATCCCATATGGTCTCCTGAGCCTGCCAGGAGTGATTTCTGAGCATGGAGCCAGGAGTAACCCCTGAGCACTGCCTGGTGTGCACCAAAAAAACAAACAAACAAAACAAACAAAAAACAAAACAACAACAACAAAAAAGTTAACACTATTGTAACCATGTAATCTAGACTATAGATATTTAAAGATAAGAAAAATAGTGCAACCAAAACAGAAAATAATACAGAAATGTTGTGGGGTAAGCACCAAACAATTGGAGAATGGGAAAACCTTAGTACTGTACCCTTCCAGGAACAGCTGCACATGTGGGAACCAATTGATCAAACTGCCTCAGGTGCCCTGTGCTCAGCTCATCTAGAGTGCTTGCCAGGTACAGACAATCTCTCAGTGAGCTTTTTAGTTTTGTTTTTGTTTTGGTTACTCCTGGCTCTGCACTCAGAAATTGCTTCTGGCAGGCTTGTGGACCATATGGGATGCCGGGTATATGAACCTGGATCTGTCCAGGGTCCACTGCATGCAAGGCAAAAGCCCTACCACTGCGCTATCTCTCCGGCCCCTCTCAGTGAGCTTTAAAAATTAGCAAGATGGTCATCTGAGGAGCTGGAAAGTCGATCCACTTAATTTAGGAAATTTGCTAAAATGTTATGCCTGTTTTCCTAGTGCTTCAGAGAATTTGGAAAAGGGCTACATTTTCTCTTCAGCTATTAAGGAGCAAAATGTTTTTTTTTTTTTGTGAATGCTTTATCTCATTTGCGAGAGCATACAGTATGGGATTTTCCTCTGCTCTTCCTTTGGGGAATGTAGGAGCTTGCTCTTGACCACGTGTTTGGCTATAGAGGATTTGACTGTCGAAATAACCTGCATTACCTGAATGATGGAGCTGACATCATCTTCCACACTGCAGCAGCTGGCGTGGTTCAGAACCTCTCCACAGGTAACCTCTCCACAGGAAACAAAAATACCTGCAAACAGGGTTCCAGTTTCACACTTTTCAGATGCTAAAAAGCTTAAGCACTTTTCTTTCTTTTAGAGCAGTAACTAAAGTAACTAAAGTAACTCTTTAGTATCTTCTTGTAGGGCCCTAGAAGGGAGGTATTATATTTCTGTCATCTCCTGAGAAGCAGAGAGATATGGAGAGAGGCCATAAAAGGAGTAGAGAGAAATTCCTCAAGGATGACAATCAAGAGCAAAGCATAAGGGAAGTGGTCTCATTAATTTTTAAAAATAGGTCATTTGGATATTTTTTAACTATTGCTGTTGTGCCCACCTCCTAGTAGTACTGGGTGGTTCATAAAGTTCAAGGGGACCAACATTTGCTTTGCCTGTTTACTCCTAGTCCCCTCTCACTAATTTGTTTATCACACAAATTAGTGTAATCATTCAATGTCAATCTCTCTAATTCATTTTTCTTTTTTTATATATCTTGATTTAAACACCTTGATTACACATGATTGTAGTTGGGTTTCAGTCATGTATAGAACACTCCCCTTTACCAGTTCAACATTCCTATCACCAATGTCCCAAATCTCTCCCACCCCTGCCTGTCCTCTTGACAGGCTTTCTACTTCCTTCATTCATTCACATTGTCATGATAGTTCTCATTGTAGTTATTTCTCTAACAGCACTCATTACTCTTTGTGGTGAGCTTCATGTTGTGAGCTGGACCTTCCAGCCCTCTTTTCTTTTGTCTCTGAGAATTATTGCAAAAATGTCTTTTAATTTTCTTAAAATCCATAGATGACCTCTCACTAATTTGTAATGATTACTGTACATCTAGCAGCTAAGATTTTCAAGTTTTGATTGTTTAGCCATATTTAGGAAGAGAATAAAAAATAATAATAAATGAGTAAAAATAAGAACAATTGAAAAATAAAATTACCCAAAATGTTCCATAACTACTTCAAGGATTACAGTGCTTGCCTTGGCTGACCCTGGCTGGCATCAGTTATGGTCCCCTGAGCACCACCAGCCAGGATCATAATGCCTGAGCACCACCCAATATTGTTCCAAATCCTCCCTCCCAATTTAAAAATAGCTTAAAAATAAATATTTTAAGAAAAAAGAAGCATTCAGTAATAAACATTATAGATACCCACATCTTTATCATCAAATTTAGATATGTAAATTTAGATATGTATTTTTATCTTATTTCTTTGCTTCATTTTAAAAACAACCCCCTCAAATGTTTTTCCAATTCTACATTTCTTTCTTAAACAGATTTTTAAAATGGTAAAATTACTGAATATGTAATGATTTTTGGCTTTAGGGGAGGAAGACTCCCCTAAATATATAGCATTTGCTATATATTTTCTCAATTTTCTAGATGTCTTAAAAATAACAATATGTAATTTCCTCATCATTCATTTCTTTATTCTTGGGGCTTTTGGGTAGGAGTGAGGTCATAGCTTCCTCTTTGGCAGTCATCATCAATGACTGCCATCATAAGCAATCAGCATTTTTTGTCCTTTCTCCGCTGCTGTGGCATGTGTTAATTTGGGGGCTTACGAGGGATAGCCATTACCTTTTCTATACAGATACCCAAGTAGATTTGCATTTTGATAAATAAGTGTGATTAAAGGGATTTGTTAAGTATTTTTCTATGTTACTGACTTTTCTTTCCAATGAGTCAGTGGTACTTTTTAGTCAGTGGAATAATCTCATGTGTAGGATCTGGCCGAGAAGCCAACAAGTTGGGGAGGGAAAGTGGAGATGAAACATTAATATGATGAGTTTGGATTCTGAGAGCCTCTGCATTAATACTATTCTTTAGACTCCTAACACACACTAGAAGGACTCACAACAGGAACTTTTGTGTATAAGATAACAAATACCCCTCTTTTCCAAGACCTGAATCTAAACATGCAAATTTGAAAAACGTTATTTTATTTATATTTTAAAAAATTATTCTGAAATTGGGAATTGAGGAATTAGCCACTCGCTGTCATAGGGCATTGCCAAAGACTCCACAAGGTGCTCATCTTGCCATGTCACTCTCCTAGGGAGCCAGAGCTTCTACCTGGAGCACACGGATGACATTCTCTGCCTCACGGTGAACCAGCACCCCAAGTACAGGAACATTGTGGCCACCAGCCAGATAGGTAGGAGGATCCTCCCGGACAGAGAGCTGAATGGGACAAGGACTTATTAGAGTGATTCAAAGCAGGGATTGGGGGGTTCTGTTATTTTTATTATTTTTTGAGCCCTGTGTGTAGCAGTGTCATCAAAGTTGGTTCATCTAGTGACTGGTGATGCTAAAGAACCACTGGTCCTGCTAAATCAGACCAGAGCCCAAGAATCCATAGAAACAAATGGTCCCATTCCCATGTCCTTAAATTAATGTGACTCTCAAACTCCTGGTGCTAACTGCAGATCAGGTGTCTGTGCTTGGCAAGAGTAGATCACAGCCTGCATGCCTGTCCTATTGTTCCCCCAACAACTGCCAGTGGCAAATGTGAACCCATTCACATTTGTGAAAAGCTGTTTGTCTTTTTTAAATTTTGTCATTGCGAAGGAGGTTTTATAAACCTAGCTCCATTTGTTTTCATGGAACTCATGTTCATTTTTAAATTTACTTTGAAACTTTCTGATGCTGCTGTTGAGTGCTTCACTATTAGAAATATGACTTACTTTAGCTATTGTTTTCCCTTGCTGCTTCCTCATTGCCATTGCCCACCCAATGCAGGTGATAACACAGAGACCCCAGGTAAGGCTGTTCCATTGTGAGTAGTTTGAATCTACATAGCAAAATCATGTCCGTGTATCATGCTTGCTGATTGTATCTGGCTGAGTTACAGATACAAATCATTAACCTCACCAGTTTCCTTTGTGTGAACTCTGTCATAAGTATGTGTGTCAGATACTAGTGCCCTTCAGTCTTTGCCTCCAAAAGCACAGCCCTTGTCTACTCCTCTGACCAGACCAGGTGGTCTTTTATGCCCAGTAACTATAATGCCCCTAATCTCTTGTCTTAAAGGCTGCTAGGAAGAATTACACATTTTGTATTGCTGTGGCTCCATTGTTCTTGTCTTAGTACTTTGTCCTGCCTTCCATATCCAGGAACCACACCATCCATCCACATCTGGGACGCCATGACCAAGCACACCCTCTCCATGCTGCGGTGCTTCCACTCAAAGGGGGTGAATTACATCAGCTTCAGTGCAACCGGGAAGCTCCTGGTGTCAGTAGGAGTGGATCCGGAGCATACCATCACTGTCTGGCGTTGGCAAGAAGGTAAAGGAATTTTAACTTCTTTTTTTTTTTTTTTTTGGATTTTGGGCCACACCCGGCGGTGCTCAGTGGTTACTCCTGGCTGTCTGCTCAGAAATAGCTCCTGTCAGGCACGAGGGACCATATGGGACACCCGGATTCGAACCAACCACCTTTGGTCCTGGATCGGCTCCTTGCAAGGCAAACGCTGCTGTGCTATCTCTCCGGGCCCAGAATTTAAACTTCTTACCCTCCAAGGCTTGCTCAAACCCAGGTCCATCTCACTCCATAGACCCCAGAGGCCATGATACTGCCCCTGTGGAAACCAGGGCTTTGTTGTCCTACAGGAGTTGCTCTTCAGGAGTTCTCTGCCATGAGAGGACTGGCCAGGGGGTGCTGGACTGGTTAGTGAAAGGCCTTTGGGCACATTAGGAAAGTGTCCCAATGTTAGCAGCCTTTTATCTTAGATGTAGACAATTCTTTCCCTATTTCTATTCTCTCCATCTTTTCTGGTCCTCAGCATTCCCCCCAGTGTCCCTGCATCCTACTGTGGCTTTGTCACTTGATCTTATTATAGCAAGTTCATTGATTTAACTACCATAGTCTCAGAGACAAATATTTTTGTTATTCGTTTTTCAGTGTTTTAAACTTTTTGAGAAGAGGATTTCTCTTATAATCAAGGTTTTACATATAATGTGCAGGACTTCTTTCTTATATATACACACAATAAACACTCCTCTCCCCTCCCACACAATGACTGCTACTAAATTTGTGGTCATCTTTGCATCAGAGTATATTCTCTGAGTATACTCTCTCTATATTCTCTAAATATATTGAGTCTGTTCTCAGGGGAGCAAGAATGAATATACAATTATTTAGGACATGAATGAGGTTTCTCACAACTGTTTCTGGGGCACTGTGAGGCTGCCCCAAGTAGATGTGCCACACCTTCAGAACAGACTTCCACAGACCCATAATCTTAGGACCTTTTGATGTAGGGACGCTGAATAGGGACTACAGAGAGATGAGTCAGTAGGAATATTCAGTAATTTCTGAACCATCAACTGAGGAAAAAATGGTCAGGAAACTTTGTGCCATCTTGTAATGACATGCACATCATATATCATTTATTTCCCATTTCACTTTTATCATATGTGTGCAAATGATAATCTGTATCTTGGGGAGGCAGGTTTATTTCTTATAATGTCAGTATCCACCTGATTAAATGGAATTGAATCCTAGTGATAAAATGAATACTCTATGATAGCTGTTATGATATGACTCTATGATAGCATTTGGCATTGGAAGAAACAGAGATATCTACTTGCTCAGGCAGAATCCGTTTTCTGACGAATTCCTCCAAGTGCATCCTGACACGCTGTTTTTAGTCCTCTGCTTTGTACTTTCAAGAACATAGCCCTCGTCAGTTCATAAGTTTTTAAGATCCTGCCACCCTGCCTTCATAGCATTGTACCCTGCCTTGCCTTCATTTCGTTAGGTACTAACTCCACTCTCCATAGTAGTCGAGATCAGGACATGCTCCTGGTTCTTTGGACAAGTCAGATAAGCCCCTAAAATATTCTTGCCTTTTTTAGTTCAAGCTCATTTCTTTCATTTTTCCTTCTGCCCCTTCTGTCCCTGGTTATGCCCTAGCACAAGCTCTTTCTCATGTAGGACTTTCCCATGTCACAAAGGAATAATGAAATGAGACATGACTTTCAAATAGGCTCCCAAGAAAAAGAGAAGCCTTCAGATGGTAGCTTTGTCTCATTTTCTTTGTTGGAACCAGCACTTGCACTTGGGTCTTTGTAGAAGGTTCTGAGTCTAAGACCTACTCTAAAATGATTGTGAAGGATATTTTATTTCTTTTCCAGTTCTGTTTGACACATTTTGGTCATCACTAGAGAGCACATTATTCCTCATTTGTTAAAAGATTATTTTAGAGAACTCTTAGGCATATGCATGGAAGATGTGTTTGTGTGTGGGGGTAATCATAAGCAATTAAATTTATTTTTAAAAACGATCTTACTATATATAAAGTGTATGTCCTCAGATCCCTGATACTTATATTTTTGCTCTGAGCAAGCTACCAGTCAGTGTAGAAAGGAAGAAAGGATCATCCACATATAGAAATGTGGGGGAGATTCATCCATACAAGGGAGAAACAATCACTTAGAATAAATGTGTACCTAGTTTATTGTTTTATTTTTTTTTATCTTTTTGGTTTTTTACAAGCCACTTGAATTGCTGCTTCTTTTAGTTTAAATCAGGACTGTTTGTCTTTCATTCTGATTTTTAATTCTTTATTGATTGATAAAGTTGTTTTGTTTTTGTTTTGGGGCCATACCTGGTGATGCTTAGAAGTTATGCCTGGCTCTGCACTCAGGAATCACTCCTGGTGGTACTCAGGGGAACATTTGGGATGCTGGGGAATCAAGCCCAGTGCTTTCCTTGCATTCCTCTAAGCCCAAGTCAATCCCCAGCCCCACATCTACTCCGTAAAGAAATGCAAAGGTATGTCCCCCCAATTCAATAAAGGAAAAAAGGCATACAAAGAACTTCCTTGAAGAGAAGCCAAAGCTATGTAAATAAATCTGGATCTCCAGTGACATTTTTAGGGGGTGCTGAGTTTTCCTGTGTGGTAAATCTTCTCAGGTGGCTGGAACCTGATGTGAAGAGACAGAGGCTACCTCTATGCCATTTTTACTAGAAACTTCTTTTCTCCTACCTTTCCTCCTGTGTTCACAGCTTCCGGGGTATCATTTGTAGGAGTACAGTATTGTGGGTTGAGGACTGTTAAAGAAAATTATTTCATACACCCAATGTCTCTTTTCTAACCTGGGAGAGGAGTCTGGGGAAGAGAGAACCATTGAGGAAAACCAGCATTGAAGTGTGCCTTAGCCTCACTGAGGCTTGCACCCCCTTTCCGCAAGGCTGCTGCTTTCTGCTGGGCGTGGGAGCAGAGGGGGAAACCTCACTTTACCAGCCCTCTCACCCACACAGGTGCCAAGATTGCCAGCCGAGGAGGTCACCTGGAGCGCATATTTGTGGTGGAATTTCGCCCTGACTCGGACACACAGTTTGTGTCAGTGGGAGTCAAGCACATGAAGTTCTGGACCCTGGCTGGCAGCGCACTGCTTTATAAGAAAGGCATCATTGGGTCTATGGAGGCCGCCAAGATGCAGACTATGCTCTCTGTAGCCTTCGGTGCTGTGAGTTCCAGCAAGAAGCTTCCTGAGAGGAGATCCTGAGTCCCTGGCATGTTGCAGGGAGGGGTTGTGCAGAGAGAAATTTGGTCAAGACACTGCAAACAAGAAAAACCCTTTTCACAGTATTTCTTTTACTAGCAACCACTAGTAAACTACATTTCTTTTATATGCAATCATTGTTTCTATTCTCTAGCATACATGTCCCTTCAAAACCTTAATCACAAAATGTAACTTTTATTCAGGAAGTTCATTATTTTAGAAGGATCTGGCCAAGTTAAATAGCCACCAGAGGCTATTGGGGATCTCATTTCTAGATAAGATTCCTCCCCGTCTCTCCAACTAGTAATCTAAGTAGGCATGGTGATATCCTTAAGTAATGCAAGCCCCTGCAGGAAATTTTTGAAACCCAGCACACTCTTGGTCCTAAATGTAGATTTATCAGCCTTGTGGATGAGCCCAGGAATATGTCCCTGCAGGCTAGAACCCTGCACTTTCCTCATTATCACCTGGGCTCAGCCACATCCTGGAAATTTGCTGAAATCTGACAGCCAGGTAGCCTTCCTGTTATGTACTCTGGTGGTTTTCTGCAAATCTTTTAGCCATTTATTTCACAGCTCAGTTTGAATCTTTGAGGGGCTGGAAGGGGGGACCCTTTTGAGAGCTGCTGTGAAAGTCCCGGTGTGGAAAGTGTTCCTTTATTCACAGAACAACCTCACTTTCACGGGTGCCATCAATGGAGATGTCTACGTGTGGAAAGATCATTTCCTCATCCGGCTGGTGGCCAAGGCTCACACGGGGCCTGTCTTCACCATGTACACCACCCTCCGGGATGGACTTATAGTGACGGGTGGAAAAGAGCGGCCGTAAGCTAAAGCTTCCCTGGAAACAACTAATCCTTTCTCATAGTCTTGGGAGAAACTGCATAGTATTAGAGAAAATGCAGATTTCCTGTCTAATGCCTCAGGAGTTCAGACCACCTCTCTCTAAGAAGTGTCAAGCTCATTATTTTCAGTAATGGGAAAGGAGAGCAGTGACTTAATGATAGTTAAAACATCAGAGAGGTTGCTCTCAGTGGATGGGGAGGAGAGGGGTAGAGAAAAGATGTAACAACAAAGCAGGAAAGCTCCAGAAGCAATTCTCTTCAAGTTGATTCAATAAAGACATACATAGTTTGAATTTTTATGTTACCATTCTCATTTTATCAGTCTTTGAAGGGATTTCAAAAAATTAGGTTCAAAAGATGGTGATTCTCACCAGCAAGGCTTAAGAAAGGGGGCACCCTACAGGGGCAGGTTTCACTAACCCCAAGAGATGTGGTTATGACCTCTGTGAGACTTTAGAGGGGAGAGGAAAATGGAGGATCGAGGTTCTATTAGCCCTAAATATCTCTATCTTTTTTCAGGACCAAAGAAGGAGGTGCCATCAAGCTGTGGGACCAGGAGATGAAGCGCTGCCGGGCCTTTCAGCTGGAAACTGGACAGCTGGTGGAATGTGTGCGCTCCGTGTGTCGTGGTAAAGTGAGTGTGGCTCTGCCCTAGTCAGGCCAGGAAGCAAGAAGCTGCCAGGGAGATTGCAGTCTTTCCAATCAAGCATTTGCCCAGTGCCTTTTTGTTAGGTCCTTAAAACAAACCTTAATGGTATGACTTACGTGGTAGAGGGGAGACAGCAGAGACTGGTCAGACACTGGTGCTCACCCAAATAGTGGGATGCTAATTGCATTGCTTACTGTTTCTGTGTGCAGCACATGGCTTCTGTTTAGTTGTGAGGGTGTCTGCAGTAGCCATGTGTCAGGCCTTTCATTCAGAAGCTAAAGTCAAGAGATACTTGCCACTGCCTTTCTGGATCATATTATTATTGGTGTAGAGCTATTATCTACTTTTCCATGACCAAGGCTATTCAGTCAATGATGGTAAAAGTACAAGTTAAACCAAATAAACTCAAAACCATTGGTTTACAAGTGATAGCTTGACTAAATTGCAAAATAAGTTTTGTTTTGAAAAGCTGAAGGATATCCAATTCCTTCCTAGATATGCCAAGCCAGAATCTGGATGGTAGAGGCTGAATATATCTGATTTTCTTTTTCTAAGATTTTTTGGGGGGGCTTTTGGGCTTTTTCTAATTTTCCAGGAGACTCTGATGTACCTGAAAGAAACCTTTTATATTTAATAAATTGTAATTTGACATTGGCCTAAGTATGTATTTTCTGGTTATTCTTCATGAAAAATGTCAAACCCAGGACTGGACTGGAGAGATATAATTATGAGGGGTAGGGACACATGCAATGCATGTTCACAACCATGATTTGATACCTAGCACTATGTGGCCCAAGAACATTTCTGGACATTGTCATCTGCTACCACAGAGACCAAGAAGTACATATTTGGGTCCAGACATTGAGTCATCAGGCCAACTGGCTGAGTATCACCACAAGAAGCCCCTGAGTACTGCTTGGGAAGTTGCTTCTTCCTCCCAAAAGTCACATCTGGGAGTTTCCATAATTTATTTTACTTCAATTAAGTACCATGATTTAAAGAAGTTGTTAATACAATTATTTCAAGCATATAATTTCCAACACCAATCTCACAATGGTATGACCTTCTCTCCATCAATATCCCCGTTTCCCTCCCACACCCCAAAACTGCCCTCTGAGCAGGCACATAATAATTTTACTTCATTTTGCTTGCTACAAAATGGCAAATGAAAACATCAGAAAATAAATCAATGACATTTTATGATTATTATTATATCTCACAACAGTGTTCCTAAAGTCATGTCTGAGAATTTACTGAGTGAACTGGTTCTAGTTGAGCCTTTTATGCTATCATTCTTGCTTCTTATTTTTCCTTTTTGGGCCACACCCTGTGATGCTCAGGGATTACTCCTGGCTATGCACTCAGAAATCACTCCTGGCTTGGGGGACCATATGAAATGCTGGGGGATCTAACCAAGGTCCAGCCAAGATCGGCCGTGTGCAAGGCAAATGCCCTACCACTGTGGTATCACTTTGACCCTATTATTTTTGCTTCTATGCAACTTTCCCATCAAAATTTCTGTACTTCTACTGGTCTGTTAAGTACTGTGAGATTTGGAGGTGTTGTGTGACTATAATTTAAATTAAGAATTTTTTTTCTAAATTGTATTGGAAAAATGACAGTCTTCTGGGGAATTAATTAGATATGTGGGAGATGAAGGCCGAAGTAGATCCAGCGACTGGGATAGCTGAGTCTGATTCCAGCATCTCATATAGGTTCCCTGAATCCATCAGGAGTGATAACTGAGCACAGATCTCTGAGCATTAATAGATGTGCCCTCCCCAAATGGAGTAGGTCCAGAACCTATCAGGAGGTGACTTTTCATTTGGTGTAAAAGAATTAGGAAAGTTTGAGTTGTTGAGAGCAGACATTAACTGCCCTGCTCCATAGTAAGCTTTCAGTGACTAGACTGTCTTAACAAAGTCTTGAATAATGGAAAAGTCTGTGCTGAAGCTTTCACCCAAGGAAGTTGAGAGTAAAAATAAAATGGAGATACATTAGCATGGGTAAATTATTGTTAAAAACATCTCTAGGATCTTTGTCTTAATACCATTGCCAGTGAAGGAATATCCTGAGTTGTTATGGTTTAGGATATTTAGAAGTATTTTAAGTTATGACAATATAATTTATTGAGTTGCTACCCATTAATTACTAATGCCTTTCACCTTTCCACCAATCCTTGGCAAGATCCATTCTTACAGTTATTAATGTATCTACTCTTAGGACTTTTAAGTGTGGAGCATAAAGTATTTCTCCTCTTTGCTAATAGTGTTTTGATTAAAACAGGGGAAAATTTTAGTGGGAACTAAAGATGGAGAAATCATTGAAGTTGGTGAAAAAAATGCTGCTTCCAATATTCTGATTGATGGCCACATGGAAGGAGAGATTTGGGGCCTTGCCACACACCCCTCTAAGGACATCTTCATCTCTGCCAGCAATGATGGCACTGCCCGGATATGGGACCTGGCTGACAAGGTGAGGGCAGTTTTGCCTGGGCTTTGTCTGCAAGTGGGCCAGATTGGAGGATGGGACTAGAGATAAACCACAAGTCATCAATTCAGCTAGAAAGCTTAATAAAAGAAATTCCATTCTCATAGACCCAGTCTATGGGTCTTTCAGCTACAATCATCTATAAATATTTGAAGTATAAGAATAATCTAATTTGGAATGATGTTTACCCGATCTTTAAGAAAACCACAAAAACTGAAAAAAAGAGGTTAATCCTTTTCTATGGATGAAAAGACTAAAGTAACTTTAAAATGTCAAATGCCCCAAACTGTGGAATAGTTCAATCAAAATTCCAGCAAGGAATTTTAACTTCTGGAGTTAAAAAAAAAATTTTAAAAAGCCATCTGGGGCCAGGAATATGGTTTGTTGGCAGAATGTACTTTGCATATGAGAAATCCTGAGTTCAAATTGTCTCTGAAAAAAATTAATCTGAAATAAAAATGCAAAATAGATTGTATGGAAAAATAGATTAATATTTCCAAATATTATCTAACAAGTACTTAAGTTCTCATAATTAAACTGTCTCATTTCAAAGTTGCTAGGACATTTTTTGGTCATTTTTAGTCTGAGAATCATAGATGTGCAAAAGCCTGAATGAGGGTGTTATAATCAATTTAGTTTTCATAATTTAGTGTTGTCATTAAGTGTAGCTTCTTAAATAAAAATTCTTTTTTCTTTTTTTTTTTTTTTTTTTTTTTGGTTTTTGGGCCACACCCGGCGATGCTCAGGGGTTACTCCTGATTGTCTGCTCAGAAATAGCTCCTGGCAGGCACAGGGGACCATATAGGACACCGGGATTCGAACCAACCACCTTAGGTCCTGGATTGGCTGCTTGCAAGGCAAACACCGCTGTGCTATCTCTCTGGGCCCACTTAAATATTAATTCTTACAACAGCTTTGCATGACCACTATTTATGTTGTTACTTTATAAATGGGAAAATAAGCAATTTATCCAAACATACTCATGGAATGATAGCCAAATATCAAGGTTTTAAAAAAATGTCAGAGCTCAAATTCTTTCCTCCAAACAAAGGTCATCAATCAATCAAAGAAAGGAGCAACCCTGGCTTTCTACAGATAAGGCCTCAATCATTTGCTTATGGCTACTCATGGTTGAGGGTTGTGTCAGAGATTATATGAACTGCAAATCTCAAAATATTTACTCCCAATTTACCAAAAAAAAGTTCTCTAACCCTTGTCTAAAATCTCTGCCTCTCATGGACAGTCAGTACAAGAAACAAAAACTTTGGATGCCTAGAATGGTAGCAGAGATAACCTAGTGGTTCTGGCCTAGGTGCTGAAATTTCCCATCAAGGAGCTGGAGATTGATGTACTATTTTGCATCTCTGTAGAAGCTGTTGAACAAGGTAAACCTAGGCCATGCTGCAAGGTGTGCGGCCTACAGTCCTGATGGGGAGATGGTGGCCATTGGCATGAAGAATGGAGAGTTTGTCATCTTGTTGGTGAATAGCCTCAAAGTTTGGGGGAAAAAACGAGATAGAAAATCTGCTATCCAAGATATCAGGTACATAATAGGTGTCTGAATAGGAGGGCAGGGTGGGAAAGGCTGTGGTCTTCATTTCAGAAGGGTCATAACTGAAATGGAGAACTCATTTGAGAGTTCATTTCAGTGAACCAAGACAAGAAGCATTAATTTACAAACATGTATTTGTTAATTTCCATTAAGTAATAAAGCTTTTAAGAAATAGACAGTAGCTCTTTTTTTTTTTTTTTTTTTTTTTTTTTTGGTTTTTGGTTTTTGGTTTTTGGGTCACACCTGCCAGCACTCAGGGGTTCCTCCTGGCTCTACACTCAAAAATCGCTCCTGGCAGGCTTGGGGGACCATGTAGAATGCCAGGACTCGAACCACCGTCCTTCTGCATGCAAGGCAAATGCCTTGTCTCCATGCTATCTCTCCAGTTCCAGTAGCTATTTCTTTTAAGAAATAGAGACTGCATTTATAAAGTTTCTCTTATGATTTGATTTCAAAAAATCTCATTGAATATAGGAATCTTTAACCACATTTGAGATTAGAATGAGACCAAAGTAACTTGGAGCCTTAGATGCCTGTCACAGAACAGAGCTCATGCCTGACCGATTCAAACCACCTCCCTCACAGACCGTGCTCTTGGATTGCTTTTCTAGAATCAGTCCAAACAGCAGATTCTTAGCTGTTGGTTCTTCAGAACACACTGTGGACTTCTATGATCTCACTCAGGGCACCAGCCTGAATCGCATTGGCTACTGCAAAGATATTCCAAGCTTTGTTATTCAGTTGGATTTTTCTGCAGATTGCAGATATATCCAGGTAAGCTTTGGGCAACCAAAATAATGGTGATAATAGCAGTAACTCATATTGAATGCCAGGCAATGTGCTAATTTACTTATTACAAGGATTCCTCTAAGTACTTTTAGTTGAAGTTGAAGTTGAAGGCTAAAAGAATTTAGTGGAGATAGTGAAATAGATTTTAAAGTAGTCCTTTAATGTAGTTTCTTCTATGGACACAAGGCACCCCTTACCATCTTTCCACCAACGTTTTCTAATTTTCTAGGGATACACTTAAGCTTGCTTTGGTTCCAAATTCTATTTAGTATGGTCCCGCCACACTTGGAAACTGGACTCTGGTCAGTGGGCCTGGAATGAATAGTTTTTGCTGGGTCTGAGTAGAACTGTCAAGGGGAAGGGATGGAAGAGGATATGGATATTCATTGTTAATTGTTAAATTAAAGTGAGTAGACATATCCATTTATCCTTGATTTACTGCCATGGACTTTCTGATAGACATATTGTGCCTATTCAATATTCTCTTGGATGAAAACAGCACTAAACACATGATTACAAAAATATACATTTAATTACAAATTGCTGAGAAGGAAAAGTACAGGATGTTGTGGGTGCAGTTAGCAGGCACCAAATTTAGACTCACGGCTTCACCGTCTAAGTGATATTTAAGCTGAGGTCTGTAGGATGTGTAGGAGTCAGCCAACAAAGAGGGGTGGTAACATCATTCCAGGCCATCTGTGAGATGTCCCTGAGGTGTTAAAGATCTAAGCTCATTCCATGAACAGAAGGAAAACCTGGAACAGAGCACTGCAGCTTTTTGGAGGGACTAAAGGTATTAGCAGCAACCATTCTGTGGGAGAATGGTCCATTTAACTGAGAAGATTCCAAGAGAAACAAAGGTCAGGTTCTAGGTCAGAGGTTTCCAAACGTAGTCTACTCTTTCCTTTATAGCAAAAAAGAAAGGAAGGGAGGGAGATTCATTACCCTTCACCCCTGGAAATAAGGAAAAAGAAAGTGTTCCACCCAGATGTACTTACTCTTATCAGTAATGTGGGGGACTGGGCAATAACACCACTTTGAGAAACACTAACCTAAATGCTTCGTAACATTTTTTTGTCAGCTGCTGTCCATGAATACTAAGGTGACACAAAAGTAAGGGACCCTAGGAACTGAGATTTCCAAACTTGAGTCAGCATCAATTTAATTGGACACTATCAGACCCCAAGAGTGCTTCCAGCCTCCATGTTCTATTGACTGAGTATGGATTCAAGCTGAGCTTGACTATTCTTTGTTTACAGAATTATGTGCTAGTCAGGAAGCTTACAGAACCAAACTCTTGAGGACTGGGCAAGAAAATGAATGGCAAGTGTCTTTGGTGCCATAGCCTTTGCAGGTGAAGCAGCACTTGCGTTTGAAAAGAAATATGGGGGGTGTACAGGGTGTACTGGCAAACAGTACACCAAAAAGAGGGCCCTTTTTAACTGGAAAGAAAGTTGGTATATGTGATTTTCTCCCACTGGCAGGTGTCAACTGGAGCCTATAAGCGCCAGGTGCATGAGGTTCCCCTGGGGAAGCAGGTGACCGAAGCCATGATCATTGAGAAGATCACTTGGGCCTCCTGGACTAGGTAACTTTAAAAATCATGTTGAGGACAGGTCACATGCGCCTCCTAGTCCAATCTGTGTGTGATCAGGAATTAGTTCTCTTTATGGGAAAAGAGACGGGATACTTTTGATACCAATATGGACCGATGACTTTGATTTGGCTTGGATGTTTGAAATGCGTTCTCTCTTGGTGTAATTCATTCCCCTCCCCAACCTATTCTGTCAAGTTTAGGAGTCAACTACCAGCTCTTGGCCAAAGCTAGGTGCACTCTGAGGAGGGGTGGGGAGGGCTAGACTCCCTAGGTTGGTAGTAGAACAGTCTTACTAATTCAAGGTGCCATCAGCTTGAAGGTGTCCTCATCTAGCTCTATGCATATACTCAAAACTTAAAGGAAAAAGGAAGAATCAGAGATGGAGTGATTCTTTTAGGGGGGGGGGGTGTCTGGGACAGGAACAGAGGATTATATGAGTTGGGTAGGTCAAGAGCCCAGATAAGAGTGGCAAGGACAAATGCTTTCATGCCAGAGGATCCATGTGACTACACTGAATCATGTAAAATATCCCACCTTGAGAAGTAATTTTGGAATGAATGTAAGAAGTTCTCTCACATTAAATACTGTTACTTCTGTTCTTGTTGGAACAGTATTCTAGGAGATGAAGTCATTGGTATCTGGCCTCGAAATGCAGATAAGGCTGATGTCAATTGTGCCTGTGTGACCCATGCTGGCCTAAACATTGTCACAGGAGATGACTTTGGACTGGTGAAGCTCTTTGATTTTCCATGCACTGAAAAATTTGTGAGTCTTCCTCTAAGTAACCTTTGTATACCATGTGCAGGTGTGTCTATGGGAGACAGCAGGCCTTAGTAGATGAACAGCTAACCTCCTGAAGTCCCAAAAGTAGATGATGGGAGGTTGGTGGGAGGTCAAAATGGGGTAAAATAGAGACATAAAGGTCAGTAACTGGCTGTATGACAGATAACCAAATGGGATTTTCATTAATGAAGACTGGCCCTAGGAAGGAGGGGTTTAAAGTCCTAGAAGTAGTCTATACTTTTGGTGGGACAGCTGAGTCCCTTAGCCATCTCCAGTCACTTTTTTTTTTTTTTTTTTTTTTTTTTGGTTTTTGGGCCATACCCTGTGATACTCAGGGGTTACTCCTGGCTATGCGCTCCAAAATTGATCCTGGCTTGGGGGACCATATGGGACACCAGGGGATCAAACTGAGGTCTGTCGTTGGCTAGTGTGGGCAAGGTAGATACCGCTTGCACCACTACTCCAGCCCCTCCATTCACTTTTTTAACTTTTTAAAATATAAGTCCCCATGGAATTAGTTATGCATGATTGGATTTCAGACATGTTTCAACACCAATCCCTTTACTTGTGTTCACTTCCCTCCACCAATGCTCCACTGCCCCCCCCCATTTGCCTCCCTTCAGCAAATATACATATATATTTGAACTATGGTTTAAGGTTGCTGATAGGGTTTCATACATAACCCCCATTCACTTTTGCTCACAGGCCAAACATAAGCGTTACTTTGGTCACTCAGCTCACGTGACAAACATCCGTTTCTCTCATGATGACAAGTATGTGGTCAGCACTGGAGGAGATGACTGCAGGTATGTTAATGTTATGCCAGGCCTCCCCTTCCCCATACCATGAGCATGAAACGGGACTGATAATGGGATAGAAAACAGAAAATTTAGGCACGGTAAGGAAGCTAAAATCTTTCCATAAGTTGCCTTTAGCAACTCCAACCCAAATAATTCCCAAATTCAGAGGGTGTAGTGTCCCTACTAGAATTTTTCTGTGATGTGAGCTGCCAGTCGACTCTTGAGAAGTAGGGCAAGTTAATAGCCTGGTTTTACACACAAGCTTGGATAAGAGATGATCCTTCGGCCCAGTGCCAACTGGTAGTGGGAGAACCTCAGCCAGGTATTCTTGCTCCTGAACCGGCCCAGTGCCAACTGGTAGTGGGAGAACCTCAGCCAGGTAATCTTGCTCCTGAACCAAGAGACCCAAACTTCACTGCTATTGGTGAAAAACGTGTACAGTGGAAAATGGGCATTGTTTCTCATGAGGCATTGACTGGTGGCATTTGGGAACACTCCTACCAGCCTACCTCTGATACCAGCCTTGAAAGCATTCCCATGGCAATTCTGTTCTAAGGGCCACTGGTGTGGAGAAAAAAAGGATGAAGTCATTCAGCTTATTAGCTGAGGTAAAGAGCTTTAAATAGACATGAATATTAGTTTCTCTTCAGCCCAAGTGAGGAGGGTAAAGAAAAAAAAAACCCAACAACATATGATTTCCATATATTTTAGTGGTCTGAGTGAATCTGTGTAAAAGGCACACATAGGAAAATTTAACCCACTTTTCTACCCAAAAATATTGATGGAAAATGACCCCAGTGCTTTTTATGGACTTCCTAGAACACAATCCTTGGCCTGCTGTACACACTGCTACTGCACTTAAAGCTCTTGAAAGAGAACTTAGGATAGCTCTCCAAAGTGTAGAGGCCCAACACAGCAACAGCCCAAATGTCAACAAGCTAACAAAAAGGGCCTAAGTGTTTGATCACCCCAGTGCCACGGATACAAGGTGGCTTTTGATTACTCTAATAGACTTAGATGTAACCTTTATATGTAGGGCCCCTTAAGCCCTGGCAGTCATGGGAGTGTACTGAGATCCCTGGCTCTGTGCTCTAGTGGCTGTTACTCAAGTGGAGTTGATAAAAAAAAAACCTTTTCAAAAGTAACAAGAGAGATAGTGTGAAGTGAGTTTGCCCATTCAGTAAACACTTAAGAAGTGAAGCCAAACAACATAAAATAGGCCTTTTAAGGCAGGCAGTAACCTTTCATTAGTGGCAAGATCCTTGGCAATTCTTTTGAAATCAAAGAGTAATGTTTAGTTCATCACCTGAGCTTGATCTTGGTGCTCATGTTGGTTTTTGTCACTTGACCAAAGTATGCTATCTAGTCAGGCAAAATGATGGTTTATTCTGCCTTTTCCAGTGTGTTTGTATGGCGATGTCTATAAATGCCTGAAGCCTCTTCCATTATTGCTGCTGCTGCTGCTGCTACCACCTAGCAACTGCAGAGACCGGGAGAAGGCAACTCCTCCCCACCAGCTGCTGGAAAAAGCTGACAATGCTGTGGACCACTCACAAGCTCCAAGTGCTCATGATGTGGGACAACTGCTCTGGTCATTGGGAATCTCTAAAACTGTGACGCCAAGAAAGGAAGGTCATTTCTAAAATACTTAGCTTGCATCTGTTCGTAAGACAAATGTATAATGTACTAATTATTTCGTAAACAACAAAAATCCTGAAAATGTAGCCCACTGACAAAATGTAAAGCCTGTTGTTCTGATCTGTGGCTTTTAATTTGCATTAACATTTTTACAAGATGTCTTATGTTTCCATACTTTGGAAGTATTCACTGTTAACAAATAAGTTGAATATGACCATTTAAGTTAATGCACCAAATTAATAGAGAAACAGCTCTGTTCTCCATTTAGCTTTCCAAAACCAAATAAGCCATGTATAAAAAAAGTTGAGAAATTTAATTTTTTAACATTTTATTTGCAGAGTTTTATATCCATTAAGTGCCTTTGAAGTTTCCAGCTATGTGTGCTGCTCTCACTTCCCACAAATGATCTCCTTTCTACCTGTGGTGCTAAAACTTAAAACTGAGGAGGGCGACAAGGACCCTTAGATTTCCTGATCCGTTGCCCACATCATGTGTTTGTGTCAAGGCTTCTTAAATGGAAAAAAAAAAATTTTAACTGCTTGTGAAATGGCTAAAAGAATGTGAGCAATGAACTTAATTTCAAGGGGAAAGGGTAAAACAGCTCTTCAGTAAGTTTAGTGCCAATCCTGCAAAATCAAAAATAGAATCAAAGTGAACAAAAAAATCCAAAACCCCTCTTACTATAGAATCAAAATAACAATCAAAGAACCAAAAACCCCTTACTACAGAAGAAAAAAAAATTCCAAACAGATCCAGAATTGAGTCACATTAATCTTAAAATGATAATGAAGTGGCCTATTAAAAAAATGCACTCTGGTTATATACTCCCAAACTTCAGTTGACAACTATATTGATTTGTATTAAGTCACGTCTGAATAAATGTGCATGTATTTGATAAATCAAGATTATGAAACAAAATTATCTGATTTTGAGTTCTTCAGAGGTTGCTGACAGAATACAAAATGTAACTTGGCTATTATTACTCAGACGACCTTGCTAGACCGCCTCAAACTTTATACTTGTCCTACTACTGATCACTGGAGGGGCTGACAATAGGCACTGTAAGAGAGGCTGTGAGGGCCTGGTGACTCTGAACACATATGCCAGTTGGTCCAGAAGGACTAACTGATCATGAGCTACTAGCTAGTTGCTATTCTGTTTAGAGAAAAGATGAAATGAAGCATTTTCAATTAGCTAGAAAATATTTACCCAGAAGTGCTTCAGCATTCGTAATGGATTAGATCACTCATTTAAGCTATTTTTATATGCCAATTTATAATGCCTTATATTAATCCACTGGTAGGTGTTGGACCCCACAATTAAGTCCTTACTTCAGTCCAAATTCTGTTTTCTGTAATTCTGTGACTGGTGATGCTAAGTAATAATGATGTCTGTCTATACTGTCCCACTGAACTTTCATACTGATCAGATCTTGCATTGAAAAAACCATGTGGAAGAATATTGTTATGTACAATTATATTTAAAAAGCAATAGTGTCTGTGTCAAAAAAACTTCCTAAATCTTATTTGTACATTTATATGGTATTTTATGTTAAAATATTGGTGCATGATTTATTTTCAATGATCAAAAGATAACTATTTAAAAACACTTTGGTGTATAATAAATTTGATTATGTAACTGTGTCCTGCATTACTTTTGTTTTCAAAGTAAGCATAGCTGTACTGTGAGCTGAAAACTGTTATAATAGGATCCACACTTATGTATATTTCTTTTTTTTGTTTTGTTTTGCTTTGTTTTTGGGTCACACCCGGCGGTGCTCAGGGGTTACTCCTGGCTGTCTGCTCAGAAATAGCTCCTGGCAGGCACGGGGGACCATATGGGACACCGGGATTTGAACCAACCACCTTTGGTCCTGGATTGGCTGCTTGCAAAACAAACACCGATGTTCTATCTCTCCGGGCCCAACACTTACGTATATTTCTAATCTGTTTCAGTTTCATGTAACCAAAACACCAGGCATATTTAAGTCTATATAAGCTTTATTGATACTTTGCTTTTACAGTTCACGATGCATTCCACAGATTTAGTTCAGGACAGCTTAAACCACAATTGTATAAATCTTCATTGTATAATCTCTTGCATAACAATGTTTGATATTTGCAAATATTTTTTGAAGCATTAGTCAGTCCGTAGATTTGAGTTTGTGACGAAATTAACTCCAATAAGTCTGCGTGATGAAGTCTATGAGCATGGCATCATTTCATGATGAAAATAGATGGAAGTGCTCCTAGAAATATATTTTCTTTTTCTAGCTTAAGAGCTTTGGAACTACACACATAGATAACCAAGGACTTTCTGAATACCAAGCACTGTGGGGGCAGCTGAAAGGTAAAGGTCTAAGCTTTGTGAAACACTATATATAGATATATATATAATCTATATTTACTTATATTGGCAATATAACAGTAAAATTCACAATACACCTAGAGCATACCAAAAAGGCAAACTTTCATTTATACCTTAGTTGTATATCATTTAAACATTTCATTTCAGAAAATCTGCATCAATCTACACAGACCAGACACAGTGCACAAACTGTGAAAAAGGTTATTTTCTCAGCTCCACTTTTCTCTGCAATTCCTCAACACAGCAAGACTACCTGTATCAAAGTATACCATACAGCTTTTGCAGGTCTTTTTTTATTTACCAGTGCCTCGTATGGGAAAAATAAAAGATTATGGTTCAAATCCATACATAGCAGCTTACAATACTTAAAATGATGAACACATGGTAGTCAAGACAGGTCATTTTTCTTCAGACACGACATTGCAAAAAATAAAGATCTGTGAACTACACTGCAATGCCAAGGTTCCATTCTTCCCTGACCCTCCCCATGTAATCAAATGAACATCCCCTTTAAAGATAAACTATTGTTCATTTATTTCAAACTATTATTTCAGGCTTTTCATTCAGCTTTGCGCTTCAATCCAGGGATTTTTGCTTGGATTCTACAAATGAAGGAAAAATTGTCAATGTCAATATTAATTTTTTTCTTTTGCTGCCTAAAATGTTATCCTTTAAGAATTACATCTTTTTCTCAACTCAAGACTTGTACAGCCTAATGAATCCATTATAAACTAAAGATATGAAAGGTCATATATGGATTTAATACATCTACCCTACCTTACTTACACTTGCTCAGAGCACCTGTTTTTACCAACTACAATAACGTCTTGGATATCAATGTACTTTACTGAATAGTGAAAGTAAGTCTGCTGAGTAGCATACAGCTAAGGGGATGGTTATTGCTTTTGGTTGCTGCCAAGAATGACAAAATTACAGACCATCACAGCAAAATCTGAATATTGTTTATACTAAATGTTTCACTTTAAAATCACGACAGTTGAAAAATCTTAAGTCAGATCACCGTAAGTCAGGGAAAATAACTGCTTAGTTACACAAAATGAAATACTAAAGACTGAAACTGGAACCTATACTTTTGCTACAAATTACAATTAGATTGGAGGGTCACACCTGGTGATGCTCAGGGGTTACTCCTGGCTATGGGCTCAGAAATCGCTCCTGGCTTGGGGGACCATATGGGACACCAGGGGATAGAACCTCGGTCTGTCCTCGGCTAGTGAGGGCAAGGCAGACACACCTTACCATTTGTGCCACCGCTCTGGCCCCATAATTAGATTTTTTTAAAAAAATCTTAAATACTTACAGTGAACCTAGAACTTAATGACCCAAATATTAGAGAAAAGTATTTTAGCAACTGTAATGCCACTGTAGATCTGATAGTTACACCCATTAAAACCTAAATATGGAAATATATACTACGCTGTTATAAAAATCCAACACATTTTGACCATAATATAAGCAAAGAAGTTTATAGATTTTAAATACTTACTTAGCCATAGCATCTTTAATATTCTTATTTGCAAGTCCTAAATAATGATCAATCTGTGTCTGGAAGATAGATATAGTAGTTACAAGAAAATCGTTGTTTCTAAAGAATCCTACCAACCATTGATCTGATTTAATAAACAAACTAATAAGAAAACATATTATTTGTATAAGGTTCTAGAAACTGGCATTTTAAGTAGCACTAATACTGAGCTATATATTTTGAAATATTCTTGAAAATTTACCTGATGCCGTTCATAAATAACAGGAACACTGAAGAGTGAAATCAGAGCTGAGAAGGAAGATATACAACCTTTTTAACAAGACTGGTATGGTTTTAAAAACAAACTCTAAAATCCCTCAAACTGGGGCCAGTGCGATAGCACAGCAGTGGGGTCAATGCAAGCCACAACCCAGATTTATTCCCCAAAACACTGTATGATCCCTGAGTTCACCAGGAATGGTCCTTAAGCACAGAATCAGAAGCCCAGAGCACCATTGGGTGTAGTTCAAAGACAATTAATTAGTTAAATTAAAAACCACTCATAATGGAAATGCAATCAAGCAATATATTAACAATTGGATAAACACATAAGGCTCTCCTTATATGAATTAACCCAGGGAGACTGGAGGAACCATTTATGGCTTTAAATTCATCACATACTGTTAATTTTATAAATAGGGGAATCCTTGATTACTACATTTAAGTCTGTACCACCAGGTTAAAGTCACCCTCAGTGATCCAATCACTGTTAGAGCAGTCTTCAGGAACTAAATGAAGTAGGATTTCAACAGAGCTCCAGTATCAAAAATTAATTTAAGCCTCAAATGTATATTTTTCTGCTCTATAAAATTATTCCTACCACACTGTTTCTAAGTTCTAACACACATTCTTTCATTCTGCAAATTTTCTGGTTAATTTGTAATACTCACCCAAAATCAGTAGTGTGAGACCATTGAACAAGGCACCAACATAGGTAAACACCCACATCAACACTGCAAACTACCAGAAAAGAAGTTTAGTCTTTTAAAAACAAAATTTCCCTTTTTTGAATGGAACATCATTCTTGAATACCAGTCATACTCAGGGGGCCAAGAGGTACTGAAACCAAATTGGGGTAAGCAGCAGCAATTATGTGCATCTTAACCTAAATTATCTCTCCAGCTCCCTAAGTACCATTTTTTAATGAAGTTTCTCCACAGCTCCCCTTTTTGTCCACCACCAAAGAGCATCCTGTTACTTTATGCTACCCTACTAGACACAAGTCCATAGAAACTTGATTAAATGGTAATTGATTTTTTTCCTTCAAAGTCACCAGTTTCAATTTAGAACTTCAGAATTAAAAAGCAATCAAACGATTTGACCTCCAAGATCTTACAATATACCCAATCCTAAAGTCATTTAGAAATTCCTAATAGTTTTAGCTTTTACAATGTATTTTTTTACAATAGTAAAAATTTTACAAATATTTTTTACAATAGTATGAGAATCAGCTGTTAAAAATGGCTTTGAAAGTTAACATGATGTAAGAGGAGATGTAAGTACATTTCTTTTACATAGTGGCCAGCCAGTTTCCCTAACACCATTTGTTGAAAAGGCTTTCAACAAATGCTCACTTCATACTTTTCCTTTGTTGAAGATTATCTATATCTGATAATTGAGGTACTAGAGCCTGTTTTTCCACTGTTTTGAGAGCCTGTCTTGGTCCAATATCTGATCATTGTGATTATAGTTTTATAGGATAACAAAGTTGGACTGTTACTAGTAGTCTTCAGGGGAGTGTACAGGGTTGCTAGGGATCAGGATAGCTACATGTAAGGAAAGCATCACCCAGACAATTGATAGTTTAATACAGGGATGACGAACAAGTTCGACACAAAGAGCCAAAATTTTAAACTGTGATAGAGAGCCACATCACATGGTGACCTGCCAAAACAGACAAACACACAAAAGCATATAATTTTAACAATATATTAAACACATATTGCATTTTGCCATTTTGAGTGAGGGTAAAAATCCTGTTCACCACCCCTGTATTAAACTTTAATGGCTGCATTTAACCCTGGGAATGAGTGAGTACTCAACTTTTTATGCCTATTAATAAACATGGCCATTATTCTTTAAAACTGTTTAATAGATATGATTTGTATATATTTGCATGTATTTATCAGCTCCAGACGTAAATATTCTATAAATATAAATTAATTTACTTCTCTATTTGCCTTATGACAACAGACGCAGCAGACATTAGAGAGGTTTAATACCTCATCTGAGGCATATTATAGTAACAAGATTTAAAATTGCTTTCAGAGACTGGGCATTAGAGTCAACTGTCTACTATTTTACTTAGTCTCAAAATCTAGGACTTTTGTTTTAGTAACCAAATAAAACACTTGGGTTAAGGCACTTGCCTTACATGCCACTGACCCTGATACCAACCTGACAGCCCATGGTGCACTGTCAGAAGTAGTAAGCCCTAAGCACTGCTGGGACATGGCCCAAAACACAAATGAAAACATTTTACTAAAAATAAAATGTGGATTTTAGTAAGTTCTTTTGTTTATTCAGGAGCTAACTGGACAAGAGAATTTCAAAGTTTTCTCCTAGATCTAAAACTTGGTGACTTCATGTAATACACAAAGGCCAATAACATGTTCAAAGTAGTTCTGGAAGACTTAAAAAGTCAATATTATTAAAGATTCACCATTAGTAATTCCTTTTATCCTAAATAGAAACCTTGACATAAATTTACCCTACTGCTTATATTTTACTTTAAGTATTTAGTTGGAAATAACACAGCACAAACGAAGAGGGAAGTTTACATAATCTAAAAGCTGGAATCAGAAAATTTTTCTGTAAAGTCAGTAAAATCCTAGGTTTTGTGGGTTCCAAATGATGTCACAGCTTTTCTGAACCTTTTAGAATTATAAAAGTCGGACAGAGGTGTCCCAAGCAGTACAAAAACAGGCCAAGGGCTCAGGGGCAGTAGTTTGCTGACCCTGGATTTAAGCAATAGTTCAATATCTTACATCTGCAGGATCAGCAGAAGCCCTCAGACCTGTACACTTATTCTCCCAACACAATCTGATTGATTGCCTATGAGTCAGGAACTGTGGAATAATTGTTTTTTTAAACTCTAATAAGTATACATATTTTCACTTCACGTATTTATACAAGGACACTTTGTATTACGCAACCAACTAGTTGGCTGCTACATGTTGCAACTGAATTTAACTAGTTCAAAGAGTGTAAAGTGTTCTTAACACCTGTCAATTGAAAACCAAAATTTAAATGCTATAATGGTCTTAGCAACTGCTATGGAAATACTGGTGCAAAGGCTTGAAGCTTGACTCCAGTTACCAAATCTTTCTCCTCTCAGTTTTACAGACAACTACTATAGAAGCTAAATATAACTTCTACACTCGGCTATAGAGTGACAGCTATTTTCATCTGGAAAAAAGTTAACCTTTCATATTTTAGAAAGTTGCTTCATCAATAAAAACATCTTTACCATGATGGAATTCAGATACAGTCATAAATGAAGTCCTAATTTGGTCATCAAATAACTAACAAGGTTATACTATCATCCTGGTTAAGAAAATATCAGGTTACAGTTTCAAAGAACACACATCAAAAGAAAAATGGTTGGTGGTAAAAGCTAGTATCGAGTCATTGCACAATCACCAAAACTGCTATAAAACAAGCAGCAACCAACACCTTTAAATATACATAAACTATTTAGAACCTCAACATAAACCCAAAGTTATACTGTTATTATCCTCATAGAAGAGGAAAAGTTAAAAACACAACTAAGTCAGTTGCCTGTCACAATCATCTAAATTTTATCTTACTCTAGAAAATCTGCTCTGCTATAAAATCATAATAGTGCAAACTACAATGTGTATGCTATTATAGAGAAATGGGGGAAAAATGTAAAGTTGCTTTTTTTGTTTTTGGGTCACACCCAGCAATGCTCAGGCTCTGCACTCAGGAATCACTCCTGTCAATGCTTGAGGACTATATGAGATGTCAGGGATCGAACCCATGTTGGTAACATGTAAGGCACTACCCACAGTTCTGGCGCCATAGTAAACAGTTTAAAAAGGCAAACAGCTTGCTCACTGTCTTTTTCTTTCTACTTTTAGAAAATAACTGAGTACTTGAACACGAGTTCAATCCCCAGCATCTCTGATATCCCTGAGAGCCACCAGGAAAGATCCCTGAGCAGTGCCAGGAATAAGCCTTGAGCACCACTGGACGTGGCCCAAAAATTATAAAAGTAATAAAATAAATAAAATTTTAATAAAAATAAATGGGTCTACCAAACTGTGCTCTATATTTCATAAAGGCAAATAGTTTGTAACATTTTATAGCCAATGAATGTAATATAAAAGTCAAAGCTCATCTCTCCATGGGAAGCTCCAGGTTTAATCCACAGCACTTCAAGAATCAACTCCCCAAACACTTCTAGGTGTGACTCCAAAATAAACAGATCTTTTAAAATAATTAGCTACATTTATTAGTACCACTATGATATTTCATTCCCCCCACCAGCTTTTTTTCTCTTCTAGTTTTTCTGAGACAAAGAAACCAGAAAGAAAACTGTTAAAACGTGTTCATTAATAACTGCCTAAGAGCTGCAAGGCTAGATTTTAATGTTATTTGGGGTCAGCTATTTCTGGAGTGCTGGCGTTTTATTCACTTTCAGATTTAAGACTAAATTCTGGAGCACTATGGTTACCTCATTTTCAGGAAATTTTTTTCCTCGGCTTTTTATTTTTCTTTCTTTTTTTGGTTACTTTTTTCTTTATTTAAACATCTTGATTACAAATATGATTGTGATTAGGTTTCAGTCATGTAAAGAACACCCCTCTTCACCAGTGCAACATTTCCACCACCAATGTCCCAAATCTCCCTCCATCCCACCCCACCCCCACCTATACTTCAGATAGGCTTTCCAGTTCCCTCATTCATTCACATGATTATGGTAGCTCTCTGTGTAGTTATTTCTATAACTGCACTCATCACTCTTTGTGGTGAGCTTCATGAAGTGAGCTGGAAGTTCCAGCCCTCCTCTCATTGTCTCTGAGTATTCTTGCAAAAATGACTTATTTTTCTTAAAACCCGTAGATGAGTGAGACTATTCTGCATCTCTCTCTCTCTCTCCCTCTGACTTATTTCACTCAGCATGATAGATTCCATGTACATCCATGTATAGGAAAATTTCATGACTTCATCATAGGGAAGAGATGGATGTCAAGAAGGCAATCCCATTCACATCAAATACCTTGGAGTCAACTTGACCAAAGACATGAAGGACCTATACAAAGAAAACTATAAAGCCCTGCTCCAAGAAATAAGAGAGGACACACAGAAATGGAAACACATACCCTGCTCATGGACTGGCAGAATCAACATCATTAAAATGGCAATACTCCCCAAAGCATTATATAGATTTAATGTGATCCCCTTAAAAATACCCATGACATTCTTCAAAGAAGTGGATCAAACACTTATGAAATTCATCAGGAAATTTTTAAGGAGGAATACTAATAAGGATACAATGCAATATAGAATCCATTCCTTATCAGCCAAAACTGTTATACAGAAAAACAGGTCTTGCCTAAAACAGCTGGCCATATACCCCATTTAGTAATAGCACTAAAGGTCTTGAAATTTGTGATTTCAAAAGCAGGAATCCTCTAATAAAGCTCAGAGTATAACTAAAACTCCAAAAGTGAACCCATCAGGAATTGTTCTATGTTTTTCATTTATATTTGTTGGGGGTAGAGGTGTAGGTAGTAACGACAGCCAAAAGCTCGTAAGTTAACACCACCACTTTTTAAAAACTGTCCAACTACTATGTCCAGGAAAAAAAAAAAAAAAAAAAAACACCAGAATTTTGGGAGATAAAACCCTCATTCACACCTCAAATCTCAGTAAATGTGACAGCAGGAATTTCCACAGCCAACCCTGAGAACCACCGTTTAAAAAAAAAAAAGCCCAATAATAAATACCTTACATAGAAGGTCAAACACAGACAGAATTAAACTTTAACCTCAGTAAGGGGTTTTAATTTCTTCAACTATCAGAGTTTCCAAACGGATAGAGCACATATCATGACTAAGAATAAGTCATGATCCCTGGTACCATATGTCCCAAGACCATCACCAACCAACCATAGGCCCACATCATAGAATTACAGGGAGTGGCCCCCAGAATCTCCAACACTAGAGGCTTTCTAGTAATCTGGTGGTAGTTATTCGAACCAGATTGACACATCAGTAGGTTAAATCATCATCCAAACTATTCTAATATGCACCCAACTCTCCACACACACCTTCTCTATCACCATAAGAATGTCTTGCATTCAGCTAATTCTGATTCAATTCTTGCATCATATATTCCCCAGAGTAATGCCACAGTTTATAAGTGGTCCTGGAGACCCCAAGTACAATTAGGGGTGACTGGGATAATACCCAGCACCCCAGGGCTCAAACACCATAGCATTCTTGGGCCCTTACAATGAGCCACGGATTCCATTAGCCAAGAATCTCTAATGGGTTACCTGAGCACATTTCCTCAAAATTAGAAGTAGTTTCTTCTATGACCCACCTATTCAATGTCATACTTTATTTACTGCAAAGTATTTTTATCTGTTCTCCTTTGAAAAGAATCAAACATCCAAAAGCATAATCATTTTGGTTTTATTTAAAAACATCTGGTCACTAAAAACAAACATACTATACACAAAATGAAACTAAACTTCTTACCATTAATACTACTAGTAAAGCTATCTGTGAAAACTGCTGATAAAAAACATCTTCATCTACCGGCTTATTAAGTTTAAGATGTTAAAAGAATTTTGAGTATTTAAACCTATGCTCACTACCTCAGATATTTTTTCAACAAGTTTAAAGCCCCATCTATTGTTTTGATGTTCTTAACTTATATGAGAAATATGTTAAGCTCAATGTACAACAAGATACTACAATCCCACCACTTAAAACTTATTAAATGATTGGTTTAGTGCTGGCTTTCAGTTAGCCTTACTTTGGAAACATTTATTTGCAAAGTGAAGTTCTAACAATTGCTATATAGAAAGATTAAAAAAACAAATGTTTAAAAAAAACTTTCACTGATTACAACTAATGATTAGTAGTGTTTTAAATTATTAAAGCTCTTCCAAAATAAACATCTCAAGAGTCCAAGATAGTTCAGTTTATATATGCTTATAAATACTAATAAACATGCTAAACAATTAAGTCTTAGAAAGAAGATAAAGACACACCTATTATTATGAAAATTCTCTTTGATTTTCTCATATTAATAGTTATGATTTAAAAAAAATACAAATTTAGAGGCCGGAGCAGTGTCGCAGAGCGGTAAGGCATCTGCCTTGCCAACGCTAGCCTAGGATGGACCGTGGTTCAATCCCCCAGTGTCCATATGATCCCCCAAGCCAGGAGCAATTTCTGAGCACAAAGCCAGGAGTAACCCCCGAGTGTCACTGGGTGTGGCCCCCCCCCCAAAAAAAAACCAAAAAAAAAGTAAATAAATAAAAAAGAAGTACAAATTTATAATTAATCTAGCTTAAAGACATGCTTTTCTCTATCTCAACTACTGATTGGGATTTTTATTGTAACAATTTATTATACCTTTACAATTAATTGAATACAGAAAAAATAGTTCTATACTCAAATTCATTTAATGTTACATTTTATTTTTGTCAAATCTAAAAAAACAAATAAAACTTACCTTTAGAGAATCAACTAAATCATCAACTAAAAAGAGACGTCTGAGTTCTTTTATTGCGCAGTTCACATGACCAAGAGTAGAATTACTGTATTTCTGAATCAATTCCTCAGATATAGCAACTTCTGAATCCAAAAATGCCCTAGCAAACAAAACACATATTTTCAATGATAATTAATTACCTTGAATGTATCTCAAATCAGCAATATGCATGCACATACAATCTTAATGTTTCTGTACAAAAGCATTCTGTACTTTCATGAAAATCAGCATTTATCAAGTTAAGCATAATGTGAAAATTAACAAAACATACTCCATTTGATATGCACTATCAGCTGACTAGCAAAAAAACAAGTATTTACTCTTTTCTTGTTTCTGTTTTGTTTTGTTTATTCCCTACATTCACTGGGGCTCTCTCCTGACGTGCTCAGGAGACCAATATGGTGCTCAAACCAAGGGTGGCAATATGCAAGGGAAGTGTCCTACCCACTATACTACTTCTCAGGCACCATAAGCATACACGTTAAAGCCAGACAGTCCTGAACTTGAATGAAAACTCTGCTACTTACTTGATTGTGTGACTTTTAAAAAGTGAATTAGTCCTCTCTTTACACCTCAACTTTATTACGTATGAAACTTATCCTGAAGATTCAATGAGTACTTAAGCAACACTGCAGTTTTTATTTTTCCAAGCTGACATTCTGTTTTCCTAATACAGATCCTATTTGTTTCTAAAAACTACATTCTCTGAGTCTAATCTCTAAGGGAAACTGTCCAATAAGTTGAGACCAAACTGCAAAACACCACCAAAAGCATTATGGCAACCTCACTAAAACCTAAGTTATTTTCCTAACTCAGATTTCCTCATCTGAATAAAATAGTTGTAGCTGTCCAACTAATAGGACAATTGTAATGGGAGGGTGGGCAGAAAGGGAGGCTGCAAGAACACAAGGAACTATTTACTGCAAAAAAAGAAAAAAAAATCTTGGCAGAGAGAACCAAATCTGAAGTGTCAAGCATTCTTTCCTATCTGTTAATAGTTGTTTCTTACACTGTCCCTCCTCGTCACTTCCCTGTATTGGAGACAGTGAAGTTCCAATTACCTGTATTGGATTGGATCCCTATCATTGGATACCAACTGCCTAAAAGAGAAATAAAAGTCCTCTTCGATAGCTCCTCTGCAATAAGCTTTGGAGGAGTGTCAGGACTGTTATACCTTTTTTTTTTTTAACCCCAAACGAATATTATCCATGGTTTCTTTGTATCTGTTTGTTTACAACTTGATTTCACCCAAGGCAAAGATTGTCTTACATGTAAACCTGGGTGGGACAGGCTCAGGACAACCTGAACTATCTGCCCTTACTCTGTCCTTACACTCCCTTGGGGTCGTCTCTGTACTCAATAAAAACGACAGTTCTGGCAGACACTTTAGTCTCCGTACAAGGTTAAAGATCGCCAGACTACAGGTGTTTCATTCTCAGCCTGTTTTGGAATATTTCATGCAGCAATTCTGCTTTAGATTCATTCACCGGGGCTTAGAGATACGGTGTATGGAGTGATTTTAAAATGCTCTAGCTTAGATGTTCTATATTTACAAGTTAGAATATTCGGTCTTCAAACCAATCTCTAGTCTGTCCTTATTAGCATCTTAATGTCTTTTCAGCCAATCACAGATTATTTTTGTTTGAGCTACAGTGTGCTATTTAGGTCACACTTGGGTAGGAATTAGGAGATCTGCTTTAACCCAGTTCTGAAATCTTGCAAAAAAGGCACTCAAGTGCCTGAAGTTTCTAGCAAGATAAAGGCAGAGAAACAAGACCACCCGAAATCCTTTCAGGTTCAAACATTCCATGATACTAATTCCAACTGTTTATTCAACCAGAGCCCACCTAAATTTCCAACCTCAATTTCAGTCACTTACTATGTTTCTACTAAAAATGAGTCACTAAGCTATAAATTTTTATCTTAATGCTTTTATTATGATTTTCTGTATATACTGCACTCTTCTCATGATGGTGATAGTAAATCATCAATTAGTAGGTTATCCTTGTCAAATTTAATATTCATACCTGACGGAAGGATCTTTTGGTATTTTCTTTCATGTATCTCCACTATGTTTTTTTTTTTTATATTATCAATAGTGTTTATTTTCTCTGGCCTGGAAATATGGGTATATAGTGATGTATTTCTTCCTAATACAGTATAAACCTGTTATAAACCAGGGATATATCTTTACCAGTATAGCTGCCAAATGAAAAACTGTCTAGAAAAATATAGAAGAGTGGCTGATGTAACTTTAGCTGACATTCTGCTTCTATTTATCACTGCTTTTATTCTTGCTGAACAAAACTCTTGGCCAAGAGGCACAAAAGCAGCATTCTCTCTATCAGTAACATTTCTTTCTTTTTTTTTTTTTTTTTGGTTTTTTGGGCCATACCTGTTTAACGCTCAGGGGTTGCTCCTGGCTATGCGCTCAGAAATCGCTCCTGGCTTGGGGGGACCATATGGGACGCCCGGGGATCGAACCACGGTCCATCCTACACTAGCGCTTGCAAGGCAGACACCTTACCTCTAGTGCCACCTTCCCAGCCCCACTATCAGTAACATTTCTACATGAATTCAACTGATAGTGCAATGACAGCAATGTACATCACTTTACTAGCTGACCATGACTCAGATATATAATATCCTCTTCACTTGTATGAATTAGAGAACTAGGAAAAACTGTATAGGAAGCTAAAACTGGCATTGTGGCTGTATTTATAGCAATTATAAAAGATCTTTGAACTTTGAATAAAATGTTAACAATTAAGATACAAATTCTCCCCCAAAATTGGTGTTGGAAGTCAGGCTATATATAAAATTGATATAATATTTAAAAGTGCTTTATATTGTTTATATTTTTAAATATTTCAATGTAACTTACTAAATATCATACTTTGGGCTAGAAAGACAGTACAGGGAAGAAAGCCTTGCATGTGGCCAATTCTGGTTTGATACCTGACATTGCATTAGATCAATCAGCCTGAACACTGCCAGGAGAGATTCCTAAGCAAAGCCTCTGCAAAAAAATAGTATTAAAAACCTAAAAACTCTACTTCATTAAGACTTATGGCATGATGTGACTCTGTCGTTTTGAAAATGAAAATAAGTTACTAAATTCCAACTTTGTATATGTGGGATTTTATATGTGGGATTTAAAAAAAATAAGAAACAGAAGAAGAATACCCAGAGACAATAGAGATATGGGCTGGAAGGTCCGGTCCATGCTAAGCTTATCACAAAGACTTGTAAGTACAATTAGAGAAATAACTACATTAACAACTACCATGACAATGATAGAGAAATACATGCCTGTCTCAAAGATAGGCAGGGGATGGGGGAGGAAGGAATTGGGGGAAAATGGTGGCAGGAAAGTTGTACTGGTAAAGGGGGTGTGCATTTTATGACTGAAACCCAATTACGAACATGTTTGTAACCATGGTTCTTAAATAAATAAATTCCAACTTTATTTTTCCACTCTGTAAAACAAAGTAATACAATTGTCATGAAATTATATTAAGTACGGGCCCGGAGAGATAGTACAGCGGCATTTGCCTTGCAAGCAGCCGATCCAGGACCAAAGGTGGTTGGTTCGAATCCCGGTGTCCCATAGGGTCCCCCGTGCCTGCCAGGAGCGATTTCTGAGCAGACAGCCAGGACTAACCCCTGAGCAACGCTGGGTGTGGCCCAAAAACCAAAAAAAAAAAAAAAAAAAAAAAAATTATATTAAGTACAAAAAAGACCAAATAAGAAGAAATTATATTAAGTACATAGGAGACCAAATCAATAAATGTTGATTCTTTTCTCCAAACTTAAGTGACAGCATCAAAAGAAATATCAGCAAACTATAAGAAGCCAAAGTGTTGATTCTTATAAAGTATAAAAATCAATCAACTGGGGCCCGGAGAGATAGCACAGTGGTGTTTGCCTTGCAAGCAGCCGATCCAGGACCAAAGGTGGTTGGTTCAAATCCCGGTGTCCCATATGGTCCCCCATGCCTGCCAGGAGCTATTTCTGAGCAGACAGCCAGGAGTAACCCCTGAGCACCACTGGGTGTGACCCAAAAAGCTAAAAAAAAAAAAAAAAAAAATCAATCAACTGAATTTTAACCATTAACTGATAACTGATATGAGTAGTTACATATTCATGTCTAAACAGATATTTCTTTTGCCAAATTTTTAAATGTTCACAAACTACATCAGGGGAAAGAAAACATCAGAAACAAGCAGAAAATTTCAAAGTAACAGTGCAACACAAAATGAACTGAGATCATTTTGGTCACCTTCTTAAAGAACTATGTCTTAAAATCAAGCAGAGTTAAAGTTAAATGTATAAAATAGACTAGGCAACTAGAAGCTAGAAAAACAGTATAAAAATGGTCCATAATCCTCCAATGGGTAAATAAGGAGACAAGACTAGGATATCAGTACTTCTTCCTATAATGAAGAGAGAAACCCTATGACCAAGAATACAATAAAAATGGTGGTATCTTGGACTAGAGAGATAGCATGGAGGTAAGGCGTTTGCCTTTCAAGCAGAAGGTCGATGGTTCGAATCCCAGCATCCCATATGGTCCTCTGAGCCTGCCAGGAGCGATTTCTGAGCAAAGAGCCAGGAGTAACCCCCGAGCGCTGCCAGGTATGACCAAAAAAAAAAAAAGTGGTGGTATCTGACAAAAATTAATCTGACACCATCTTAAAAGCTGAAGACGGTGCAGTGGTCCACTGTAAACAAAGTCAATCAGGTAATAAAGTCCAGCAGGGGTATGCAAACTTCTGGAAAAGACCCAGACATATTTTAAAGTCCATACTATCTCTGCCATTAGTACTTAAATCTCATACAACAGGGTGACAGCAGTTAAATGCCAAGTATAGTTGTGTTTCAAACCAAATTAGATTTGGCCCCATGCTGTTCTAGACATCTGGTCTGAACTGAAGAACTGGGGAAAACAACAAAATATCACTTTATGTGAGAATGAGACAACATAAGCATCAAAACTGGAAACTTAAAGCAAACTTAACAGGGTGTTAATGAAAGAAATAAACAAGTGAAAGAGAAAGGATTCATTTAAATTCATGGTTTGAGTTAGGATTGTCAAAGGCTGGGTGGGTACTAAGTTGGCAAGTTCCTGGTGTGATGCATATATCTGGAATTTAGATAGTGATTGATGGCACTATTCTAAATATTCTGTGAATCTATATACCTATATATATTAAAATCACTGGAATTTCCACATGTGAATTATATCTGTTTTTAAACAGAAGAGAAAAATAGCTGAGTCTGAACTAAAGGCAGAACACCTATCTCTAATTAGCAACTAATGCTGAAAAGTATGTGTAATAACGCAGAAAGATAAAGAGGCTGAAATAATGATGAGGCTAGATCAAGAAAAACATACACATGGAAAGCATAAAACATTAAAATTAAAGTATTAAACTTATTTTTAAAATCAGGTAACATAAAATAAGCATACAATTCCTCAATTTTTAACTGTGCAAAAATACAGTTTATATTTAAGTAAAAGTAGATAACTAAGTGTCTACCTCTACAAATATTCATAACAAATAATAGTTAAGACTAAAGATATAAAAGTAAACTTTCCTATCCTGAGCCTATCATTTTTACTATCTTTTTATTTGGTGGGAGAGTGGGGCAGGTTTACCCATACTCAATAGTGCTCAGGACTTCAGGGACCACTCCTGGTAGTACTTGGTAGACCATATGGGATATTGTGAATCAAACCAGATTTAGACATGAAAAGTAAGCACCCTCCTGGCTATACTATCACTACAGTCTTATATATATTATATAAGGCTTATATTATTCTTATATATATTATAAAAATATTGCAATTATCTTTAAGTGGGAAAAATAAAACATGCCTGCCTTGATCACATCAAGAAGCTTAATACTAATCCTGTTTACAGTGTTTTCCAAATGTCTCACCTGAATGGGTGGCCTTCATCTGATTTCTGGATAGCTTGGATCACGCCCTTATATATCCTAAAGCTGATCGTCACAGAGAGCAGTGCCAAGGCAATGTAGGCTGTTACACTCACAATGCTGAATACTGTCAGTGAAAGCAGCAGGAATAAGCTGGCACCAAACACCACTCCAGTCTTCTTAATGTCTCTCCAGTAGAGGAGGTCAACAACTGAAAATTTTAAAGAAATCTGAAATTAGAACATCATTTCATTCATTTTGAGTTAGTATATTTTTATTTGTTCTTTACAAGGCTAAAAAAGTTCCTACAGTAAAATCCAAACCGAAATGCAAATATTAAACTATATTTTAAACCTATGAGTTTAAGGCCTGATCTATTTCTACTTATCATGAAGTATTTTTCATTACAAATTTTCACAAGTAATAACTCTTACTCAGGACATGGTTAACTTCTAATCCAAAATAAAGTTTCTAAAATATCGTAAGAAATGTTACCTTTATACAACGCATATATATTCCAATAATAGGGGAAAAAAATCTTAGCCTCACTAAAATTCATCTGTGAAAAAAAGAAATCAGAAATAGAAAAAAATGTTGAGGGGCTGGAGCGGTGTCATGGAGTGGTAAGGCATCTGTCTGCCTTGCTGGTGCTAGCCTAGGACAGACCACAGTTCGATCCCCCAGCGTTCCATATGGTCTCCCAAGCCAGGAGTGATTTCTGAGCACATAGCCAGGAGTAACCCGAGTGTTACCAGATGTGGGCCCCCTCCACCCCCCAAAAAAAACAAAAAAAATGTTGAGAAATTAAAACTACTACAAACCATACACACATAAGTTCTACAGGTTTGCTTTGAAGAAATCTTTGAGAAATTTAACAAAATTATAACCTAGCCTAACTATTATTAAAAGAAGAATTTTCTACAAAAGGCAGAAAGAAAATGTAGATCAATGGATTTCAACTCTTACATCTACAGGCTGTCACTGGTCCGTATACTGGCAGAAAAGACATTGCTTAGGTTACCTAAAGAGCTATATGCTTCTAGCAATATATATTTAGAAATATAAATATATTATATATAATAAACAAATATCATATATATTATAGATATATAATGCTATAAAAATTTAATGTCAGCTAGAGAGATAGCATAGTGGGTAAAGCACTTGCCTTACACACAGCTTATCCAGGTCTACTAACATGGTTCTCTAGAGCCCACCAGGAGTGATTACTAAGTACAAAGCCAGGGATAAGCACTGAGCACAGCCTGGGTAAGGTCTCAAAAGTAATTTTTAAAAAACTGTATGTTGGGGCCGGTGAGGTGGCGCTAGAGGTAAGGTGTCTGCCTTGCAAGTGCTAGCCAAGGAAGGATCGTGGTTCGATCCCCCGGCATCCCATTCCCCCCAAGCCAGGGGCAATTTCGGAGTGATTAGCCAGGAGTAGCCCCTGAGCATCAAATGGGTGTGGCCCGAAAAACCAAAAATCCAAAACAAACAAAAAAACTGTATGTCAAAGAAAAACTAAATGCTATACTGTTATCTAATGTTTTATTATCAGAAAATAGTTAGGTAATATCCAACAGTAAATCTGCTCTGGACCTCTGGTCACAGGGCCTCTAGGGATGAAGTGAACATCAGCCTGTGATTTACAGATTGGATTTATGTATGACCCCGGGAGAATTCGGCAGTGTGCCCAAAGGGCTTGTGAATTTCTCTCAAGATTGTATAAAACTATGGAGATGGGGGAGGGCAATCATATAAAACAAATATTAGATCAGAATTTTAAATATCTAATTTTTAAGATAAATAACAGTAACAAAGTTAGTTCACATTTTGAGGGGTTGCTCTGATCTCGATCCCAAAGTGCATTAAGTATCCAAATTTTCCTTTAATGTGTAAGGGACATTTCTGAAAGGAAAACAATATAATTGAGCTGAAGAATGTTGCTCCTTATTATGAAGTCCTGAAAACAGATAACACACACATATCATATTGGTACGAATGAAGACACTTCTCACAGTGTCTGGTACACAGAAAGGACTCAACATTTATTGTTTCGGGAGTTTTTTTTACTCATTCACCAATGGATTTGCTTTAAATGCTACTAATTTAACTGTGAATATATGATTTACAGCATTGTTTTTAAACTCTAACTTCAACTATTTATTCATTTCCCCCATTTCACTCCTATCTATAAAACCACCTGTAACAGTTTTGCTCTATTCAATTAGGTTTCTACTATTGTACCAATCAATGTGCTATCACAACTAAGAAATTACCATAACTTAGTTGTCAAATAACATAAAAATATCACACTAACAGTAATGCTAATAGTTGTGACAATCAGCAAACAATCAACTATATGATACAGTTTAAGAAACTTGGATCTTGTAGAATAAAACCAAAGAACAGGGAAGAAATTTTTATTGGATGGGATGAGGTGGGGATAGAGGTGTTTGGGTCATACCCAGATGCTCGGGAGTTATTCTTGGCTCTGCACTGAGATCACTCCTGGCAATACTTGGAAGACCACATGGGATGCCAGAAATCAAACCCAGGTTGGTCACATGTGAAGCAAGTGCCTTACCTGATGTACTCTCTCCAAGAACAAAAGTTTAAGCCCCTAACTCTGAACACTCTTAAGATACATTAAAACAATATTTAACAGTCATAAAATAAAATAAATCTTAACACTGTCATGGTAATATAGAAGAGAAAATGGCCTTGAGGAAATTTAAAAAAGACAGTGAAGAAATAAAAATAATATTTGTACAATTTTGCTTGTAAACTACACATTATTATCACCTTCAATTATTAAAGCCCATGTAAGGCAGATTTTATATTAGAAAATGAGACCTTGGGGCCGGAGTGATGGTGTGAGCGGTGCCTTGTGCGCGCTAACCTAGGTTGCACATGCTAACCTAGGACAGACTGCGGTTCAATCCCCCGGAGTTCCATATGGTCCCCCAAGCCAGGAGCGACTTCTGAGCGCATAGCCAGGAGTAACCACTGAGCATCGCTGCATGTGGCCCAAACCAAACAAACAAAAGAAACCTAGACATTATAACTGAACCCAAATCACACAAAAACTCAAATATGATGCCACAATGAAAACTCAACACATTCTAAGTGTTCACAATATTACATATTTGCACAAACAATAAAATAATCAAAGTGCAGACAGGAGTCATGAAGGTAATAAGAAAGCCTAAATAAAATTAACACTTAGCAGTAAGAGTGCAAATTTTAATGATTATCTCAGCTACAGTTGAATCAAAAAGGAGAAAATAATTTTATTTCATATGGTTGGCAGAAGTTCCCTATTGTAGTAAACTGCAATCATCAAGTAAACATTGTGTAAAAAATATGAATCTGGTTAAATAAAATTAGTGTATCTATTTAAAAATAATTAAGAATAGTGACGTAGAACTATATGAAACATGTCCAAAATAAATTAAAATAAAAAGATATAGATAACCTCATTTTAAATAAATTATGCATTTATTAAAAGAGAGTAGGGTTTAGAAGTAAGTTTAACTTCTCTATTCCCTTCTATGCTATCTGAAATCATGGCACTTTCGAAGTGTAAGTAAGAATTATCATACTTAGGAAAAATACAGCCCTTTATATTCCTTTTTGATGCTACTAAAGAATTTTATTAGATGTGTTTAGTTTTCCCTGTAGACTTTCCAAACAAACAAACAAAAAAAACTACTGTATTTGCCAGCGTATAAGATGACAGGGCATATTTTGCAGTTAATATAGGTTTAGGCCTATATTCATTGTATCAGACAGAATGTTCCTGTGCTGCATGTGTTCCTGTGCTCATGTACCACAGTGAGCCAATCACAACAAGCAAAGGTTCAAAGGTTATACTGTAATAGACTTCCTCTCTGACTCTGGCCAATCTGAGCAGGCTTTTTACAGTGTAGATTCAGGTCCAGAACATTGTCTAATTTTCATGCATAAAAAGCCTGCTTGGATTGGCTCAGTTAGAGAGGCGGTCCGAGCAGCCTTGCAGTGATTGGTGCAGGATCGAGTTGGAAAATTCGTTTTGTGGCAATATTCAGACAATTTTCGTTTAGTGGCATATTGAAACATTTTTCGGAATATATTACCCCCGGATTTTCGGTTGACTTTGTTTCAAAAGTCGTCTTATACGCCGGAAAATAAGGTACATGGTCTCTTAGCTTAGCAACTATCTGGGGGACATGGGAGATAGTTCGGTGGCTAAAGAAGTGCCTTAGAAGTGTGAGTCCATGAATTTAATTACTAACACTTCATGCACTGAGTACGATCTTGGCAGCTCTTCTATATGTGATCCCAGTGGTGTCTGAACACAACTGGAGAGTGTGATCCCTGATGAGCACCGCAACTAAAGACCAGCACCCTTGTCTTGAACTGAGGAAGAAGCATATGAGTACCACACCAATCCCTCTTGCAACCAGACTGTGCAATAAATCTAGCAAGCACATGTGCAAGAACTCAAAGTATAAGAACCCCAGCAACCACCAAAACCATAATCTAGCACAATAATCAAGCCTGTGTGAGATCCCCATTCCCAATCACTGTAACACCAACAGAGGGGAGGGAAATAGGGGAAATAAATATGTAGATCTGGTTAAAAATTAAAATTCTAGTAAGATGACTAATGTTCTTTGTTAAATCTATTTTTTTCTGAAGCTGATGACAGAACAGTCATGTTTAAATTCAGCAAAACTCAGTGATTGCAGTCTGAAATAAACTGAACTACAAGCCTTAATCTACTTCTTTCCACGTATCATTTCATTCTTTAGTTTTTGTCAATAAAAGGAAGAATTCTGTGCTGGGTCGGCTGTGTGCAAGGCAAATGCCCTACCACTATGCTATCACTCTGGCCCCTAAAGAATTCTGATAATGACTTCTGTAAACTGCTAAGAACTATGTGAAAATATGTAACTGTTTACATTAAATACTGAAAGCAGATCTAAGAGCTTTGTCTAAAGAATGCCCTAATTGGGGCTGGAGAGATAGCACAGTAGTAAGGTGTTTGCCTTGCATGCTCCAGACACAGGAGGGACCCAGTTCGATTCCCAGAACCCCATATGGTCCCCAGAATCTGCCAGGAGCGATTTCTAAGGGCAGAGCAAGGAGTGCCCCAGGGTGTGGCCCCACAACAATACAAAACAAACAAAAAAAGGATGCCCTGATAGCAGTACCTTAGAGCACTAAAAGAGAAGAAAATGAAGGAGAGATGAGAGGAATACAAGATTGGTTCAATATATAAAAATCAATCAATATAATAGAAAGGAAATATAGATAAAAGCACATAATAATTACAACAGACACAAAAGGGGCATCTTATTAAAACCTTCATCATAAAAATTCAACAAATGGGGCCGAAGAGATAGCACAGTGGTAGGGTGTTTGCCTTGCAAGCAGCCAACCCAGGACCAAAAGTGGTTCAAATTCCATCATCCCACATGGTCCCCTGTGCCTGTCAGGATCTATTTCTGAGTAGATAGCCAGGAGTAAGCCCTGAGCACCACTGCATGTGGCCCTAAAACAAAAAAACAAAAACAAAAACAAAAATTCAACAAATGGAATAAAAGGGAATGTCCCTCAAACTGTTGAGTATCACAAACTAACATAACTAACATCATTCTTAATGATGGAAAACTAAGAGCTTTTTCCTTAAGACCATGAACTATATATCTAATCTTGTTGCCTTGCATGCAATCAACCCAGGATGGATGGTGGTTCAAGTCCCAGCATCTCATATGGTCCCCCAAGCCTGACAGGAGTGATTTCTGAGCGCAGAGCCAGGGATAACACTTGAGTACTGCCAGGTGTGACCCAGTGACCCAAAAATCAAAAATAATAAAGATACCTCAATGTAAAAAAAAAAAGATATTAAACATTTGCAATTAATAGTTAAATGACCATGTATTTAGAAAAGCCTAAGGAATCCATTTTTTTAAGCTACTAAAACTAATAAATAAATTCAGGAAGGTTAAAAAATATGAGAAACCTAGATATAAATTAAGAAAATAATTACAAAGCTGGAGATCTGGCTCAATAGTAGGATAACTGCCTAGTATCTATGAGACCCTGACTTCAATTTTTAGCACCTAGCACCTATTAAATACTAGCCAACAATATATAAAGTACCAGTAGCACTTTATAAAAAAAAAATCCAACCCCATCAAAAAATGAGAGAAGATAAGAAACTTCCTCAAAGATGGCATATAAATAGCCAAAAGGTATTTGAGAAAATGTTCTGCATCATTATTCATCAGGAAAATATAAGTCAAAACAATGAGATCACCTCACACCAGAGACTGACACACATAAAAAAAGGACAAAAACAACCATGTTGGCATGGATACATGGGAAAAGATTCCTTCATCCATGGCTGGTGGAAATGTCAACTTGTCCAGTCTTTTTGGAAAATAATGTGGATACTCCTCCAAAAACTAGGAATTGACCTTCTATATGATCCAGTAATTCCACTTCTTGGTATACCCCCCAAAAAAAACCCCAATGCAGAATAACTTTTGCATTTTATACTTATGTAGCACTATTAACAATAGGCAAAATCTGGAAACAACCCAAGTTTCTAAGAACAGGTGAGTGGGTAAAGAAACTGGCAATATATACACAATGGAATACTAACCATATACCTGGCCATAAGAAAAGATGAAATAATGCAATTTTCTATGTGAATAGAGCTGAGTATATCGAGCTGAGTGAAATGAGGCAAATGGACAAAAAAATTTATCTATCTCTCTTATATGCAGAATATAAAGAAACATAGGAGTTGAGTAACAAATGCCCAAAGCAATAAAAATGAAAAGCAGGAGAATTGCTTCTTCTTTAGTTGGAAACATGCTGTGTGAAGGAGGGGAAGAGGAAGAAAGATTGACAGCACATTTTGACAGTGGTTGGAGGGAACGGGTCATATAGCAGGAAGGGTGCTGAAAACTAGTAAATTGTATACATAAAACTATATCAATAAAAAAAAACGATATCAATAACAGAATTGTACGACACAGGGCCTAAAAGAGAGAAGGGTGGGGGCGGGGGTATTCCTAACATAGAAGCAGGCTGGGGGGGGGGTTAGGAGGAAAACGAGGGTAGGGGTGGAGGGAAGTAGACACCAGTAGATTCCTGTGAAGGGATTGTTGTTAGAACATTGTATGCCTGGAACTTAATCATGAAGAAACTTTGTACATTAAAATCAAAAGAAATAATTTTTTTAAAAAGCAAGCAGAAAAAGATTGTACTTAGAATAGCATAAAAATGAAAGAGTAACAAAGTTAGAAAAGTAAAAGACAGAATTATGAACATCATTGACAGAAACGAAAAGCAGGAACTGTGGATATAGTGCAAAGGGCTAGAGCATGTGCTCTATAACGGGAAGCCCTAGCCCCAAGCCTGGCATGGAAACACTACAGATTGACATTCCCAAGTACAATAGCCCCTGAGCAGCACTAAAACAATCCAAGTTTCTGAATTAAAAGGCAGCATAGTTAGGATAGTAATATTTTTAGAACTGATTCACAGTGCAGTTTCCATCAAAAACCTTGCTTCCTTTTAGCAAGAATTCATAAGCCAATTGCAGAATTCAGATGGAAATGCAAGTGATGGGAAAAGTCAAAATAATCTCTAACAAGGGGCCAGACCAGTGGCTAGCGCTAGCCTAGGATGGACTGCAGTTCGATCCCTTTGTGTTCCATATGGTCCCACAAGCAGGAGTGATTTCTGAACTCATAGCCAGGAGTAACCCCTGAGCATCACTGGGTGTGGCCCCCCCCCCAAAAAAAACCCCTATCAAAACCAGAATTGGAAAATTACCCATTCACTTTTTCATAACTCTCTATAAAGCTACAGTAATAGTTACATAATGACAGCACAACAGTTATATAAGGATAGACTGGGATCAATGAAATATAATTCAGAATTAAGAAACAAATCCTTACATTTTATAGTCAATTGATTTCAGTAAGGTTGCTAAAATTATTCAGTGAGGGAAATAACAGTTGGCTGTATTTTAAAACATGTCAACAACAAATCAATGGGCCACATCATAAAATTTAAACCAGATTCCAGGGTCCGGAGAGATAGCATGGAGATAGGGCATTTGCCTTGCATGCAGAAGGACAGTGGTTCAAATCCCAGTATCCCATATGGTCCCCCCCGAGCCTGCAAGGGGCGATTTCTGAGCGTAGAGCCAGGAGTAACTCCTAAGAGCTGTCAGGTGTGACCAAAGGAAAACAAAAAAGAATTAAACCAGATTCCTACCTTATACCACATACCAAAAAAAAAAAAAATCAAAATGGAGCAAGATCTAAAGAACTTGAAACATAAAACTTGTAGGAAAAATAGGTAGCTTCTTCATGACTTATCAGGAACTGGCAATAATTTCTTATATGTCACATCAAAAGGGGAAGCTTAGAAAACTAGAAAAATTAAACCTCGTTAAACATGAAAGCTGCTTTAAAGGGCATTATTAAGTTTAAAAAAAAGCCACAGAATAAGGGGCCGGAGAGATAGCATGGAGGTAAGGCGTTTGCCTTTCATGCAGGAGGTCATCGGTTTGAATCCCGGCGCCCCATATGGTCCCCCGTGCCTGCCAGGAGCAATTTCTGAGCCTGGAGCCAGGAATAACCCCTGAGCACTGCCGGGAGTGACCCAAAAACCACAAAAGAAAAAAAAAAAAGCCACAGAATAAGAAAATATTCAAATCACCTCATATGAATTTATATTCCAAATACATAAAAAACTGACAACTCAATATAGTGATAAATAATTCATTAAAATATTATTTGAAGCATTTAAATAGCCATTTGTCCAAATATATGCAAGAGGTCAGTGAGTAAGAAACATTTGTTTGCTAGAGCAATGCAGTCAAAAATCACAATCAGAGGCCAGAGCAGTGGTGCAAGCGGTAAGATGTCTGCCTTGCCTGTGTTAGCCTAGCATGGACGATGGTTCAATCCCCCAGGGTCCCATATGGTTTCCCACCCCCCCAAGCCAGGAGCGATTTCTGAGCGCATAGCCAGGAATAACCACTGTATGTCACCGGGTGTGGCCCAAAAACCAAAAACAAACAAAAAAATTTAAGTAAAAGATCCCAGACCCAAAAGACTATTTTTGGTTTTTTGGTCACGCCAAGTGGCACTCAGGGGTTACTCCTGGCATGTGCTCAGAAATCGCTCCTGGCTTGGGGGACCATATGGAATGCCGGGGGATCGAACCATGGTCCGTCCTAGGCTAGCGTGCACAAGGCAGATAAATGCCTTACTGCTTGAGCCACCACTTTGAACCCAAAAGACCATATTTTATATAAATTCTGTTTATATAAAATATCTAGAATAGGCATTACTTTTATAGTGATTACCAAAGGCTGAGCTAAGAGCAGATGAGGAACTAGTAGTGTTAATGAGTATGGATAGATCTGTAAGGGTAATGAAAAAACATATATATTATAAAGTATTTAAGAACTGCAGTGCTCTTGATTGTAGGTTTCTCTGTAATCATCTTATTGATTCTATTTATGAATGAAAAGTTGTGATTTTTTTTAAGTTTTGGGGTCATTCTCCGTGATACTCAAGGGTTTCTCTTGGTTCTATATGCTTTGGAATCACTCATGGCAGTACACAGAGGACCATGTGGAATGATGGGATTGACCCTGGGTTGGCTGCTTGCAAGGCCAGTTCCCTACCCACTATTCTATCTCTCCAACTCTCTATGAATAAGGAGTTCTATGGCCCCTTTATTCGTGAAACCAAAATAAGAAAAATAGTTTGCACAGGAAAAGCTTAACTTTCCATGGCTCCTTAGTATTCCTTCTGTACTATATGTGTGTGTGTGTGTGTGTGTGTGTGTGTGTGTGTACTATATTATATATATATTAATGATTCAAGGTAAACTGCTCTGGCTTCAACTTTACTCTTCTACAGAAAGTTCATAAAATATTCTTTTAAAGATGTGAGGCTAATTTAATTTAAAATTTAAAATATTTACATACTTTTTGCTTGTTACCCACTTCTACTTTAAAAATATGAAAACTCAGGGCCGGTGAGGTGGCACTAGAGGTAAGGTGTCTGCCTTGCAAGCGCTAGCCAAGGAAGGACTGCCGTTCGATCCCCCGGCGTCCCATATGGTCCCCCCAAGCCAGGGGCAATTTCTAAGCGCTTAGCCAGGAGTAACACCTGAGCATCAAACGGGTATGGCCCGAAAAAACAAAAACCAAAACAAAAACAAACAAACAAACAAACAAACAAAATATATATATGAAAACTCTCATTCTGTTTCATATGCAGAGCAGTTTCATTATCAAATTACTAATTTAAAGTAATTCAGTATACTGCAATTCCGTATACTTCAAAATAAAAACTTCTGGCCCAATGCAGAATTAGAAGGGTTTTGGTAATTATTAAACTGCCATCCGCCTGCCATAAACTCTAATGGCTAAAAATAGTGCCAGCATGAATGCCATACTAGCAAGACCTTATCCAATTACACCTAACCTCATAACAAATTCTTACTGAAGCTCTTCGTTGCATTTCCTTAAGTCAAGTTTCAATTTTAAAAATCCTTTCTGTAGAAGAAAAAAGTCAAACTTGCTAGTCCTAAAATACTAAGGACAGTAAATGGCTGGTAATAAAGTACCTACTACCTAAACAAAAGCAAATACCGGTATCAAGTTCTTTTTAATAAAGTTAGTAATAGAGGCAGTGAACTTGGAAATAAACAGACACAAATATTAACATAAACAATCTTCTTTGTTTCCAACTTCCAGGAAAAGTGACTAGAATTCATAGATGATCACTTGGTACCAAACAGATAGAACTTTTATGTCCTCAAAATAAGATTCATTAACTTGGCTAGTAAATGATAGGAAAGGCATCAGAAAAAAAGATCTGGGCAGAAAGGAAGCATAACTTCCAGCAAACACATAAGAGGAGCTTGAGTTGTTTCTTCCTTCATAAACCATTAGTATGAGCCTGACTAGATTATTTGACTTAGTTTCCATGGGTATAAAATTAGCAGAAAAAAAATGATACCTACCAAAGAAGTCAGTTAAAGCTGAAAAATGTAATATGAACCAGATATGTGAACAAAGAACTAAATAAAGGTAATGACTCAGGAAATATAATCAGGCAACCAAAAATCAAATGTAATGTTTAACTAAATTTTTGTTTTCCTTGGGTGAATTCAACTTTCAAAACATTCCTAATCTTCAGCTACTATTCAAAGCAAAGCAAGTTCAATTTCCAAAGTTTCAGGTTGATAAAATGATATTACTACAGAATATCACAACCAAAAATACCTGCCCAGCCAGCATGTTTCTCAGCTATCTCCTCACTCAATTTCAACCACCACACATATCAGGAAAATTTACTCAGAACTAGCATAAATTCTAATTATATTTTCTATAATTTTAGTAGATTCTCTTATTCTATGGCACTATTCAATCTTTATATATATTATCACTAATTAAACCTATTACTTGCATTTATATGAGGCAATTGGAGTTAAGGATTAAATTCTGAAGGGTTGCAGATTAAAATTCCTATCTCATCATTAAGGCCCCAATCTTTCCATCATACCACATTCTGTATCATTTTATATTTAAAGGAATTTATCATCACTGAAGCTTGCTTCAAGCACTCAAAGATTGCTAAATGTTTTCATCTTAATTTTAAATCATCTGAAAATCTGTCACCATGAGCAAAGTTTTATATAACAGTGAAATAATAGGAGTGAAATCTTGTTCCTTATAATTTTAAGTCACAGGCCTGAAAAAATAATACAAGAAAGAGAGGAGACTGCTTGCAAGATGACCATAGTTGTTGGGTTCAGATCACTCTGATGTCCCACACATGTGGACTACCATCCTGGCAGCTCTGCTGAGTCCCAAACCCACAAAAAGGTTTTGGTTTTGTTTTAGTTTAATTTAGTAGTTTAGTTTAATTTATAGCTTAGATTAGATTTTGGAGTCACATCCAGCAGTGCTCGGATTACTCCTGGACCCACAAAAAGGTTTCTATTTAATTTAGTTTAGTTTAGGTTAGGTTAGGTTTAGTTTAGTTTAGACTTTGGAGTCACATTCAGCAGTGCTCGATTACTCCTGGCTCTGAGCTTAGAAATCACTCCTGGTGGTACTTGGGGATCGAACAAGGGTCAGCCGTATGCAAAGCAAATGTCCTTCCCTCTCGTGCTATTACACCAGCCCCACACAGAAGTTTCTAAAAAATAAATTGTAAATTTTATTTGAAGAAGTTATTTAAGTTGTCCCACCACTTCAAAAACTAAAATTAAAAATAGCTATGTTGGGGCTGGAAGTAGGGCATTTGCCTTGCATGCAGAAGGACAGTGATTCAAATGCCGACATATTCAAATGCCTGCCAGGAGCAATTTCTGAGCATAGAGCCAGGAGTAACCCCTGAGCACTGCCGGGTGTAACCCAAAAACAAACAAAACAACCATAACAACAAAAAAATATCTAAGTTTATATCATATTTTATAATGCTATAGAGTATATATTAATATTTGTTATTTTGTAATTATTAATGTATTATTCATTGAGTCTTCCTAATAGTGTATGATTTTTCTAAAATTAATGTTATGTGATTTAAAACCTATTAGGTTTTAAATAGAATATCTTGGGGCTGGAGAGATAGCATGGAGGTACAGCATTTGCCTTGCATGCAAAAGGACGGTGGTTCGAACGCCAGCATTACATATGGTCCCCCGAGCCTGTCAGGAGCAATTTCTGAGCAGAGAGTCAGGAGTAACCCCTGAGCACTGCCGGGTGTGACCCAAAAACCAACCCCCCCCCAAAAAAAGAATGTCTGATCTCAAAAGAGAATCACTAAGAAAGTCAACAGAAACTAACAATTTTTGTATAAGGACATTATGAAAGATCCACTATGAAATTCAACTATGACACATCTTTGTACTAACAAAGAATGGTGTGACAAAAGTTACACACATTCAGTTCCAAAACTCAGTTCATCTTCTTTCTATTCAAAGAACTCATAATTTAAATATAAGTTTTGTTAAAAACTGAAAAGGTTTTTGAGGAGGGAGCATTATTAAAGCAGTGCTCAGAGGGGCCAGAGATCACTCCTGGTAATACTCAGTCAACCAAGCAAGTTAGGATAAAGTGCTAGTCAGGACAGACCTGCAGTTTTTGGGACTAGAAACAACTAAGATATACAACAAAGAACTATACATTTTCCATTTATACAGAAAATGGAAATTTAAAAAATGTACAGTTTGAGAGAAAACATTTCTAAATTTCAGTGCCCAACTGAGTTAATAAATTTGCAGGAGCATCATTTATATCTAATAGTAGCTCTTAAATTGAATTTTAATTTATTTACGTAAGCTGCTTTGTATTTAAGTAAATGATAGGTAAAATAGGCAATAAAGTATTTGAAAGACAAATAGTAGTTTAGCATCAGTACCTTACAAATGCCTAGGCAATGGTTATATTTAAAACACACACACACACAAACAAAAAATGTTGAAAGACAACAGAATATACATTTTACACATATACCAGAGAGTGAGAGTAACATTATCCATGAACAAAGAAGAGAAACAGAAAATTTGATCCCACTCCAAAGATCTCACAAGAGCAACACCAGCTAAATTAAATTTAATAACATTCTTTAGTTTAAATTCTAGGAAGAGATGGATCAAATGAGTAACCAAAAAAGAAATCCAAGTGATTGCTAGAGAACAAATATAATCCTGACTGCTTCAACACCTTTCTTCCATTCAAGCACGTAATCCAATCCCCAAGAGCAAAGAGAAATTACAGTCCTGGCCCAGAGATTTACCACTAAGCTTAACATTTTTCAATGCTAACCAACCAATCACAACAACCTCTCTTTCATAACTTTGTAAGATACACTCATTCTTTTACATACAGATGCCATGATTCAAAAGATGAGTAGAATGTAAAAACATTGGTCATTCTAGCATCTATATTTTTCTACCTTTAACCATTCAAGTATAAATATAAATTGTAATATAAAAATAAAGGCACCTGCTAACAGCTATATAGCTCTAATGAATTTAGTTTTATATTTTTCCTACCTGTTTTTAAAATAAAGTTAAAATAAGTTATTAATAAAATGTTTTGTTTGAATTTCTAAGTTACAGAATGGCTTTTTAAGAAAGGCTAAACTTGGGGATTTCTTTTATGAAGCTGAACAGAAAAGCCTTCGAACTAACTTTAGAGATATGCAGAATCAGTGATTGTACCCTCAAGAAAATTATGATGGAAAAAGAACCCATATGTGTATGTATATATATGTATACATATATACACATATGTGTATACACTCTGTAACTGAAAGAGATAGGAATCTAATCCAGTGAGGAATATTGGATTATTTCTAGGTGAGGTTTTCCAATGTGACTAGGGTAAAATAAAATGGGGAGGGGCATTTGAATTGAGAAAAAAACAGCAGCAAAACAAATAGCATGCATGTTTAAGAAATTAGCCTTTCAATATGAAGAGAGAAATCTATGAGAAACGGAATTATTAAAAACAAAGTAAAAGACTTAGTGCTGTGACTAGACTCACACTTCTGGGGCTAATCTGGGGCTAGGGATATGGCTCCATGGTAAATTCCAGGATCTCAGTTGAATTACTGGCACCAGAAATAAAAAGTGTATGAGTATGGGGGGGGGGGGGGGGAATCCTAAGTCAAAAAAAGAGAACCAATATCACCATCTCTGCTCTAATTACTACTTATACACAGGATTTTAAGCCATATTAGGACAAAATATTTGCTAATTTACTTTTTTAACATTAACCTGGTTTTCATTAGATAATGAAACTACTTCAAATTGACCCCAAAATAGCTATTTTTAGGAAGGGTTATAAACATTGGAAATATCTAGAAATACTATTTAATCATAGCTAGTGTTCAGGAAGGCACCCCACACATTGCTCAAAGTAACAATTTACACAACCTTTCTGAGGCACTTATGAAACATGAAACTACCTAAATTCAGAATTTTGTAAATATTCATAAGAAAAGTTTTGCATTCTGGGGCTGGGAAGGTGGCGCTAGAGGTAAGGTGTCTGCCTTGCAAGCGCTAGCCAAGGAAGGACCGCAGTTCAATCCCCCAGTGTCCCATATGGTCCCCCCAAGCCAGGGGCAATTTCTGAGTGCTTAGCCATGAGTAACCCTTGAGCATCAAACGGGTGTGGCTTGAAAACCCAAAAAAAAAAGTTTTGCATTCAATTATATTCATTTGAGCATTACTCATGCCTACAAAATTTCTAACTTTAATATTTAATTATATCAGATGAATACATGCTTAGAATACTAGTAGTTAAAATGATAAAATATATTTAAAAAGGAATGTCCCCATTTAGTAGATAAAAATGAACACAGAACAAAATGTTGACCACTTCCCCCAACACACACACACACACACACACACACACACACACACACACACACACACACCACTATAAATAACAGCAAAACCTTTGTGTTTATAAAAGGCAGATTTCTAAAAAACACTTTTTTCTGAAAAGGGAGTAGTAAGCCAGTAAGTCTGGGAACCTCTGGTATAAAATGTATATATACTAGCTTTTAGTTAAGTTTAGGATCGAAAGTAAGTGCCTTCCTCCAGCCAGTAGATTCCACAATAAGTTAATGGTACCTGTTCCCTTCTTGGGCATGTTTTGGCATCCAGGGTTTATTAAAGGTATTTCAATCTGTTAGACCCAGGTCTCTTCCAAAATGACAATGTGTGTACGACTATGCACATATACTCAGTAACGTTCACTTTACAAATAAATTGGGTATGGTTCATCAAAATTAAAGTTTAAGGGGCCAGAGAGACAGCACAGTGGTAGGGCATTTGCCTTGCAGACAGCTAACCCTGGAGGGACCCAGTTTGATTCCGGCATCCCATATGGTCCCCCAGCCTGCCAGGGGTGATTTCTGAGTGCAGAGCCAGGAGTGACCCCTGAACGCCGCTGGGTGTGGCCCAGAAATAAACAAAGTTCAAGATGCCTATAAAGGGCAGGAGCAATGAATAGGGTGTTTGCTCTAACATCACTTCAAATTTGAAATTTCTTTTTTTTGGGCCACACCCGGTGACGCTCAGGGGTTACTCCTGGCTATGCGCTCAGAAGTCGCTCCTGGGTTGGGGGGACCATATGGGACGCCGGGGGATCGAACCGCGGTCCGTCCTAGGCTAGCGCAGGTAAGGCAGGCACCTTACCTTTAGCGCCACCGCCCGGCCCCTGTTTTTTATTTTTTTTTTTTTTCAAATTTGAAATTTCTAAAGCCATTCTTGGCATTGTTTCTATTTTAGTTCTATTTCTACTGATAATAAAGTGCTAGAATTGCCAATATTTCACAATGATTAAAATTTCACGTTGTCCTTAAGAGTTCCTTCTTAACCAGAGGCCTAAAAATCTATGTCAGGTGTCAAGTATTCCTTGTTATTCTCAGATCTGTTACTTGATTTTTCTCTGTTTCAGGCCACTTTCAAGCACTACTTGCTTTAGAGAGTTTAAACCCAACTATATTATCCTAAATGTTGTATTGAAATTTATCTTATAAAAATCCAAACCTGGACTTTCAAATTTGCTACCATTTTATCAGTGACTACTCCTATTCTTTTATGATAAAATCCAAATGCCATTCACTAGTCTTTATAACCTAGCCTAAGTATCTTTTTATAAGACCAGAGAACCTCAAAACCAGACTCTAGGATTTATAAAAATGCGGAAATGAAGCTCATAAAGGGCATCTTATTGAAGCCAAAACTAAAATATGCTGGAAAAGAAATGTGAAACCCTATATCAATGTCTATATTTGCCATATTAAAAAATAAAGCCCATGTTGTAACAGAATGCTTAGCATACACATTCCAAGGCCTTGACCCTGTAAATCCTGATTTTGTAGTCTGATTTTTTTTTAAAAAAATCTCGAGATTTTAAGAAACCTGAGCTAGATCTTTAAAATCTTCTATATTCTTTGACCATACCATTCATATCTTTCAATTACCATCCTGTCTGTAAATAGTCTATTCTGTGTAGAAAAAGCACTAATCATTGTCTCAATTATTCCTTGTTAATGTTACATCTTTCTAACCCTCAAATCTATTCAATGCTTTCTAATAATGTTCAATTTTTTTTCATTTCACATTTCTTTATATATATAAATAAATCTTTAAGCACCATGATTACAAGCATGTTTGTAGTTGGGTTTCAGTTATAAACAGAATACCCCCCCTTCACCAGTGCAACATTCCCACCACCATTGTCCCAAATCTCCCTCCTCCCCACCCCACTCCCCCACCTGTACTCTAGACAGGTTTTCCAGTTCCCTCATTCATTCACATGGTTATGATAGTTCTCAGTGTAGTTATTTCTCTAACTGCACTCACCACTCTTTGTGGTGAGCTTCATGAAGTAAGCTGGAAGTTCCAGCCCTCCTCTGTCTCTGAGGATTGTTGCAAAAATGGCTTTTATTTTTCTTAAAACCCATAGATGAGACCATTCTACGTCTTTCTTTTTTTTTTTTTTCTTTTTTTGTGGTTTTTGGGTCACACCTGGCAGTGCTCAGGGGTTATTTCTGGCTCTAGGCTCAGAAATTGCTCCTGGCAGGCACAGGGGACCATATGGGGTGCCGGGATTCGAACTGATGACCTCCTGCATGAAAGGCAAACGCCTTACCTCCATGCTATCTCTCCGGCCCCCATTCTACGTCTTTCTCTCTGACTTATTTCATTCAACATGTACATACACGTATAGGAAAATTTCATGACTTTATCTCTCCTGACCGCTGCATAATATTCCATTGCATATATGTACCAGTTTCTTCAGCCATTCATCTGTTGAAAGGCATCTTGGTTGTTTCCAGAGTCTGGCTACTGTAAATAGCACTGCAAAGAATACAGGTGTGAGGAAGGGATTTTTTAATTGTTTTTTATTTTTCTTTTATGTTTTTATTTTTTTGCTTTAGGGCCACAATGGGCAGCGCTCAGTGTTACTCTGACTCCATGCTCAGAAATCATTCTTGGCAGGTTTAGAGGACCATATGGGATGCCAGAGATTGAACCCAGGTCAGTGGCATGCAAAGCAAATGCCTATCTGCTGCTCTGACCCCCCAAAAAAACCTTTTTATAATGATGAAATCTGAGCACCTCTCACTTCTATTATACATGTGACTACCAGTAGATGTCTGGAAGGGCTTCAACATGGCACTTGTGAAGAGCATGGCAGTGAATGTGTAGCAGAAAAAAATGTGGGCTGAAGTAGCTTATTGAAATATGCCTAGAGCCTAAATTAGATTCGGACCCCTATTGTCATACACGTCAATAAATCATCACATTTCAACTATAGTTTTCTGTTGGTTTTCATCCAGAATCACATTAGCATTAGTTGTTGATGATATTAAAGTAATTCAATGAATTTGAAAATTCATTGAAAATTAGAAACTTGTCTTTGACATGTACTAAAATATATATTAGGTCATTCTACTTTCATACAAGGCTCCCCAAAGATATGATTAAATTTGATTTTATATTTAGTGACCAAAAATAACCAAAATATCTGGTAAATATGGATTATACTGGTTCTTAAGACTCCCTGCCTCAATATTCCCTAGCTAATTTGGCAAGTAAAGAACGTAAGATGTCAAGGTGTTAAGATGTTAAGATGTCAAGATGTTAAAGGTCATAGAAGTAAAATAATACAGAACCTCAATAGTTGCAGAGTAGACTCTGTTGTGACTTTTCACCTATTTTTATTGTATTGTTATCACTGATACCATCTTTACTTATCACAAGCCAGTATATGAACTTGCCTTTCACCTTGTTAATATTAACAGTCAGAAGGATGAAACATTAAACATTTATCTCCATTAAATTCACAAAAGATAAAAAATATAAGCTGCAGTGTTCTCATTTCTTTAAGTTGTATCTATAAATCTTTCACTGTTTCAACATGAACTCAATTTTAATCTCACACCTGTTCTCCCACTTTTTTTTACTGAAGCAAAAAAATTTTATGGGATGATGTGAAAGGGTTATTATAATAAGCTCTACATATTTCTTAGAGCTAAAATAGTTCTAATACTGTTTAAACCGATATATTATGTGGTCAAATACATAGATTGCCATCTTCTCTTTTAGAAATGGAACATTACCATTTCATAAAATACCTTATAAAATTTTAATTACAGCCAATATTTTACCATTTACAGGCTTAAATCTGATGCAGTGATTCAGTGAGAATTAAAATAATTTGGGCTTTCAATGGGGAGGAAAGCAAATCAAGATCTCTGATTGGTTATTAAGAGGACAAAGGTTAATGACTTGATTATAGGCATACATTTAAAACCGTATTCATTTCAAGAAGTAAAAATATACAAAATATCTCTAGATGAGCAAACATAATCATGGGAAAAAAGTAGCTTATTGCAAAAGCAGGATTTTGCAATCTGCAAACCTTGAATACAATTCAACTACATCAAGTTGGCTTTAAAACCAGTCACAAAATATGTCATTATGGAATATAGATCTATCACAGCAAAGTAATCAGCAAATTAAATGTTAATCCTATTCTGTTCATAAATGTTCAACATTAAAAGAATAGAATCTAAACGATGATAGGATTGCACTGACTACACTAAATGCCAGTGAAAAGGAACAGGATGACATTTTTGTCGCACACACCAAATGCAAAAAAAAAAAAAACGTATGATATTGCTGTTTCAATCTGTTTACTCTTAACCTTTTGTAGGCTCATTTCCAATCTAAATTGCAGCTGAACTACAAAGCTCACTCATCACAGAAACATTACTGGACACATTTTAAAAAAACTGAATAGAAGATTTAAAAGCAAATATAACCCTTGTCCTTCCAATTTTTCTTCTGACCGTCCATCTCTTGACACGATTTGCCCTCCAGATGCAATTATCAATTATGCATACCAATAGAAAAGCTGTAGTTGCAAAAATCTACCCTGAGACATGAAATATCTGTTTCCTCAACCGAAGTCTGCAGTGTCTCCTCTGCTGCACAACTGCAGCAGGACTGAAATCACCTGACGTCTTCTGGGTGGTGGGAGCAGCCTGACCGCAGCGCAGGTCAGTAACTAGGCTACTAATACTCGGCACTAACCGCCTTCCTTCTATCTGTTTATTGTTCGAGGTCTTTTGCTTGTTGCTCATGCCAAGTGAGCACTTTTGTAGGGGGAATGGCAAGTTACAAGAAAGGGGGAGAAAAATAGTCCCTTTCACTACATGTATCTGAAATGCACTTAGGATTTTTTGTTGACAGATGGCTGAATTAACAAATTATGCTACTGGCTTTCACTTTCATTTAAAACTCCAAAATCAGTGGTTACCTGAAAAGATAAAAATGGACTAACCCAAAGGGTATTTATTAGCTTAAGTTTCAAGCCTGGGAGAATACTGATCTCTTTTTCAACTACATGTAAAATAAGGCTTAAAGCATTTAGCATTTTACTCTCCTTCCGAGAGATAGATAAAGAGAAACACAAAGTCTAAATCATTAACATTTACAGAACAACATTCTAATTGAATAGAAATGTTTTAATCAATTTCAATAATCTCTTTTCGTGTAATGTTCCATATTTTCCCTTACATGACATAAATGCAGAAATCTAAGATTATACACTAATCTTTTTACTCACCACCTGCTACAACTCAATCTTTCAATAAATATTAATTCAGCAAGACTGCAGGTACTATTAATAGATTCTTAGCTTGTAGAGAAATATTCATGTTCTAATTATATCATCTGCTTTCGGGAAAGTGACATAGCGCACATTAAAATTTTACAGATAAATTTTAAAACAATGTATGGGAGTGCCGAAGGAGATAACATGGAGGGTAAGGGCATTTGCCTGCATGCAGAAGGTTGGTGGTTCAAATCCCGGCATCCCATATGGTCTTCTGAGCCTACCAAAAGTGATTTCTGAGTATAGAGTCAGGAGTACACCCTGAGTGCTTAATCTTCATAAAACTGGCAGTTCTCTCCAGTACAGATTATGTAACTTATCAAATGCCTATAACCAGCTTAACTGATGCAACTCATTTAATTAAGTAGATATGGCAGTATAAAATAAAGTCTTTTTAAATATGTACAAAAAAGAATTACAAGATATATAGGCTGTGTACAAATATACATACTTTTGAGGGGCTAGAGCCATAGTGCAACAGTTAAGGTGACTACTTTGCCTGTGGCTGACCAGGACTTGATACCTGGTTCCCTAAGCACCGCTGCCAGGAGTGATCCCTGGGCTGGGCACAAAGCCAAGAGCAACCCTGTACCAGCAAAAAAAAAAAAAAAAAAGCCAAATGTACATAATTTTTAAAAACTTTATATCTAAGATGAAATAACTAGTTTTGGAGTTTTGCTATAAAATTGTGGTGCTGCAAAATTCTTAGTATTAGAAATAGCATGAACATTAGTAACTTATTCAATTAAGATGCCTTCTTATCTTACGTGCCTAATTCCAAACATATAAATCAAAACAATTTTTAGAGCCTAGTATACTCAGCTAAGAGTTAGTATTTAAGTCTTATTCATTAGACCCATACATAATGTAAAATTTGAGTGTCTCATATTCATTATATCTATTTAAAATTAGATAAACTAAAAAAGAACAAAGGCACATGACACATTAAAAAGTTCATATTAAGGCCTGAGCAGTGGCGATAGAGATAAGGTGTTTGCCTTGCAAGCCGCTAGCCTAGGATGGACCGTGATTTGATCCCCAGCATCCTATGTGTCCCCACAAGCCAGTAGCGATTTCTGAGTGCATAGCCAGGAGTAACCCCTGAGGCGTCCAACGGATGTGGCCCTCCCCCCCAAAAAAAAACAAAGAGAAAAAAATTTCATATTAATATAGCATTTAAAATCAGACTATAACCCTACGAAAACTGATCTGTTCTCCACCTGAGAAAATTAACATAAGGATATAGTTTAATAGGTTTGTTTCACATAAAAAGACTACCCCAAAACAAGCAAATAAAACTACAAATCGAGTAACAATTATCTCCACGTATTATGTTTTCTTCAAATGTTTAACATTTTGTTCTTTTAAAATAAAAATTACTTCAAAGGCAATTTTCAGAGTATATATTCCAGTTTGCAATGGGAGGAGTAACCTATTTTCCCTTAAAAGTTTAAGTTTTCTTTCCTTAAACAGAAGAGATAGTTCAGTGGGCTGTGTGTCTTTGTCTTGTGCATGCCCAATGCCTGGTTAATTCCCAGCATCATACACACACACCAAGCATCCATCATGAGAGATTCTTGGGCACAGGTAGTAAACCTTGAGTGTGATGTATATAGAGGTCTTTGTAATACTTCTCTTTTGATTCTGGTTCCCACTGCCTGCTTTTTCCCCCTCCCCCCAGGGGGAAAGGTAGGGTATGAAGTAGTAATACATTGGAAACAGGTAGCAGAGAGGAGGCACATTTTTCTGCAGTCCTGTGGGGCTCCTTGAGTGGGAGCAGCTGGCTTGTTGTGAACTGCTTGAGTATGAGTTCTTGCCTCTTTTTACTCTAATATCTGTGCGGATTATTTGCTACAAACTAATATAACTGGAAGGCTTCACCTATCCTTACTGCAGAGGGGATATGGGGTTTCCTTTTTCCTTATGAGATTGTGGAATAACCAAACCCTAACCCCACCTCAAGGGAACCAAACACTTCATTTGAGCACCATCAGGTGTGGCTCAATCTCCCACTATCACAAAGTAAGGTTTCCAAAGAAACAGGGTCCAAACTGCTTTTATTCATAATGCATAAATAAAACTGCCCGCTGAATTATAAATATATCTTGTATATATAGTGGGAAAGGTGAATTTTTCTTTAACTGAAATTAAAAACAGATTTACATAAAAGTTTTTAAGCTGTCCAAAATTCATGTTTGATAACTTCCCACATATACTCAAAACTAGTCAGCAAGAATAAAACCTAAATATAAATACTCACTAACTCTTTTCCAAAAAGATAGCACTCATTAGAATCATGCACTTTTTCTTTTCATGTCTTAACTCATTTTCTTGGTGCACCAACTGCACTGTAGGAAAACAATATATTAATTTATACTAAAACAACAAAAATCATTTTCTATAAACCTCTCAAGTATTTTGTATGTAAAATTCTTAATTATAACTAATTCATAGATTTTTTTTGGTAACACAGGATTGTATGTTGGGATGGGCAACAATGTTAAAGCAATAAATCTGCCCTGGCAATTCCCCCTAACATATTATTCCTACTTTTCCACTTCTTTTCCTTTCTCTGCCTACATCCACACACCAGAAAAATTCAGGTTTCTGTTTTACTTTGTTTTCTTTAAAATGTTTATAAAGAGAAATAAAATGAGAAGAGGGTGACCCCTAGATTTTGGCAGTTGCTTGTACACTATTCATGATAACAGATTCCACAACAGAGAACAGCAATTTTTTAAAATAAATTGTAACTACAATTATAAACTTACTTCAGTGGCTAGAGAGTAGAGGAAAGGGGATTGAGGTGCTTACTTTACACACAACTGACACCAGTTTGATCCCACATATCATATATGATCCTTCAAGCACAGTATCAGGAGTAACTTCTAAGCAATGCCAAGTATTGTCCAAAAACCAAATTTATTTCAAAATGCCTCTATTCTGAGTTCTAAAAAACATTAAGAAATTAAATATGCCTCATTACTGAAAGGTATTAGTTCTGTTTAGTATCATGTGCTATAATATAGACTCAATTATAGCACTTCAGTATTACCCACTTTTTCCTTAAGACATGGAGAGACTTAAAAAAGACATACAATAAAAAGTTAAATAACTATATGCTTCCCCAAAATTAAATGCATTTTTTAAGTTGGAACTTTAGACCTAACAGTTAAGCTCTGAACAGGCTTTAGATTTCATAGGTTTGGGGAAATGAGGGTCATTTCATAATTTTTTTTGGGGGGGGCCACACCCGTTTGGTGCTCAGGGGTTACTCCTGGCTAAGTGCTCAGAAATTGCCCCTGGCTTGGGGGGACCATATGGGACGCCGGGGGATCGAACCGCAGTCCGTTCCTTGGCTAGCGCTTACAAGGCAGACACCTTATCTCTAGAGTCACCTTCCCGGCCCCATTTCATAATTTTTAAACAGCATGATTCAGCTATTTGACTCAGACAATATATCAAATTACAAAACGATTTTCTTATTTTTTGGGGTTGTTTGGAGCCACACCCAGCGGTGCATAGGGATTACTTATGCCTCGCAGGCTTGGTAACATGGGACTCCGCTGACTGAACCCAGGATCTGCCACATGCAAGGCAAACACGCTACCCACTGTACTATATATCACTCCAGCTCCTTATTTTCTTTCTTGTTAAGATTTACAAGTGTTCTATATATCTTAAAAAATGAACTATTTTACTAGATGGATGATGAGTAAATTTTTACTCACAATTTGTGTATTGTCTTTTTATTCTGGACATTGTTTCTTTTGCAGTAAAAACTGTTTTTGTTGTTTATTTGGGCTTATGGAATGCCAGGGATCGAACCCCAGTTGGCTACGCACAAGGCAAGCACCCTAAAACACTGCACCATTGCTCCAGCTCCTATCACAATTCAATTTCTCAGCTCAGATAAATTTATTCTATATGACAATTATGTAGCATTCTAGCGACCTCTCTTTCTACCTACAACACTAGGTGGCACCAATGCCCATGATTAAACAGTACAGTTGACTGCTTCAACCATGGTATACAATAAGGCAAAAAACTGCATTCTGAATTTTCTGGCTATATCTTAGGATTCTGGCCTAAAATAAAGCAATTGAATCAGAGTATGCTAGAAAAGAAGGAGTAAAGACCCTACCATCATTAGAAATATGAGATAAAATGATCAATGAGGGCTGGAGAGATAGCACAGGTAGGGCATTTGCCTTGCATGTAGCTAACCTGGGAGGGACCCAGTTCAATTACCGACACCCATATGGTCCTCCAGCCTGCCAAGGCTGATTTCTGAATGCAGAGCCAGAAGTGACCCCTGAGCACTGCTAGGTGTGGCCCAACAACTAATCAATAAAGTTTAAAAAAAAGATCAATGACTAAAAGTTTAGAAATCCGTTCTTAGCAGATCAAAATTAAAAATAAAGATCATGGGCCCGGAGAGATAGCACAGTGGCGTTTGCCTTGCAAGCAGCCGATCCAGGACCAAAGGTGGTTGGTTTGAATCCCGGTGTCCCATATGGTCCCCCATGTCTGCCAGGAGCTATTTCTGAGCAGACAGCCAGGAGTAACCCCTAAGCACCGCCGGGTGTGGCCCAAAAACGAAAGAAAGAAAGAAAGAAAGAAAGAAAGAAAGAAAGAAAGAAAGAAAGAAAGAAAGAAAGAAAGAAAGAGAGAGAGAGAGAGAGAGAGAGAGAGAGAGAGAGAAAGAAAGAAAGAAAGAAAGAAAAGAAGAGAAAGAAAGAAAGAAAGAAGAAAGAGAAAGAAAGAAAGAAAGAAAGGAAAGAAAGAAAGAAAGAAAGAAAGAAAGAAAGAAAGAAAGAAATGAAGAGAGAGAGAGAGAAGAAAGGAGAGAGAGAGAGAGAGAAAGAAAGAAAGAAAGAAAGAAAAGAAAGAAAGAAAGAAAGAAAGAAAGAAGAAAAGAAAGAGAGAGAGAGAGAGAGAGAGAGAGAGAGAGAGAAAGAAAGAAAGAAAGAAAGAAAGAAAAGAAAGAAAGAAAGAAAGAAAGAAAGAAAGGAAAAGAAATGAAAGAAAGAAAGAAAGAAAGAAAGAAAGAAAGAAAGAGAGAGAGAGAAAGAGAGAGAGAGAGAGAAAGGAGAGAAGAGAGAAAGAAAGAAAGAAAGAAAGAAAGAAAAGAAAGAAAGAAAGAAAGGAAAAGAAAGAAAGAAAGAAAGAAAGAAAGAAAGAAAGGAAAGAAAGAAAGGAAAGAGAGAGAGGAGAGAGAGAAAGAGGAGAAAGAGAGAAAGAGAGAAAGAAAGAAAAGGAGAGAAAGAAAGAAAGAAAGAAAGAAAGAAAGAAAGAAAGAAAGAAAGAAAGAAAGAAAGAAAGAAAGAAAGAAAGAAAGAAAGAAAGAAAGAAAGAAAGAAAGAAAGAAAGAAAGAAAGATAAAGATCATGTGGGGCCAGAGATAGCACAGTGGTAGGGCAATTGCTTTGCATGAGGTTGAAGCAGACAGACCTGCATTCAAAGAAAGAAAGAAAAATAAAGATCATGTGGGGCCAGAGATAGCACAGTGGTAGGGCATTTGCTTTGCATGAGGTTGACGCAGACAGACCTGCATTCCATCCCTGATGTCCCATATAGTATCCAAGCCAGGAGTGATTTCTGAGTGCATAGCCAGGAATAACCCCTGAGCATCACCGGGTGTGGCCCAAAAGCCAATAAATAAATAAATAAATAAATATTAAGAATTATGTATAAAAACAAAATGTAAAGTAAGGTTAAAAAACAAACTGAAGAAAAATAAGGCAATACAGCATATCATTTGGATCAGAAAAGAATAAACACATAATTTTAAAATGGACAAAGGGTGTTATTAAACAGCCAATTTACAAAAAAGAACTAAGGTTCGCCAATAAATATGTTGACTTTCACTAATATTAAAAACACCACAATAAGTTAGAAAAACAATGACTACAAATAATCAGGAAAGAGAAATAAATCATATTAAGTGACTAGCAATGTACTAGGCCCTTAAAATAAGAAAATTTATAATCATTATACACTTGAATCTTATAAACTGTTATTGGCAACGGAATGATGGGTGCTTTCTTACTCAGTAAAAGGGTGAAAATTAGCACATTAATGGTGACCATTTTCTGTCTAAACACTAAAAGTATGTGCTCATATTTGGGATTATCAAAAATTTCTGTAAAAGTATTAAGATATGTAAAATAAATAAATAAATAAATAACAGCAAACTAAAGTACAACCATACCAAAGAACTCAACATTACAAAGTCACTCAAAGTGGAAAACTGGTCAACAACATACCAAAAAATGAACTCAGACCTATCCTTAATACTATGTACAAAGGTCAAATCAAAATGGATTAAAGACCTTGATAAAGGAAAACGTAGCCTAACAACCCATGCATGACGTTGCAGCTAAAGGCATCTTCAAGGATGAAGCACCACTGACCAAGCAAATGGAAGCAAAGATAAACAAACTATTAAACTGAGAAACGTCATCACTTCAAAGGAAATAATGACTAGGATACTAAGGCCACCCACGGAATGGGAGAAACTATTCACCCAATAATCATCAGATAAGGGATTAATATCTAAGATACAGAAGGCACTGACTGAACTTTACAAGAAAAAAATCTAACCCCATCCAAAAATTAGGAGAATAAGCAGATATTTGAAAGAAGAAAAACAGAAAGTCAAAAGGCACATGAAAAAATGTTCCACTTCAATAATAAGCAGGGAAATGAAAATCAAAGTAACAATGAGATATATCATACCATAGAAAAAACTTTTTTTTTGGTTTTGGGCCACACCCGTTGATGCTCAGGGGTTAATCCTGACTATGCGCTATGTGCTGAGAAATCGCTCCTGGTTTGGGGGACCATATGGATTGCCGGGGGATCAAACTGCGGTCCATCCTAGGCTAGCACGTGCAAGACAGATAGACGTCTTACTTGTGCCACTGCTTCAGTTCACCATAGAAAATTTGTAATACAACTTTAGTGGTTTCATAATAGTTTGCACAAATCCAGGGAAATGTATAATGTTGTTAAGTGTTTTAAAAGTTCTCAGCTATCAAAATGTTTCCCAATTGCTATGATGTTTTATTGTGTATAATATGTAGCAACTTATTCTCAGAACATGTCTGCAAAAATGTTCTCTTTGTCCACTGAAGTCTATGGAAAAGAACTTGGATACTATAGACTCTTATTATAGTGCTAATTATAAGAAATATAGCAAACTTATTTTCAAACTATATATATATTTGCAGACGTGACTTTGTTTAGGGAAGTTTATGGAAAGAAACTCGGGTGTTCTAGATTTGTATTATGGTGCTGGTGTAAGAATGTTTTGAGAATTTTCAAACTAAGTGTATCTGCAGAAAAGTTCTAATGTTTATATTCAGAGACGTTTTTGAAAAAAAAATGTGTTATGTATAAGATATAGAAAATGATGATTGTTTTGAGAAATAAACAATTTAAACTTTGATGCTTTGAGTTCTGATCTGAGGTTCCAGCCTCTGGCAAAGAAAAGTAAAACAAAAGTTTTGTAATTTTTTTTTTTTTTGGTTTAAAACCGAAAAGGTGGAAATGTAAGGTGACCCTAGCTAAAATCCTAAACAAAGGTGTTACCCCAACTTCCTCTTCCCACCAACCTCTTCCTTTGATATGGAAAAATCTTTTGGATAGTTACTTTTGTATCTGACTCAACTCACCTCCCCCTCCTGGTATTGGGATTTGGTTGAATAAAGAAAGAGTAGTTCTGACTTTGCAGGGCTCAGAGAGAGCACAAGGCAGACAGAGGCAATGAGGCAAAAAGCAGGCTGACCCAATGAGTATCTTTTCTGACTGGCTTGGTATTATTTCTCCTCTGCTACCTTGCTTCATCAGACCTTCATCATGTCTACCTAAGGGATTAGAAACACAATTCCTGTGGCAGTCTCACCAACTCATGTATTTTTATTTTGCAATCAAACTTGTTTATACATGGATGTGGACATGGAGACTATTACGTTGAGTGAAATTAGAGGGAAAGGGATAGGTAGAGTAATTTAACTCATTTGTGGGATATAAGAAAAATAAAAGACAGTACAATAACAGTATTCAGAATAAGCATCAGGGTGGTCCAGCCCAGAATAGAAAAGAGCCACAGGAGCAGTGAGTATAGAGTAGAGAAAGGTCTACAAGGACAAGGATAACTGGAACTTATCACTCTAGACAAGAACTTATCAGTGAATGGGAAGAAAGTGATACACAGGCACTCCTCCATTGACTAGTGTCAAAAGGGAAAGAGAAGGGGGAGAAGTGAGAGTAAGAAACAAATTGCCTGCCTTAAGAGACGATTGGGAAGGATGGAAGGGAAGTGGGGACATCGTTAGTGGGAAGGGTGCATTGGTGAAGGATGGTGTACAATATATCACTAAAACCCAACAATTAACAATTTTGTAACCAAGTGCTTAAATAAAGTAATTAATTAAAAAAAAGCCATGCTGGGGCCGGAGAGATAGCATGGAGGTAAGGCGTTTACCTTTCATGCAGAAGGTCATCAGTTCGAATCCCGGCGTCCCATATGGTCCCCCGTGCCTGCCAGGAGCAATTTCTGAGCACGGAGCCAGGAAAAACCCCTGAGCACTGCGGGGTGACCCAAAACCACAAAAAAAATAAATAAATAAATAAAAAGCCATGCATAGAAGAATGAAGATATGGAAATGCTGGATAGCTACACTATTTGTTTTCAAAAGCTAAAAATAAAATGTAAATCATGATTCCAATTTGGGAAAATTAGTTTTTTTACTATTGTCATAAAGTATACATAATGACTAAGTACAAATTTGAAGAATATAACCTTTGTGCCTTTTTAAAAATTCAGAATTTAAACACTAATTATAAGGCCAGAGCGGTGGCACAAGGTGTAAGTAGTCTGCCTTGTGCACGCTAGCCTAGGACAAACCAGGGTTTGATCCCCTGGCGTCCCATATGGTTCCCCAAGCTAGGAGCGCATAGCCAGGAGTAACCCGAGTGTCACTGTGTGTGGCCCAAAATAAAACAAAACAAAACACTATAAGAAATTAGAAAACCACTTAAGGCAAATAGAAATCAGTTGACTATTCCAAATAATGTAATGTAAGCACATTAATGGTGAGAAAGAAGGGAAAGTATCATTTAACTATACACATTCGTTCTTAGCAGGGTTGGAGGAATTTGCATACAAATCCTGTATTGAATTTCATTCATTATACAAATATTAGAAAGATCTAAAACTATTCTAAATAGTACTAAAGAACAAATCAATAAAAAATATAGGTGCTGGGGCCGGGAAGGTGGCGCTAGAGGTAAGGTGTCTGCCTTGCAAGCGCTAGCATAGGACGGACAGTGGTTCGATCCCCCAGCGTCCCATATGGTCCCCCCAAGCCAGGGGCGATTTCTGAGCGCATAGCCAGGAGTAACCCCTGAGCGTCAAACGGGTGTGGCCCAAAAAAAAAAAAAAAGGTGCTAGTAGGAGCTAAGCTGCATGACGAATAAATAAATATGAAATGAAAGCGTTCTCAAGGAATAGACTAAAATTAGAGGTATCTGTGTGAATCCATGTTTCTAAGCTTATAAGCTAATGCGCACTTGTTTGTATGCATGTAAGCATTTCCAAGTTGTTTCAAGTGCTAAAATAGCAAGAACCTACAACAGAATAGTGTATAACTACCATCTAGCTCTTGACCTCAAATACCACTAAAAGCAATTATGACTAGAGAAATGGATAATACAATGGCTAGGCAAAGTAGACATCAACATTTAAAAAAATAAAGCAAAATTCCTTTTTGCCACTATCTCCATCCAAAAATAAGAGATACCTGCAAGTCACTTTGCCAACTTGAAAGATCTTTAAATCTTTTAAGTACAGAAACAAATCATAAACTATTACAGTAAAAATAAGAAATTCATGGATCCATACTGGTAATCACTTCATAATTAATCTCTGGCAAGAGACTCACATAAATGTAGAGTTTAGGAGCTGAAAAATTCCATGAGCCAGACAGTACAGGGACTAGCATATGGTCAACCCTAGTTTAATTCTCTGCAGCAACAGTCCCCTGAGAATTGCGAGGTATAACCTGAAGGATCCCAAGCTCCATGGAGTATGAACTAGGTAATCCTAAACAATTGCAGGGGCATTGTATTCTGGGGCCCTCACATTAAATCACTTGCAGCCGGCCAAGAACTCCCAGGAGAGGTTCCTGAGTCTCTTGCTTACTACTTGGGAGACCCTTCCACTTCTCCCAATCATTCATTACCTTTTAGCTATGTTATAAAACTAAATCAAACAAAAATTACCAAAGGATAAGCATTGGGGGAAGAGGTATTTTGATGGGGAACAGGATACAGATGTCTTGAAGTGTTCATTTCCAATATGAAAAATCTGTTACTACCTTGACTTTAATAGTGAAAATTTACCTCAAATTTGATGGATAGTAGGTACCTCCAAATGTGATACCATAAGAGAAACAACACCTTCAATTGTACTATGAATCACTTTTACCTCATCCCAACCACTAAGAAATAACAAGAACAAATTCCAAAATCAGCAAAGTTCTACGAGGTGGGGGGGCACAGAGTAATAGTACATCAAATAGGAATATTGCATGCAGCTGGCCCAGGTTCAATCACCTCCAATGTAGTCCCCCAAGTCCTGCCAGGAATGATTTTGAGCAACCATTCACCTGCTTGTAACAGATGCCAGTTAAAGTTAAGTCAATGAAAGTATCAAATTTCAAGGATCTACTCTCTTTCTTTTTATAGAAAAGGAAAATGGATTGTAAGTCAAGTGTCAGTAAAGTCAAAAATGGATTGCAGGGACCAGAGAGATAGCATGGAGGTAAGGCGTTTGCCTTGCATGCAGAAGGTCAGTGGTTTGAATCCTGGCATTCCATATGGTCCCGAGCCTTCCAGGAGTGATTTCTGAGCATAGAGCCAGGAGTAACCCCTGAGCACTGCCGGATGTGACCCAAAAACAAAAACAAAAAAAGAAAAGGATTGCAGGTAAAGTGATTGTCAGTGGTACAGCCACGACTAAAATCCTATTATCCCACACTAGATTTCCTTTCATGATTTCTATATAAGACAAACATTGGGTATATCCATATAACTTTATTTGCTAGATATCTAGGGGAAAGAAATAATTTATCAGAGAAAAACTTAATGGGATTACTCAAAAACCTCTTATGCTTCCTTTTCAGCCATTCCTGTTTACCCTCCCAAAAAGCCCAACCCTCATTTATTCCCTCAATTCTAAATTATTGTTATAGATAAAATCACTAATTTCAGTAAGATAAATCTAAGAATAGGTTTACTTCTGAAACTATAAAACAGATGACTGAGTGTTCCCATCTACTAAAGTACTACTGCATCTTGAGAGAGGGTAGTGAGATTGATGGAACAGGATTTCATGGGCTATAGTAAATCACTGTGCACCTCCTCACTTATCCTCGATTTTCACCCATACTTATAATCATCACGTTGCTCAGGATTTCTGTTTTTGTGTTTCGTTTGTTTGTTTTTGGGTCACACCCAGCAGCACTCAGGGGCTACTTCTGGCTCTATCCTCAGAAACTGCCTCCGGCAAGCTCGGGGGACCATAGGGGACGCAGGGATTCGAACCACCCTCCTTCTGCATGCAAGGCAAACGCCTTACCGCTGTGCTATCTCTCTGGCCCCAGTTTCTCTTTACTCTTCCATCATAAACCATTTTACCCTGCAATCTAAAACCCCTTCATTTCACTGTGAACCACGCCCTATCCTCAACTTTTTTACTAAACATTTCTACCATTAGTTAACTTTTACTAAAACCTGCCTCTTCATATTGCTTTCCCCATTTAACTCTTTAAATGAAAGTTATAAATTTTGCTATTCCCAACATGTTTTGCTATTCTCCTAAAATGAAGAGAGATCCTGTCAAGCTCACCAGTCATGGTTCTAAATCAGAAATCTCTGGAGCAAAGGTCATAGCTATTTAGTTAACGGTATTCCCTTGCTCCTAATTCTTCCTCTTTCTAAAGCCTGTCATCATCCTGGGGAACTTTACTGTCATGTGGAAGAACAACCCACCATCTTTTTTTTTTTAGGGGTGGGGTTGGGTACACCCAGCATCGCTCATCGCTCAGGGGTTACGCCCTGGCTCTATGCTCAGAAATCGCTCCTGGCAGGTTCGGGAGACCAAATGGAATGTCGGCATTCGAACCACTGACCTTCCAGATGCAAGGCAAATGCCTTACCTCCATGCTATCTCTCCGGCCCCACAACCCACCATCTTATCTTGACTTTGCGGATGATCTTACTTTATTACTTAAGGACCTCATTGACCTGACTTCATGAATCTACATGCCACTCAACTTTTAGTCCTTACCTCATGGTCAAGTACCATCTTTTATAAACACCATTGAATTTTAAATTCAACATGTAAAATACACACACACCACACAACCTTACAAACAATTCTACTTTGACCACACCTATCATTTTAGGGGCAGGATACTTAACACTTTACTAATAAGGAATTGCATGCTTATCATTTTAGTGAGTTGGTATTTTTATTCTTTGGTTCTTAGATCTGACTCAAACAATCCTCTTGTTCTCTAACCTGCTAACTCTCCTAATTATCTTTCTTCTCTTTATAGTCTTCACCTTAGATGTCAGCCATTATTTCAAACTACTTTACTATTATACTCAATTTCAATGACTCACTATGCTTTTACTGGACAACCTTGCAAAACCGCCTTGAATGATAAAACCTTTCTTTAAATTCTAACCAAGCTCACTGTTGGGCTTGTAGTTAGTTTAAGAAAGATCACTTTGGGCCCGGAGAGATAGCGCAGCGGCGTTTGCCTTGCAAGCAGCCAATCCAGGACCTAAGGTGGTTGGTTCAAATCCCGGTGTCCCATATGGTCCCCCGTGCCTGCCAGGAGCTATTTCTAAGCAGACAGCCAGGAGTAACCCCTGAGCACCGTCAGGTGTGGCCCAATAACAAAAACAAAAACAAAAAAAGATTACCACAGAACATCCTTCAAACCTTGATTGAGTCCTTTAGTACAGTCTCTTTGCTTCCTTACTCAGAAGTTATATCTTACCTCTCAGTCTCCTATCAGTAAATAAAATAAACAAGCCCATAGAACCTCACTTTCAGTCACAAAATCCTAGCCTAGTAACACCCATGTTTCTGTTTTCCACTCAAAGTTCTTCAAAATCCTGCCTCTGCTAATCCCTCCACCTGAGTTCCTAGATTTCATCCCATCCCACCTCTCTACTAACACTTTTTAATTACTTTCTCTGTCATCTTTTTTTTTTTTTTTGTCTTTCCACTTCCCTATATGCTTGCTTATACACTACTATTCCTACACATTGTCATGTTTAGTACCCATCTGCTCAAGTCCCAATCAGTCTTAACATTGCCTAACACACCACCTGCCACTTTCAAGACCTTTCCTTTTGGGCAATTTCTCAATCCTTATCATATGGATTGCTCTAAAATTTGATAATGCTAAATAATACTTCCTTCCACATTTAAATCATTTTCTCTTGGTTCTCCCTATTTGGGATCTGTGACTTTAATTACAATCTCTAATAGAAACTGGCAAATAGAAACATACAGTCAAAGGCCTCTTGATCTCAAAAGTACCATATACCAACAAAGTCAAGACTGGTATTTTCCTTCTCTCCTTAAACCCTCTTTATTTTCTCTAGTTCCCTAACTTGGTTTCTCATGCTGTCATTTATTTTATTGTACATACCTGTAACCCAGGGTTCTAGAGTTATTTTTACCTTCTCCCCTTACCTTTATGTTCATAGTCAATCAAACACCAAGTCTTCCATGCTCCGTTTCCTCAATGTTCATAATCGTTTTATTTTATAACAATATTTTCTAAATAGTTTGCCTGCAATTTATTAGTAACCACCTCCAATAAATAAAAATTTTTGTTTTGGTTTTTGGGCCACACCCAGTGACCCTCAGAGGTTACTCCTGGCTATGTACTCTGAAGTCGCTCCTGGCTTGTGGAACCATATGGGACGCTGAGGAATTGAACTGCAGTCCGTCCGTCCTGGGTTAGCGCATGCAATGCAAATGCCCTATCACTTGCGCCACTGCTCCTGCCCCAAATACTAATATTTTTTAATAATCACAGGTAACTTAGAATGTTAAAAAGATATGTACAAATAAGTTTATATAGATTATGTGTTTATGAAATAAAGAATCTTAAAATGAGGATACTTTCTTTCCAGAAGAATTCATAACATTCCCCAATTTACTATACTTTTCAACAAAATTTCTACCACTCAATTTTTTATATTCACTTAGCCAATCACTGGAAAACACTGAAATATTAGACATATGCTTCAAAAATGGTTTTTTGAATGAAATGATTTGTAAAAGTGAAAGTCAAGTATCTTAAGATCTTGTTTTAATAATAGTTCCTATTCATGCTATCAGGAAAGAATAAAGCAAAAGAAAAGAAATGGACACTGAAATCAATTGTTTTCCTGTTCTATGGTGCAATATAAAAACGACTCATAAATAACTATATGCAAAAGTTAAGATTAATGTTAAGTGGTAAATACAAAGGATAAAGAAAAAGTATAAAAACTTTAACTGAGTTTGTTTTTTCAACAAAAGAATTCCTATTATAAGGATATTACTCTATAGTACTACACACAAAATGTGCTAGAATTCCACTTGAAGTAAAAATGGTGGCAAGAAAGAAAAAACAATGTATGGTGGATTACCTGAAGTTTTACTCAGCTCTGCTGAAAATATAGCAGATGGTGATCTGTTCTCTTTTTCTGTATCAGAAGGAAGTTTTTTCTCAGCTTCTTTCGCAAGAACTTTGGGTTTAACTAAACTGCCTATTTCTGTTTGAATGGGCAAAGTAGAAACATCTGGAGGCAGTACGGGCACCTTTGAAATAACAGACCTATCTTTGGAGAATTCATCTAGCAAATGGGCTTTATCTTCATCTTTAGGTTGTACATTCTTGAAAGAAAGGTCATGGGGTAATTCTGAGCAAGGCAATGACCCAACTTCATCCTGGATATTAGAAATTTCACCCTTGTGAGATACTTCTACTGCACTGTATTCTCTGGCTAAGTGAGGAGAAAATTCAGTTTTAGAACTGACATATGTAGGGAATTCTTCTATAATCTCAATTGGAGATGAATCTGAAAATGTTTCACTTTCTCTTGCTTCTGCGTCCTTAGAAATAAATATGCCATCATTTAGATAAGCTGCAATACTAAGCTCTTCCATCTGCAAAGGAATTTTCTCCTTTTGGGTCAGTGTTGAAACCTTATCAGGTAGTAAGTTATCATTTGCTGTGTCTAAACTGGGCTTAAAAGATTCCAAATATGGCTTTCCCACCTCCTGTGGTGAAGAAGCACTGAGCTTTTCCTTATTTTCATCTCTTATCATTGATGGAGATGAAGTTTCAGTGACACTGTTTTTCACAAGAATCACACTTTCATCTTGTTTTTGTGCAACTTCAGATATTGAATCGTCACTAAATAAGTCAACTGGTTCAGAATCTGGTGAGGAATCCTCAACCAGTTCAGACTGATTAGACACTAGCTGCACAACTTTTGCTACTTCTGAATAACTAGAGAAATCTGGAGTAGGTTCAGAAGAAAGCTTTGTTTCTTTAATTAAATCACAAGCAATAGATATATAGGGAGCTTCTGTTTCTTGAATAGCTACATTAACTCCTGGGTCTTTAATTTCCTCCTTTATTTCTGATACCTTTTTTAATGATACATTCATGGCCTCTTCATATGGTGGGGGATTTTCAGATTCAAGACTCATGATTTCATAATTACCTAAAGGAGTTTCTGATGGTGATGAACTGGGCTGTACTACAGAAGCACCAGCATTAGGAACTACAGAATTTAATGGTGCTTCCATAACAATGTCAGGTAAAACTGGTGAAGGAGTAGCTTCAGATTCTTCAAAGGATGGACAAAGCTGTGCCATGGGATACAGTGACTCCTGCACAGCTTCTGATGTTTGAACCAAGTCCATTTTTGTTTCAAAAGCAATTTTTGTACCTGCCACTTCATTCAACTCGCTTTCACACGCTTCCTGTACTAAATCTGGAGTTAGACCTTCAGGCATATTTGTCACTACTTCCTCAGTCACTTTTGATAAACTATCTGTTTTGACATAATCTGACTCTGAATCCTGTGTACCTATGAGGAAAGGATTTGATGGTCTAGTGTTCTTCTCTGTTACAATTTGGGCCTTTTTTTCTTCTATTTTTTTTTCATCTGTCTTATTTTCTGATGTATGGTCTTCCATCGAGGGAAAGATGTTGGATGACATGCTTTCGGTTGCTGTTGAGTTAAAGGGAGCACATGTGATATATACTCCTGAGCCATCTTTTACAGCTTCTGGTGTACTGGGAAAAGAAGTATCATCATTACTGCTTTCACTATCTTTTTCATGCTTTGCTTCCTCAAGGCTATCTGTAAAACATTTTTGAATCATTTTACTTTCCAACTTACTCTCTCCATTACCTCCAGCAGCCAACACTTCACTATCTTTCATGTAAGTACTTCTCATTTCCCACACTTGCTCAAAAGGTTTGAAGTCTGCATATTCCTCCCTCATAGGAACTTCTGATACAATTCCCTTCACATTAAAACTGTCCTTTGTTTTTTGGGAAGACATAATTTCCTCCTCTTTAAATGATTTAGTAAGGGCTACAGGTAATGCTTGCTGGTTATTAAGGATGCTATTGCTAACTAAATCCTCTTCATCTTTACTCTTCATAGCTTCTTCCCTAAGGTTTGCTGCTATCATGACAGATTCTAATTTTGGAGAGCAACTGAATGATGCTCCCATTTCTGAATACTCCAATTCTGTAAACTCAGTTATATCCCTGTTTACAAATGGATTTGTGGATTTCTTTGAGAATTCTTTAGAAGCTTCAATTGAAGTTTCTTGATGTTTTCCTTTGGTGGGAAATACTGTTGGTAAATTACCAAGGTATTCATGTTCTTTAGAAGGAGCAGCTGAGAAGTGAGACAGAGAAGGAAGAGAAGCAGTAGTTTCAAGCAGGACAGATGGGAAATCCTCTTGGCCAGTGGAAACAGTATTACCTGGCTGCTCCTTCAAGTCCATATTTTTTTCTGTGACCATGGACAGAAAGGAAAGTTAGAGAATGCCAGTGTTCTCAGAGTTAATCCAAGTTTTATAACGATCAAAAATCATGTTAATTAAAGACTTAAGAACTAATATTAAATGTTAGCAACATCTGATTTATAACTAATAAAGACTTGGATAATTACTAAGCAAATTTAAAACTGTCAATAAAATATGAGCATGGCTACTGAATGATTATATGCTACGCAATGACATAAATCAAGTCTTTTAGAAAAACCTCACATGTAATCGACTGATAAAAGCTATTTTTACCTTAATTTAGAAGAAAAGCAAACTTAAGAATAGAATTTGACAGTATAGAAATGAAAGGCATTGGATAATTAAATGCCATCACTGGACATTTGTTTATAAGTAAATATAAGTAAATTATTTGGGGAGAAGGAATAGTCAACATATCAATGTGGAAAACAAGGGCCTAAGCATTTCTTACACATAGTTCCAATTATAGGTTCTACCTTTTCTCTCTGGATATAGCATATAAAATGTAAGTTTAATTTTTTTCCATTAAGTACCATTGGAACCACAGTAATTTTTAGTAAATTCAAACTGCTCGGTACATTTAATAAAACTAAAGAGCTTAAGTTAGAATCACAGGACAAAAGCCTAGCAGAAAGAACTTGCCTGCAGAGGAGTGTATCACAGGCTCAGATTCAGCAGGAAGAGCAAAAAGTGTCTCATCTGAAAAAGAAAAAGAATATAACCTCAGCAGAAATGCAGAGTTGGAAGGAGACTAAAGACAGGAGGAGCAAGCAAGGGTTCAGTTTTTAATGAGTTAATACAAAACATTATCTACAGAGAAAAAGCCAAGATGGAAAGGAAAAAGTAATACTATTAAGGTAGATCAGATTATTGCATAATAAAAATGATCCAACAGTAACTATGAAGTCTATCATATATTAACAAACTCCATGATCCAAAGTGTATGTGTGTGTGAATATATATATTGGGGGTGGGGTGAGGGTGGGCCACACAGGGTGGCACACAGAAGTTACTCCTGGGTCTGTACTCAGAAATCGCTCCTGGTAGGCTCGAGGAACCATACAGGATGCCAAAGATCGAATCTTGGGTAATGCATCTTGTTTCTCTTGCTGCTGCATCAAGGTGACCCTCTCTCCACCTGCCCTGCCCCAGGTCGGCCACATGCAAGGCAAACGCCCTACCCCTGTGCTATCACTCCAGCTCCGATCCAAACTATATTTAAGAGAATATTGCTTTAAATAAATATACTACACATCCATAGCTTTTACTCAGTCTTAGATAGATAAGTTACTTTGACCAATTAAAGCCAAAAATTAAGAAATGAAACTGAATAAAAATTTTAAGAAGCCTATTTGCTCAATATTATTAATCTTACATACAATACAAAACACTTTCAGGAAATTGCACATTTTCTTTGCACTCACCCAAGGTTGTGTGGCTTAAAAAACAGATTCCAATTGCTATTGTACCCTATTCTTTGAAGACATAATGCTATGTTCCACTGTCCAAATTACAAAGAAAATACTATCATTATGTCATATTTTGCTTCAATCAACATTGAAGGCTACTTATAATTTGAAGTTTTTTACTTACAATTCATTTTACTCCTTGCAAACCTAATGTGTTAACAATCCCAATTTAGCTAAGTTTTTCTTTCATGTTTATATTTTTATTTATTTTTTTGTTTCTCTATATATTAGCATTTTCTCAAATACATACATGGGAAAATCTTTCATATTTTTATTTCTTTATTATTATTATTATTATTATTTTTGGTTTTTGATTTTTGGGCCACACCTGGCGGTGCTCAGGGGTTGGTTACTCCTGGCTATCTGCTCAGAAATAGCTCCTGGCAGGCACGGGGGACCATATGGGACACCGGGATTCAAACCAACCACCTTTGGTCCTGGATCGGCTGGATTTGCAAGGCAAATGCCGCTGTGCTATCTCTCCGGGCCCTCATATTTTTATTAAATATAATTTTTTCACAAATAATACTGAGCATTGGGGTTAGAGCGATAGCACAGCCGAAAGGGTGTTTGCCTTATATGCGATGACTGGGTTCATGTGGGGAGCCGAGCTGATGGAACCTAAAACAAAGGGTGTCTCAGAAATCCCTGACCTTTACCCACGTGACCAGAGGCACCCATGCCCTGAGGACAAAGGAAATAGACAAACACTAAAGTAAATTCAAAGCAGCCCAATACATCCAGCCAGAGAGAAAAATTATAGAGCAACTTGCCTTTGTGTTAGCAAAAGATTAATATGATTACAGCTGATGTTTTATTTATGCTTGCTGAGTAAAATTTATAAGACCCTGTTTGGATCTTGTGCTTTCAGTATAAACATGTGCTCAGGTCTACCTCTTTACCCCTCCCTATTACCTGCCCCCAGCTTATGCTAATGAGTGCTTGCAATTGTAATTGGTGGAAAACTGTAACACCCCCCTGACGTATTTCGCCCTTAAAAGCTGATCTCCCCGGGCAATAAACCCCTTTTGAACAGCGTGAGTTGTCTTGAGGGTCTTTCTTACTAACTTCTTAAGTTTTCTTCACAGATAGGACCTGCTCGAGTAAACCCACAAATTACTAGCAACCCTCATGACCCTTATTCCCACACCCCCGCGGGTCGGGGGTCCCCCACCAAGGGTTGCAGGTTAAACCCCTGGCATCTCATATGGTTCTCCAAGAACCACCAGGAATAGCCCCTAATGACCCCTAGTGACCACAGAGCCAGAAGTAACCCATGAGCACCGCCAGGTGTGGCCAAAAAGCAATAATCATAATCATCATCATCACCATCACTGTGAAATACATTTCATTTTTTAGATACGTAATGCCATTTTATAAATTCCTTCCTCTGCTAAACAACTTTCTCCCCTCAACATTCTATTTTTTTTAATTTTTACTTAAAGTATTGTGATTTTAATAGTTGTTTTATATATAATTGTTTCAGCACAACAGTGTCAACTTCCCTCCACCAATGTTCCCATAGTCTGTATCACACCACCAACCTTCCTTCCCAAATGCCACTCATCTGTTGTTGGACATCTAGGTTGATTCCAACTCTTAGCTATTATTCTGAATGCTGCAATGAACAAGATAAATGCATATCACTATAACAAAAATATTTTTAAGGACTGAATAATAAATTAAGTAACTAACAAACTACAATTAGTGAGACTAGGGCACTTTAACCTTGGAACCCAATCTTTTTTTGGGGGGGGGCCACACCCAGCGGTGCTCAGGGGTTACTCCTGGCTGTCTGCTCAGAAATAGCTCCTGGCAGGCACCGGGGACCATATGGGACACCGGGATTCAAACCAACCACCTTTGGTCCTTGGTCGGCTGCTTGCAAACGCAGCTGTGCTATCTCTCCGGGCCAGAACCCAATTTCTTAACCATTACATAGTATTTATTATGAACTGAATGTATATGTGCCCCTCCCCCCAATTCATGTTGAAGCCCTAAGGTCTAATTGATGGTGTTTAAAGAGATTTTGGAAATCATAATGGTCATTTGAGTTCATTAAGGTGGGAGGAGCCCAGTTTGAGAGGATTAAACTCTATAAGCATTTAAAGAGATACCAGAAAGTTCGCTCTTGTATGTGTCATTTTCCCTCATTCCTCTCTTTATCCCCTTTCTCTCCCCTCACCTTCTCCCCTTTTCTTCACACATGTGCAGAGGTCAAGTAAGCAATGGTGGTCACCTAATAGAGACAAGCAAAGAGACTTCAGAATGAAACCTACCTCTGCCACACTTTCCCAACCTCCAAAACAATGAGAAATAAACTGCTACTGTTTAAGTGATTTTCAACTTCCAACTCAGTACCAATGCCAGTCAACAGAACTTTCCTGAGAATCTGAGAAAAAGTTACTGGCTGCTGGAGGTAATGGAGAGAATGTTGGAAAGTAAAATGATGTTTTGTAGATAGCCTTGAGCAAACATATTATGAACAAAATAGTCAAAGTGGTAATGATGATACTTCTTTTCCCAAGTATACCAGAAGCTGTAAAAGATGATTCAGGAGTATATTCTTGTTTTTAGAACTTCAGATATTGAATCATCCCTATGTAAGTCAACTGGTTCAGAATCAGTTGAGGAATCTTCAACCAGATCAGACTGACTAGGCACTAGCTACACAACGTTTTTTTGCTATTTCTGAATAATTAGAAAAATCTGGAGTAGGTCCAGAAGAAAGCTTTTGTTTCTTTAGTTAAATCACAAGCAATAGATATATAAGAAACTTTTCTTGAATAACTACATTAACTCCTTATAGGTCTTTAATTTCTTTATTTCTAATACCTTTCTTAATGATACATTCATGGCTTCTTCATAGGGTGGGGGATTTTCAGATTCAAGTTTCATGATTTCATAATTACCTAAAGGAGGAATTTCTAATGGTGATGTGCTGTGCTGTATTACAGTACACCTGGAACCATAATGTCATTTTTAACACCAGTATATGTCACCATCCTAAATACTGACATAAATATATTCTTATTATGTCTTTATTTCTTAGAATGTGAATGAGAAAATATTTTAATTTCACCAGTCCATAAATATAAATCAACTGAAAGCACTGATTTAAGTCACCTAGAATATTAATTAGCCTAAGTACAGCAATACATTATATACTGCTAATTAATCTTAGCCCAGCATCATCTTATACCTCCAGTTGAAAGATCCAGACTTAAAATTCTAGAGGACTCTAGCAAAAATTAACTTGAAATAACTGGGATTACAAAAAGTACTCCTTCCGTGGAGTTATAAATCTGAATACTTCTATCTGAAAAGACAATGTGAACAAGGCTACTAATGAATAGAAGAATATCGAACAGATGCAGCTACCAATAACATTAACTAGCTTTCAAGAATATTCCCCTTCATGATTAGGAGAGCTAATTGTACAGTATCATATAAATTTGGATAACTCCTTATTAAACATGATGTCAATATCACAGCTAAAGGATATTTCATTTCACTGCAAAATTATCACAGATATAATGCCTATTATGCACATATATTTCTGTAAAAAAGGGAGGATGCGATCTTTATGTGATGCTGGTTTGTACTTTTTGGAGTGAGTGTGGATACCCTCCCCTTTCCCACCTTCTCGTACTTCCAGCCCTGGCAGTCAAAACCATACCTACAAACACAGTTACCATGTCTGTATTTTTCCAGTTTCCTAGACTCACTCTGTTCTCAAAAGAGATGGCAAACCAAACTCTGGGTGTACCAGTCACGCAGCTGAAAGAATGTACTCTCAGAAGAAGGCAGACCAAGTGCCTGTACCTGCTGCACCCATCATCCACAATCACTGCTTCACCAATGGCCCTGCTTCACCACTTCTCTACTGCTCTTTGTAGAGACAACAACCGAGCAAAACTCCAAGTATACCAGATTTGGGCTGATATCACCAGAACTTTTTGGAATTAGTGAAGGAACACTCCCCATCTTTCATATTTCAGAAGCCCTAGAAGCCAAAAAAGCATGCTTCCCAAAACCACCATATCAGCAATAGTACTAGGAATTCCTAGGCCATGCGGCCGCATGACATCTCCATGTTTTTAATACAAGCATACCAATTTAAATGCCGAAGTGTATTTGAAGCCATCTACTATTAGGAAACAAAAGAAATAACAGAATGGTCAACTAGTAACAAGAGCTTACTAAATCTTCTGACAATGACTTAATAATTTTCACAAATTTTCTTGTTGCTGTAGTTTATTTTCCTTTCTTATTCAATGGTTTTGCTCCCACTTATCTGTAAACAAATATATTATGATCAACTAGGTCAACTATGTAGATATATGATTCTTAAATTAAGTAAATTGTATTTTAAAAAAAAACAGTGATGGTATTACTTAAAAACAGTACATGGATGATGCAGTGAAATTAGATACCTGGGATAGTGAAGGGGAAAGCTATGTATGATATAAAATTAAGAGCTCTTATTCTAGAACAAGTCATTGGATGGGTCACCTTATGAAGCTTTTTAGAAGATAAACATATAACATGAGTATACACTAAAAGATGACTAGAGCTGTTGTTTAGATAAGGAAGCCTGGAGGTGGTGGGAGGCCAGGCCTGGACCCTATTCAGTGCTGATGGACATTGCAAACAAAATGGATATGGGGCATCCTGGCCCTGTAGCCACAGAGAGCTGTGCCTAGGCATGAACCTGGTATCTGGAAAATTGGGATGGACACCTAGTGACTGCTCCTTGGGGACATTTGTGGAGGGAAGATCACATTCTTAATGTTAGAACATTTAATACCTGAAATAAGGAACCATATTAATAGTACAGCTGCTAGGGCATTTACATCACATGCTGACCTGAGTTCAATTCCCAGTACCCCATATGGTTCCCTGAGTAGGAGTGATCTATGAGCACAATGCCAGGAATAAACCTGAGCACCACTCAATGTAAACCGAACCCAACAATCCTCCCTCAACCTCAAAAAAGTACAAGAACTAGAGAGATAGTACAAGGGTTAAAACATTTAGCAAATCAATCCCCAGCAACACTTGGTTCCATCCAACTATTGTAGGGAATAAATCTTACCTCCTGCACTGAATTGGGAATAGTCCCTGAACACTGCTAAGTGTGGCCTGAACCCTCAACACATAAAGAGATAATGTCCTAACTAACTCAGATACAATAGTTATGATCAAATATCGTGTACTTACAAAGATATTTTTTATGATCTACACAAAATGTCAAAATCTACCAAAAGAAATTTAAAGATTCACCTGACTCATTTGTGGTATTTTGAACATTGACCAGAAAATTAATAAAATTTAATAACTCAATTTTATCCAGAAAGAGATATATTTATATTTGAATAGTGGCATATTAAAACACAAGCAAGTTTTCACTAAATAGGTTATAAAAAAGCCACCACTTTTCTACTAAATGTCTTCACTCTAACATCAAGTCAGTATCTTAAAAGAAAAATTCTACGTATTATCTTTCTCAAAAATTTTAAAAGCTCCTATTAATCCATTAAATTACCCCTAAATCCTCAGCCAGATAAATAAGGCCCTGGACTACATGATTCAATGTAACTCTCTACACTTATCAAGGACTCCTCCCATGTCACCTATGTTTACCAAATAGAATTCTTCCTAACTCAATGCATCTTCCTTCCTACATATCACAAAGTTAATATTCAGTAAAGCTCAAACAGAGTTTCAGTTTATCATCCCTACCTTATTTTTGCTTGTTTTCTACATTTCCATTTGCCTACGCTTAGAGAATTAAGTGATTAATTAAAAGTCACATAGCTAATGACAACTCGAGAACATTTATCTGTCCACTTTTTCATACATTCCTAAGTAAAATACTTAAAATGTAGCATGAACAATGAGAGTTACCTTTCACAAAACATTTTTCAAATGATCAGTTCCTAATACTTTAAAACTTGAGCATAAATTTTGACTTTAGTCTCAGGGGTTACTCCTGGCTATGTGCTCAGAAATCACTCCTGGTTTGGGGGATCATATGGGATGGCAGGGGATCCTACAGCAGTCCATCCTAGATTAGCACGTGCAAGACAAATGCTCTACCACTTGCACCACTGCTCCAGCCCCAGGAAAGCCTCTTCAACAAGTGTGCAAGGATAACTGGTCAGCAACATGCAAAAAAGTGAACTTAGACCTCCATTTAACACCATGCACAAAAGTCAAATACAAATGGATTAAAGACCTTTATATCAGACTTGCAACAATAAGATATATAGAACAGGTAGGTAAAACACTCCATGACATTGAGACTAAAACCATCTTCAAGGAGGAAGCACCATTGTCCATACAAGTAGAAACAGAGATAAACAGATATGATTACATTTAACTGAGAAGCTTTTGTACCTCAAAGAAAATAGTGACCAGGATACAAAAGCCACCCACAGAATGAGAAAAACTATTCATCCAATACTCATCAGATAAGGGGTTAATATCTAAAATATACAAGGTGCTAACAAAACTTAAATAAAAAAAATATCTAACACCATTAAAAAAAATGGCAGAAGATGGACCAGAGAGATAGCATGGAGGTAAAGTGTTTGCCTTTCACGCAGAAGGACGGTGGTTCGAATCCTGGCATCCCATATGGTCCCCCGTGCCTGCCAGGGGCGATTTCTGAGCATAGAGCCAGGAGTAACCCCTGAGCACTGCCGGATGTGACCCAAAAACTTAAAAAGAAAAAAAAGTGGTAGAAGAAATGAACAATTCCTTAAAGAAGAAATACAAATGGCCAAAAGGCACATGAAAAAATGCCCCACATTATTAATCATCAGGATCCGGAGAAGTACAATGGTAGGGGCATTTGCGTAGCACACAGCCAACCCTAAACGGACAGTGGTTCAAGTCCCAGCATCCCATATGGTCCCCTGAGCCTGCCAGGAGCAACTTCTGAGCGCAAAACCAGGAGTAACCCTGAGTGCTGCCGGGTGTGCCCCCCCCCCAAATAATCAGGGAGATGCAAATCAAAACAACAATGAGGTACCATCTTATGCCACAGAGACTGGCATACATCACGAAGAATAAAAACAATCAGTGCTGGAGGGGATGTGAGGAGAAAGGAATTCTTATTCACTGCCAGTGGGAATGTTGCCTAGTCCAACCTTTATGGAAAACAATATAGAGATTCCTCAAAAAACTGAACATTGAGCTCCACAAAAACATAATGCAAAAATGCCTTCTGCACACCTATATTCATTGCAGCGCTAGTTACAACAGCCAGAATCTGGAAACAACCTAGATGCCCAACAACAGATGAGTGGCTAAAGAAATTGTGGTACATATATACAATGGAATACTATGTATTTATTTATGTATGTATTTATTAGGAAAAATGAAGTCATAAAATTTTTCTATACATGGATAGGCATGGAAACTATTATGCTGAGTGAAATAAGTCAGAAAGAAAAAGACACAGAACAGTCTTGCAAATAGGGATTTAAAAGTAATAAAAGAAATTATTGTAAAAATACATAGAGACAATAAAGATGAGAGCTGGAAGGACCACAGTATGAAGTTTACCACAAAAAGTGGTGAGTTCAGTTAGAGAAATTACTACACTGACAACTATTATGACAATAATAGTGAGATAGAATGTTTATCTCAAATATGGGCAGGTTTGGGGGAGGAGGGAGATGGAGCCATTGGTGGTGGGAATGTTGCACTGGTGAAGGGGGGGGGTTGTCCTTTTTTATAACTGAAATCCAACTACACACATGTTTATAATAGTGATGCTTAAAGATATTTAAAAATTAAAAATAAACTAAAAATAAAATAAAACCTAAAACACATTATTTTGCATGCAGGAGGCCAGGCCCAAGATTCACACATTGTTTCCCCAACCACCCACATCCCACACAACTCCTGGAGCAATCCTCAAGCACTAAGTCAGGAGTAACTGCAAAGCAATGATGGGTTGATTCCCATGTTCTCCCCCCCCCAAAAAAAAGCTAAATAAGGTCATTTGCCACTCAGGAATCTGATTGTCTATGACAAATTAACTTGTCAGTTCTCCCATTAATCCCAATATTCAATGCAATTTTAGTCAGATTCTCAGATGGCACTTGGTACAAATAAGTAACTGATTTGAAAATACATACAGAAATATGAAGTATCTAGAAATGGAAAAAAAACTGGAATAGCATGATCATGCTGATTTTCAAACTTAGTGTAAAACTGTAATAATCTAAACTGTTTTATATAAACTAGATATTCCCAACTTTTGGCCCCTGCCCTCTTAGCAGAAAAAAAAATTCAGTGCCCCTTCTAGAAATATTTAAACAGAAAGTATCCCCAGACTTCACCTGAGATCATTACCACCACTCCCTTCTATCTTTCCTGATCCCCGATACCTCCCACTTTCAAAAACATTGGGATAGACAAATAATCAAACTAAAACCAGATATGTGAGTAGTGAGTAGATACTTATATAGTAAATTGGTTTCTATCAAAGGCACCTGAGCAATTACAAAGATTTTCAAAAAAACTCCACAATGGAAGACTATGCAGTTTTCAGAAAAGATTTGATACAATTTGGATGGAACTAGAGAGCATCATGTAAAGTGAAATCAGCAAAAAAGATCAAATACAAGATAATCTGACTAATTTATGATATACAGAAACAGAATAAGGGAATGAAGACTAATAAGGGCAAACTCTTGACTTCTGAATGCAGAACTGAGATTCTCAATTAGCAGGGAAATGGGGAAAAGATGAGGTGAATTTGGAGTGAAAAAGACTGATAGGGGATCATGGGTACTTTAGTGGTGGTGACTTTTTGTTCATCAAAACCATACAAGATGAGCTATAAACACACCCACAAACGCAGTCACCAGGCCAGATCCATAGACTCACTCTTTTAGCAAAAGAGATGTAAACCAAGCCATGAAAATTCATGGGTATACTCGCCACACAGCTGAAAGATGACAAACTTGGGAGAGGATGAGCCAAGCACTTGCCCTGACGAAGCCACACCTGCTGTATCCATCACCCATTATCACAGTTTTGTCTGTTGCCCTACCTCACCAACCCTACGATTCTTTGGAGACATCAATCTGACCAAACTTGGGTATATTGATATTTGGGCTGAATCACCCACCCCGCATCCTCTTTCTTCCAAGAGGCCTGGCAGCTGAGAATATACCCCATAAAAGCCACAATAGTAATAGGGCTCTGAATTCCTGGACAACTTCATTTCTTTGATGCTGTCATCCCTATACTAATTAGATGCCAATGTGTAGCTGATGTCATTCCTACTAACTTTGATAAAAAGTTCCTTTTACACCACACTCACACTACCACCAATACAGATTATTCCAAGTTTTTGATATGTGCTATTCTCACTAGTGTAAGATAATATCTCATTGTTATCTTGAACTGGATTTCCCCAATGATTTTTTCTCTTTTTGTTAATCTTTGTACTTTGCATATCCTGAATATAAACCCTTTAAATGATGTGTTGAACGCGAATACTTTTTTCCCACTAAATTAGCTGAATGTTAGTTTTATCCCATGTTTCTTTTGTCATACAGATACTCCTAAGTTTGATGTAGACCTATTTATTTTTTCTTTGTCATTGGCATTGTACCGTTAAGGACTCATTTGAAGCCTAGGTCTTGGAGAATTCTACCTATATTTTCCTCACTGTACTTTATAGAAGATCCAGCTTTAATTTCTTACATGTAGTTATAACTGTTCCAACACCATTTACTGAAAAAGCTGTCAATTCCATTTCATGCTTTTAGCTTCTTTATCAAAAATAATTAGCTGAACTTTATATGGAGTTTGTCTTTCATTATTCAATTGACCTGTTGGTCAGAGAATGCCTATATTCCAGTACCCACACTGTTTTGATCACTATGGCTTTGTAGTGCAGCTTCAAAAAGTCAGGTGATGAGATGCATCCCAGTTTCTTATTTTTCAATAGTTTTGGCTATTCAAGGTCTTATGATTCCACACAAACTTTATAACTGACTGCTCTAAGTCTTTGAAAAATGTCTGAAATTAGGCATATTGCACTAAATCTATCTAGTAGTTTAGGTAGGATGGTCATTTGGACAATATTAATTCTGCCAATGCATGAGAATGAAATATTTTCCATTTCCTAAGATCTTCTAGTCTTCATTAAATGTTTTAATGTTATATTATATATATAGGTCTCTTATCTCTTTTGTTAATTTGATTCCTAGGTACTAGATGCTTCTGAATACTATTTTAAATAGGATAGGCTGGTTGATTTTCTCTGTTTTTTTTTTTTTAACAAAGAAATGCAACTGATTTTTGTTCATTGACTGCCACAATGCTGTTTGTTTATTGATTCTAGGAGCTTTTTGGTGGAGTCGTTAGGTATATCATCTGTCATCTGCAAATAGAGATAATTTGACTTCTTTTCCAATATGAATCCCTCTGATTTCCTTTTATTGCCTGACTGCTAATGCTAGGGCTTCAAATATAATGCTGAATAAGTGGAAACAATGGACATCCTTGCCTTGTGCCTAGTCTCAGCACAAATGCTTTCAATTTTTCACCATTAATAAAAGTAAGGCTCACAAACACAGTCACCATGTCTGCACCCAGCTAGCTCCATAGACTATGTTCTCAAAAGAGATGTAAACCAAGCTGTGAAAAATTATGGATAGACAGCAGGCCACACAGCTGAAAGCTGGCTATCTTGGGAGGAGAGGGCAGACTAAGTCCCCATCCTCTGAGCCACGCCTATTGAACTCATCATCTATAATCACCCTTTTGCCACTGGCCTTGATTCACTGCTCCTCTATGACTCTCTACAGAGACATCAATATGACTAAAACTCCAGCTATGCCAGTATTTGAGATGATATCATTAGGACTTTATTTGGGATGAGAGCAGATACCACCCCCCCTTCATACTTCCAGGAGTCATGGCAGCAGAAAATAAGCCCAGAAAAGCCACTGCATCAGCTTGAAATTCCTGGATGATGTGTCTGCATGACAACTCCATTTTTGTTTAATACTGTCATCCCTGTAGGAGCACACCAATTTAGATGTATCTAAAGATGTATCTGGGGGCCGGAGAGATAGCACAGTGGTGTTTGCCTTGCAAGCAGCCAATCCAGGACCTAACACCAGAATCCTGGTGTCCCATATGGTCCCCCCCGTGCCTACCAGGAGCTATTTCTGAGCAGATAGCCAGGAGTAACCCCTGAGCACTGCCGGTGTGGCCCCAAAACCAAAAACCAAAAAAAAAAAAAAAGATGTATCTGAAGCCACCTAATGTTCGGAAATATACGAAGTAGCAGAATGGTATACTAGCAACAAAAGCTTACTAAACTTTCTGACAATGGCTTAAAGACACCATTGGAGATACTATAATTTTCACAAACTTTCTTGTTGCTGTACTCTTTTCTCTTTTTTCTTTTTTAATGGTTTCACTCCCACTTATCTGAAAACAAATGTTTTGTGACCAACTATGTCACCCATTTGATACATACTCTTTAAATAAACAAATTAAAAATAATAAGTAGCCATTAGACATTTGAAAGTTACCTAATTTATGGGCCAGAAAGAGACTACAGGATATAAACTATGTCTTTCATATGGCTGATCCTTGGTCAATTCCTGGTACCTGATGCTTAGAAAAGATGTGATTTTTTATTGGGAAAAAATAGTATTTATAAAAATATAAAGAAATGGAAGATCAGCATTTACACATACCATTCATTCAACAAATATCTTGACTGCCCACAGCACATCTAAGGCACTGTTCTCAGCAATGAAGACATTATGTTATAAAGTCTTTTTCCTCAAATTAAACAATATATATATATATATATATATATATATATATATATATAGCCCTTTTCCCTAAGGCAGAGAGACTAGAAGAGAATAGACATGAGTAAAATACCATTACTACCTATATAGTATAATACACATGATGAAGTGAAAAAAAGAGTATCATACACACAAGGAAAGAAATTTAAAAATAATCATTAGCGGGGCCAGAGAGATAGCATGGAGGCAAAGCGTTTGCCTCGGATGCAGAAGGTCAGTGGTTCAAATCCCGGCATCCCATATGGTCCCTGAGCCTGCCAGGAGCGATTTCTGAGCACAGAGCCAGGAGTAACCCCTGAGCACTGCCAGGTGTGACCCAAAAACCAAAACAAACAAACAAAAAAATCATTGGCCCAAGCAATAAAATAAACAGCAGTTTAGACAAGTAATTACTAACTATTCCCCTTTAGAACTAAAAAGAACCACCATTCTGAAAAGACCTTTGCATCAATAAAGCTGGGACCTATCATTCTGTATGCCTATGTCCTACACTATCTAGCCACAAAGGTCACATTCACCCATTTAAACACTGCTGAATTATGATTCTGCCCTTACAAGTCCCATCCCTGGTGCTGTCATCCTCAGAGGAACTGCCTAGGCACTATATTTAGAAACAGGAACAAAAAACAAAAATCTAAAAAGTTTAATTGTGGGGAGTGGGCTAAACCCAGCTGCACTCAGAAATAGCTCCTGGCAGGCTTGAGAACACATGGGATGTCAGGGGTCAAACCTGAGTCGACCACTTAAGTCAAAGGCAAATGCCCTTCCCACTGTGCTATGGCTCTGGCCCCAATTTTTTTTAAAGAATCTTTTTTAAAAAGGATTTAAGAGAGCTTGCAAGTTGCCAAAAAAATTCTGACAATAAGATTGTTGAGAACTACTCTGTATCATATTTCACCTGAGAGGCTACCTTTTGTCTCCAATTTTTATTTCTATCAATTTCCAGCATTTCCTATACATAATCTCAGAGACAGAATCAATCAAACTTCCAACTTCCATCCAAATGCTTTTCTCTAGTATGAAAAATGTTTAGCAAGCAGAAGTTTCAGTCTCATTCCTCTTACTGCATTCAATGAGGATGCGTCAGCAATAACAGAAAACAGCAAAATCACAACTTACCACCTGACAGAAATCAACGTTCTCAAAATCTTTAAACAGCAATGTTTATTACACAGGTTTCAGAAATCTACCACATCCACTAACATAACCCTCTTCCAGTCTTGGGTTACTAACCAATCTGTACATTTACCTTCTTTGTCCCTTGCATATCAATCCTCCCAGTTCCTTAAGACTTTAAAACTATTTTTGCTCTAAAATTCTAATTAAGGGGCAAATTTCTAAAATAAATAGTGTTTTTAAAGTCAAACTTTTACAATGGTGTACTGAAGATCCAAACGATATAAGTGTAGCTCACCTCTCCATTGTCACCTTCCACTATTCTCCCCTAAATTTAGATTTCTTACTGTGTTCTTAAACACACAAAGCTCATTCCTGCCTCAGGAATATGACTGCCTTTACTAGAAGTTGTCAGGAAATGTTTTTTTTCTCTACAGCTCAAATCTCACCTCTTCAGAAATTTCAGCTTTATTCAGTGCAACCCTACCTTAAAATAATAATAATAATAAAATAAAACAGCCTCCAAACATCTCAATCATCTCCTTGTTTTGATTTAACGCTACCACTCTTTATTTTTCACAACTGGCTTTTTTTTTTTTGGTGTGCTTATTTTTCAGTACTGAAAGGTGATACATGGGAGAGTACATGTCTTAACTATTACTATTACTATTCTATTACTATTACTATTCTCAAAGCCCAGAACAATCCCTGCCCTCTTAGTAATCAATAAACTATGATGTTACATCTAGACTCACCTTAATGGTTTGAAATATCTGCAAAATTCCTATAATTCATTTTTGGTTTGTTTGTTTTGGGCCACACCTGGCAGTGCTCAGGGGTTACTCCTGGTTCGGCGCTCAGAAATTGCTCCTAGCAGCCTCCGGGGACCATATGGGATGTCAGGAATCAAACCCATCTCTGTCCTGGGTTGGCCACACACAAGGCAAAAGCCCTACCGTTGTGCTAGCTCTCCAGCCCCAAAGTTCCTATAAATGAACTAAGTATCTCCAAATAGGTATCATCAATATAGAATTAGGGGACTGAGGAAAGATCAAATTTTGCCATCCAAACTTACTATTCCAGAAATTAAAATTCTAAAAGAAAACCATCATCTCCCGAATCCCTAATATTCTACAAACAAAGTTCCTTTGTTCCCATAAAGGAATACAAGATGACAAGTTCTAAACTTTTGGAAGTCATTAATTTTTCCATTTGAAAATCTCTTTATACTTCCTATTTTCTTAGCTTCACCATATTTTCTCTCAGATGTGACCTTTTGATCCAGAAAAAAATAGAGTGACTTAGCACCTTCTATTATCTTCAGCGTAGTGATTATTTTGAATAATGGTTTACAATACAACAAAATCAGGATGTCATTTAGAAACATTACAGCTGGCTTATTTTCTGACTGTGAAAAATGAGTGAACTGAAAACAAAATGTGATCTTAGACTGATTTTCTTTTTCTAGAAAGTAAACCTCCCTTCTAAAATCCTATATAGTGTCCAAATATTGGTGGGCGGGTTCTGCTTCTAAAGTCGTTACATACTACAGGTTAATCTAGGTAAGATGGAATTCTCATCTCTAACAAATTAACTTTTTCCTTTCCAAAACAATTTTCTAAGACGAAAGAATAACTCAGTGTTGCTCTTAATGATATCCAATTAGATGTGTATACGAAAAGATGTATATTTAAATTTAAAAACCGTTTCCAGACCATACAGACTTGACCGTCAACCTAAAACAACAGACAACATCTAAGAAAGAGTATTTCTAGCCAATATACGAGACGTTTGAGTTAGTCAGTCTCATGATCTATCTGGCTGCAAATGCAACTGCTTTTATTCCTACCAAGATTCCACAGGTCGCACCTAACGAATGTCAACCACTTTGCCCATTTCTTTTCTTAATGGAAAGCTATCTTAAGAGCTTCAGCCTGTCCACACTAACAGCGATCCCTGTGGTCCAGCAGCATCAATCACTACGCTGGGGTTGGAACCCCATAGCCAGGTTCATTTCCCAAGGCTGGGTAGGCTGGTGGGGAGATGCCACATCTTGGAGTCGGGTACACAGCGTGGTGGCAAGACTTGGGCTAAAGTCTCCATCCCACTTTCCACGCACCACACCGCTGGAGGCGCTGTCACCGCACTGCAGTTGGGTCACTGTGGACGCTTGCCACTGGACCAGCTCCCCAACTAGCGCCAAGAGCATGCGAGGAGGAGTGGGGTGGGATGGAGTGAAGGAGGGTGGGGAAAAAGGAGCACGGAGGCTTGGCCAAATGCATGCCGGAGGGTGCCTATTCCTAGCACCACACGAAGCAGACAAAAGCTCCCCGCTCAAAGACTTCTTATGAACTGGGGCGTTTGCAAAGGCCTCTCCACATGCGCACCCCGCAACCTCTCCATCCTAGCAGCGCAATCCACACACGCTTAGGTCACTCCTAGAGGTGCCCACAACTTGCAGATCTCCGCGAAGCAGAAGCCCAGGAAGGAAACTCGGCCTCCTGTGCTCCTGTGGGGTGTGGTGCCTGTGCTCCCCAATGCGACTCAAGACAATAAAAAAAAAAAAAGACCAGGGCTTTCTGCGGCGCCCCACCCTTGCTCCCCACGCTTCCCACCAGGGGGAGGCGCGCCTCGAGCCGGAGGCCGGTGAACAAAGGACGCGCAGCACCCCCCCAACTCTAGACGTTGAGGAGGGCTCCGCCCGCAGCAGCAGCAGCAGCATCGGGGTGGGTGGGGGGCTCGCACACAAAAGAAGGGAGCGGTGCGGCACGTCGCGGCACTCACCCGCAGACGCAGAGCCCGACGAGCCCCGGCGCTTGGGCGCGGCCGGGGGCGCGGCGGGAGCCGGGGCGGGCGGGCCGGGGCGCGAGGGGCTGCCCGCGGCGGGCGCTCCCTGCGGCGGGGGCGGCGGCGGCCTGGCCGGGGGCTCGTCGTCGTCGTCGTCGAGCAGCGACTTGCGGGGCTCAGGCGCGGGCGGGGAGGGCGCGGGCGGCCGGTCCGGGGCGGCGGGGGGCGCGGCCGGGAGAGGCCCCCGAGGCGCGGGCGGCACCCAGTCGAGGCCGCCGGGCGGCGGGGCAGCCGGGGCGGCCGCCAGCGACGAGGCGGAGCTGCTGGCGGGCTTCCTCTCCAGGACCTCCAGCTCTTCCAAATCCTCGTCGTCGTCCTCGTCGTCTTCCTCCTCGTCGTCTTCCTCGTCCTCCGGCTCCTTCACGAACTGGTACTTGAACGGCGGCTCGGGCCGGGGCGGGCTGTCGGCGGACGAGGAGACCTGCGGCGACTGGAACATCTCCTCCATGGCGAGCTGAGGCTGAGGCTGAGGCTGAGGCGGCGGGAGATGCTGAGGCGCCGGCGCCCGCGACGCTTCTCCTCTAGGGCGGACGGTTGTGCGGGCGGGGCCGGGCCCAACCGCGATCGGACCGAAGAACCTGAGGCGGCGGCGGCTCCCGAACAATGAAAACGAACCCGAACCGCCGCTCCAGCCGTGTGGCTCCACCCGCCCGCTTCCCCACTTGCCGCCGCCGCCCTAGCGAGAAGAAGGAGTCGAGCCAATGCCCCGACTCTCCGCCCAGTTTGGCGTGACTCACCCTCACCCGCTGAGAGAGGCTCTGAGACTGGCGCGGGAGGGCGGGAGCCAATCGGCGATCGGATCCGGATGATGAGCGCGGAGCTGGACCAATAGGACTCGGGTGTGGGCGGGGCTTACGGCGCTTCTCTTTTCTTACCGGCTGGGGCGGGTCTGGTGGGCGGGGCTTGAGAAGGAGCATTTTCACTCGACTTGGAGGCGGTTGGGAGGCGCTGGGGGCCAGGGCCTGGCGCACTGCACTTCACGCAGTGCTCAGTTAGGATTTAGGGAACGGAGGAAAGGTAGTTTGGTTGGTCTCTGCGCTGCAGGAGGAGAAGAGGAGGAAGAGGAGCAGGAGAAGTTTCTGGCAGGCCACCAGGAAGGCGTTAGTTATCCTAGGAGACCCAAGCGTGGTAACTTTCCTCTCAGGAAGGGAAAAACCCTGAGTGGAGAAAGATCTTATTCACAGGACTGCAATGTGGGCCCGACAACTGGCTTAAAGGCACATGAAATATTAAAAGTTTGTTTCGTTTTGTTTTGTTTGGGGGCCACACCCGGCAGTGCTCAGGAGTTACTTCTGGTCCCACACACACTGAAATGACTCCTGGGGACCCACAAACACCACAGGATGCAACCCTGGTGCTCCTCTCAAAGATCCTGGCTACCCCAGCACCACCAGCACACCACTGCTAGATTGTCCCGGGATGTGATCTCCAAGAGTAGCCTATTTTTGAAAGAAAGGGAGGAAGGGAGGGAGGGAGGGAGGGAGGGAGGGAGGGAGGGAGGGAGGAAGGAAGGAAGGAAGGAAGGAAGGAAGGAAGGAAGGAAGGAAGGAAGGAAGGAAGGAAGGAAGGGAGGGAGGGAGGGAGGGAGGGAGGGAGGGAGGGAGGGAGGGAGGGAGGGAGGGAGGAAGGAGAGAGAAGGAAGGAAGGAAAGAAAAAGAAAGAAAGAAAGAAAGAAAGAAAGAAAGAAAGAAAGAAAGAAAGAAAGAAAGAAAGAAAGAAAGAAAGAAAGAAAGAAAGAAAGAAAGAAAGAAAAGAAAGAAAGAAAGAAAGAAGGAAGAAAAGAATTGTTATACACTAGTGTACTAGATGAAAATATTACTTAACAAGAATTTTTGGTGAACAGGACAGGAGCAGTAGTATAGGGGTAGAGTGATTGCCTTGCGCATGGACAACCCAGGTTCTATCCTCAACATCCCAGATATCCCCTAAGAACCACTAGCAGTAATTTCCAAGTAATTCCTAGGAATAACTCCTGAGCATAGCTGAGTGTAACCCAAATAAAATTAAAAAAAAAAGAAATTTTGATGAGCATTTAAAGGGGTGGAGAGACAAAAAGAACACAGCAGACTGTTAGGGCAATGAAATTACTTTATATAATGATATAAATCTAGCTACAAGACAAATATTCATAAAAATCCACAAAAAAAAAATATATATATATATATATATTTTTTGGTTTTGGGGCCACACCCGGCTCAGGGTGTTCAGGGGTTTACTCCTGGCTGTCTGCTCAGAAATAGCTCCTGGCAGGCAGGGGGGACCATATGGGACACCAGGATTTGAACCAACCACCTTTGGTCCTGGATCGGCTGTTTGCAAGGCAAATGCTGCTGTGCTATCTCTCTGGGCCCCCAAATCCACGAAAATTTATAGCACAAAGAGTGAACTCAGGCTGGAGCGGTGGTGCAAGCAGTAAGGCGTCTGCCTTGCCAGTGCTAGCCTAGGATGGACCGTGGTTCGATCCCCCAGTATCCCATATGGTCCCCCAAGCCAGAAGCCAGGAGCGATTTCTGAGCACATAGCCAGGAGTAATCCCTGAGCATCACCGGGTGTGGCCCAAAAACAAAAACAAAAAGACAAACAAACAAAAAGTGAACTCTAAGGTAAACCTGTGGACTTTAATATATGAATTTCAGTTCACCACTTCTGTATATATAAGCCAGTTCTAAGAAATAATGTTTTTAAAAGTAGAACAAGATATCCTTGCAATGTTACATGATTAAGTTAATCAACAAGTCTAAGGCCATATCACCCTGAACGCGTCGGATCTCGTCTGATCTCGAAAGCTAAGCAGGGTCGGGCCTGGTTAGTACTTGGATGGGAGACTGCCTGGGAATACCGGGTGCTGTAGGCTAAAAGAAAAAAAAAAAAGTTGATCAACAACACATTCAAGGCCATACATATTAGCCCATGGCAAAAAGCTGGTTTTATTTTTATAAATAATTTTGTATTACTTTGAAGTTATTTGGTCTTATTTTTATTGAAAAAGTGAGAAAGAGGGGCCGGAGAGATAGCATGGAGGTAAGGTGTTTGCCTTTCATGCAGGAGGTCATCGGTTCAAATCCCGGCGTCCCATATGGTCCCCCGTGCCTGCCAGGAGCAATTTCTGAGCATGGAGCCAGGAGTAACCCCTGAGCACTGCCGGGTGTGACCCAAAAACCACAAAAAAAAAAAAAAAAAAAAAAAGAAAAAGTGAGAAAGAGTATGAAGAGTATTAGTAAAGAATTTGAGGATGAGAAATCAAACGATTTTTTTTTTTTTTTTTTTTTTGGTTTTTGGGTCACACCTGGCAGTGCTCAGGGGTTACTCCTGGCTTTATGCTCAGAAATCACTCCTGGCAGGCTCTGGGGACCATATGGGATGCCGGGATTTGAACCATCATCCTTCTGTGTCAAAGGCAAACACCTTACTGTGCTATCTCTCCGGCCCCAAAACTATACATTTTTAGCAGGTTCCTGCAATGATAACTAACATAGTTATGCTTTAGGCAAATTGTCATGTATTTGTTAAAAATTCTTAGGAAAATATTCAATTTTTAATACAAAAATATATTAGCGACCAGAGCAATAGCATAGCAGGGAGAACATTTGCCTTGCACGTGACTGACCTGGGTTTGATCCCTAGCAACCCATATGGTTCTCAAGCACTGCTAGGAGTAACTCCTTAGCACTGTTGGGTATGGCCCAAAAAACAAAAACAAAAATGAACTATAAAATTTTATTAACTTTTTTTATCAAGTCCCCATATACTTAGATGCATTTCAGTCTTCCAAACTAATTCCGATGATTGTTCTTTAATATTATAATGAAAATTTTCATGGTATATTTTTATTTTTATATATTAAAGTTATTTAAATGATATTTCTGTGTCCTGCAATAAACATTATATCTGTGAAATTGCTATTACTAAGATAATCTCAAAGGAACTTCTTTAACAAAAGTGTCATAAAAGAATGGCCATTGAAGAGTGTTATGCTTAAAACATAGAGGCAACTAGGAGTCAGAGCATTAGTACAGCATATAGGGCACTTGCCATCTACACAACCAACCCAAGTTCAACTCCAAGTACATCCCATATTGTCCCCTAAACACCTCCAGGAGTGAGTGCTGAGTGCCACCACATATAGCCCCCAAAATGAAAACATAGAGACAATTATAAGCACATTCTATTGAAACAGAACAATAAAAATTTTGTTGATCCCAGTAACTTTATAAAAATAACGTATTTTGGTAAATGAACAAGAGAAAGTAGTTTGTATTCCTAGAATAGTCAAATACAGGAAAAGAAAATATTGCTTCTATACTAGAACTTAAAAAGTTATATATATAAGCCAAAGAGATAGCACAGAGGTAGGGAGTTTGCCTTGCATGCGGTCGACCCAGGATGGGCCTGGGTTCGATTCCCAGCATCCCATATGGTCCCCCAAGCCTGCCAGGAGCGATTTCTGACCCAAGAATAACCCCTGAGCACCACTGGGTGTGGCCCAAAAACAAACAAAAAAGTTATACATAATATATATGAATGTTCATAACACCCTAACAAAATTTTGGTGTTTGAAATATTTAAAAAGAACAAAAATTCTAGATAGAAATTGTGGCCAGAAAATATTCACTGCTAGAGAGATAGCACCACTAAGTATAGCCTCCAAACCAAAAGTATAAAATAAAATATTCAGTGAGCTGTCTTTGAAATTATCTTACCAAAAGTATAAGATTGGGGCTGGAAAACAAAAACAAAAACAAAATAAAAGATTGGGCTGGAGAGATAGCATAGAGGTAGAGGGTTTGCCTTTCATGCAGAAGGACGGTGGTTCGAATCCCGGCATCCCACCCCACCCCCCAGAGCCTGCCAGGAGTGATTTCTGAGCAGACAGCCAGGAGTAACCCCTGAGCATTGCTGGGTGTGACAAAAAAAAAAAAAAGTATCAGATTAAAGTTTTTATACATCATAAATTAGTAACTGTTTTCTCTTAAGGAGCCAAACAGCTAGGAGGGTGTTTGCCTTGTGTACTGTTGACTCGTATTTGATCCCCAACTCAGCTTATGGTCTCCTGAACACTCCTGCGCAGTGTCACTGTCAGGCATGTTCCAAGTATTAGCAATTCCTTCACACTCCAAAAAATATAAACCATTCAGCCTAGATATGATGTAAACATAAGACAGATCCATTCAGCCTTGTAAAATCATAAGATCTTTAAAGTCAGTACTCTTGGTTAGCATGACCAGTCTCCCTTCTATTAAGGAATTCCCTGAAAAAACTTTCTAAAGTTGATTTTCTGTGGTAGGATAAAATGGTTATAAATTTTGTATTCAAAACAGGCATTCTACTTATCTCATTTATTTTTTAAATAACTTAAGCCTTTATTTTTTTAATTAAAAATAGTTATAAATTTTTCAACAATTCCCATCAGAAGTCAGGTCAAATTTCCTGCTCCATTTGGCTGGTTTTGTAATTTTATTGTCCAACTTTATTAAAAATTTTATTGTCATGCCTTGGATATAAGTGCAAGTATAATCAGCAGAAACATTGCTGCTTCTACTCTCACTCTCCTGGAATGCTGAAGAACAAGTTGAGAGACACATGAAAAGAGATACCTTATTATCCTAGCCATAGACTTGAGGTCACAGATATGAAAGACTACCCAGCCAATCAATCCACAGAATCATGAAAAATGATGAATCATTCACAGCAAAAGGATATCGAAAATCTTTATACTTATATCATGTGCCATTGATTCATTTTTTGCAATATTTTTGGGTATTGCTCCATTCTCTATTCAGACTCCAAAATATGATCCCAAACAAATCACACAAATATACTTAAAACACTATCACTAAAAGGGGAGTGGTCATTACTTAGAAAAATAAACCATTCCATTTACAGACTAGACATGATTGCAGAATGCTGAATAATTGTTAATTTCTCTATAAAGAACATATTAATTGTTCTTTTATCATATATGCCCTCTGAAAGAATGTAAGAGCATAGTCCCTATGAATCATAGTTAGAAAAACCATTTTTCTCCAGTAAAGTGAATACCATTTACTGGAAGCGATGATATCAAATTATCTCATTGTTCCAAAAATGCCCCTGGGACTCTGGATTGCCAATCAAGTCTTCCACCTTACTAGGTACTTTTCCTTTATCCATAGTGAAAAAAATAATTAGTTATTCACTATTTCTTTTTGTTTGTTTTTGGGTCACATCTGGCAGCTCTCAGGGGCTACTCCTGGCTCTATGCTCAGAAATCGCCCCTGGCAGGCTCAGGGGACCATATGGGATGCCAGGATTTGAACCACCATCCTTTTGCGTGCAAGGCAGACGCCTTACTGCTGTGATATCTCTCTGGCCCAGTTCTTCACTATTTCAAAGAAAAGTTCCATAGGTAGGAGAAGGGATGATAGGACAGTGGTAGAGGGTTATAAAGTAGCTTTGTATTATAAAGCTATTTTATGGGAACTGTTGTAAACCATTAGGAAAATTAGGATACAATTAGGAAAATAAAAGATTTCTACTGCTAGAACTTAAAAGTGTTTCTTCCAGGAGGCAGGCTGAGGAGTGGAAGAGTACTTAGTGGAAGAAAGTCCATACTGGTGATGGGAATGATGTTGACCAGAAACCCAACTATGAATAACTATGTAAATCACAGTGATTAATAAAAAAAATTAAAAAATATGTCCTCCTAAGAAAAAATAACTAAAGAGTTCACAAAATCAAATGAATTTTAACAAGAGCTCATCCCAATAAATAATCCATTCTTCCTAATAACTAAAGATTAGGTACATATTATATTGTTTTATCATCCATGGAAATTGAAATCAAGTTGTCATTTTCTTCATAAAAAGCATTATTCATTTATTTCAACTAAAATCTTTTACATATACAAACTCTGGTGATAAAAGAATAACAAGAAATTATATATGTGATGAGACCCTGGGTTCAATCCCTGGCACTGCAAAAATAAAATTGAATAACAAAAGACATTGCCTAATGTCAAGGAATATACAGTTTAATTTACATAAGAATGTATAGGCATTGTGCATATCAGAGTATAAGTATTTTGTGTCTATATATGCATGTATATAGGTGTATATAAATATAAAAGTATATGGCTTACATATAGAGAGGCAGGCATTTATTCTCAATGAATTCAGGGAATTTTCCATATAAGACATTAATAGCAATTTTTAAAGGTAGGGATAGAAGGAAAAGCATTAAGAAAGAGGGACTGGGGCCAGAGCTGTGGCGCAAGTGGTAAGGCATTTGCCTTGCAACGGCTAACCTAGGACTGACCGAAGTTGGATCCCTGGCGTCCCATATGGTGCCCCAAGCCAGGTGCGATTTCTGAGTTCATAGCTAGGAGTAACCTCTCTGAGCATCACAGGATGTGGCCCCCAAAACAAAAACAAACAAACAAATAAGACAGACTAATAGTCTCAGAAGCAAGGGGGAATGATACTCTAAAACAGATTCAAAGCAGAGGCAGATATATGGTATAATATATACTTGATATACAGATGATTCAAATATAGTTATATATATTCAAAAGCAAAGATGTACAAAGTGATTAATGATAAAACCTAAAAAAGCTAGGAATACACTTTGACGCTTATTAAATATTATGCTAAAATGTGAAGGCATTATTTTCTAAGAAAAGTTATTAATGATCTTTAAGCAGGATAGTGAGATGATCTAATTGCTAATTAACAAAAGTAGCACTGATAAAGGATGAATTATAAGTGTTCAAATAAGAAAATAGAATATTTAAGATGAAATTACAATATTTTAGTGAATCTCAGTAATTTTTTTATAGCTACCATGGTCTAAAGAACTCATTCTTACAGTTTAAAGTCCAAGCAAAAGTTGATGAGATTCTAAAATAATAGAATGGAGGATCTGATAGAAGAGAAAAAAAAAAAACTGATTCTAAGGTTTAAGGTTACATGACAAGGCAAACCAGTGGTGCATTATCAAAGAAAACACTTCAGGAAAGGAGGGCAGAATGGGTAAGTAATGCTGAGGAGAATAAAGACCAAGTTTTTAGACACAATGAACTTGACTTGGCTGAAGAAATACTGGACTAGAGATTATCAGTAGGTGCCTGGAAAACTAGAGCTAAATCTTAGATCTAGTAGTTGATCCAATTCTTTAGAATTCTGTTTGTTGGTTGTTTGTTGGTTGGCTGTTTTTTGTTTTGTTTTAGTTTTTTGTTTTTTTGTTTGTTTTTTACACCGTAAAGTGCTCACTATTTCTGATTTTCCTTGAGGAACCACTCCTGGTGGGCTCAGGAGACCTTATAGGATGCCAGGAATTGAACCCCGGTAGGCTACAGGCAAGGCAAGCAATCAACCTGCTGTGCTATCACTCCAGTCCCCAATTCTTTCGTTTTTAACTAGGAATTTTGTGTTTTCAACTCCATCCATCTTAAATATTTAACTCATGATCCAAAATAATATTCCTTTAGTGCGCAGTACAATTATATTAACATCAAATAACCTATATTGATATGGACAGCATCAACTAATTAAACCACAGAAAATACTTAAACTCATTAAGCATGTAGCTCCAGCCTCTTAAACAGCAACAACTAAATTGTCTGGTGCATGTTGCCTCCCCTCGTAGGCATTCACTCAGTAAGATGCTTAAAGGAAATGACTTAAGTAAGAGTGTGAAATTTATGGGGCCGGAGCGATAGCGCAGCAGTAGGGCGTTTGCTTTTACGCAGCTGATCCAGGACGGACCTCGATTCGAACCCAAACGTTCCATATGGTCCCCCGAGTCAGGAGCAATTTCTGAGTGCATAGCCAGCAGTAACCCGAAGGTCACCAGGTGTGGCCCCAAGAGCCAAAAAAATATAAAAAAGAGTATGAGATTTAGAAAGCTCTGTTCAATTTTTCAAAAATATTAATATAATTAATGATTCAACAATAATAAAGTCTACAAACTACTTATATGTATTATAGAATCTTTGAAAACTCAAAGATCTGTATTTTTCAGATTTGATTTTTTCCCTTTTTTTCAGAGAATATAAAAGCACATTTTATCTCCAATTGACCTATCTATATCTTTAAAAGTATTTTCTTTTATTACTAACACATTATTGCTATCGTTTCTATTTATCTTAGCTATATTTATTATCTTAATCAGAAATTTTTTCTATGAGGTGTTAAAAATAAAGTTTAACTAATTTATGAGTTGTAAACACTATTTACTGTAATTATACTATTTACTCTAATAATGTAATCTCCCATATGTTCTTTTTCTCTCCATACCCAAATACCATTAAAATACAAATTAAAAAATAAAATAACATTAACCAACAAGTACAAAGAGAAGAGAGGCAGTAACAGTCTAGAATGTGTTACTATAGTTTTAAAAGAAGAAAAGTGAATGGTGAACTACTTAGTGACTTAGACTGGATGAAGTTACAACCTCAAGGGTCAATGTTTCCCAGAAGCAAGTCAATTGTGCTGGCCTTGTGAGGTCAGCTCTCAATAGTACTAAGACTGAATTAAGTATTTCCTCTGTTTCCAGGAAACTTACAGGAGGTACAAACATATCCCTGATGCTCTACCATTACTGTTCCCCTATTCTCATTCAGAAAATTTGAGAATTCTTTGGTGAAGAAACAAAATAACTCCTGAGAAAAATGCCTTAAAATACTGGCATCTGGAGTTTTCAAGTAAAAAGAGCTGATCTAGAAAGAGAAAACTAGAACGTATCAAGTTTCCTATTACTCTACTTTATTCTCTGGAAAGTAGCCCTGCTCCCTCATGCTACCTGACCAAGAATTATTTAAAAGTTTACATCTTAACATACTCTCTTAAATGTTTTACTCTCTTAAATATGTTACTCCCTTAAATATGTTACTCCCATAAAGGTCTTTTAGGTGCCCAAATAACAATTTTAGACATTTTTTTAAATAAATTTTCTTCTCTAAATAATCCTCCCTATTTATAAAACTGCTAGCATTATAAATAAAACCTAAGGATAGCTAAGTATGCTTCAAGTTTAGAGTTGTTAATTTCAGGTAAATATGTACTGCTAACATTTCTTCTCTTTTTCTGGAAAAACTTCCCAAGAGGTGCTCAGGGAGCCTAGGGTCATCTTTCTGTGATTGTTGCCAATTGGGCTTAGCAACTCAGTGCTAGGGTCGGAGAATGTAGTGCTTGCTGTTCCAGCTCTGTGGTATCAAGGACCACCAGGAGCACTGTAGCAGTACTAGGAGACATTCAGGGTTACATGTAATGAAACTCAAGAGGTCAAGTGGTGCTAGGGGATCATACCCCATACAATCTTCCCAGACCCTCAATGAAGAAACTAATATTTAAAATTTGGATCCAGGGTGTGATGGAATGCCTGCCTTGCATGTGTAAAGCCCCAAGTTCTATCCTTGGTCCTACTTCATTACCCTAACCCATAACACCTCCACAACAAAATTAGTGTTTCATTTTTGCTATACTTTAAAGAAAGAAAATAGGGAACCATTAAGTATAGAATCTGGGTTTCATGCTCTTTTATAATATGTATATATATGTACATATATATATTAGATACAGCCTTCTAACCAAAACTAAAACTAGTTTAAGCCTTCTAAATATCAAAACTTAAACTAAAACTTAAACCAGTACTATATTTTATTTTTTTTATTTCATTTATTAATTGATTTGTTTTTTGCCCCCCCCCCCCAGCAGTGCTCAGGGGTTCTCTTGGCTCTGCACTCAGAAATCGCTCATGGCAGGCTCAGGGGACCATATGGTTCCAGGAATCAAACCTGGTCCCACCCAGGTTGGCCATATGCAAGGTAAACGCCCTACCGTTATACATCTCTCTGGCCCCAGTACATTTTAATTTCACACTACACTGTGCAAGGACAATGAATTGAGCTTTATGACTATTATATGGCTGAATGAAGTAAATATAACTTTTAAGACTTTCTGTCTTTTCTGTAATTTCCCCTTTCTTCTTAGCAATGAAAATGACTTGCTATTATTTCTTTTTACTCTTCACTGTTTTAATGACAGCAAACCCAACATGATCACCAAGAAAGAAACTTTCCAAATTTCTTGAATTGTACTTAACAGAATAAGAGAATGTACATTCTACTACATAAACTTCATCTAAAATTTTATCTACTAAGAAGCTATAAAAAGCAGAGACAAGGCTGAAAGAGGCTGTTATCTGCTATGTAAACCATAGAAATTCCTTATGAGTAAAAATATAAAAGGCAAATGTGTGATTTTGTGTAGTACTTTTAACATTATCACCACCTACATGTTCAAAGCTGTGCATGGCTAAGAAGGAAAACTCCAAATTCCTTACTACATCATATTTCACTTTAGTCTTGAGTTGGGCCTGGCTTCATGGAGACTGTTTATACCTTCTCTATGGAGGACAAGTATACAATAGTACAAAATTCATGGAATATATAGGCTATATCGTGAATTCAGTATAATAATAATATAAAACATTTTAATGCATTTTTATATTCTTTTTGTTTCATTTTTGTTTTTGGGCCACACTCAGTGACGCTCAAGGGTTTCTCCTGGCTATGCGTTCAGAAATCTCTTCTGGCTTGGGGGACCATATGGGATGCCAGGGGATCAAATCACTGTCAGTCCTAGGCTACACAGGCAAAGCCTTACCGCTTTGGCCCTTTAATGCATTTTTCTGATTATTCTCCATTATCCTCTGCATACCACTAATTGGTTTTTGAAGTCACTATGTATTTGGTCTTCAAAAATTATTCCATATTTAGACCATCTATAACACTTTTAAAATAGTCAATAATATTTAAAATAACACAAAAATTCTTAAGTTGTCATAAAATATGTGGGATTCTGTGAACCAGATAGGGTATAGGGGTTAAGCATTTGCCTTACATGCAGCTGACCCTGATTCTATTCTTGGAATTGCGTAAGATTTGAAAACTTCCAGGAATGATCCCTGAACATAGAGCCAGGAGTAATTCCCAAGCACTAACCAGGTGAGGTCCATCATGTCCGTCCCCCCACCAAAACTGACTCTACAGAAACTAAGGCCAGATAGGAATGATAACATGGTCCTAAAATGCCTTTAGTAAGAAATAAAGAGGAATCTTCTGATTAATCTCTAGTCAACAGAATATAATTATAACATTTAAGCATATTGAAACTTTCTCAAACAATTAATTAAACATATAACTTATTTCCTAGTGTGTAGGCATCTGTATTTGATTCTTAGATCACTGCCTGCTTTTCTTTCTCCCCTCACACCCTTTTTATTTTTCTCACACCCTTTTTGTGTTGTAAAAATTTACCCAGGCATGATGAAGGACCCACCTATGTTTAATTAACATTAGTGTCCTTAACCACTTCAACCAGGCTCCTCAGGTGAATTCTTTGTTCTGTTAACTCTGGCTAATAAAAGTCTGAGGGATGGGGCCGGGTAGGTGGCGCTGGAGGTAAGGTGTCTGCCTTGCAAGCGCTAGCCAAGGAAGGACCGCAGTTCGATCCCCCGGCGTCCCATATGGTCCCCCCAAGCCAGGGGCGATTTCTGAGCACATAGCCAGGAGTAACCCCTGAGCGTCAAACGGGTGTGGCCCAAAAACCAAAAAAAAAAAAAAAAAAAGTCTGAGGGAAAGGAGCCCTTCGAGAAGCTACTGGCTAGTTCAGTAAGATTCAAGAAGCTGCTCAACTTCCTGGTCCACATGCACCTTCTTCCAGGACTCCAGTCTGGACTGGTTTCTTTTTCAACATCCCCAGGGGCTGACCCATCCATTCTAGAGTTGGTCCAAATACAAACATGATGAATAGTGTAAACTTAGGCTGCAAGCAGCAGTCCCTGGGAAACCAACCCCCACAATAATGTAATTTTTCTTCTTTAGGGAGAATCACTTATCTGAAAATTAACTGATGTAAATTAGGTGAATATTACAAATTAACAACTAGGGTTTTTTTTATTTTAAATGCATATGTAGGTATTTATTTATTTTTGGTTTGGGGGCCACCCAGGTGATGTTCAGGGGTTACTTTGGCTATGTGCTCAGAAATCACTCCTGGATTGGGAGGACCATATGGGATGCCAGGGGATTAAACCGCAGTCCATCTTAATTCAGTCACGTGTAAGGCAAAAAAGCCTTACTGCTTGTGCCACCACTCAAGCCCTATATGTGGGTATTTAAACTATATACAAAGTAAGTTAATAAAAGATGTATGTGAGATCACAAAGGTAAGCTTAGCAGATATATTACAGCTTACTATCAATAGCCCGAGAAAGTCACCAGTTGCTACTCTCCAAAGAAGTCTTTTTTATCTAGCATTCTACTTACAGTTCTTTCATAAACCAAACAGCAATTCTTGGGGAATTTGGGAACTGGAGGGGCCACTTCCAATCTGTGATATGACCTAGTGATGTGGTACTCAGGGGCATTGTGTTAAGGAACACACAGGTCTGTACTCTGAGTGTAGTCACTTGGTAATAGGTATTGAATTCAGAGCCTCACAACCCTTTGGGTCATATCACTATTTGAAACATATCACTAGCACTAATATTTTTTGGTTTTTAAATGAATTGGGTGGAGTTATAAAATTGCCATTTATGTCATCAAAATGAGAGAATATTGATTTTATTGTAATATAATCCTATACTTATAATTAATAGCTATTGGTTATCAATATTCATATTCTAAAAATGACTTTAATAACATAGTTCAATCTAATGCAATTATCAGATATTAAGAGGCTATAAAAAGAAGCAACCCAGATGCCTGACAACGGATGAGTGGCTAAAGAAACTGTGGCATATAGACACAATGGAATACTATGCAGCCATCAGATAAAATGAAGTCATGAAATTTTCCTCTATATCGATCGACATGGAAACTATTATACTGAGTGAAATAAATCAGATGGAGAGAGATAAACACAGAATAGTCTCATTAATCTATGGGTTTTAATAAAAATAAGACATTATTGTAATAATACCCAGACACAATAGAGATGAGGGCTGGATGGAATGGTCTATGATATGAAGCTTACCACAAAGAGTGCTGAGTGCAGTTAGAGAAATAACTACACCAACAACTATCATGACAATGGTAGTGAACAAGAGAAACACAGTGCTTGTCTCTATGGGGAAGGAAAGAGATGGAGGGCATTGGTGGTAGAATGTTGCACTGGTGAAGGGAGGTTGTTCTTTTTTTTAAAACTAAAACGCAACTACAATCATGGTGCTTAAAGAAAGATAATTTTAAAAAGACTGTGTTGGAGTGATAGCAGTGTTAGGGCATTTGCCTTGCACACAGCTGATCCAGGACGAAGGGTGATTCACATCCGGGTGTCCCATATATTCCCCCAAGCCAGGAGCTATTTCTGCAATCATAGCCAGGAATAACCCTGAGCGTCACCTGTTATGGCCCCAAAACAAGACAAAAAAATTTTAAAAAGAGGCTATAAAAAGTTAGACCAGAGTAATAGTTCAGTGGGCTAGAGCATATGAATTGCATTATGCAGGCGACACAGGTTCAATTTTTGGCACTGCATGGTTTCCTAAGCACTTCTAGGAGTGAACTCTAACCCCCAAGTATTGAGATGGGAGTATCCTCTGAATACTGGCCTTAAAGCCAAAATCATCATCATCATCATCATCATCATCATCATCATCATCATCATCATCATTTGCTAGTGGAGCCCAGGGCTCTAAAATGAGGATCTGGTGAGATGCAGGTCTGAAAGCAAATGTTGAAGTAGGAAATAATCCACGCAGTGAAAAGATACAAGAACAGATTCAGGAAATGCAGCACTTAAGCAAGGAAGCAACCACAGAAGCTTTTTTCTCCTAAGAAGAAATGCAGTTTAGTGAAATAAGACAGAAGATGAACCTTTATCTTCCTCAGACCCCTATTTTTATTGACAAGAACCAGGCCACACCATAGGGTAGGAGAGGAATACCAAGTAGAGAATAATCCAATATCCCATCACCTGATCACACCCTAGGGTGAAGTATTGATTAGGGTAGGACCAGTAAACAAACATCTCCCCCTAATTGACTTTATAGAAAAACAAAATAATTCACATCTCATGATTCTAAAATTATGGCATATGCCCACGCACTTTATCTCCAACTCCATGTGAACAGACTGAATCAGAGTCAAACATGAAATAATCAAGACCAGGATGAGGGTGAAACACAGATTCTGGCAGTCTTCTACCTAGTATCTTCATCAAGCTGCCTGCCAGAACTGTTTTCATTGAGCACAGAGACCCCATCTAGGTGAGGCAGTAAGGACAGATGGCTCAGGCTAACCTTAGCCAGTACCAACCAGGTTTACATAATAATCTCTGTTTTGAGGTAAATATGTTGTAAATAAACAAAGGAACCAGGGATGATCTTTGTTTTAAGTAAAATAAGGTGTAACCCAACGATCATCTTTTTTTTTATTAATTTTTTTTGTTTGTTTGTTTTTGGGTCACACCTGGCAGCGCCCAGGGGTTACTCCTGGCCCTATGCTCAGAAATCGCTCCTGGCAGGCTTGGGGGACTATATGGGATGCCGGAATTCGAACCATCGATCTTCTGCATGAAAGGCAAATGCCTTACCTCCATGCTATCTCTCCGGCCCCTTATTAATTTCTTTATTTAAGCACTGTGGTTACAAAAATGTGCCTAGATGGGTTTCAGTTATCAAATGTATACCACCTTTCACCAGGGTAACTTTCCCACCACCAATGTTCCCTATTTTCCTCCTTCCCTTGCCTGTCTTTGTTACAGGCATTCTATTTCTCCCATTATCATTGTCATGGTTGTTGTCAGTGCAGTTATTTCTCTAATTGTGCTAACCACTCTTTGTGATAAGTTTCATATCATGGACTAGTCTTTCCAGCCCTCATCTCTATTGTCTTTGGGCATTATTAACATACTGTCTTTTATTTTTCTTAAATCCCACAGATCAATGAGACTATTCTGTTCCTCTGACTCTCCCTATGACTCATTTCAATCAATATAATAGTTTCCATGTCCATCATAAATATAGGTAAATTTAAATTTCATGACTTAATTTTTCCTAATAACTGCATAGTATTCCATCATGCAGATGTACCAGTTTCTTTAGCCACTCTGTTATTGAGCATCTGGGCTGTTTCCAGATTCTGACTATTGTAAATAGTGCTGCAATGAACACAGGGTATTTTGGGGTGTTTTTGTTTTTGTTTTTTGGGCCACACCCAGTAAAGGGTAATTTGGGGGGGGCACACCCATAGATGCTCAGGGGTTACTCGTGGCTATGCACTCTGAAATCGCTCATGGCTTCGAGGGCCATATGGGACGTCAGGGGATCGAACTACGGTCCATCCTAGCCTAGTGCTTGCAAGCCTTACCTCTAGTGCCACCACTCTCCAGCCCCAAAGAGTAATTTTTGTATTGTGTTTTTGTGTTCCTAGATATATCCCTAGGATGGTATTAATAGATCATATAGGAGCTCAATTTCCTGTTTTTTGAGGGATATCTATATTGTTTTCCATAAAGACTGGACTAGACAGCATTCTCACTAGCAGTGAATGAGAGTCCCTTTCTCCCCAGATCCACACCAGCAGTGATTGTTCTTTGTGATGTGTGCCAGTCTCTGTGGTATGAGATGATACCTCACTGTTATTTTGATTTGCATATCCCTGATGATTAGTGATGTGGAACATTTTTCATGTGCTTTTGGCCATCTATATTTATTTTTTTAATAATTTTTATTTTGTCCACAGTAGATGCAAATCTTTCACAGTAATATTTTAGGTACATAGTGACATTGAATTAGGGGCATTCCCACCATCAATGTTGTCCTCTCTCCACCCCTGTTCCCAATATGCATCCCATATCCCCACTTTTGCCCTCCCCCAGCTGCTAGTATAAGTGGTCCCCTCTATGTCTAGCTTGTTGCCATTTCCTCATTGTCAGGATGTCATATCAAAACTGGCCCTTGTTGGTGTCAGAGCAGTATTAAGAATGTCCCAGAGAGAGTTTGGTTCCTGGAGCTGTTGCGGTGAATGGTGTCAGTTCTATGTCTGAGATCTAGGGTTCAGGTTGGATGGTTTCTGTCTAATCACATGGAGTCTAAGTTGGGACCATATGATATATGTTCAAGGTGGGAGGTGCCCCTGTATTGTAAAATGTATGAGTTTTTATTCCTGGTTGATAAGAGCTTGTTTCTATATATAAAATTTCCCCTTTTTTAGTATGCCTGTACAAAAAGGAATGGTGCTATATTATATTGCTGGTGCATTTGGGGGTGAGAGTGTCAGGCTCCATCATCTCTGTGCCCTGAGCTTTAATCCCAGGCAAGACTTTTTCTTGTAGGTTTTTGTACCAAGCAGAACCAAGACATCATCTATATTTCTTATTTGAGAAAATGTATATTCATTTCTTCTTCCCATTTTTTTGTTTGTTTTTGGGCCACACTAGGCTACACTCAGGGGTTACTCCTGGCTCTGCACTCAGAAATAGCTCCTGGTAAGCTCGAGGACCATATGAGATGCTTAGAATTGAACCTAGGTCTAACCTGGGTCAAACCCATGCAAGGCAAACACCCTACCACTGTGCTACTGTTCTCGCCCAACTTCTCCCCAGTTTTTATGGGGTTCCAGAAATGATTCTTTTTTTTTTTTTTTTTTTGTGGTTTTTGGGTCACACCCGGCAGTGCTCAGGGGTTACTCCTGGCTCCATGCTCAGAAATTGCTCCTGGCAGGCACAGGGGACCATATGGGACGCTGGGATTCGAACCGATGACCTCTTGCATGAAAGGCAAACACTTTACCTCCATGCTATCTCTCCAGCCCCCAGAAATGATTCTTTTTAAAAAAGAATCACTTTTTTTTTTTTTTTGGATCACACCCGGCAGCACTCAGGGGTTATTCCCTGGCTCTATGCTCAGATATCACTCCTGGCAGGCTCTGGCCTGGCCGGGATTTGAACTACCATCTTTCTGCAAGCCAGGCAAACACCCTACTTATATGCTATCTCTCTGGCCCCCAGAAGCAATTCTTGAGTGCAGAGCCAGAAGTAACCTCTGAGCACTGCCTTGTGTGGCCCCAAAACCAAAACCAAAAAAAATGTGTAAGGGAATTGTGGAATACAACTGCCCACCATCCTTCAAGGAGACTAAAATTTACTCTTCTTTTAAGGAAATAAATCCACAAGCCTGTCTCTCTCTTCACTCCCCTCCCCTCCCACCCTTTTTCTCCCTCTTTCCTCCATCTCACTTCTTTTCCCCTCTCTCCCTTTCTCTCATTTTTCAGCCACTCCCAATGGTGCTCAGGAATTAGTCTTAATTTCTACCTGCTGTGCTATCCTCTGCCCCCTGCTTAAGGTACTCATAAACTGCTATCTCTTCCACTAAACCATATTTCCACACATAAAAGCCAGCAGTCCTGCCTCAAGCACTACTCAAAACTGTAGCTCCACCCATAACCAGTTTCTGCCCAGAGTCCATGGTCTTGGACATCAAGAGATCAGAGGGCTTCCTGGATGTGCTCCGAACTAGATAGAATAACAGGGATCAAATCCAGGTCAGCTGTGTATTGATCTATCTGTCCAGCCCTGCACATATACTTCCCATATATTCTGCCTATATTTTGTAAGGCATACATATACTGTTATAAATATCCAAATGGCCCTTAGAAGAAAAAGGTTCCTCACCACTGCAAATGCTTGTAATACAAAACCCAGTTCCAATAATCAAAAATGACTTTGGGACTTTCCAGATGTACTCTTAAAAAAGGGAATGAAATGGGAAAGGGGTTGCAAAATTGTTCCTGCTCAAAATTGCTGGAGTGAATGTATTATTTTTTCAGTATATAAAGCTCTTAAAGAACAAACAACTACTATTGTGGGTTTTTTTTTTTAATCTAAAAAAAATATTAAGTCCAGACTGAATTCCTGAGAATGGTTTCAATTTCTGCCTAGCTACAGTAATATTTTAATGGCTACCAGGACTCCTGCCTGTAATCTACAAACTTGCTTGGAGTCAGTCATCCTGGGTCCTATTACTGCTCTACAATTAACTCTTTGTGTGTCTGTATCATCATTTCTCAAATGAGCTTAGTACTTCCCTACCTCTGTATAGGTGGCCGTAAAGTTACAATGAAAGGAAATGTAAAAGTCCTTTGAAAATTTAAAAGAAAAATAAAACCAGACACAGTTAACTCCTCACAAAAACATATTAACAAAGAACCTTAAAGTTGTTTGATGCCTTTTTCTACTTTTAATGACATGATTTGTGTAGAGTGGAACCATTTGTCACTAAACTTATAGTCATTCACTACTAGTAGTTCAGAGAACAAATGTGTTCTATGATCACATACTAGAGGCAATTAGTATTAGAACGTAGTTCTAATACTAGTACTAAAAATACTAGAAGCAATTAGTAACTTCAGAGGCTTAATTTGTACAAAATCTCTTTCTACTAAACAGTGAATCAAACATTTAACAATCACTGCAATAGGCTTCCATGACTGAAGTTGTTATGAAACACACACACACATACACACACACACACACACACACACACACACACACACACACACAACCCTAGACTCTTTTCAGAGATCCTGCAGGTTTAATTACAAAAGGAGGGAAAAATTAAAGCATTACACAGAACATTTTTTCCCAAAATACTTTGTGACAGAACCAGATGGACTGAATTAGTTAAAATAGTTTAATATCCAATAGAAGAGTCGCTGAGAAATGAAATAGCATAAAGAAAAGTTGGAATATTGCTAATACATAGATTTTTCTTTCAGAATTCTTCAGGCAGGGCATTTGCTTTGCATGTGGCTGGCTCGGGTTTGATCCTTGGCATCCCAAGCACTACCAGGAATGACCCCTGAGCATAGAGCCATGAGTAACTCCTGAGCACTATGGGTATGCTCTTCCTGCAATAGTAATGTTACCATCATCTTCCTCTTCTCGCTCTCTTTTTTGGGGGAGGGGCACAACCCATGGTGTCCAGGTGTTACTCCTGGCTTTGTGCTCAGAAATCCTGGCAGGTTCGGGAGACCATATGGGATGCTGGGGCTTGAACCCGGGTTGGCCATATGCAAGGCAAAAAAACCTACCTGCTTTACTATTGTTCTGGCCCCCACTTTATACTTTTCTTAAAGTGTCTTTCTTTTTATATATATATTTCAAATAATCAAAGGAGATTAGTTGAGTCCTTTCTGTAACACTATCCCTTACAAAGTTATTCAGTGGCCGTATTTTGTCTTTTTGGTTTTTGTTTGTTGGTTTCTTTTTGGACTATACCTGGTGATTTATCAGGGCTTACTACTGACTCTGAATTCAGGGATCACCCCTGGAGAGCTTGGGGACTGAACTTGAGTTGGCTACATGCAGGGCAAGCATCCTACTCTAGTATCTAGTAGTATCTCTCCAGCCCAATTTTATTGTGATAATTGTCAGGGGTTTTTTTTGGTTGTTGTTGTTGTTGTTTTTGAGCCACAATCCCTTGTGTTCAGGGGTTACTCCTGGTTGTGTACTCAGAAATCATTACTGGCAGACAAAGGGGACCATATTTTATCTTGTTCAATTGCCTATTTTAGTTTCTATTCCCCCAATATGATTACTTATTCTACAATTTCTTTAACCATTTATTATTAAGAGCAATACCATATTTTGTATAAATTTTAAAGGAAATTTTATACTTGTGTCTATTAGGGTTCCTTGTTGTTGGTCAGATCACAATGTACACAACAAAGTGAATCACAAACAAATATATAGAAATAACTTTATCTTCTGAAATGTAAACAACTCACTATTGAACAATTAGTGTGTCAGAGAGGGAATAAAAGAGTAAATGAAAAAATTCCTGGAAAAAATGAGAAGAAAGACACAAATGATCAGCATTTGTGGGACACAGCAAAAGTAGAATTAAGAGAAAAATTGTTAACTTAGCCATAGTTCATAAAGAAGGAAGAAAAGATCTCCATAAGTAACTTAATGGCATAGCTCAAGAAATGGAAAAATGACCAACAAAATAAGCTGAAAACAGGCAGGACAAGGAAAATAATAAAACTTAGAGCAAAAATTAATGAAATGGAAACCCCAAAACAATTCAGAGGATTAGTGAAAGCAAGAGTTTATTCTTTAAAGATATAAATAAGATAAAAATACTATTAGCAAGACTAACAAAGAGAGAGAAACTTAATAAACTGAATCAGAAGTGAAAAAGGGGTATCTCTACAGATATACAGAAAATCAAAGAGATTACTTTGAAAATCTTTATGCCAGAAAATGAGAGAACCTAAAAGAAAGGGATACATTTTTGGAATCCTATAGTCTCCAAAGTTGAACCAAGATGATCTGAAATACCGGAACAGACCCATCACTATTACAAAAATTGAAATGGTAATTAAAAATCTTTAAAAACAAAAACAAATAGGGGCTTGAATGATGGTGCTGCAGTAGGGCCTTTGCCTTGCAAGTGGCTAACCTAGGACGGATCATAATTCAATCCCCATATAGTCCCCCAAACCAGGAGCAGTTTCTGAGTGCATAGCCAGAAGTAACCCCTGAACATCACCGGGTGTGACCCAAAAACAAAACAAACAAACAAAAACCAAAAAAAAAAAAAAAAACAAAGAAAAACAAGAGTCCAGGCCCATTCACAGGTGAATTCTTTCAAATCTTTAAAGAGAATCTACTGCCAATCCTTTTCAAAATCTTTTAGGAAATTGAAGATCCAGAAGCACTCCCACACAGCGTTTATGAAGTTAAAATCATCCTGATACCAAAAGCACACAGACATTATACAAAATATAGTTAAAGGACAATATTCTTGTTGAACACAGATGCATGCAAGGATCCTCAATAGAATACTAGCAAATAGTATCCAACAACTTATCAAGGATATATACTATGACCAAGTAGGTTTCATTTCAGAGATGCTAGGAAAGTTTTACAAACAATAGTCAATCAATGTAATTCACTATATCAGTAAAAGAAATATAAAATTCATGATCATATAAATAAATGCAGAGAAAGTATTTTACAGAGTCCAGCAATCATTCCTGATTAAAAATTCTCAACAAAATGGGAACTGAAGGAACTTTTCTCAGTATAGTCAAAGCCATTTACTACAATCCCACTGCAAACACTATACTTAATGTGAAAAAAAAAAACTAGTAGTTTTTCCTATGAGATCTGATACAAGACAAGGTTTCCCTTATTGCCATGTCTATTTAATACCGTACTTGAAATTCTTGCCATAGTAATTAGGCAAGAAAAAGTTATCAAGGGCATCCAAACAGGAAAGGAAGAAATCAAGCTCTCACTGTTTGCAGATGGTATGATACTATACTTAGACAGTCCTTAAGACTCTACAGAAAAGGGCCCGGAGAGATAGCCCAGTGGCATTTGCCTTGCAAGCAGCCAATCCAGGACCAAAGGTGGTTGGTTCGAATCCCGGTGTCCCATATGGTCCCCTGTGCCTGCCAGGAGCTATTTCTGAGCAGACAGCCAGGAGTAACCCCTGAACACTGCCAGGTGTGGCCCAAAAACCAAAAAAAAAAAAAAGACTCTACAGAAAAGATTCTAAAAGCAATAGGTTTGTATATAAAGTGACAGGCTACAAAATTAAAATGCAAAAGTCCATGACTTTTTATAAAAAATAATAAAAGAGAAGAAAGGGATACATAAAAACAATCTCATTCACAACTGTGCCTCAGAAAATAAAGTACCTTGGAATCAAATTAACTGAGGTGAGAAAAGACCTATACAAAGAAAACTACAAAACACTGATTCAGGGGCTGAAGAGATAGCACAGTGGTGCGGTGTTTACCTTGCACTGGACCACCCTGCATGGACCTTGATTTGATTCCCAGCATCCCATATGGTCCCCTGAGCCTGCCAGGAGCATCTCCTGAGTGCCACCAGGTGTGACCCAAACCCTTCCCCACAAAAAAGAAAAAACAAAACAAAACACTGCTTCAAGAAATAATAAAGAGTGGGGCCGGCGTGGTGGCGCTAGAGGTAAGGTGCCTGCCTTGCCTGCACTAGCCTAGGATGGACCGCAGTTCGATCCCCCAGTGTCCCATATGGTCCCCCAAGCCAGGAGCGATTTCTGAGCGCATAGCCAGGAGTAACCCCTGAGCGTTACCGGGTGTGGCCCAAAAACAAAAAACAAAACAAAACAAAAAAAGAAATAATAAATATAAAAGGCAATGGAAATACACCTCATGCCCATGGGTTGGAAGGATTAACTTCATTAAATAGCAGTATTTCTCAATTTACTGTATATAATTTAAATCAATCTTTATCCAGACTATTTTTCAAAGAAATAGATCAAACAGGAGCCGGAGAGATAGCATGGAGGTAAGGCGTTTACCTTTCATGCAGAAGGTCATCGATTTGAATCCCGGCATCCCATATGGTCCCCCATGCCTGCCAGGAGCAATTTCTGAGCATGGAGCCAAGAAAAACCCCTGAACACTGCCGGGTGTGACCCAAAAACCACAAAAACCACACAAAAAAAGAAAGAAAGGAAGGAAGGAAGGAAGGAAGGAAGGAAGGAAGGAAGGAAGGAAGGAAGGAAGGAAGGAAGGAAGGAAGGAAGGAAGGAAGGAAGGAAGGAAGGAAGGAAGGAAGGAAGGAAGGAAGGAAGGAAGGAAGGAAGGAAGGAAAGAAAGAAAGAAAGAAAGAAAGAAAGAAAGAAAGAAAGAAAGAAAGAAAGAAAGAAAGAAAGAAAGAAAGAAAGAAAGAAAGAAAGAAAGAAAGAAAGAAAGAAATAGATCAAACACTCCTGATATTCATATGGAACAATAAACCTCCAAGAATATATAAAGAAATCCTTGGTAAACAGAAGATTTAATTATTCAAACTGTAATAATAAGCAGTTGTCATTAAAACAGCATGGTCTTAGAATAAAGACAGACCCTAAGATCAATGCAATAGACTTGAATATCCTGAGGCTGACCTTCAGGTATATTATCAATTTAACTTTAATAAAGGGGCAAGAAATATGGAGTGGAGCAAGGATATCCTATTCAACATGCTGTGTTGGAAAAACTGGTCAACTACATGCAAAAAAATAAATGAATTCAGATATCTGATATTGTGCACAAAAGTAAATTAAGATGAATTAAAAATCTTGATATTAGATGCAATACTATAAGGTACATAGAAGAAAACATAGGCAGAACACTCCATGACATTGAAAATGAAGGCATCCCCTGGAGAGATAGCATAGTAGCGTTTGCCTTGCAAGCAGCCGGTCCAGGACCAAAGGTAGTTGGTTCGAATCCCGGTGTCCCATATGGTCCCCCGTACCTGCCAGGAGCTATTTCTGAGCAGACAGCCAGGAGTAACCCCTGAGCACCGCCGGGTGTGGCCCAAAAACCAAAAAAAAAAAAAAGAAAGAAAGAAAGAAAGAAAATGAAGACATCCTCTAAAATGAAACACCAGGGGCCAAAGAGATAGCATGGAGGTAGGGCTTTTGCCTTGCATGCAGAAGGATGGTGGTTTGAATCCTGACATCTATTATGGTCCCCCAAGCCTGCCAGGAATGATTTCTGAGCATAGAGCTAGGAGTAACCCCTGAGCGCTGCTGGGTGTGACCCAAAAACAAACAAACAAACAAAAAAACAAACCACTGACCAAGAAGTAGAAGCAAAGATAAACAAATGAAACTACATTAAACTAAGAATTCTACACCAAATGGTGACTAGGATACAAGAATCCCCACAGAATAGGAAAATATATTTACTCAATATCCATTTGATAAGGGGTTAATATATAAGATATATAAGGCACTGGTAGAGCTTAACAAGAAAACAAAATCTAACCCCATCAAAAAATGAGAAGAGATGAATAGTAACTTCCTCAAAGAAGAAAAACAGATGGCCAAAAAGGCACATGAAAAAAAATGCTTCACATCATTAATCATTGACAATCAAAACAACAATGAGATATCATCTCACATCACAGAGACTTGCATACATCAAAAAAAAAAAAAAAAAACAGGGGCCAGAGAGATAGCACAGAGGTGGGGCATTTGCCTTGCATGTGGCCAACCCTGGAGGAACCTGGTTTGACTCCTAGCACCCATATGATCCCCCAGCCTGCCAGGAGAGATTTCTGAGTGCAGAGCCAGGAGTGACCCCTGAGTGCCACCAGCTGTGGCCCAAAAACCAATCAATCAAAAAATAAAATAAATAAAGTTTAAAAAAAAGAAAAAGAACAACCAATGCTGGCTCAGATGTATTGCTGGTAGGAATGTTGAGTGGTCCAGCCTTTTTGGAAAACAATATTTATATTCCTCAAAACAAACAAACAAACAAATAAACAAAAACAAATTAGTCATATCTCCTTAGCTTCCTCTTGGTTTTAAACGCTTTAGTCTTTTGGGATTTTTATGATTTTAAACATTTGGGGTGGGGGGAATCGCAGGGGTCAGCACATCCGTAGTGCAATGGATAAGCCTCACCCTGGGAAAACCACCTTCGTGATCATGGTATCTCCCCTGCCAGGTAAGTATGATTTTAAACATTTTTAGGAGTATTGGCAGGGTAGGTTATATATCATCACCCAATTAAAATTTTCGGTTTCTCTCACAGACTATAAGTTACAGGTCATTAGAAGAAGGAGCACAAAGGGAAAGTAGCAGTAGCTTGATTACTATATCAAGGGTATGCACTATCAATGACCTTGAAATATGGATGGAAACCTTAATCCCATGCATAAGACTCTAAGTCATTTCCAACTTTATACTCTCCCATTCCTGTCACCAGGCCTTGCCTAACACATGTACTGATGCCCTTACTCCCCTTTCCAATTTTTTTTTTTTTTTAGTATCACATTTAGCATTTCAAACTGCCCATAAACTACTTTCCCCTTTTTTTCTTTCTCCCAATGCTCTGGGTAGGGCACCCCTCACTCACATCCCTGTTCATTCCTTCTCATAGACCACATGGGTCACTATGTACAAAGCTTCTGCTCTGTGATAATTGTCTTTATAGACTGGAATATGAAAGTTGCTAAGAGAAGGTTCTTTCTACTCACTGGGTGTGATACAATGAGAAAGACAGTTTGCTTGTGAGATCGATTCAGGTGTGGGTCTGAGTGTGGACAAATTGCAAAGGGAGCATTGAGGCCAAAGCTATCCCAGTCACTTGAGTGTTCAAGGGAAATTACAAAAGGGAAATAATATATAAATAAAAACATATAAAGAGAAAAAATGTTCACCAAGTGGGCAAGAGGCCATGGAGCTAAGAAAAATCTGAGGCAGAATATCAGCAGGCAATGACTAAGCCCTGACCATTGTGCAATTGGCTGTGGAAGTATTTGCAAAAGATGAGCAAGAACTAAATTGTGGGGAAGAAAAAGAAAGATCAGAAACTTGGATTTCAAAATAGTGGATTTTCTTTTAAAATGTGCTTTTACAATCAACTTAACTATCATTATTTTAGAATTAAAGTAGAGGAGAAAATTAAATGTATAAATGTTTTTCTTTTGTACTGCCCTAATATGTATTTACACATCCTGGCTTCTGCAGTAATGTATATTTTATTCTGAAAATTAACCCTATGTAAGTTTTTTCAAGTATTGCTATATTGAAGTCTTACAAGATTATGTAGCCAGGATGTGTTTGAACAAACTGTACTTCTCAAACTTTCCATATTATAATATTAATTTAGTGCTCTTATTAAAAATACAGATTATCTGGAAAAGCCTAACCCATGCTATCTGAGCAAATACTTGTCTGGGTTTCTCTCAAACATCTATATTCCCTTGACTTGCAGAAATAAGTGTGGCTTTTTAAAGCTAAAAATAAAAACCAAAACCTATTATAGATTATAAGAGACATGAACCCAGACCACAGATTCCAAAAAGAAGTTAAGAAATCTGCATTTCTTATCAGCAACCATATATTTCTTGGGGAAAGCTTGAAAGCACTGATGAGGTGAGAACTATGAAAAACCACTTGGCATGAGAAGAAACTAGAAGTAGGAAGTGCAGTGAGAAGATCACTTTTATTGTCTGAGAGCAGGTGAGGCTGGAACCAAGACAACAATGCTGGAAAGAGGAAGAGATGGGAGCTTTAGGAGACCTCCAGAAAGCTTTGTCAGAAGGCAATGTGCAGGCATAAAGGTTCTAGGTGTCAGATGGTTGTAGCTTTGACAGGGATAAAAACTTGAGCTCATTCAGATTAGATTTGGGAACAAACAGAGTTGTTGCAGGGGGTGGGGCATGTTGAGGCAAAACTCATAATGCAAAGTAAGCATTATACACTGAATTCTGAAGCTCAGGATACACAGAAGTTAGGGAGAGGGTAAGAATTTCTGAATTGTTAAACTGCAGGTTAAATTATGAAAAATAAAATTCCACAAGAAGGCAGGTCAGTCTGCAGGACAAAGGATGGCAGAGAGGCTTGCAACATGGCAACATAGCCTCCTCTGCTCTTTTTCTGCATTGAGTTTTTGCCCAGATCTCTTTCCCTCATGAATCAGCTCTTCTAGCCCTCCCTGCCTAACGAAGACCTATCAAAGGCCTCTCTCTAGCCTCACTATTCTAGATAGAATTAGTTGTAGCACTGTCCACTGTGGTAAAGAATATTTTTGTAGAGGAAGTCCTCAAGTAATGTCCTAAAGATCAATATTTTATTATAAATTTATGAGGAGAGGAAATTATTCCAGATTGGAAAATATCAGTTCTGGGTTGACTTTACCTGCTCTGCCTCTGCCCACATATACTTTCTCAGGGAACTGCAGTATCCTACAACTCAAGCATATGAAAGGGCTTAAAGGAGTTTATTATCCCAATCTGAGTGTTAGAATGGGTGTGCTGGAAAGGCATACAGTCTAGGGTTGCTTCTGCCCAGTGCCCCACTTTGTGGGGATCAGTTGCAGCTGAATAGCACCTAAGATAAATGAGTTTAAAATGAATTATTACAGGGTGGTGCGAGGCCTGAGCCTCTCGGCTGGTGGGTGCAGGCTCCATTCGCACTCCAGATCGCTCCGCCTGCTCCTGCCAAGATGTATGCCGCTGTGGAGCGGGAGTTTGAGGAGTTGGATACTCAGAATTGTTGGCAGCGCAACGAATCCCATGATTATCCTCATAGAGTTTCCAGAAAACAGAAATCGAAACAGATACAGAGATGTAAGCCCATGGCCCACTTCCTTTTTTTTTTTTTTTTTTTTTCTTTTTTTTAATTATGGCCCACTTCCTAATACAGATTGTCATTTCTGGTTGATGGTTTGGCAGCAAAAAAACCAAAGCAGTTGTCATGCTTAACCGAGTTGTGGAGAAAGAATCAATTGCGAAACCAGAACAATATCGCACTTTCATTACACTACCTGGCCAAATTTTGGAGTCCCTGAATCACCATCTTCATTTCTCAATTTCTTATTTAAAGTAAGAGAATCTGGTTCCTTGAATCCTGAGAATGGGCCTGCAGTGATCCATCCACTATAGTGCAGACACATTTTCTCTGGTAGATACCTGTCTTGTTCTGATGGAAAAAAGAAATGATACTAATATTAAACAATTGTTACTAAATGTGAGAAAATACCAAATGAAACTTATTCAGACACCAGATTAACTCGGATTTTCTTATCTGACAATAATAGAAAGTGCAAACATCTTAAAGGAAGATTCAAATATACAGGAACAGTGGAAAGAACTCTCTAAAGAAGACTTATTTCCTGCTTTTTCACCAACAAAAATAATGACTGAAAAATACAATGGGAACAGAATAAGAGAAGAAAAAAAAAACTGACAGATGACAGATACACAGGACTACCCTCTAAAATGCAAAATTCTGTGGAGGAAAACAGTGAGAGTGTTCTAAGAAAACGTTTTCTAGAGGACAGAAAAGCTAACATAGCTCAGAAAGATCAGCAGATCAAACAGAGGTTAAATGAGTCTATAAATTTTGAACCATTGATGTGCAAAGCAAGATCTGAAGTCCACTCCAGAAACTAAAGTGAGATTTTGATAAGCCTGTAGATGGCCTCACATTTGTCTGTTTACAGAGCAAACTTTATATCCAGGGAATGAAGAGCACCACCAGAAGAAGACTTTGCAGAATCTCTAATTTGAAGTATTGTTAAGTTTTTAATGTGTGTATGAAATGTAGAAAGAATGTAAAAGAAGTAAACTAGGAGAGACTACTTTGCATTGTACTGCCATTCCTACTGTATTTTTATACCTTTGGCAGCATTAAATATTTTTATGAAATAAAAAAATGAATTATTACATGTTACTGCTTAATATTAAAGTGTCTCAGTCTTTATCTCACAGCTTGGTGATGCTTCTATGATCAGAAATATATCTTTGTAATGTATCTGTTATTCACATCAATTATCCTATGATAAAATTGGTTTTGTTATATGTCATGTAAGTTAATCTCAGTTTCCAAGAAACTATTGGTAATAGTGAAGAATTACTTTACAGACTTTTTATCGCCTTTATGCTCCTCAATTATAGGATACTGTATTGCTCTCTCTGTAGTTTCTGAAAATGAAGGTTGGAATGACAATCTCAGTGCAATTCAGATTCACATTTTGGGGCAAGATTTTTCTCAGGTATGGAGGAGGTGTAACGTTTGTTCTACCTACAACACATACTACTGTATCTGATGTTCAGGTTGCTAGCTTTCATTCTAATTTCAGAAAAACTGATGCAGTAATTCTGCCCTTTCATCATCATTTAGCAGCTGAAATTCTTCTATAAAGAGGAACTTAACTTTATAGTATTTAATCAAGGGTATAGTTCACACAGGAAAGATAGTGAATAGTAACATTTTATCAGTTTTCAAATCAATAATGAATCACCTCCCATTTCCTACATGGGAACATTCTTTTCTGAGTATGATTATAATATTCATAGGTGTAACAAGGTCAGGGAGATGATCTAAAGTGTATGCTTTACATAGACCAGATCCCAAGTTCAATTCCCTGCAATAGAGTCCCCAAGGACTCTGGTGGCCCCAGTGCTGCTAGGCCTGAGCATGCTACTTCACAGGACTGAACCCCTGCCAAGTTACAGAGCTAAGCCAAGTATTATTGGTTGTGGCCCCTGGTCCTGTGAGCACAGCTTAAAAGATCCCTTCAAGTTAAATAAACATATTAGGTGTGCTTCAAGCTATTACTGTTGTTATCCCTTCGGATGATCAAAAGGTCACATCTTTGACCAGTGGGAGCCTCTTTAAGTTCACTTTCAGTCCTTTAAAGGTTTGTATTTGCTTTGGGGTGGGAGTGGGGGTCAGGGCACACTTAGCAGTGCTCAGACATACTCCCACCCAGCTCTGTCTCGGCGTTTATATTGGTGGTGCTGTAGAGAGTGATGTATGCAATACTGGGGATGATTATAGGTGATAAATGAGAAAGTTCTGTCAATCAAGTTCGCAACAAAGTAGTGAGATAAAGAAAAAACAAAAAACAAAAAAAAGAAAAAACAATGCCATGTTGTGTAATTAAAGTTTACCCAGAGAGTAGAGTTTAAGTATTCTTCTACAGACTCAAACAGCTTGGTGACTTAATGAGCATAAACTTGCTTGTGGTAATAATAGTACAGTATCAAACCATGATGTCATATACCTAAAGCACAAAGCTTCAGTATTTGTGAATGTACCTAATGGTGTTAAAATTCTTTAATATCATTATAATTGAGCTCATCCCTCATCAGTTAAAACTGTTGCTTATACAATAAAAACTTCAGTTGAAAAAATTAATTTTTTAATTTTATTGAGTCATACTGATCTTGTTATTCAGGGGCTACACCTGACACAATATTTGGTGGTCATGCCTGACAGTGCTTAGGAAGCCATGTGTTCCTGGCCTCCAACCTGGCCACCCACATTCAAAGCACATACTCCAACATTTGTGCTATAACCAAGTCCTACAAAACTTCTGAGTTTAAAAGAAAGAGGGAGACTTAAACTGATGACAACTGAGAATAGGAAAGAAAAAGAACCAAGAACTTCCAGATTGCAAAAACAACATTTAATAACATATATTAAAAGATAATTCTCCATATAAATTTATATAAATGTATGTATCAACATTTTCCTCGAAAGGAAACAGAATTAGGGAGATCATCAGAGAGAAGTCTTTAGTCATCTCTCCTTCCTCTTCTTCTGTTATGCATGGAGTAAATTAGAAAGCTTGCAGCCTTTACTCCAGTGAACCAAGGGTGTCAGGTAAGGAAGAGTCACTAATGCAATGGGTGTCACTTGCTTGCAATGAAAATCACACTTCTCCAGCGGCAAGCAGCTGTTTTGTCTTCCTAGGACCCGGGTTCCTCATAGCAGGAAAGGGCATAGCTGCAGGACAGAAGGAAACACAGACACCTGTTAGTCACAGTCCTGGTGCCTCTTCTGGGTCTGCCTTCCAGGCAAAGACATTCATATTGGGACAGTTCAGAGAGCCATAGAGACAGCTGTGGACTGGCCCAGAAAAAGTTCACTCTTGTTCTTGACCAGGTAGTGCCTATTCTTACCTGCCCATCTAATCTAACCTCTTCAGATTATGAGACCACATTCCAACAGCCTCCACAGGCTTGAATATATACTTTTCAGCAGCCCTTTGGAACAGCATGATGTGCTTCAAAATTTTGTTCTCTTGGGATCAGAGGGAAGGTGATTAAGACAGGATGTGTGTGTGTGTGTGTGTGTGTGTGTGTGTGTGTGTGTAAAATAGAGAGACCGAAACAGACACACAGACACACAGAGAGAGAGAAGAGAGAAGAGAGAGGAAGAGAGAGAGAGAGAGAGAGAGAGAGAGAGAGAGAGAGAGAGAGAGAGAGAGAGAGAGAGAGAGAGAGAGACTTCAGGAATCTCCTGAGAAGAGGAACTGGAGCCTGGCACCAGACATTTGCGCACACATCAAGCAAACTCAATTCAGCATCAACTCTTCTTTGAGGAAGTTCACATGTGATTTCTTGCCTTCCTGCTCTCCACAAGGGCACATAGGACAGTCAGGCTGAGTTTGCGCCACAGAAACTCAAGCCATCCTGAAGCCCCACAGTGCTCTGGATAGCCCAGGAAGAGGTAGGAGACAGGCTTGTGGTATGTCTGCTCATTCTTTCCTAATATTCACAGGAGCTCCAGCTCCCATTGTCAGCTGTGTCTCTCTGAAAGGTAGAGAGCAGGTACTGAGAGCTCAGGGATCAGGATATGGATCTGTGCAAATCCCCCAGCCCCAATCTTCACTCTGTTCTCCCAGCCCAGACACACTCACCTCCAGCATCATAGTTTGATTCTGCCTCAACAACGTGGAAAGGGAATCAGAAGAGGAATGACACCCTGTGAAAATTGGGGTGGTGCTAGTAGGAAACTGCTTTTGGGTATCTCCAGAAATGTCCCTGACCGAATACCCCTCTTCTGCATTGTCCTGGCCAACTAAATGATTCTCGGTCATGAGAGAATCAAAGCCGCAGGAGCTACCACACAATTTCCTCGTTCCCTCCATGAACTGCACATTCTCCACATCCCATCACAGGGGATCTGATCGTGTCACTCCTACCAAATGCATAATGGGACATCTCCTTCAGACCTCCACCTGGCATGTATCAGGCGTGCTACAGCAGGCACCGTGTCCACAGGAGGCAGCTACCCTCCCATCATTTTCAGGCTTCCAGGCGGACTCCTTACCCCTAACCAGGCAGGGCCACGAACCTTTTTCTGCCAGCTGTACTGGTCTCCTGAATTTATTCATCAAGGCGGCAAACACGGAGGTGTGTTTGTGCAGATAGAGGAAAGTCATTAGATCCAAATATTCTTCACCCCCTTAACCCCCCGAACAGCTCCTGGGACAGTGGCTTCCGAACGCGAACACTACCAACACTATGCTGTAAAGACCTTACTTGCCTGTGCAAGAACCCCCTCTAGAAACCCACTGTCTCCCTAGTAGCTGAAATTTTCTTTCTTTCTTTCTTTCTTTCTTTCTTTCTTTCTTTCTTTCTTTCTTTCTTTCTTTCTTTCTTTCTTTCTTTCTTTCTTTTTCTTTCTCTTTCTTTCTTCTTTCTTTCTTTCTTTCTTCCTTTCTTTCTTTCTTCTTTTTCTTTCTTTCTTTTTCTTTCTTTTTCTTTCTCTTTCTTTCTTCTTTCTTTCTTTCTTTCTTTCTTTCTTTCTTTCTTCTTTTCTTTCTTTCTTTCTTTCTTTCTTTCTTTCTCTCTCTTCTTTCTCTCTCTCTTCTCTTTCTTCTTTCTTTCTTTCTTTCTTTCTCTCTCTCTCTTTCTCTCTCTCTTCTTTCTTCTCTCTCTCTCTTCTCTTTCTTTCTTTCTCTCTCTCTTTCTTTCTTTCTTTCTTTCTTCTCTTTCTTTCTTTCTTTCTTTCTTTCTTTCTTTCTTTCTTTTTCTTCTTTCTTTCTTTCTTTCTTTCTTTCTTTCTTTCTTTCTTTTCTTTCTTTCTTTTCTTTCTTTTCTTTCTTTCTTCTTTCTTTCTTTCTTTCTTTTCTTTCTTTCTCTTTCTTTCTTCTTTCCTTTTTTTTGTGGTTTTTGGGTCACACCCGGCAGTGCTCAGGGGAAACTCCTGGCTCCATGCTCAGAAATTGCTCCTGGCAGGCACGGGGGACCATATGGGAATCCGGATTCGAACTGATGACCTTCTGCATGAAAGGCAAACGCCTTACCTCTATGCTATGCTATCTCTCCGGCCCCCAGTAGCTCAAATTTTTCAGTGAAGCTTTTAGTCCCATTATAAGACCATTTTTAAAGAAAAGATGCTACATGATACAAAGATTCCCTAGTGCCTGTGGCCTTTTTGCTTCCAAGCTTCTTGCCTCCACTCTACCTTGAAGATCAGCCTCTTGCACATGTTGAAGTCTTTGTCACAGAGGACACTTAGTTTCTGAATACTCTTCTTGTGGTAAGGGCAAGGGTGATAGAACAATTGGTACAAAACCCTCTGAACAATATCCAGAAATTCAGTTGTGCCACTTAAATATTTCTCAATTTCCCAAACTGCACACTGGGAATTCATTTTTAAATCTACTTGCTAGGAACTATGGAAAAGTTAAACCTTTGTGTTGAGTATTTATTTTATTTTATTTTTTATTTTTATTTTTTTGGTTTTGGGTCACATCCAGCAGTGCTCAGGGGTTACTCCTGGCTCCGCACTCAGAAATCATTCCTGGCAGGCTCGGGGACCATATGGGATGCCAGGATTCGAACCACTGACCTTCTGCATGAAAGGCAAATGCCTTACCTCCATGCTATCTCTCTGGCCCCGAGTATTTATTTTTTAAAGACAACTTTAATTTCTCCAAGTCTTAGAAATGGACAAACTCTAAGTTTATAGATCTCATCCCAGGATGTGATATTGAGGGAAAATGCCCTCCTATCGAGTCTCTCACTCAAGGATCTGCTATTGAGGCGGGGTTGACCCCAGCTACTGAGATGCCAGCAGCAGAGTCAACATTCCTCAAGAACTTTGGAATTTGGGCCTTCTCAATAGAGGCCCACTCAAGTCCAGAGTTTGATATATATTTGTCAACTCTTCAGTGCATGGCATTTTTCTTAAAAATCTGAATTAATATTATGCTATTTGATTCTATACAAATAAGTTAACATTAAAAGATGATTTTATTTTAACATTATGAATACATAATGTAGTAATGTAGAATACATAGGTAGTATGTACCCAGAGAAATATGTCCCACTGATTGGAAGGAAAAGTTCACACATCATGGGCCCGGAGAGATAGCACAGCAGCGTTTGCCTGGCAAGCAGCCGATCCAGGACCAAAGGTGGTTGGTTCGAATCCCGGTGTCCCATATGGTCCCCCGTGCCTGCCAGGAGCAATTTCTGAGCAGACAGCCAGGAGTAACCCCTGAGCAATGCTGGGTGTGGCCCAAAAACCAAAAAAAAAAAAAAAGTTCACACATCTTATATCACAACAGGGCTAATATTCAATTATATAAGGCAATCTAAAACTCAACAACATGACAACAACAACAACAAAATAACAACAAACAAAACAACAACAAAATAATAAAACTCAGTCAAAAATGTGGAAAAAGTATAGTAATTTTCTCAAAAATGACAAAATGAGGGCCAACAGACATTTGAAAAAAATCATTATTACTGATTATTGTAATAATATAGTAATAATAATGGAACTCAAAAATATGATGTAATATTATCTTATACCAGTGAACATAGTATAGAAAAATATATATAAGATCTGTGTTGGTAAGGCTGTGACAAAAATGAAATTTTTACTCTATTTCTGCAGAGGATGGAGTCATAGGTATACTAGAAACAAAACATGGAAGGGACTTACTTTATGGATCAATCATAAACTTGAAAAAGAACTTACTAATCACAATGACTATGTACGTTCCTACCCAGGATGATTTCTAAACTTGTAACTTTTTGTTATGACACATTGGGATTTATTTATTATTAAAGCTGTATTTTTCCAACATTATAAGAAACAAGCTCTAAGAATACAAATCCAATAATATGTGAAATTTTATTTTATTTTTAAATACATATCTTTATTTAAGAATCATGAATACAAATGTAGTTGGGTTTCAGTTATATATTTAAAAAAGAACACCCCCCCCCTTCACCAGTGCAACATTTCCACCACCAATGCCCTCTTTCTACCTCCTCCCTAACCCCTTGCCTGCATTTAAGACAGGAATTCTATTTCTCTCACTCACTACCATTGTCATGGTTGTTGTTAGTGTAGTCATTTCTCCAACTGAACTCACCATTCTTTAGGTAAGCCTCATATCATAGACCTTCCATGTCCTCATTTCTATTACCTCTGTGTATTATTACAATAATGTTTTTACTTTTCTTAAAACCCATAGATGAGGGGCCGAAGAGATAGCACAGCGGCATTTGCCTTGCAAGCAGCTGACCCAGGACCTAAGGTGGTTGGTTCAAATTCTGACGTCCCATATGGTCCCCTGTGCCTGCCAGGAGCTATTTCTGAGCAGATAGCCAGGAGTAACCCCTGAGCACCGCAGGGTGTGGCCCAAAAACAAAAACAAAACAAACAAAAAAATCCCATAGATGAAAGAGAGACTATTCTGTTTCTATCTCTCTCCTTCTGATTTAAATTATTCAGCATAATAGATTCTATATCTATCCATGTAGATAGATCTGACAGCTGCAGAGTATTCTGTTGTGTTTATGTACCACAGTTTCTTTAGCCACTCATGTGTTGAAGGGCATCTGTGTTGTTTCCAGATTCTGGCTACTGTAAATAGCGTTGCAATGAATATAGATCTGCAGAAGGCATTTTTGTGTTGTGTTTTTGTGTTCCTAGGGTATATCCCTAGTGTATGAAATTTATGTGTCAATGTGGTTTGATTATGAAGCACAATTGTTTGGCCAAATATGAGTTCAGCTATTACTGTGAAGATACTATATATATTATTTAATTCACTTTTAGTGGGATTTAATTAATGAAGATTGTCCTTCCTGAAATAAATGAACTTTACCAAATAAATTTATGATCTATGAATAAAAATTGAGATTCCCTGGGAAAGGAATTTAGGCTCATAATTGTAACAGAAAGATGCAACAAGCTAGAAGTTATATTAACTTGCTATCAGTTTAAACTGCTATAAATTCTTTCAAATAAAGATGTAGTAAGATTTTAATAAAACTTTAAATTGTAGTAACTAAATTCTTCTTTTTTTTTTTTTTTTTGGTTTTTGGGCCACACCCAGTGACGCTCAGGGGTTACTCCTGGCTATGCGCTCAGAAGTCGCTCCTGGCTTGGGGGACCATATGGGACGCTGGGGGATCGAACCTCCTCGGTCTGTCTCCTAGGCTAGCGCAGGTAAGGCAGGCACCTTATCTCCAGCGCCACCGCCCGGCCCCGTAACTAAATTCTTGAGGTTTTTTAATTTTTTCTTTTGTTTTGGCATATGGTTTTTATTTTTTATTTTTTATTACTTTACTTAAGCACTGTGATTCAAGGTGTTCATAATACAAATGTGTTTTTTTTTATAGTTACAAAGTTGTTTATGATTGAGTTTCAGTCATACAATGTCCAACCCCCTTCATCAGTACACATTTCCCACTACCAATGTCTGCAATTTCCCTTTCATCCTCCCCCCTGCCCTCTCCCCTGCCTGCCTCTGAGACAGATATTTTTCTTCTCTCTCTTCTCTCTCTCTTTCCCTCTCTCTCTTCCCCTTCTTTTTCCTTTTAGACTCTGGTTTGCAATATTGTTACTGAAGGAGATTCATGCATATCACTCTATCTCCTTTTATTGGAATTTTTAATTTAATTTATTTGCCTTATAATATATTTATTTAAGCACCATGAGTACAAACATGTCTGCAGTTGGGTTTCAGTTATAAAGAAAATCCCACTTTACCAGTGAAACCTTCCTACCACTAATGCCCTCATCTCACTCTTCCCCCACCCACTACCTTGTATTTGAGACAGGCATTCTATTTCTCTCACTCACTACCATTGTCATTCCCATTTCTCTAACTGCACTCACCACTCATTGTAGTAAGCTTCATATTATAGGCCGGTCTTTCCAGCTGTCATCTCTATTGAGTCTGGGTATTATTACAATAATGTCTTTTGTTTTTCTTAAATCCCAAAGATGAGACTACTCTTTATATCTCTCTCTCTCTTTGACTTATTTCACTCAGTATAATAGTTTCCATGTCCATCATGCAGAGGAAAATTACATTACTTCATTTTTTTCCTGACAGCTGCATAGTATTTCATTGTGTATATGTATCACAGTTTTTTTAGACACTCATCTGTTATCGGGCATCTGGGTTATTTCCAGATTCTGGCTATTTTAAAGAGGACTGCAATGAATATAGATGTGCAAAAGGCATTTTTGTATTGTTTTTGTGTTCCTAGGGTATATTCCTAGGAATGGTATAGTTGGATAATATCGGACCTCAATTTCCAGTTTTTTGAGAAATCTCCATATTTTCCATATGACTGGTCTAGATGGCATTCCTACTAGCAGTGAATAAAAGTTCCTTTCTCCCCACTTCCCCCCCCAGCACTGATTGATTTTGTTTTTTTAGAATGTGTGCCAGTCCCTGTGGAGTGAGATGGAGCCTCTTGAGCCATCTACTCAGCTCACTCAGTCCTTTCAGAAGGACACCAGCAATCTTTGATTCCTTCTTTGCCATTTATATAATCAAATGCTTCAGGTTTTTCTTGTGCCTATTTTCACAAAACCTGGTTTCCATTGGTGAGAGATGCTAGTTCAAGACCTCTGTCAGGCTCTGGAGGTGCTCACAGTTCCTTGGTAGGTTTGATGTAGACTGTGAAGTCTTTTTTTTTTTTTTTTTAATTTCTCACACACATAATAACTGTAAACATCATACAGAATTAAGAGGAAGATGGTCTGGTTAATATCAATGCTCTACCACTTAACTGGGCCAGTTTATCAACTAATCTGTGCTTTGGCTTCCTCAAATAATGGTATCTAAATTCAAAAGATCATGACATGGTTTAAAAGAGGCAATTCACGTAAACTGCTTATAATAGAAATAGAATCACAGGACTGGGAAAGAGTTGACTATCATTATTCTTATTACTCATCTCTTGTCAGGATTGTCTTTAATGCTTGATCATGCTGTGGGGTCATCTGGGATGTAATACAGCTTACATTTTATTCATTCATTCTAGTGACTTAGTGATTTATTTTAAAATACAATGATAACATTTCATCTGCATTTGTCTTACTGATGTGCTGCTGTAAAGAACATAACATTCACACATACTAGAACATTTTACATAAAGGAGTCCAAATTCAACAAGGTTAATGGCATTCAAAAGGTCCCTAAGCTCCAGCATATTTCCTGCTTTTCATACTTGCCTAGGAAGGGGTAGATTGGAAGCAGCCTGACTGGGAGTAACCCAATGGAGTTAAGATTTTACTTTGCAATGAGGGTGCAAAGTCACATTCACCTGGTCATGGCTACCCGAGCACCAGGAGCTATCAAAGCTGGTGCACCACAAAGTCCTTTAGTTCATTTTCTAATTAACCTAGGAGACTTACAAGATTTACTAATTCTGGTCTGATTCAGATTACCAAATCTTGATCCATTTAGCTGTTTTCAACTGAATACTTTCTGAAGAGGTTAAAAGAGATCAGGGCTACATGAACTGAATATTCAAAATGAAGACATTGAAAAGGAAACAACAATTCACAGGGCTGGTTGCTGGGGGTCCTCTAAATCTGAAAACCCTACAAAAGTCAAGAAAAATAAACCAAAATTAAAAAAAAATTCTAACTTGAGCAAAGCAGTTATGCCACAGGTTCTTTAAAACAAAGAAATTTGTTCACAATTTTTTTTTACCTTCCATTTGTTTGCAATTTTGCATCCTCGCATGACTGACACAGAACTGCACTGTTATTGTATCAGCTGTGCTGAGTTGTCTGCAAGCCTCTGGCCAAAAAGTCCCAGCATGCATCAAGGTTTAACAATCTCTGCTTAAACAAAGTTTACTCACTTGTTTCATTCATTTTCTTTGTTCTGTGTGAGTGTATGAACGCTTCAATCTTTAAGTTTGTTGTTTATTTTTATTTATTTATTTATTTATTTTGGTTTTTGGGCCACACCCTGTGACGCTCAGGGGTTACTCCTGGCTATGCGCTCAGAAGTTGCTCCTGGCTTCTTGGGGGACCATATGGGACGCCGGGGGATCGAACCGCGGTCCGTCCTAGGCTAGAGCAGGCAAGGCAGGCACCTTACCTCCAGCGCCACCGCCCGGCCCCAAGTTTGTTGTTTAAAGGTGATGTTACCTTTAAAGTTCTTTAAAACAATATTCATAACCTAATTATTTTGTCAACAGAAAGTAACAGTGGTTAAAATATAGGAAATTCATTTGATGGAACTTTGGAGTTATGGAGTTACTAATAACAAATATTGCATATTTTTAGAAATTGTCATGAAAATAGATTGTTAAGGAATCAAAATAGATTCAAAATAATATAATAAAATAATACACTTAATAAGTAATAATTATTATGCATTTTGGAAAACACATGAAAAACACCTGAGAAAAAAATGTCCAACGTTTTATAGAGATTCTTTCTAGTAGTAAAATTACAATTGAGTGAAATTATGTTCTTATATATTTATGTAGTACCACATTTTTTATAAATAGGAATTACTTTTGTTTTGTTTTGGGGCCACACCTGGCAGTGCTCAAGGATTATTCCTGACTCTGAGCTCAGAAATTTCTCCTGGCAGGCTCGGGGGACCAAATGGGATGCCAGGGAGTAAGCCTGGGTTGGCTACATGCAAGGCAAACACCCTACCAGCTATGCTATCACTCAGGCCCTCAGAGTTACTTTTATAATCAGAAAAATAAAACATATTTTATGGAAAATTAATGATTTTATGCTTGCTTAGAACAGTGAAAGTTTATTAGATTAGAGAAGTTACACAAAATAGCTTCTCAGTTGAATAGCATAGCATTAGTCTTTGTGTAAATAGAAGGTATCAATATAATTACTATACAATGAATCACTGTACTAGTCCACTTTATACCAAAACAACTTAATATATTATATATTTAATGTATATAACAATTCAAAACTTTAGTATTTTAAGAGCAATTAAAGGCACATTTCTTCAGTAAACAATTTTTCTACTACATAGTATGTGCTAGGCGACGTGTAATGAGGTATTTCTACTGTAATGGAAAAAGATAACAAGTTCCTGTCCTTATCTTGTGTTTTGAACCAAACCCAGCCATATTCGGGAGCATAAAAACAATCAACTACATCAATTATTGCACATAAATATAAGTAAAAAAATTAATTGTACTTACACTAAAATTTTTATTCCTGAAAAAATTTATGTCCCGCTCCTTTGGTAAAGGCTAAGTAAAAATATACACACATTTCATCAATATAGTTAATTTAATAAAATAATCACAATCTAGTATATGTCATTATTTGACATTGCTAAAGCATTAAAAAAAATAACATTAACGGTGGTTGGAACAATAGAACATTTGTCTTGCATGATGCTGACCAGGGTTCTATCCCTGGTATCCCATATAGTTCCCCGAACCTGCCAGGAGAAATTTCTTTTTTTGTTTGTTTTGTTTTGGGGCCACACCCGGTGACTCTCAGGGATTACTCCTAGCTAGGCGCTCAGAAATTGCTCCTGGCTCAGGGACCATATGGGATGCCAAGGATCAAACTCAGGTCAGTCCTGGGTCAGCCGAATGCAAGGCAAATGCCCTACAGCTGTGCTATCGCTCTGGCCCCATGCCAAGAGTAATTTCTGATTAAAGACCCAGAGTAACCCCTGAACATCTCTGGGTTTGGCCAAAAAGAAAAATTAAAAAAAAAATTACTTCTGGAGTTGCTAGGGAAAAACTTGTGATGCCAGGGATGAAATCTGGGTACCTTCTGGGCTATCCCTCCTGCCCCAAATGTCCACACGTTTTAGTCCTTTCTTTGGAATAAATGATGATTTGCTTGGGAGAAGGAAAGGAAAACAAAGTAAGCAATGAAATAGAATTAAATGGTCCTTGTCGCACTGGAACTACTTGAAGACACCAGGTTCATTATTTCTCTACTCCACAGGTCATCAAACTTCCTATAAAGGGCCAGATATCTTTGCTACTTTGGGCCATGAATCTCTGTATGATAGGATTCTAGATATATAAACCCAGTTATAGTATCTTTAATCTTTAATTGAGTAAACATTTTTTAAGTTGCAGAGACAAAGATCATGGGCATCTACCCAGCACCAATGTCCTTTTCCCCTGAAAGAGAACATTTATCTGCAAAAAAATAAATAAATGAATGAAGGCAAAAGCAAATACAAAAACCTGCTTTGTGAAAGGGTCTCTCCTTGTACTAATAGGGAAATAAATAGATACTATCACCAGAGACAAAAAAAATTAAGGGCCAAGAAAGCAACATATACAAACCTTGTTATACTAACCCCTTTGACCCTTGTTCCTTCAACATTTCTACCCCTAACACAAACCTCTTTTTGTTTTGTTAATCATTCACAAATGTATAATTTCTTTGTCTGAAAAACATATAAAACCTATTTCAGTCAGTTCCTCATTCTCTTATGATGGTTTTGTGGACATAGTGAAAATTTAATGAGATATGTGTGCCTTCTCTACTCTTAACTTGTCTTTATCAGTTTACTTTTTAGAACCACCTAGCTAGAGACTCTAAGGCCAAGAAAAGCTTTTGTTCTCCCCCCTAGTAGAAATGACTCAACTCTGGTGTAGTGGGTCAGAAACAGTCATAGACTAGAAAAACAAATGAATATAGCTATGTACCACAAAAACTCCAGTTACAACTACTAAAATGTAAATTTTATGTATTTTCACATATCATGAGACACTAGTCCTTTGGCTTTTGCCAAAAATTAGAAAAATAACATCAATTTTTAATGTGTAGGTCTTATAAAAACTTAGTGGGAAGAAATAATGGCCCGTGACTATGATTGCAGGATCCTCTATAAATGGGATTCAAGATATATAACCCAAATTATAGTACCATGATATTTTAGTCATCTTTAACTTAGTCATTATATATTAATAACTAAGCAGTCAGAGTGTTCTGGAGTTAAAGGATGAGAAGGAGGGGAGAGAATTTAAGAGAAATAAATGTCATAAGTATTGTTTCTCTAAAATAAGATTGCACTACCTTCTGCCAACTTTTCTATTAAGATATTTATTTTTCTAATTTATCTTATGCAAGATTTTATATAGCTATAATCCCTTTATTTGTTATACAAGTTACATATGACTCAATCTGCCTTTGAGAGAACTTTGTTATAGTTCATCTTATTAGAGTGCATTTTTTTAAAACTCTGAAAGACCATTTGTTTTATTTTTATCCTTAAAGTGAATTTACTCCCTTTATGATTCTGAAAACACTCGTTATATGTCCCACTATTGAGAGATTGCCTTTTTTTCAATATTAAACTGTTGGGATTTGGAATCCAAAGTATTGTTTTCTCAGTATGTTATCTATTTTCCTACGTTCAAATCCAGCCTATTCTTTTTTTTTTTTCAGCCTAATCTTTAGACTCAGCTCAAAAGCACATCCTCACTGAAGCTTTTCAGGATCCCTTCCCTCCTCTAATGTCCCATTTTGCAGGAGAGAGCTTATCTTTTGAATAAGTAGCTGCTTCTCCTCATTCCTCTGCAGGCTTACTCTTTCTTTCTCATGTTATAATTATCCTGTATATATCTTCTATTGTACTACACTGTAAGCTCCTTGAGAGCTGAGACTGAGCCTTATTCATCCGCGTATCCCCTAGAGCTCCAGTTCAGGGCCTCACACATTTGTGCAAAGAAAGAGCAAGTGATGGGATGCTAAGTCACCACACCACCCCCCCAACCTGATTCCTTCTGAGGGAGGACAATCAACCCTACAGCCAGAAGAAACAGTGTGCTTTGTGCTTCTAGGGGATTTGTGGTGCCACAGATCTCAGGCAGCTCTTATTTTAACAGGACTAGTATTTATAGAACAAGGTTATGCACTCTGGGCTGAGCAGATACAAAAAAGAGCAGAGATGTCAGTCTGGCTCTGGGTAAATAAAGGGTTCTCTGGGCTTCCAGGGCTATTCTATCTATCTGTGAGCATCAGGAATGTCTTTGCCACTCCCTGGAAAAATAAAGATCCTCAGACAGGATTTCTCACCCTTGGCCCACTAAAATTACAACACAGAGATTGTGAGATACTAAGTGACTCAGAAAAGTCTATATGTGGTCAACCTCCTGATGTCTTCAGCTACTAAGAGACAGGCTTAAAATACACTTCTGTCGTGTTAATTTTGATCATGTGTGTATTAGTTGTGTATAATTGACCTCTTTCAATTGTAGTCTCCAAACTAAGATACAGAAGACTTCATAACTTAAGGACCTATTTTCTATCTGAGTGGAAAGGACTCCAACACAGGAGATGGGCCTTGAATGGAGATTGGAGATGATATTATTAAGAATGGCACTTACTAGGATTCAGAAGTCTTTTTTTTTTTTTTTAAAACATAAGGGATTGAGAGTTAGGAACTGTTTAGAGCATTTTGAGGTGGGGGGAATAACACAAGTAGCCTCAGTGGAAGTTTGGAAATAAAAAAAAAACCTCTTCCCTCTCTCCTTACCTGTCACCTTCTATTTTCCTGACCTCCACAAAGTAGATAATGAAACTATTTCTATAGATAATATATCAAAAATAGTAAGAATAGAGAATGCAGAAGCATTCTAAACAGTTATATCTTGAAAAAACAATCCTAGGAGCTCAGTGCTAGACATATTCCCAAAAATAATGGCAAAGAAAGAAGATCAAAGCCAGAGTCTTTTGCAAGTCTGTCACATTTCAAATATGTTACTCCAAGTTCCATTTCTACATTATGCAAAATGGTGCTGTTTCATTTTTGAATTTTTTTTGGGGGGGGAGCAGTTTGGGCCACACACAGGGGCTACTCCTGATAGGCTCGGAAACCATATGGATGTCAGAGATGGAACCCGGGTCAGATATGTGCAAGGTAAACACCTTATCCATTGTGTTATCACTTCAGCCCTGAAGTGGTATTGTTTTTAAATTTACTGAACTATCATTTTTAAAATCACCATTGTAAAATGTTTCAGTCACAGTTCTCAAAAAATTGGCGAAATAATAAACTGCTAAAAATAATTTTTTGGGAGGCTGGGGACATACCTAATGGTGCACAGAGTTCTGTTCTCAGGGATCATGCCTGGTGGTGCTCAGGGGATGTGTGTTGTGCTGTGGATCAAACCCTGATCATCCAAGTGCAGACATGTACCTGCTGTACTATCTCTCCTGCCTTAAATTGATAAAATCATGACATTAAAAATCAGCATATTCTGTGTCTATCTCTCTCCCTCTGACTTACTACACTCAGCATAATAGTTTCCATGTCCATCCATGTAGAGGAAAATTTCATGACTTCATTTTTCCTGATGGCTGCATAGTATTCCATTGTGTATATGTACCAGAGTTTCTTTAGACACTCATCTGTTGTTGGGCATCTGGGTTGTTTCCAGATTCTGGCTATCGTGAATAGCACAGCAATAAATATAGGTGTGCAGAAGGTATTTTTGTATTGTGTTTTTGGGTTCCTAGGGTATATCCCTAGGAGTGGTATAGCTGGATCATATGGGAGCTCAATTTCCAGTTTTTTGAGGAATCTCCACATTGTTTTCCATAAAGGCTGGACTAGACTGTATTCCCACTAGCAGTGAAAGAGAGTTTCTTTCTCCCCAAAACCCCTACAGAATTTACTGTTCTTCTTTGTGATATGTGCCAGTCTCTGTGGCATGAGATGGTACTCATGGTACCTCATTGTTGTTTTGATTTGCATCTCCCTGATGATTAATGATATGGAGCATATTTTATGTGTCTTTTGGTCATTTGTTTTTCTTTTTTGAGGAAGTGTCTAGTCATTTCTTCTCCCCATTTTTTGATGGAGTTAGATGTTTTTATCTTTTTAAGTCTGTCAGAACCTTGTATATCTTAGATATTATCCCCTTTATACTCATCTGTGGGTTTTAAGAAAAGTAAAGGACATTATTTGTAATAATACCCAGACACAATAGAGATGAGGGCTGGAAGAACTGAATCATGATAGGAAGCTTACCGCAAAGAGTGGTGAGTGCAGTTAGAGAAATAACTACACTAACAACTATTAGGACAATGTTAGTGAGTGAGAGAAGTAGAATGCCTAACTTGAATACAGGCAGGAGGTGGAGGAGGAGCGAGATGGGGGGCATTGGTGGTGGGAAGGTTGCACTGGTAAAGGGGTGTTCTTTTTAATAACTGAAACACATGTTTGTAATTTTGGTGCTTAAAGATATTATTAAAAAATAAAAAGGAGGGGCCAGAGAGATAGCATGGAGGTAAGGCGATTGCCTTTCATGCAGAAGGTCATCAGTTCGAATCCCGGCGTCCCATATGGTCCCCCATGCCTGCCAGGAGCGATTTCTGAGCATGGAGCCAGGAGTTTCCCCTGAGCACTGCCGGGTGTGACCCAAAAACCATAAAAAAAAAAATAAAAAGGAAAAATCAGCATATACACAAAGTAAAAATGCTGTGAAAAGTGGCAATATCTCAAATCAAATCCATAATGCAAAGTTCAAAAACAGATGCTTGAGTGGAGCACCTTGTGTATAGCTTGAGTCCTTCAATAACAGGTGTAAAGTTAGGGAAATGTCAACAAATAATAAATTGCTTATGGAGCTGGAGTGATAGCACAAAGGAAAGGGTGCTTGCCTTGCATGCAGCTGCCCCAGGTTCAATATCCAGCACTCTATATAGTCCCCTGATCCTACCAGGAGTGATTTCTGAGCTCAGAGCCAGGAGTAACTCCTGAGCACAGCCACCCAGTATAGCCCCAAAATGAAAAAAAAAAAAAAAAAAAAAAAACTGCTTGGGGTAATTGATATGTAGCTTTTATCCGACTAACTCCTGGTAGTGAATGTACTTACAAAAAACAAATTCTTCACATTTATTCCATGCTATGGAAGGATCAAGAGGTATGGTGTTTGAGGTTGGTCTCGAATATAAAAGAATAACTTCAGGGCCTGGAGAGAGAGCACAGCGGCGTTTGCCTTGCAAGCAGGTTTGAATCCCGGTGTTCCATATGGTTCCCCGTGCCTGCCAGGAGCTATTTCTGAGCAGACAGCCAGGAGTAACCCCTGAGCATCGCCGGGTGTGGCCCAAAAACCAAAAAAAAAAAAAAAAAAAAAAAAGAATAACTTCACTTTAATAAAGATGTCTACCCCTAGAATTTCTTCTGTAGGAAATAATTTGGTGCAGAATTCATTTTATATTCACCAAGCAGTCTACCAAAATACCTTCATGAAAAAGAGGAGATGGATATTTTGCTGGTGTGCTGTGGATCAAGTGGGTGCTATGTAAACATTGTGTTAGGAGTTTGTCAGAATAAATATGACACATGGTGGGTGACTCAGAAGAGTTGATAGTCTGGGCACCCAGCAGTCTACACAATTACCAGAGGAAAGATCCTCAAAATGTTTGAAAATGGAAATCACTCAACTAGGAAAAGAGGAAAGAGGAAGCACACCAATGAAATTCTAGATCTTTGGACAGATTGTATTTATTTCCTGAAGAACAATTATTTATCTTCTCTGTAAAGAGATTCAGCTTGTGGGGGCCGAAGAGATAGCATGGAGGTAGGTATTAGCCTTGCATGCAGAAGGACAGTGGTTCGAATCCCATATGGTCCCCGGAGCCTGCCATGAGCAATTTCTGAGCATAGAGTCAGGAGTAACCCCTGAGCACTGCTGGGCCTGACCCAAAAACCGGAAAGAAAAAAAAAGGGGGGATTCAGCTTGTCCTGATATCAGAAAGGGAAAACTTGGATAAAAAAGAGATGGTCAATAACAAATTTAGTTACCCAATAAAAAGTATAGGTGTGGATATCAATGAAACAGGGAGAGAAACAGAGACTCAGCAGCATTCCTTCTCATCTTTCATGATGTTATGATGATAGATATTTACAATATTATAATATCAAGCCATTGATCAGAAATTTTTGTGACACAGCAGTAACAATAAAGACACAAAATTTTTTTTGCTGATGAGGAAACCAAATGTTCCAAGCAGCATCTCCTCATTACTTATCAATAATGCAGACCAATGTCAATCTACCTTAAGAGATATACACAATCATTTAGATTCTATTTTTATTTGCCTTATTCTTTAAATAAATACCACATGTGATCACTTTAGAAATAAAAGCAAAATGAGGGCCCGGAGAGATAGCACAGCGTCGTTTGCCTTGCAAACGGCCGATCCAGGACCAAAGGTGGTTGGTTCGAATCCCGGTGTCCCATATGGTCCCCCGTGCCTGCCAGGAGCTATTTCTGAGCAGACAGCCAGGAGTAACCCCTGAGCAATGCCGGGTGTGACCCAAAAACAAAAAAAACAACAAAAAAAAAAAAGCAAAATGAAAGCACCAATCAGAAGAATGCAAATTATTTTTTAAAAATATATTACCATTGTCTCAATTTACTTCTTGTCTGGAAACTTTGATTATTGTGAAGTTGTTTTTTATTTTTCAATAGTTTATGATATAATACTAGAATACTTTTTAAAAATTTTATTGAAACCATTGTGATTTACAAAGTCCTTCGGAATACTAGAATACTTTGAAGAGAAGGACCACTTCAATCTAAAGTAGTCTTCCAAGATTTTAAAACAGTAAATGCTGGAGTAATGATAAGGCATGTTTAAAGAAGCAAATAGGCTTCTTTGATGCCCAAATAGGTTGTGGCATAAATATAAATAACTGAATATCCATAGCAAATGTGGAAAAAGAGCATTAGTGCAAATCTCTTTTGTGACACCTCTTCTGTCTCTGGTAGAAATAAATTATCTTCTCTTAATCTCATAGCCTCATCTTGAATGTATGTGCATAATAGAAGGAGTGGAGGGAAGAATTGTTCTCCATCTCAAATCAAGCAAATGACTTTCTCTTCACAGCCACTTGCCTTCAGCCCTGAACGTTCCACACTACCCCTCTCCCCTGGAATCTGTCAGTGGAAGTTCTATTTGAGAAGATCTCGTCTTCACAGGGTAGTTTGGCTTGACCTCAAAAAATCCAAGTCAGAATGGAGGAGCCAAGTGAGTGATTGAGTGTCTGATAAATGTTAACATCCACCCCACCCTTCCTTCATCCAGACACACTAAATAGGGACATTCCCTAAGACACTGTGGCCATCTGTCTTCCTGACTGCTGCCTCATGGTGCAGGCGTAGCCAGCTGACCCTACAGTGTGACTCAGCAGGCTCAAAGCTGGCCTTGTGGAATTGCAAAGTGCTCCCAACTGTTTTAACTACCAAAAACAGCTGAGTGCAAAAGGCATCAGGGGAACTGCTTCAACAATGATAGTCAAAAGATACCTCCCAGTAAGTGCTGCTCAAATCAAAAAAAGATCTCAGTTGGAAAGGCATTACAGCAGAGGTCTCAAACTCGCAGCCCGTGGGCTGTTTGCAGCCCTCCATACAACATTTTGTGACCAGCGGCCGGCCTTCAAATATCGCAGTATTCGCTATTATTCGCTTACCGAATAATCGCAATAAAAATCGCATTAGTAAGAAAAAAAATCGCATTAAACATTCGCATACCTCGAGCAGTTCTGTTTGGGGTATGCAAATGTTTAATGTAATTTTTTGCGATTTTTTTCTTACTAATGAGATTTTTTATTGCAAATATTTGGTAAGCAAATAATCGCAAATACTTTGCGCCTAGCGCAGACGTCATTTCCGCTGCTCCTGCCCGCTGTCCCTTGCATTATCAGAGGCCAAAGGGAGAGAAGGGAGAGAAGGGAGAGAAGTTTATTACAGAATTAGATTTTGTCATACCTTCATCATGACTTCATCAAAGCCTGCAGTGAAGAGAAAGATTGATGATGAGCACAGACAATTTCAGGAAAAATGGGAGACGCAGTATTTCTTTGTTGAGCACAGGGGCATCCCCACATATCTTATTTGGTCAGAGAAAGTTGCAGTGCACAAGGAATACAACTTGAAACGCCATTATTCAACTGAACATGCTGAGGAATGTGCAAAATATCAAGGAAATGAGAGAGCCAAGCGGGCTGCCAGTCTTAAAGCATGTCTTAATGAGGCAACAGGATTTCTTCAAGAAAGCAACCAGAGAATGTTGCATCAGTCGGAGCTAGTTACATGGTTAGTGAGATGATTGCTAAGGCAGGGAACCCATTCACAGAAGGAGAGTTTGTTAAAAAGAAAATGCGTGTTACAGGCTGCAAGTATTATCTGTCTGGAAAGAAAGGTCAGTTTAGTAAAATCAGCCTTTCTGCCAACACTGTAGCAGAGCGCATTTCTGACATGTCAAGTGACATTTATCATCAACTGTGTGAGAAAGTCAAATGTTTTGGTGTATACTCAGTTTTCTTGATGAGGGCACAGATAAAACAGACACTGCGTAGCTCACAATTTATGTCTGTGGTGTTGATTGCAATTTTGAATTGACAGAGGAGCTGCTCACAATAATTCCAGTGCATGGCCAGACCACTGCTAATGAGATATTTCGGCAACTGTGTGATACCATTGAGAATGCAGATTTGCCATGGAAGAGGTTTGTTGGAATAATAACTGATGGAGCGCCATTGATGACAGGGAGGAAAAATGGACTGGTGGCACTTGTTTTAAAAAAACTTGAAGAGGAGGGTATAGAGAAGGCCATTGCTCTTCACTGCATTATCCATCAGCAGGCCCTTTTCAGTAAATGCCTGCCTGCCGTGTGACAATGTGATGTGTGTTGTGAAATGCATCAACCAAATCAGATCCAGGGGCTTAAAGCACAGGAGGTTCTGTGCTTTTTTAGAGGAAATGGAGTCAGAATATGGAGATGTGCTCTATTTCACCCAGGTACGTTGGCTCAGCAGGGGAAATGTCCTGAAAAGATTTTTTGAATTGAGAGAAGTGAAAGCCTTCATGGAGAAGGATGGGAATGCTGTTTCTGAGTTGAGTGATCACAAATGGCTCATGGACTTAGCTTTTCTTGTTGACATTACACATAAGCTGAATGTATTAAACAAGATGTTACAAGGCCCGGGGCAGCTTATCATTGCTGTCTATGACAACGTGAGAGCATTCTCCACAAAACTTGTGTTATGGAAATCCCAGCTCTCTCAGACAAACCTTTGCCATTTCCCAGCATGCAAGGAACTTGTGGATGCAGGCATACCATTCAGTGGTGAGAAATATGTTGATGCTATTTTTAAGCTAGAGAAGGAATTCGATCACAGATTTGCAGACTTCAAAAAGCACATAGCCACTTCCCAAATTTTTGTGGACCCCTTTTCCTTTGATGTACAAGATGCCCCTCCTGTGCTTCAAATGGAGCTATTGACCTGCAATGCAACTCTGATCACAAAGCCAAGTGGAAAAGCAGACATATATGGGCAATTTTTGAGAGAATTGCCCCCCAGCTTCCCTGAGCTTTCCCGAATGTTCAAGTGCACCATGTGCTTTTTTGGGAGCACATATTTTTGTGAAAAGTTATTCTCCACATTGAACTTCAATAAGTCAAAATAAGGTCTAGATTTAATGATGACCATCTTCAAGCCATACTGAGGGTCTCAACTGCTTCCTCTCTAACGTCGAATGTAGTTCAGATTTGTGAGAAGAAGCGCTGTCAAGTCTCTGGCAGCAAGGAATAGGCAAAAGATGCCATGTTCAGAAGAACTGTTCATGATCTTCACTCAATGTTCTGTTCATGTTCAGAAGAAATAATTAAAACTGTTAATAATGACATTTGAGTACTTTTTTTTTTTTTTTTTTTTTTTGTGAAATCCCTTATGCAGCCCTGCCTCACCCCGACTTTGCCTCCTGCGGCCCCCAGGTAAATTGAGTTTGAGACACCTGCATTACAGGGACAAGGGCACTTGCCTTGCACATGGCTTACCCAGGTTCAATATTCTGCACCTCGTATGTTCATATGAGCCTATGAGGAGTGATCCCTGAGCTCAGAGCCAGGAGTAAACCCTGAACATCACCACCACCACCAAGACAGGAAGTGAAAATTTAAAAATCTAGAGCCTTTGCCTGCTCAGGGTTTTCCTTAGGACTCTCTCAGCCCACCTTATCATATTGTTGTATTGAGTATTTTGTTGTCATCGTCATTGTATTGAGTTTTAATGATGATGATAGTGTTGACGACCTCACAACAAATGATACTGACAATAAAAGTACCACTGACTGAATAGTTTATTTGCTAAAACCATAGCATAAGTTGTTTCATTTACTTGTGTTAGCAATCCTGAGAAGCAAGCAGAAAAAATTCCTCATTTTACAAGAAAATCAGAGGTCACAGAACCTATTAAGGCTAGATGGTGATTAAGCAGGATTTGAACCTAGACTTTGAGCACTAGGAAGTCTAGGCTCCCAAACAGGCCTCAAAATTGTTGGCTGTACAAAGGCCATATATGGCAAAATCTCAGCATAGGCAGCAAGCAGGTCTAGGAGGCCCCCAAATGGCCCACGTTTTTATGGAGGATCATTTTTTCCAGGCACTTCCCTCCCAAAAACTCAGAGCAGCGGCCTGCACAGTGGCCCACAGAGACATTTTCAGAACTTGACCTTGCAGTTTCCTGCACCCAGGATGCCTCTGGCTCCCAGCCCAGCCTCTCAGCCTCGGGCTGTCTGGCAAAAACAGATCTGCAAAAAGATAAAAATCCAGAACATTAGGGAAATACCACCATTTCTGTCACTGAGCAAAAAGGGCTAAAATGTGGCCAAGATTATGAAAAGGGCAGCTAATCCCTTCTGTTTATCTAATAATGGAATTAAGAGCTGCTCATGATTCTGGATTCATTCTTTGAGTTTTTTAACAAACCCTCCACCGGAAACGGTGGGGCAATAAAAGAGCTTCAAGGAAAAAGGGGGAAGTGAGGCGAGTCTGGTACTGACAAAGATGGTTAAATTAGTTTCTGGAGAGCAGACTACAGAATGAAAAACAGTGGTCGAAAGCATGCATGCAGCCAGGAGCTTGGTGGATCAATGAACTCTGTGGCTTGTTTTTTGTTTTGTTCTGTTTTTTTTGTTTGTTTGTTTGTTTGTTTTCAGACCCAAGCAGAAAGCATAGGCTGGGAGGAAAAAGAGGAATATAGTCACCAACCAACTAGAGAAAGACCCTCCTGTGCTGTCCTTGAAATACTAAAAGTTTCAACCACAGTCCAGTGGCTCCACTCATCTAAGAGGAAAGTGGCTTAGACCAAGGTTCCCCAGGGTGGGGGAAGGTGCAGTTTCTCTTCTTTGTTATCAGGAAACTTCCTTATTCACAAAAGAGGACTTCTCAGAGACTCCAATAAGGTCACTTTGTATAATCTCTAGGGCATCATCACATTACTGTAGAACTGAATCAACATCACCAACATTCACAACAATGCAGGAAGAGTCATCAGGGAGATTATAGCTACCTTCCTTTCATTAGTGTCTTCACTGTTCAGCCCATCTGTCAGTCTGTCCATGGTGCAGAGAGAACTGGGTAGTGATGGCAAATGCTCTGACTGGAGGAGCTGATATACTGTCCTAGTGGCATATATAGTGACAGCTGGATAATATTATGTATCTCCATTTACCCTTTATCCAAGGTCCTACAGAGCTGAAGTGTCTCATCAGCTTGGCTTTATCAGCCATCCTGATTCACCCCAAAATGCAAGACACTTACTACCCTGTAAAGGAAGGCAAGGGAGAGTTCCCACCAATCACAGTGATTGGTCCTGAGTCACTTCAGAAGACTAACATGCCGCCTGCCTAACAGTTTATTCCAAATATAGGAACATCTCTGCTCTTGAAACATTCCTGGCCCAAACCAAAATTACTTACTTTCCTTAGACCCTGAACAACTAAGTTACATGTAAAACCACTTCTTTGTCTTCAACATGTTAGTTCCTGCCATGACCTCATAAATGTGTTTCTGAAAACTATTATTTAAAAGTCTTATTTATCTTCTAAAATAGTCAGTGTACCTTATGTATCAAGCTTCTGCACTCAAAAAAAATGGTAACTAGGATACAAAGACAGCCCATGGAATGGGAGAATCTATTTGCCCAAAACCCATCTAATAAGAGGTTAATATCTAAGATATATATAGATATAGATATCTATATATATCAAGAAAAAATATCTAATACCATCAAAAATAGAAAGAGATATATACACATTTCCTGAAAGAAGAAACACAAAAGGCCAAAAAGGCACATGTAAAAGTGTTTTACATCATTAATCATTAGAGAGTTGAAAATCAAAACAATGGAGATATCATCTCATACCACAGAGACCGGCAGTCATCAAAAAGAACAAGAACCAGTGCTGGTCCTGACGTGGGGAGAAAGGGACTCTCATTCACCGCTGGTGGGAATGTTGACCACTCCAACCTTTTAGGAAAACAATATTCATATTCCTAAAAAAAAAAAAAAAAAAAAAAAAAAACCAAACAAACTAGATATTGAGCTTTAATTTGACCCAGCAATACCAGTACTGGGAATATACACCAGGGCCCAAAAACACAATGCAGAAAGGCCCTTTGCACTCCTATGTTGATTGCAGCACTATTCACAATAGCCAGAATCTAGAAATAACCCATGTGCCTGAGAACAGATGAGTAGGATAAAAAAACAAACAAACAAACAAACAAAAAACCTGTGATATATCTATCTATACAATTGAATACTACACAACTGTTAGGCAAAAATAAAGGCATAAAATTTGCTTATACATGAATAGATGTAAAGAATATCATGCTGAGCAAAATGAGTTAGAGGGAGAAAGATAGACATAGAATAATTGAACAATTCATGGGATATAAAAAAAACAGTATGGGGGCCAGTGAGATAGCATGGAGGTAAAGCATTTGCCTTGCATGCAGAAGGTTGGTGGTTCGAATCCCGGCATCCCATATGGTCCCCTGAGCCTGCCAGGAGTGATTTCTGAGTGCAGAGCCAGGAGTAACCCCTGAGCGCTGCCAAGTGTGACCTAAAAACAAAAACAAAAACAAAACAAACAAACAAAAAAACACACACACAAAAAAAAAAAACCCAGTATGGTATTAATACTCAGAGGTAATAGAGACAAGGGCCAGGAGGACCAACCCATGATAGGAAGCTTGCAACAAATAATAGGGAAGTGCAGTTAGGGCAGAGAAGGAACCACTATAACAATAATAGTTGAAAATTATCACTCTGGACAAAAATTGAGAGGAGATAATAATACCCCTTCAATAACAATATTGTAAACTAGTGTCTAAAAGGGAAAAAGAGAGAGAGAGAGAGAGAAGAAAATATCTGTCATAGATGCAGGGGAGAAGGTAGGGGGAAGGCATAAGGGAAACTGGGACATTGGTGGTGGGAAAAGTGTACTGGTGAAAGGAGTTGTACATTGTATAACTGATACTCAATCATGAACAACTTTGTAAATGGAAAAAATAAAGTGAGCTCATACACATACAAAAATAAATTCATAAAATATTCAATGCTCAATTAATATTCTAAGAGCAATTTTGAATGATCTTTACAAATCACTGAGACAAGTGTAGTTAGAACATTTTGGGATGTCACTACTTTGTTCTGAGTCTGGGTGCATCTTTTCTTTGTTTGTTTTTTATTTTGGGGTCACATCTGGTGGTGCTCAGGGATTTCTGGCTATGCGCTCAGAAATCACACCTGGCTTGGGGGATCATATAGGACACCAGGGATCGAATCAGGTCTATTCTGGATCGGCCACATGTAAGGCAAATACCCCACTGCTATACTGTTGCTCTAGCCCCTGCATGCATCTTTTTGATGTTCTGCCTTCTGTTTGTATAAATTTATAGCAGTCTGATTAGTAAGTCATCACATGAAAAAAACTTATTTCTCTAATATAATTTATCAAATTATATTCTTGCCATATGGAACAAACTATGTGCACCACTTTTTAATAGCTTTGGTAATAAAATAGAACAAATTTAACTGGCTTAAAACTAAACATGCTAAGTTGATCTGAGGGTTGTGTGTTAAGTTGGTTCGAGGGTTGTGTGTTATTGTTAAGCTGTTTAACATAGTCTCCTGCTCACACCCAAATTTGACTAACTGAGAAAGAAAAAAAAAACTATACATGCTTGGGAACTGGAGAGACATAATGTTGTATAACACCGGCATTTGCCTTGCAAAAAGCTGTCCTGGGTTTAATTCCTAATACTACATTTGGTTCCTACCAGTAATGAACCCTGAGCACAGAGCCAGGGTAATTCTGAGCACAGTCAAGTATGACCCAAAAGTCCCCCCATTATACTGAAAGAAGGAAGAATGGATGGATGGAAGGATAGAAGAGAAGGAAGGAAGAGAGGAATGAAGGTAGAAAAGGAAAGGAGGAAGAAGGAAGAGAGAAAAAAAGAAAGAGAGGAAGAGAAGGATTGTGTATGCTTATTTATTATAAGTGAGAATACTGATATAACTCACTGGACTAAAATTGAGATGTCAACATTGGGTTTCTTTTTTTTAACATTGGGTTTCTTTGTGAAAATTCAAAGCACAATCTGATTTTCTTGCCTTTTTCAATGATATACCTCATTCTTTATAGTGATGAATGATTCAATCTTTCTCATATCATTTCACTCTGAATGGATTCTTCTGCCTCCTGCAGGTCCTTAGAAGAAGGGACCCTTGTGCTCATCTATATAAATCAGCCCAAGGGAATGGATGTGGATACCTTTGTGGGGGTGTCTATTGTTCTGTGTCCCATCTCATAAATGATCTCTAGACATTATGAGAAAAAAGAGAATATTCTTATCATGTATTACATGGAAAGAAAAGAGGAGGCTCACTAACTGCAAATGTCCTTACTACTCCCCATCTTCCCCTTATCACACACAAACACATGTCTGAGAGGTAAGCGCAAATGCCCAGGAAAACACTATTTGTTCCAAATAACCCATAAATATCATACTCCAGGGCATTAAATCTTTCACATCAGAAAAGAAAAAACATACTATGGGGCTCATCCTTTTCTATATGTTGCCTTTTATCACATGTGGGCTTGACAAACTGTCAATAACATTGCTTAAAGTTATAACCACTTATAGTATTCTACAGGGTTTCTTTTTAACTCTTGAACAATTTTGTCACACTACTTTCATTGTGCTAAACTAGAACAGGTAGAGGATAGGACCCTGGCTGTGCTTGAAGTGAAATGAGTTATTTCACCATATATAAGAGAAATGCATCAATAAAATCAAAGCCTAGAAGTAAAACAAAACAAAGCAAAACAAAATGCTAACAACAGAGTGTTTAAGAGCAAAGATTCTGATGTTAAATGAACTGTAAGATCCCAGGTAAATTTCCTAACCTGAAATTAAGGGCAACAGCAGAACTAAATCACGTAGCATTATAGAACTTGGCACATTAGAAGCATTCATTAACCATTAGCTAGAATTATTGTTAACCAGAAACTATGCCAAGCATTTTATTTTATTTTATTTTATTTTTGGATTTTATTTTGGGGGGGGCACACCTAGTGATGCTCAGGGGTTACTCCTGGCTCTGCGCTCAGAAATCACCCCGGGCAGGCTCAGGGCACCATATGGGATGCTGGGATTTGAACCCCAGTCTGTCCTGAGTTGGCCGCGTGCTAGGCAAATGCCCTACCACTGTACTAACTCTCCATTCCCAATGTGCAAACATTTAAAAAACATTTTTTTGTTTTTTGTTTTTGGGGTCACACCTGGCAGCGCTCCTGGCTCTATGCTCAAAAATTGCTCCTGGCAGGCTCGGGGGACCATATAGGATACCAGGATTCAAACCACCGATCTTCTGCATGCAAGGTAAATGCCTTACCTCCATGCTATCTCTCTGGCCCCTGGAAAACATTTTTTTTTTTGGTTGTTTTTGGGCTACAGCCGGCAGTGCTCAGGGGTTACTCCTGGCTGTCTGCTCAGAAATAGCTCCTGGCAGGCACAGGGGACCATATGGGACACCGGGATTCGAACCAACCACCTTAGGTCCTGGATTGGCTGCTTGCAAGGCAAACACCGCTGTGCTATCTCTCCGGGCCCTGAAAAACATTTCTTAAACATCAAAATAGCTACATAGTTATATGCTAATATTATAACTGCTATTCTATAAATTTGTGTTTATTTTAGTTCATCTGTTTTTAGTCTAATTTTCATTTTTTAAAAATAAATGATCTTAAAGTTACCTAATTGATAATAACAGACACAGAATTAGAACCCAGACTGATCTGATTCAAAAGATCACACTCCTACCCTCTATAATGAGCAAGAGTCCTGGTAAAACACTGATATAATTCTCAGTAGATACCTTGTCTGTCTACACTTTCTAGAAAGTAGTGAGTCCATAATTACTATTTGGATGATGGATCAAAAACCTAAAAGACAGTAGTACATATGTGTAGCCTTGAAACGGCCCTGGTCATCTCTTCTCTGATCCATTGTCACAAAGGTTGATTGCATCTTGAGATTTCTGAGACGTTGTAGCTCTGAGCATTTTCTTCAGTGAACTGTTCATTTCTGAAGGACCTCCTTACAAGCTCCTCAATCCCATGCCTGGCACAGAAAAGAGAGGTGCTGCCAAGAAGCCAGAATTCCCAGATTCCATCAAGCAACATTCTGGATGATCAACCATCAATGAAGTGCACCATGGTGCACCACGATGAAATTTTCATCGAATTTTTTTTTTTGGGGGGGAAAGCATGCCTGTAGTGTTCAGGGCTTATTCCTGGATCTCTTTTTAGTTTACTGTAATTTTAAAGTAAAATTGATGCTTCTCTAAGGTATATCAATAGGCCCAAACAATCGGAAGGTGTAGCAGCTCTAAAAAAGGGCAAAACTGGCTGAGTTGAAACTTAATAACAACTGATGGATTAAATATTGTGCAAAAAATCCCTCTGATACTAAGGAATCTGTACTTTGCAATTCTATTTAGAGAAAGGTCAAAGCCAGGCAAGACTATGATTGTGCTGTGTAGCTATGCATTTTGAGGTGAAAAAATATATAAAGGAAAGAAAGCAAATTATTACTAGAGCAAATGAGAATAATTACTCTTGCGGTGAGGAAGGGGGCTTATTAAGCACTGGCAAGGAACTATTTTTGGCTCTGGGTGAAAATGGCAAAGGGTCACTTTTGTTAAAATTGACTTAGTTTTATAGGCTTTCTTGCATTTTTTTATTTGCTATATTTTACAATAACAAAGGTTGAACTTTTTTGTTTTTATTATTTCACTAATGACCTACCAGTAAAGATATAGAAAAGGCTATCAGAATTAGATAAGTTTTGGTTGGATCTGAAAGGCCATCTAGATCAGTGATTTTCAAGCTATCATGTACTTGTCACCTAGACTAGGACATCTTAGACTTTTTCACTTGTCACTTCATGCCTAAGAAAATTTTACACAATTTTGGGGGGGAGGAATTTTGGGGGGGCCACACCCAGCTGCGCTCAGGGGTTACTCCTGGTTCTGCACTCAGAAATCTCTCCTGGCAGGGACCATATGGGATGACAGGGATTGAAACGAGGTCTGTTCTGTGTTGGCCACCTGCAAGGCAAACACCCTACTGCTGTGCTATTGTTCTGGCCCCAGATTTACAAAATTTTAAACAATATTTAGGTATATAAAATATTTATAACAAATTAAAAATAAATTTATTTTAAAACGAAATTTTCAAGACCTCACAATATACCACACCCTATGTGGGTTTTTTTTGTTTTTTTTTTAAGAAGCTAGAATAGATAACAAAACAGAGCTCCCTAGGTCCTGCTCTCTAGAGATTAGAATTCAGGAGATATAGTCTGGGGCTCACTAAATTCTGGTGAGCTTCTAGTGATGCTGATGCTTCAACAGTACACTTTGAATAGCGTTTATCTAGTCTGCTCCCAAAGTTTTGTCCTTCTCTCCCTTCCTTCTGCTTTTCTTTCCTTCCATTCTTCCTTTTCTTTTCTTTTACTTTTGTGGGAAGGACTTTCAAGCTGTCCGAAGGATTTCCTGATCATTCTTCACTAACCAGACTAGCAGAGCCTAAGAATGCAGCATAGTTCTGGTCCTGAGTTCCAAGGATTACAGGGCTACCTGGGCAGTGCTGGTAGGAGGATACAGGGGCCTCCAAGGCTATGTTTGGAGGACTAAATCCCTAAATTATTTCACTGGCAAAAAGAATTAAGGTGTTTTATTTTGCAGTCACAGCTGGCAGCATTCAGGGATTACTCCCAGCTTTGTACTTGGGTTGCTTTTGGTTTTATTGGGGGGCAATGTGATGCTGGGGAATCAAACCTCGACCTGCATGCAAAATATAAGCTCATCCCATTTAGCTCTCTCTCCAGCATGCCCCCACCTTTCTTCCTTTAAAAGATAACCAAGGAGACAGTCCACAATGCAGGATATAAGATATGTTTGCTTGTTGGTTAATGGGCTCTTTTCCAGTCTAGTTTTGACAGATGATTTAATGTAATTGCATTCTTCTGTGAAGTAATCCTCTAAACCCCAAATATATGCACACATGCTCAGACAGTCTCATTCTTAATATAATCAATTATCTGTGTCCTTTTGAACTTTTATGAAACCAGGAGTCATTAAGTGGTTTTCTGAAGTCATGCAAAGGGGAAAGGACAGACAACTCCCTAAGACATATGATCCTGAGATAGTCTTTAATGTAGGTGAGAGCACAATAATTCTGACTTTTCCCATTCTGATTGCTAGCTACTTTCTGCCAATAAGCATGGATCGATGCTCATCTATCTGAAAACTACAGCCTGACTTTTCTCCCTTCTAACTTCTGCACCTTATTCCCTTATATGCTGCTGAAAATTCTAAAAAAAAAAAAAAAAAAAAGGAGATAAAATTAGAAGCAAAGGTGCAAGAGAATCCAATGTGTAAGGAAATACTCAGATATGAAACACCTGTGCGCCCTTTCCCAGCTGTCAGTGAGAGCAGCAAGAAATGCCAGCAATGCTTAAGGCTGCTGAACTGCCCAATTATTACACCTGCAGAGAGAATCAAATCTTTGTAGCTCTGAAATTCCCTAAAAGAGCACTGACCTACTTTTTGGAATGTTTTAGCTCCTACATTGAGGCCTTCATTTGTGCCTCCTGGCATAATAGTAATATAAATTCAGTAGGCATCAAGAAAGTAATAACAATGCTTCATTTTATTATTTTTGAAACTCATCCATCAGTGGTTGGGGTCTGCTCCCGATAGAACCTGAGTTCATGCAATGCTAGTGATCAAACCTAGGATTCCCATATGCAAAGCATGCACTCCAGCCCTTTGACCGTTTTTTCTGACATATGACAGACTTCTTCAAGTGACAGGAAAACTGCATTTTTAATAACTCCATCTGAAAAGCTTTGAGTAAGAAAAAAAGAAAGAAAAACTTTGAGCAGAGTCTAGAGTCTATTTAGGAGAGCGTCCATGTGATAGTTGGCTGCCCCCACCTCTCTACCAAGGAATACAGACTTACCAGGTCTGAGAACGAAAGGGAAGAAGAGAAGTAAATGAAATCATGCATAGGATATAAAAAGTACCTTTTCAGAGAACCTTGTGCATTTCTAGTTATAAGGGGAACTCCACTCTCCGACCAAGTAACCAACTCAGATTCTCACCCAGTCACAGTAAAAAATGATGGAACCAAAGAGAAAAAGTTAAAGTCTAGCAATAAGTGGAACCACCTCTTGGGATCTTAGTGCTGTCTGGCTTCTCAGCAAGCAGAGATCCACCAAGAGCCAGGCTTGTTGACTTCAGCAGCTGTCTCCTCCTCCACATATCACAGGGCTGTTGAGAAAATGAGGTAGTATTTGAGGCCAACGCATAATTATACAGGGACAAAGGAATCAGGCCATTGACTAACTTCTCATTTCTCCTCCCAACTACTCAGCAGGCCCAGACATTGGACACTCCCCCATTTCCTTCTTCTGTAGTGGGGGCCAGGCAGCCATAAAACTCAGAGGCTGTAAAACTCAGTGTGGGCTGTGCTTGGTCTGGACTGGCCCAGCAAGTGAAGAAAGGCGGGTGAGGAAAGATTCCCACACCCACTCTCGTTGCCCAGGCATTACTTGAGCAGCACCTAAAGAGGAGTTGAATCCACAGCCATCACTCTTAAGACCAAAGGCCAAGGCAGAAGAAAGCACAAGGAAAAAGAACTAGGAAGGAAAAAGAACTTAGAAGAGAAAGAACCAGGGTTATTTCGGGGGTGTTTTTTGGTGGTGGTGGCGACTTTCTAGGTTTTGTTTTTTGTTTGTACACAGTGGCAATGCTAAGGGGTTAGTCTTGGCTCTGCACTCAGGAACTACTCCTAGCAGTGCTCAGGGAATCAAATGGGACCCAGAGGATTGAACCCAGGTCAGTTGCAAGCAAGACAAGTTACGCCCTATAACCAAGGAACCTGTCTTTCTTATTTCACTTCCTGAGGCTACTTCTCCCAGCAGGCCCTCCTTTATGCCCCAGGTCATCTGCCTGTGTGCGCACAGGAAGATCAGGCCCCTGGGTGGGGTTCAGGCAGCCAGAGAAACTAAAGTGGGCCTCCTAATATCTACACTTTCCATGGGGCTTCCCACTGAGCAAAAGGTTCAAACTGAACAAATTAACTTGGAGATAGTAAAATAAAATGTTCGAATATATTTTCTGGGTTCCTCTGCTTCTCCGACTCCTAAGGCAAGTGAAACATATCAAGCTGAACTCTGGCTAAGAATATAGTGTTATTATTAGAGCAGCTGGGAGGGAGTCATGCCATCTCCGGGCAGGGCCCGGATGTGCTGGGTGGGCCTGTGGGTGGCACAACAGCAGCTGCTGGGTGGGAAGTTTGTTTATTGTCAGCAGAGTCGTGCAGAGATTAAAATAAGCTTGATCTTGGATCACACTCACCTCGTGGCAGGCAACAGCTGCTTCAGACACTGCATCCATTTGAATGCAGGGGTTAGGGTGAAAACACACAGGTTGAACTCAACCAACAGGGAAACCCACAAGGCCATGAGCAGTGGAAATTCCTTTGTGACCACCCATCCAAACAACCCCGGGAGAGAAATGACACTTTTATCAGACTAAACCAAAGAACCAGGAATCGGCATGAATCCCATACAGTGTGGTTCCATAATCTAAAGTTATCTTTAATTCATTCACCAAGTTCCCATTGTACACCTCCTTTGACCTTTGACACCAGAGCTATGGATGAGACCATTCAAATCCCTGCTCTCAGAATTGGCTATTTTATTAAATGGGTACCATGAGGGAGGAATTTCACGATGCCAAAAATACAATAGCAGGGAAAATCTAGACTTCAAGAATATGCCTTGATAGGGGAAGAACCACAAAGAAAGGTTGTGAAGTTTCAACAATTATATTCTCAAGAGATGTCACTCAAAGACCATCTCTACTTTCTGTTTCTTCTGTAATTAAACTTTTAGCTAATATCTACCCATCTGGATCTTATTCTATTTCATTAGTAGTCTCTTAAACAAGGAATAATATAATGATAGAGTATCCATCAAAGGATCCAGGATTCTCTGGGATGTGTGACAGATCCCTTTATTTAATGAGGTCATTAGAGTCAGTATGTTATTATCACAACCATTATTCTTACTCCTCCCTGACAATGAGAATCACCAGGAGCCTCTCCCACAGGAGGTCTAGCCCTTTGTGGCATTATATAAGATATGGTGTCATATCAGACTAGCACAGTGGATTAGACACCCTCTATTCCAGAGACAAAGTGAGACAAAGGTGTATAAGAATTTTCCCACCAAAAAAAAAAATTTTTTTTAAAGGGCCCGGAGAGATAGCACAGCAGCGTTTGCCTTGCAAGCAGCCGATCCAGGACCAAAGGTGGTTGGTTCGAATCCCGGTGTCTCATATGGTCCCCCGTGCCTGCCAGGAGCTATTTCTGAGCAGACAGCCAGGAGTAACCCCTGAGCACTGCCGGGTGTGACCCAAAAACCAAAAAAAAAAAAAAAAGAATTTTCCCAACTTCCTACAACAGCAACCAGGGTGAACCTTTTAAAATATAAATCAGGTACCAGAGAGATAACACAGTGGTAGATCGGCTTGCACATAGCCGATCCAAGAGAAATGGTGGTTCGAATCCCAGCATCCCATCTGGTCCCCTGGCCTACCAGGAGCGATTTCTGAGCGCAGAGTCAGGAAATAACTCCAGAGGACCACCGGGTATGACCGAAAAACAAAATATAATAAAATAAAGTATAATATAAATCAGATGAGATGTTTTTCTCTCTTCGAAATTGACCATGCCCCCCACTTCAGTCAGCCTAAAAGCAAACATTCTGTGATGACAGTGGTGATAAGACCTCCATTACCCATCTGATTTCCTCGCCTACAGTCTCCTGGCTTACACTTAGTCACTGTATCTATCGTCTTGTAATTTCTTTGAACACACTAAGCACGCTTCTTCCTTCTGGTCTCTGCACTTATTCTCTTGGCTTGCAACTTACTTTCTTTATATGTCCACATCTTCATTTTCTCACTTCAAGTCTCTGTCAAAAGTTACATTATCCAACTACCTTGTTTATGATGACAATACTCCCATCACAATTCCTGTACTCTTCTGCAGCCTTATTTCTTTTTCTCCCAGAATTGATATCACTATCTGATGCTCTTGTCTGGCTGTTTACCTCATGTATGTTCTTTGAGGATGAAGATTATTTTCTATTCGATCTCTCTCTATGCTTTCCAACATTCAAAACAGTGCTTGAGATAGATCTTAATATATATCCATTAAATTGGGGCTGAAGCGATAGCGCAGTGATAGGGCATAGGGCATTTGCCTTGCACGTGGCTGACCCAGGATGGACCATAGTTTGATCCCCCAGCATCCCATATGGTCTCCAAAGCCAGGAGCTATTTCTTTCTTTTTTTTTTTTTTTTTTTTTTTTTATTTCTTTGGCTTTTAGGCCACAACCCGGTGACACTCACGGGTTACTCCTGGCTATGCGCTCAGAAATTGCTCCTGACTTTGGGGACCATATGAAACTCTGGGGGATCCAACTGTAGTCCATCCTAGGTCAGCCTAGGCAAACACCCTACTACTGGCCACTGCTCGGGCCCCAAGCAATTTCTGAACACATAGCCAGGAGTAACCCCTGAATGGCACTGGGTGTGGCCTCAAAACAAACAAACAAATATATATTTACCCCATATGGTCCCCTGACCAGATTTAATTACTGAACAGAGTCAGGACTAACCCATGAGCACTGCCAGGTGTGGCCTAAAAACCAAAAAAAAATTTTTTGTACTTAATTAAATACTTAAAGATAACTAATCATGAAATGAAAAAACTTCAATAAGTGATTTTGGGACCTTTGGGATCTTCAATAAATGGTTTCTAGCTAGAAAATAAAAATGGTGTTGGGACTTTTGGTTTTCTAGCTAGAAAATAATAAAATTATGGGATATATTATATGATAATTATGATTTATCATAAAAAATAATAAAATTCAACTCCTATCTCACACAAATAAATTAATTGTAGCTGGAGTAACTATATATGTATATATACATATATATAAAGTGAATCTTTGGCCCAAAACCATAATACAAAAAGGGCATCTGCATTCCTATGTTCATTGCAACATATATTCATAATAGCCAGTATTTGGAAACAACCTAAGTGCCTGAGAGCAGATGAGTAGATAAAAAAACATAGTGTGGCTGGACGGGGAGTGGTGGGGGAAAAAAAAACAAAAATAAACGTAGTACATCTTCACAATGGAATACTATTCAATTGTTAGAGATAAAAAGGAAATGAAATTTGTTTATACATGAATAGACATGGAGAGAATAATGCTGCGTGAAATGAGTTAGAAGGAGAAGGATGGATAGACATAAAATGATCACCCTCATCTGTGGGGTAAAAAAATTTTAAAATACAGTATAAAAATAATACCCAAAGACAATAAAAATTATGAGGGGAAATGCAGTTAGGACAGAGGAGGGACAACTGTAACAATAATAGTTGGAAATTATCACTCTGTACAAGAACTGGGAACTGATAGGAAATAAAGTGACATGCATGCTACCACTTCAGTAAAAGTATTGCAAACCACAGTGCCTAAAAGAAAAAAGGTAAGAAAAAGAGAGCGAAAGAGAAAAGAAAAGTGTCTTCATAGAGGCATGCTGGGGTTGGGCGTAGAAGAGATAGGAGGAAAAGTTTGGAAATTGGTAGTGGGAAATGAACTTATGAAAGTATGGATGTTGAGACATTATATGGCTTAAACTCAACTACCAACAACTTTTTTAACTCCGCATCTCACAGTGGTTTAATTTTATTTTTAAGTGAACTTTTAAAACTTTAACTCATGATATAGGAGTGTAATTATGATTTCAAGATAGGAAAGCATGACTTAGTTAAGAAATGAAAAAGAGGGGGCCGGAGAGATAGCATGGAGGTAAGGCGTTTGCCTCTCATGCAGAAGGTCATCGGTTCAAATCCCGGCGTCCCATATGGTCCCCCGTGCCTGCCAGGAGCAATTTCTGAGCACGGAGCCAGGAATAACTCCTGAGCACTGCCGGGTGTGACCCAAAAACCACAAAAAAAAAAAAAAAAAAAAAAAAAAAAAAAAGAAATGAAAAAGAGGAAGACAATGGGTGGGGGGTGGGGACTTTTGTGGCTAAAAGTGCCTGCTTGGCAAGCATGAGGCCATGAGTTCATCCTCCGGGCCTGCCACATGTGCTATGCACAATGCTGGCAGCTCTGCTGACTGAGAAACCACCCTGCTACCATAGAGTGTGCGAGAGTGGCGAGAGTCAGACAATGTATGTGTGAACCCACAACTGAAGGACAGCACCCCGGTGAGCACTTCTACTAAAGATGTGCAAACACTGTAGTCAGAAGTTTAACACACTATTAAGCACAGTCATGAGCCTCAGAATGACCCCCAGCAAGCATCACAACCAACGAATAGCACCAAAACCAAGTATGTTTGACCCTGAATCATCACAACCACAACAGAGGGATTTATTTTATTTAAAAAAAAATAGGAGAAAAGTGGGGCTGGAGAGATGGCATGGAGGTAGGGCATTTGCCTGGCATGCAGAAGGACAATGGTTTGAATCCCGGCATCCCATTTGGTCCCCTGAGCCTGCCAGGAGCGATTTCTGGATGTAGAGCCAGGAGTAACCCCTGAGCACTGCCGACTGTGACCCAAAAACCAAAAAAAAAAAAAAAAGGAGAAAAGTGTACACTACATGAAAAAAAAGATGGCTACATTTGACTAAAAGAAATGTAAACTTCTATATATCATACTATCATAAAGTAAAAACAAGACAAAGTTTTGATTCATTCTCTGTAGTTGGACATTTGGGCTGTTTGCGTATCCTGGCTATTGTTCTAAATACTGCAAAGAATATAGGTGTGCATTAATTCTTTAGAATTTATGTTGGGGCTTGAGTGGTAGCATAGTGGGGACAAACTCAGATTCAATCCTGGGCATCCCATAGGGTACCCTGAGCCTGCCAGAAGCGATTTTTGAGTGCAGAGCCAGGAGTAAACTCTGAGCACCGCCAGGTGTGGGCCCATCCCACCCCCCCCCCCCCGAAATAAAATAGAATTTATGTTTTTGTGTTTGGTGGTATATACCAGAGAGTTGTATCACAGGGTTCTATGGAAATCATTCTTATTTTCTTGAGAAATCTGCATATTGTTATCCACAGAGGTGGAACCAAACAACATTCTTCCCAATTGTGAAATGAGAGTTACTTTCTCATCACATCTCTGCACTCATAGATTATTTCCATTTTTTTTAAATATTGTCAGTGATGTGAAATGAGTATGTTCCTTTTATTCCCATTTTCCAAGTAAATTGACAATGAGGAATTTTCATATGTCTACTATCCTTCTCAAAACTCAACAATAAAAAAATCCAATAACCTCATCTAAAAATAGGAAAAGTTGATGAACAGATACTTCTTCAATGAACATGTCATCTTTTGACACCTTCAGAAAGAGTGAAGTAAAGACATTTTTCCACTTCCATCTTCTGAGAACTCAAGTCATCCCCCAAAAAGCACTTATACAAAAGTAAAAACAAGTATCAATATTTTGCTTAGACATAAGATCACTTCTGGTCTTCTGTATTCTATATCTTCGTCTAGAAAATATTTACCTCCTTGACAGGGCAGCATTAGAATACTCTCTTGCATGGCATGAAAAGATGAAGTACCCAATATTAAACATCTTCATGAACTCCCTGCTGTGGCACATGACTGCTCACTCACCATGCTCATAACTGCTCACTAGGCCTAGTTCACCAGATATTGGAGGGACCTTGGAAGAGTAATTAATGTGAGTCAACTTAGTAATGGTTACCTTTCTCTACAAGGAAAAAAAGGGGATCAATGTGCTCAGGGACCATTCCTGGTGGGGCTCACGAGACATAATGGTACTGGGAATTGAACCCAGGTTGGCTTTGTGCAAGACAAGTATTTACCAGTTGTACTATCTCCCAGAACTACTTTTGCTTTTAAAATGTTATACAGCAAGGGGATAAAGTGATAGCACAGCGGTAGGGCATTTGCCTTGCATGCGGCCTACCTGAGATGGACCTGGGCTCGTTTCCCAATTTCTCATAATGTCCCCCAAGCCTGCCAGGAACGACTTCTGAGCACAGAGCCAGGAGTACTCCCTGAGTGCTGCTGTATGTGGCCCCCATAAATTATACAGCAAATAGTCACAGGAAGGATAGTATTTTTATATAAGTGTCAGGCAAACCAATTTATTTGTTTATTTATTTTGCTTTTGGGGCCACACCCAATGATGCTCAGGGGTTACTCCTGGCTATGAGCTCAGAAATCATTCCTAGCTTGGGGGACCATATGGGAATGCCCGGGGATTGAACCATGGTTCGTCCTACTTTAGTGTGTGCAAGGTAAATTCCCTACACTTGCACGACCGCTCCAGCCACAGGCAAACCAATTACTAACAAGAAATAATTTACAATGGATTATATTAATAATTTGTATATATTAATAAATTCAGTATGGTGTACCTACTTAACAATCTGGGCTATGTAGGTTTTTTATTTGTAGAACACATTTCTAATTTTCACTCATTCCCTGACTTACAGTGCTTTCTAGTTTATAGTACAAAGATTCAAAAAATCAAAACAAACAAACAAGACAAACAAAAAAAATATACCAATGATGATATTCCAGCGATCACTCCTGGATGGATGTCTCAGGGGACCATATGGAATGCTGGGGATAGAATTCAGGTTGACTACATGCAAGGAAAACACCACACTTCTACTATCTCTTCAGCCCCAGAAGTAGAATACAAATTGTGAAAATTTCAAAGATGGCCCAGTTCCTTCACCAGCTTCGTGACTTAACCTTATCAAACTTCCAAGCCACTAAATTTGTCTTAGATCTATACAAATCTGCATGCAACCATAAAATACTTTAATACTTTTATAGTAGTGTTAGCTTAGTAGTATAACAGGAAATCTTATGGGAAAGTTACATAATAATTTAATAAGCTGAGTGAACCTAAACAGTTACACAAAAGTTACTTCTTAAGACACTGAATTTAGGGGCCGGGCGGTGGCGCTAGAGGTAAGGTGCCTGCCTTGCCTGCGCTAGCCTTGGATGGACCGCGGCTCGATCCCCTGGTGTCCCATATGGTCCCCCAAGCCAGGAGCGACTTCTGAGCACATAGTCAGGAGTAACCCCTGAGCATCACCGGGTGTGGCCCAAAAACCAAAAAAAAAAAAAAAGACACTGAATTTAGTTCCACCATGGAAAGATATAACAATCATTTTAAATTAAATCAGAGTGATCTAAGGTTGGAAAATTCCTCTTGCCTTTGTGTTGTAACAAGCAAGAGTTCAATAGATCAATTATACCAAACATTTGAAGAGAGAAAATAATTTTCCAAACTCACTTTATGAAGCCAGCATTAACCTAATACCAAAACCAGATAATGACACTATTGAGAAACAACTACATGTAAAAAACCCTGATTCTGGGCCCGGAGAGATAGCACAGCAGCATTTGCCTTGCAAGCAGCCAATCCAGGACCAAAGGTGGTTGGTTCGAATCCCAGTGTCCCATATGGTCCCTTGTGCCTGCCAGGAGCTATTTCTGAGCAGACAGCCAGGAGTAGCCCCTGAGCACCGCCGGGTGTGGCCCCAAAACAAAACAAAACAAAACAAAAAGCACCCTGATTCTAAAGGTATTTTCCAAAGAATTCTAATGATATTTTCCAAAGAATTCTAATGATATTTTCCACAGAACATAGAAAATACTAAAAATCAAAAGAACACCAAAGACCACAAATAGAATATCCTCAACAGAGAACAATCCTAGAGATGTTACACATCCTGATTTCAAAGTAAGCTGCAAAGTTATAGTAAATAGAAATGTTAGGTACTGCCATAAAATCAGGCACATTAATCAAAGGAATATAGGTTAGTACCTAGAAATAAACCCACATATACATTTAACTAGTATTTGACAAGGAAGCCAAGAATATTGAATGTGTAAAAGAGACTCTCTCCAGTCAAGGTTCAATCTTAGGTACTACATACAGTCCCCCAAGTACTTTCACTCTTGAGTCAAAAAGTAACCCTGATCATCACCAGATATGTCCCCAAAACAAAGCAAAAAAACCCTATTTCTTCAATGGTGTTGGAACAAAGTTAATATTCACATGGAAAAAATGAGACTAGATCTCCACCTCAAACCAGTAAAAATTAACTAATAGCTAAATAATTCAAAATAAAGTTCTTAGAAGAAAACAAATGGGACAAGCTCTTGGCCACCATCTTGATAATAATTTTGTGTCAATTTTTTTCATCAAGAGCAAAATAAAAAAAATCCAATAATATAACTACACAAACTAAAAAGTTTTCACATGGTAAAAGAAACAATCAAAAAAATGAAAATGGTGG